>NC_044982.1:22895903-24095903 GCF_008728515.1 Papio anubis
TGTTAAAGTGTTATTTTTATTTTTATCTATAAAAAAAAAAAAAAAAACTAAAAGGAAACACCATTTTTCTTAAAAAAAAAAAAAAAAAAAAAAAAAGAGAAACAGCTATCTTGGAGCTCAGAATCTTCCTAAAACCAGTAGTATTTTCATTACAAATCTAGAAGAGATTTCTGCACTGGATGAAATGTCAAGTGAGAAGACTTCTAACTGCTCTTCCAGATAAAATATATTGTAATTGTTTATTACTAAATATCTACTCTGTATACATTATTCTACTTAGTTCAGTTTTGTGCATGAGAGGAAGAGTGTATAAAAGAAATTTAAGACATCCAGCTTCCAGTAGTTTATAATACATAATTGTAAATACAAGCAATATATTAAACTGAAAAAATTTAAAGTATCTACTGTATTTCCCTTATCAATGACAATTTTTTAAATTATATTTTGTGTGAATAAGAGACAACAAATTCTTATTGCTTCTGTTTTGTGCAGTTTACAAAACACTTATTCTTAAGAAATGTGTAAGCCAAAACCCCATGCCTTTATCACCATCCCTGAAAAGCTAGAAAAGACACTCAAATTAAGGCTGTTGATCAACTGTTGATATTCTACAAAGTAGAATTATGGTTCAAAAGAAGTACAATAAAAAGCTGCCCCAAACACATAGGTTTTATCTAATCTCCATGTCTGTAAGATGACTAACCTGATGCTAATAAAATTTTAGAATCTCAAGCATTTCAGAAAATTGATAATTGTGCCTCATTTTTCTAATAATTACAGTCTGCACATTTATCTCATATTGGTTATTCTATCATCTGCAACAAATATACAGAACAACACTGGTAGAATTAAAACAGACTATACTGTTGTAACGAATACCTACTGAATCTGTGTTTTTAAATGTAAATGTATCACTTGTGCAAGGACTGTCATAGATTTGGACTTCTCTTTGGGGCAGCTGTTCTCTTTGTAGTAACTAGACAATGGAATTGGTCTCTTCTTTTTGGTTCCATTATGTCAAAACATAGCCATAGTAGGTAAAGTGATAAAAATTCCCATCGATTATAATTACAAATGCAATTCAATGATTAATGCTGCAGCATGATAATAGCATTTTATAAAGGAGGATGCATCTAACTATTCCACATAATAGCATTTTATAAAGGAGGATCTGTCTAACTTTTCCATATCACGTTGCTATAAATGTGGTCAAATCAGGGTTTTTTACTATTTTAAATAAGGCAATAAAAATTTCATCTGTATCTCAAGTACTGGGCTTGAAAACTAAAGGAAAATACAATGGTCTTTAAAAATTAAACTTTATGCATTAAAAGGAAAATGATCGCATTAGCGGCTGTGTTATGCATGCAATATATTCATTAATTCTTAGGAATGGTGTACTATTTAAGGTTATGTTCATGAATTTGTACTTATGCTAAACAATAATGACATCCATTAAAGACAGAATCATTAGACTAAATCTGTACACGCTGGTTTGATAAAACATTTAACTGTTTTGTCAGGCAGAGTTCTGTTAAATTGACATTTATTTTTAGTTTTTTGGGTTTTTTTCATAATCTCATAGAGTGGTAGTTAGATAATAAGCAATTAATGCAATTTAGGTACACCTCACTTTTATTCTGGAGGAGACAAATTATTTAGATTGATGGTTGGCATGAATGTTGAATGTGCCAATTGCGACAATGATTTCAGAAATTATTTTGATAAAGTATCATTTCATTAGAATAAAACTTCACAGAGGAGGAAATCGACAAAATACTAGTCCGCAATCCAATTGTGGAACTCAGTCCTAATATGTTTCAGGATTTAGATTTTTTTCTGATTTGAGATAACTAATATGTTACAGAACTCCACAACCAGACACTCTGAAATTTCTCCAGCAAAAATGAGAAGATTCCATCTAAAAGTCATACATGAAGAATATGTAAAGCTTTATATGTGAGCAGCACAAGTGTCTCACTGTGAGTCAAGCTCCAGTCAAGTTTGCCCAACAAATGGGTTATTTTAAAACTTGAATTTTCTGAGATTTTTGGATTTGGGAAAGATGGATAAAAATTGTAGACCTATATGAATGAGTTTTTAACTGCTGCCTATCACATATACAACTAAATGCATACATATTCTTTCAGGCATCTCAGAGAGTAGAGATCAGTTCATGCACCTAGTCATGAGCTGGACCATTCTTTGTGTCCCTGAACATCACCTCCACTTCCACCTCCTAAATTAAATACTTCCTGTGTCTTTCAGAAGAGAACCCAGGAACTACACTTTCCAGAATCCTTTTCCTCTGACTTTGAACTAACTTCCTGCCACATTTGGAAATTGTAAGGAAAGGAAAGGCAAAGGCCAAAAACTGGGTGGACCAATGACAAAGACAAAGTTCAATGTGATTTGCTGATGAGCATCTGAGAATGAGACCTACTGGTGCTACAAACTGACTGTCTAGTGGCTTCCTAGAGGTTCTGGGTGTGGGGGATCAGAGGAGTTTCTGTGTGAGCTCTTAAGAACAGCTCTGTCCCTTTGATGCTGTAGGTTGGCATCCTTGGTAACAACGTGTCTGAAAATCTGACAAAAATTCTTAATCTAAAGTACCTAGAGTGTTTGTTTTCCTGTGTGAATCCTGAGTCAAGATCCCACAATGAAGAACCAGTTCTCAAACTGTGTAAAAGTGTGGCAATTGTTATACTTGCCTTCTAGATTTACTCAAAACAAACAATGAGCAAGGTAATAAAATCTACCAATAATAGATTCCTGATTTTCTATATCTAACCTTGTCTAAATGTTTAAACAAGGGTATTTGCATTGAGCATCCTTTCATACATGGAAAGATAATTTGCTGTAAGCTTATCCCTGCTGTTCACAAATAAATCTAATATGGAATTTCAAACAAATAAATAAGAAGTAATTAGGCTTACAATATTCTGCTTCTCCAAAGCACGTCTTTATTATTATTGTTATTGTTATTGCTATTATCTAACTAATCCATCCTTTTGTTATTTACCTTTATGACTAAGCCTAGTGAAGTCCAAATCAAAGAATATCGCTTTTATTTTTAGGTCCTTTAGGGTGGTCATTTTAAAAGAGGGCTATTGAATGTCATATTTTTATTAAATAACTGAAAGTTCAAACTTGTGTATTCTCCATATTTCTTCTGTAATCTTTTGAATTTAGGCATTTATTTGAGCCTGAACCTGCATTTCTTACCTACTTCCATCGTCAGAAAAGACATTTTATGAAAATGTATTTCTCTGGGTTCCAAAAATGGGAATTTGTGAATTAGAGTGTTATCATTCTAAGTTAAATGCCTCCAAAGGCCTCCATGGGATTTTACTGCTAATTTCAAGATTTATGTTACTAAATATGTGCTGGCTAATAAAGCCATTCTTGAATGATAACTCAACAGACTATTTGGCATAAATGAAATTGTTCACAGCTGCATGCAAGATCTCACTACATGAAAAACAACAGAAGCACTTATCTTTTGCATACTGTTAACCACCTTCCCTCAACAAAACAAAATACATCTACTGATTTCTCTTTGTTCTATTCTTTTACGAGAGAACAAGAATGGAAGAGTAAACTACAGCTGAATAAACATAATAATATGCAAAATATAAGATATACAGACATATTAAAGAGACTGACATATCTGTGTGTCCATTTTTATTTATTTTGATTTTGTTTTGATAGTTGGAAGCCAACCTGAGGTTGGTAAATTAGTTTCAGGTAAATTAACTCATTGGGAAGAATATAAGTAACACCTCTTCTCTTTGTGATACTTGCCATCAACTTTATTACTTACTTTTGAGAAGTTAATAAAGATGGAAAAAGTTTAATGTTATGGGTAACATTCAGTCTCTTCCTCTCATAACTAATAATTGCTTTTGATACAGAAGATTGATTATCACTGGAAAGTCGAGTTATTCTTTCACATATTTTTGTATTGTCCAAAATTCATATATTGATGTGAATGAATTGCTGAGAAATACTTAGACTCAATTACATAAATTGCATTTATTTTATAAGGTTTTATGCACTTTGGACCATTAAATATATGCAAGAAATTATCTTTGCATGTCATGTAGCATCAGATCCCACTTACATTTGCCAATTTAGTTGTGTCTCTGGAATGTCAACTTAACTAAGCTACTTGCTCTATTCATTAGGTCATGTGCATATAAACGGTGAAGCTGATACTGAAGGGTTATCTAAATAATTTAGTTTAAGCTTGCTCTTTTAAAATATTTATTCCTCTCTTGGAAATATCTTAAATAATTTCCTTGCTAATCTTGTTAGTTGTCCGAATCTGTTATTTTGATTTGTCTATGTAGACACAGTCTCTTTCTTAGTTTAATAATGTATGATAGATTCATACCTACAGGGGTGCAACTGAAAGCTGACATTAGGGACTTGATAAAGTGGGTAAATGAGTCCTTGTGTTGTGTACAGAAATGCCATCGTCATGTTATACATGCACATCTTTCTGAACATAGAGAACATAGCTGATGTTTTCGAAGCAATCTCTGACTCACAAAATCTTAATTTATTCCTACAAATTATTTTATTTTCATTTGCTAACAGTTTTTGGCTAAGTATATTAATTATTATAGTAACTTTCTATTGATCATCTTGTGACATCTTCACATCCTGTTGATGAATTTTACTCAACATATATAATCCTCAAACCTAGAAGCTTTCTTTTCTCATATTATCTATGTATTCCTTTACTCACCTGTCAATTTTATTGTGATCTTTTGAAATATATGGTGGATTTTCCACTGCTAAAATGTTTGGACTGTAGTGGTTTGTCATCGTTGTTTCATTTTGTCTTGTTTTGAACTTAAGATTGGAGAATAAATTGTAAATTATATTTTAGTAGTCATTTAGAAGAGCTTAAAGCCTAGTCCAAGCCAGCTGGTACCTTTGAAAATACACTAAACAAACAACCAAGTGTCAAATGTCTAGCTGTCAATTTCAAGCAATGTATGTATTCCAAGGAAGAAGATGGCCTTTGAAACTTAATTCTTTTAAACATCTTAAAATCTATTAAGTGGCTATTCATTACTCTAAGGCAAATGACTCACGCTTTAAACATCATGTCACTCTGAAAAGCTCAACTAAATGTTACAGTTACCAATTTAAACAGTACTTAATGATGACATTCAATTATATTCTATATTCTGAGCACTTACTTTTCTTCTGATAAGCTGATCTTCTGTTTGGGGAAAAAATAATATAAAAACACACAAAGTGCATCCTGATATCTTAGAGTTAAATCGTAAAAATAAAATAATGCCTATTAAAATCAGCCACTTTGTATTATATTAAATTAACAGAACATGTTAAGTAGGAGTTGGCAGTCAACAAGCTGTTAGAATTGTATTGCTCGCTGAATTTCATGCCATTCTTTACCTGTGATGAACTCAATGAAAACTGAATCTTAAAAAAAAAAAAAAACAAGACAGCCATTAAGCAGACGTAATTCCAGATCCAAATAAGATTTTATATTTTCAGTGGCGGTTTCAAATACATAAAATAGATATTGGACTTTTTTCTGCCAATAGCAAATGTTTATCCTAAAAAAAAGTCATTTTTCAAGAAGATTGCCTTGTGCACAAAATAACGTTTCTCAAGATTTGATTTAGGTGAGCTTTTCTTATCGTGCATTGAGAAAAGCAGGAAGAGAAATACTGAATATTAGCAAAATACAGACTTTATCAAGTGTGTTTCCAGCTGAAAATAATGATTTTCTTATTTTAATATAAGACACGAGATAATTTATTCAATCGACACTGAGTATGAGATGAGAAAACTGTGTGACTGTTAATTTCTTTTCGTAGGCTGGTCATTGTGGCTACTCTGAAATGCCTTTTGCTGCTAGCAGTTTACTCTTGTTCCTTCTGTCAGCATGCCTAAATCCAGCATAAATCTCCTTTTCTTTTGTGAAAGTGTATTCCTATGAAAGCTAGTTGCTTTGCCTATACAAAGTTGATATTTCTTATTGATTATTTAAGGAAATAAAAAAAATCATGTCCATGTGAGCAGGAAAAATGCAGACGGGTGGCACCAATGTTGTTTACATTACAAAATGTTACTATATTTTTCTTTTTATTCTTATATACTAAATGTGAAAAGGCATAAAAAAGGACAATTATTAAAAACTCCTTTACTAATAATTGATCTTGGTTAGACTCTGTTGTAAATATAGGTGCCATGTATAATGTTTTTATATGTCCGTTGCTATATTCTAGAATGTGTGTGTCCCCCAAGGCGGTAATAAGAGTCTTTGGGAAGTGATTAGATCATGAAAGTTCTGCCCTCATGAATGGGATCACTGCCTTTATAAAAGAGGCCCAAGGGAGCTTGTTTTCCTCCTCTGCCCTTGAAAATGTGGCAAGAATATGTCATGTATGAAGCAGAGAATAAACCTTCACCAGACACCGAATCTTCTGGCACCTTTACCTTGAACTACCCAGCCTCTAGAACTATGAGAAATATATTTCTATTCCTTATTAATCACCCAGTCTAAACTATTTTTTTATGATAGTAGTCTAAAGGAACTAAGCCACCAATGATAATACAACACACCATGTTCCTGATTGACTGAAATAGAACAGGCATTACTTTTTTCTGTTTTTGTAACATCCCTGGATTCTGTCCCTAGAAAGGATAAACACATGATAAATAAGCGGTTTTCTAGTATAAAAGTTAAAATATAAACTTGTTAAAATAACTATAGCTACAATAGTTTGTTAATAGATACACAATATAAAATATGCAAATTGTAACATTAACAAATAACCAGTTTGATTATGATGTCATGGAAGTTACTTTTACCTTCTGAATATCAAGATGTCTCACATACAATATATTCTACTATGCTGAGCTATTTAGGCATAATTGAAAGTTTGAATAGAACATGTATTCATTTATTTCCCTTTAGTAAATATCTACTGAGCTCTTCAATTCTGTGCTTGGCATTAAGGATAGAGAAGGAATAGCCAAAATATCCTAGTTAAAGGTGCCTTAGAGCATAGGTATTCATGTTGCTTTATAACTTTCAGCCATTGACCTTAGTTTTCTCATTTGTATACAGATTATGGTTCGAACACATCTCACAGATCCTTACATATTTGAGTTAGTATGCCTCTATGAAACAAATTTAACTAACCTTGGCAAAAATAAAATGTTAAAAAATGAAAATACATTTACTTACACAAACCCAGGTAGGGCAGAGGTGCCAAGATTAGGGGATTGTGGGAGCAGGAATGGGGCACCACCAGCACTCTTTCTTTGGCCTGTACTTCTATGTCTAGATGAACTTCATCCTCATATCCCAGAATTTTGGAGAAAGCTACACCCCTGATATGGTTCACAGTAGTCCTTAGGGTTTATATTTTCCCAGATATTCAACTAGAGAAAGAGATTGCAAGGATTCTTTTGGCTATGGAGTTTCAAAGTATCATTTGGATAGACTTCAACTTGCCTGACTCTCATGACATGTGTTATAGTCAGAAAGCTGTGCTACTTTCAGAGCCTCCATTCAAAACCAAGGAAAAATTAAATTAATAAATAAAGCCCAGGAAACAAATTTGAAAAACGAACCTCCAGGGTAAGCATGTGGTGGGAAGGAAGCATACAAGTACGCTGTGCCCATCAATGAACTTCTATTCAAATATGCTAAGAGAGCATGCTTGTTTTGTTATTAACTCATAGAGATGTTTTAATCAACTAAAACTCTAGGCTTCTTATTTAATTTTTTGTGGATTTTAAAGTATGTGATGATTTAACGTAGACGTCAGAATTTATATTTATTCTGTATCATAATTTAGCCACCTTTATAGAAAATAATCATCAAAAGAAAGTAAAAATGACTAACATAAAATGTATTTTTCTTTCTAGTAAATGAATTCCAGAAGTTGCTGGTACAGGATTAGTGTGATCAATGCACATTCATCAGAACCATAGCCTCCTGGCCCCAGAATATTCTCCTGCATATCCAGCTGTCAAATCTTCACTCCTGGCAACAGGATGGAAGCACCAGAAGAAAGGTATGTCTTATTAAAATGGAAAATTCAAAGAAATTTCATAGATCATATCTACCAAATATTTTAGCTAGAAGGACACCTGATGAGTGTCATGTTTCACTTTAAGAGCAATATACCAGCTTCGATCAATGTTCTGCTGCCGACAAGGAAAGGAGAGTAGATATTTTGGTATCAATGAGTAGTCTCTACACTGTGAAAGTGTGTGTGTGTGTGTGTGTGTGTGTGTGTGTCCTAAATATTTTTGATGCAGATCTTCCTGAAAAGTTGTAATGAAAACATATAATTTAATTTTCTGAGATACTTATTTAGAAACTAAGTGAAGCAGCTCTCAGAAAGAATTTTTGAGAAGTCAAAGCACTACATTCTTTGTCAGTTTTACTTAAAGAAGTTTATACAATATTTACATTTTAGTTATCATATAATGCATATTAATCCTATACTTTTCATATATTTTTATTGTAAACATGAGTTTCTAGATGTTTTCTTAAATGTGCAATGTCTTTCCTATAAAAATACAAAATGCATTTAAATAATTTCAAGGATTATTGATTTGTCAATTGAAATATATTTTAGAATATTAAATATCTTAGGATATTACTATGAAAAACTTTGCATATTCATTTAAAGTTGGAATAGTATTTGTGATAGAAGCTAAATTTTCCCAACAATTTTGTTATAATTAACCTACTGACTATGACATAATTGCTGACTGTTATATAATACTACAAAGATTTTCTTAGATATATACGCAGTATTTTCTCTCAGATATATATATACACACATACATATGTATGTATATACACATGCACATATATATTTTTATTTCAAGCAAATTGGTTTTTGCATTGTTTTCCAAGCAAAATAAACACAATTCTAGTTATTTAATACACACTGCAGAATCTTCATTACCTACAAAAGTCATTGTTGGTTGGGAATTATTATGATTTTGGTTCTGTTGTCAAGTATTCTAGGAATACTTTCTCATTTCGTTTCTGTGCAAAATGGATTGGCATGAGAAAGGAAGAGAGTCAAGGTTGCCAAGATTCATTTGTCAACATGCATTGAGTCTAATCAGTCAAATAACTCTGACTTTTTACAACTGGACTATCATTCACCCTAGATTAATCCTGCTGATTCAATATTTGGTAATGATTTACTTTATAAAATACCTTGCTGAAATGAACATGAGCTATATTTGTCATTCTTCTAATAAAACAATTTTTCAGTAAAAATTTAGTTCATTTGACTTTTTAAAAAATGAATCAATAACAGTTCCAAGAAATTGGACTTTAGTTTTAAGACATCATAAAATATTAGTCCATGGTCCATTTCGTAATCTTGCCAAGCTTTATGTTCATTGAATTACAGTGTTCTGTAGTTGAAGGGGGAGTCACTTCTGGTCTGCCAGTGTAGTAAACACTGTCGAAATGCCCACAATTCCCCTTTGGGAAGAAAAAACGTAATTCTACCATGGTCAGTAGTGTTATGAGATGATAGTTGCAGTTTTCAGCTTTTCTTTGAGAATTGCCCTTAGCTGAAGAGGAGAAACTGGTCCAAGGTCCTGCCCGCATTTCCAGGGGAAGCATGTTTTTAATAACTAGTTGATGTGAGTATATAGAAGCCTAAATTTCTGGACACCTAAACCCAAATGGACTCAACTTGGAAGGATGAGACCTCATCTTCATAGCTCTCTAAAATATCTTCTGTGGCTTTGGGAGGATCAGCTACTCCCTCTACCTAACTAAGCTTTCTTTCCTTCCACAGCAGGTACTAACCTTAAAAGCACTCCCTAATTAATCTCTGAATGTTTGTTTGTTTGTTTATTTTTTATTATACATTATGTTCTAGGGTACATGTGCACAACGTGCAGGTTTGTTACATATGCATACATGTGTTATGTTGGTGTGCTGCACCCATTAACTTGTCATTTACATTAGCTATATCTCCCAATGCTATCCCTCCTCATTCCCCCCACCCCACAACAGGCCCCAGTGTGTGATGTTCCCCTTCCTGTGTCCAAGGGTTCTCATTGTTCAATTCCCACCTATAAGTGAGAACATGCGGTGTTTGGTTTTCTGTTCTTGCGATAGTTTGCTGAGGATGATGGTTTCCAGCTGCATCCATGTCCCTACAAAGGACATGAACTCATCCTTTTTTATGTATGCCATGGTGTATATGTGCCACATTTTCTTAATCCAGTCTGTCACTGATGGACATTTGGGTTGGTTCCAAGTCTTTGCTATTGTGAAGAGTGCCACAATAAACATACGTGCACATGTGTCTTTATAGCAGCATGACTTATAACCCTTTGGGTATATACCCAGTGATGGGATGGCTGGGTCAAATGGTATTTCTAGTCCTAGATCCTTGAGGAATCGCCACACTGTCTTCCACAATGGTGGAACTAGTTTACAGTCCCAACAACAGTGTAAAAGTGTTCCTATTTCTCCACATCCTCTCCAGCACCTGTTGTTTCCTCTGAATGTTATTCTCAGTCTTAGTGTTTGCTTCAAAGAAAACTACCTAAAATCGCCACCATTTCTGATTTGCTATGATTATAAATTAAGTGACCTGGACCCGGAAACTGAAACTCTTTTGATGTAGTAGCAAATTATAACTATGTCTATTCTTAACTTTATGATTTCAAGTTAATTTTACTTTATCTTGAACATGAAAGTAAAAACTGGGTTAAACTGTTCTGCCTTATTCTAATGGGAATACTTCTCTTTTCTTCTTCATGTACTTTATAAGGAGATTATTTTTAAAGAAATAACTGGTTAGTTTAATATTTGAAAATGAATTAATGCATTTTAGCACAGTAAGAGAGTAGAAACAGAAAGAAATCATTTCCACACATGCACAAAATAGCATTTGTTAAAATCCAGTGTCCATTTCTGATAGACATACATACACGCCAACAAAGAAAATAAACACACAAACCTCTCACTAAACTAGAAATCAAAGTAAACTTCCTAAATTTGATAATTGCAGCTATAAAAATATCTACATTAACATCACACTTGATGATTAAAGACCGAATGGTTTCCTTTACAATTTGGAAAAAAAATACAGTATTTGTTCTCACTATATCTATCATTCTATTAGTATTTCTAGGCATCAAAATAAAAAAAAAAGGTAAATAAATAAAATAAATTCCTATTTGCAAAAGAAGAAACAGCATTGTCATTAATTTTCCCATTTAGAAAACTTTGTGGAATCTTAGAAAAACAACTTAAGCTAATAATTGTGTTTATCAGAGTACAAGACTATTATACAAAAAAAATCAAACTTATGCGTATATACTTGCAACAGATCATTGAAAGCTGAAATTAAAAAAAAATACCATGTAAAACTGAATCAGGCTATGATTTTTTTTTTTTTTTTTTAGATGGAGTCTCAACTGTCACCGAGGCTAGAGTGCAGTGGGGTGATCTTGGCTCACTGCAACCTCTGCCTCCCAAGTTCAAGAGATTCTCCTGCCTCGGCCTCCCGAGTAGCTGGGATTACAGGCATGCCGCCACCAGGCCAGACTAATTTTTTGTATTTTTAGTGGAGACGGGGTTTCACCGTGTTGGCCAGGCTTCTCTCAAACTCTTGACCTCAGGTGACCCGCCCACCTCGGCCTCCCAAATTGCTGAGATTACAGACTGAGCCACCACACCTGGCCTGAAACGATGGTTAGATGCCACGAAGTAGGTGGCAATGCCTTAACCGTGTGCGTATTGTCAGGCCCAAGGGCCTCTTCAATGCTTGTCAAGGGGAGTGCTATGAAATTTTAAGACATAAATCTGACAATGAATGAAAAAGAGCTCTACACTGAAAACTTTAAAATTTGCTGAGAGAACTTAAGAAGATACAAATAAGTGAAGAGAAATACCTGTACTGTGTTTATGGGCCAGAAGACTCAATATTTTTAACTTGAAAATTCTCTTTAAATTGATCAATAGATTCAAAAGAATTTTAATTATAATTGTAGCACAATATTTTTGTTTGGTAAAAATGACAAACTGACTCTAAAATTCATTTCAAAGTACTTTGAAAATGAAGGACAACTTTGATGGACTTACACTTCTGAATTTAAGTCTTATTAACTTACAGTATTCAAGAGGTTTGGTATTGGCATCAGTTTAAACAAATAGATCAATGAAACAGAATAGAGTTCAAAAATAGACCTACACATATATGATTAATTGATCAACACAGGTGTAATTATTTGTTGTGGATATGAAATAATATAAACTTTGATCCAGGTCTCACATCATTTTTTGAAATGAACTCAAAATGATTACATCAATATGTAAAGTTTACAACTATAAAACTTCTAGAAGAAAAACTTATTTTGGGCCTTGGGTTCTTATACATGATAGTATGATGTATAAAAAAACATAAATTGAATTTCTTAAATTTAGAGATTTCTGCATTTTGAATTACACTGGTAATGGAATGAAATGACAATCTACATATGGGGAAAACATTTGTAAACCACATATCTGATAAAGAATATGTGATTCAGAATCCATAAAAAACAGCCAATATTCAAAAATAAGACAACAAAAAACTCAATAACAAATTGTCAGATGATTTGAACAGACAGATAACTAAGTAAGATATAGGAAAGGAAAATGAGCAGTGAGAATATGTTCAACATCACTAGTTGGTAGAGAAATGCCTACCAAAACTGCACAGAGACACTGCTATAGGCCTATTAAAATGTCTAAAGTTTCGAAGACTGAGCATGCCAAATGTTGGCAAGGAAATGGAGGAACTGAAATATTCATACTGTTAGAACATAAAATTGTAAAACCACTTTGCAAAAGAGTTTGGCAGTATACAAGTCAAAGACTCTATTTTTTATTTGATCAAAGACAGCTTTCAGATCTCACACTTTCCCTCTCCCCTTTGTTCCACCTCTTCGGAAGCCAGTAAGAAAGCCAGCTTGCTCCCTTCCTTGGAGCATGCAGAAAGTTTAAATTCACCTGTCTTCCATCATTATGAGCTGATACTGCCCTATTTTCCTTGGGGTAAATGTTTGCCCTTTTCTATATGAGTAATAAACTGTATTTCATACTCATTGGTCCTATGGGTCCTTTATCTCAACAATTGTATAAAGTCTCAAAGCTGGTGGTGGGGAGGGAGTGATGACCAGTGTGCAATAGGGAAAGCGGTGTCCAGTTAAAAATTTAAAAGAGACAATTTCTTAAATAGGTAAACAAATTTTATCATCTCATTATTCCAGTAAAATGACAGTGGGTATCTACACAAAGACTTGTACATGAATGTTCATAGAAGCTTAAATTTTAATAGTCTCAAACAGGAAATAACCATCAAAAGGTACATGGGTAAATGCATTGTGGTACAAGCATGTAATAATTATACTGAACAAAAGAAATCCTACACAGGAATTGTATGCACTGTATAATTCAATGTATTTGAAACTGAAAAAGATGCAATGAATCTGCAGTGGCAGAAAGCAGATCAGTGGTTCCTGGGAATGAGGGAGTGATTGTAGGAAGGGCTGCAATGAAGGTGATATGGCTTGGCTGTGTCCCCACCCAAATCTCATCTGGAATTGTAACTCCCACAATTCTCATGTATTTCAAAAGGGAATCAGTGGGATTTGACTGAATACTGGTGGGGGTGGGTCTTTCTCATGCTGTTCTCATGATAGGGAATAAGTCTCACGAGATCTGATGGTTTTGTATAGAGGAGTTCCCCTGCACAAGCTCTCGCTCTACCTGCTGCCATCCATGTAAGATGTGACTTGCTCCTCCTTGACTTCTGCCATGATTGTGAGGCCTCTCCTGACATGTGGAACTATAAGTCCACTAAACCTCTTTTTCTTCCCAGTCTCCCAGTCTCGGGTATGTCATTATCAGAAGCATGAAAAGGGATTAATGTAGAAGGGATTAAGTAAGGAAACATGGAAAGTTTTGGCAGAGGGATACACTCATTATCTTGAGTGCAGTGATGGTTTCACAGGTGATTCATGTGTAAAAGCTTATCGAATAGTAGAATATAAACCTGTACCATTTATGATATTCACTAATGTCTTAATAAATGTTTTTTAAAGGTCACTTTGTCTTTATTCAATACCAGCCTGCATTACCCTTTCTTTTCATTCCATTTCTTCTTTGTGAATTATGGCTAGTTCATATTATATGAACAGCTAAAAAAAAGAAAACCCTCATCATTCCATATTCACTCTATTGATTCCTTTAACTCTCCTTATAGTACACCAATACTAAATTGCTTTTTATATGTAACTAACTCTTATGGCTTGAATCTTCCCTATCTGTGGTGCTTCTCCTGCCAACAAAAGTCATCTACTCCTATTTTTCATTTGGCTAATACACAGTTCTTTCTTCAAGACTGAATACATTTTTTTCTACTTCTTCCCCAGTGCTCTGTTTTAGGTGATCCTCCTCCTCTGCATTTGCAGCAAAGTTCTCAAAGACTGTGTGTGACTCCTTCATTGCACTCTTGCCTACTCCAAGTAGGAGTCCTGGATTTTATAACCCCTAGCAAAGTGAAAGATGCCAAGAAAGCATCATATAAGTGTTTGTTCAGCTGAACTCAGCTCCACTTCCTATATGCATTGCTGTGTTCCTTAGAAGGACCACTAAAATGCTTTCAATATCATTAAGTATGCAATTATAATATATGTTTGCAAGCATATTTAAAAAAACTAAGAATTGACTTATACATAAAAATAACATGATATTTAAAGCAAAGAAAACCATGTGAAACAAATACAAAAAGAAAAATTTCAGACTTTGGTTAAACTGCACACAAATCAGAAAACACATTTTACTTTCAAATGGAAGAATAAAAGCAACACTTTAGGTTAAATAGTATTTTGATGATAACAAGTATCAAATATTCATGTGTACATACGTTTATTTACTAAAAAATTCAATATATATTTGTTACATTTGTCTTTGGAAAATGAGTAACGTAGTGGAGAATATTGGTGAACCAAGACATATCTTCCATTGGGCCATTTTTATATTAACTATATAGAAAATTAGATATTGAATCAAAACTTGGAAGATATTTCTTTAAGGTTCTGTGATCACAGGCCATAGCTCTTCTATTTCTGATAACAGATCAGTACAAAGGAGAAAGGTAATTAGGGGAGATTGCCAGAGACACATGCTCATACTACCTATATACCATAAATCATAGAAATGTGCATTTGCATTATTACATTACCCTTTTTTTTCAGTTAATCCCAGTGTCACAGTGTCATAGGACAAAAAAAATGTGAAGATCTATGTGGCATTTAATTTATTTCATAGAAGACAATGGTTTTAAAACAACAGTATTTTGGCTATATTAATATTCTCCAAAGAAACAAAACAAAGCATATTTTATAAACAAAGTTATGCTTAATAAAATATAGCTTATTTTTCATGAAATATAGTTACATAAATTGTATATAAAGCATATAAAATATGCTTTATTTTATAAAGCATAAATGAATAAGATAAGCAAAACCAAAAAGGTATACGCACACACACACATACACACACGTACAAAGAGAGAGAGAAGGAGAGAGAAAGAGAGAGAGAAAGATGACTTATAAACTGGGAGCAGCGACTCATGTCTGTAATCCCAACACACTGGGAGGCCGAGGCGGGAGTAATGCCTGAACTCAAGAGTTCGAAGCCAGCCTGGGCAACATGGCAAAACCCTGTCTCTACAAAAAAAAATACAAAAATTAGTCAGGTGTGATGGTACGTGGCTGTAGATCCATCTACTTTTAGGACTGAGGTGGGAGGATCACTTGGGTTGAGGCTGCAGTGATTCATGATCACACCACTGCATTCCAGCCTGGATGACAAAGTGAGACCCTGTCTCAAAAAATGTTTTAAATATGAAAACTAAAAATAAGAATTTGGTTCATGTGATTATGGAGACTGACAGGTTTCAAACGGGTGAGTTAGGAGCTGGAGACCAAGGAGAGCCAATGGTATGGTTTCAGTCTGAAGGCCAGCATGTTCAAGGCCCAGGAAGAGCCAATGATTCCATTTGAGTTAGAAGGCAGGAAAAAGCCAATGTCCCCGTAGAAAGTCAGTCACTCACGGAGAGTATTTTTTAATTGAGGGGGGAAAGCCTTTTCATGCCATTCACGCCTTCAACTGATTAGGGGAGGCCCACCCACATTAGAGAGGGCAACGTGCTTCACCCAGTCTACCAATTTAAATAATATAATCTCATTTAGAAACACTCTCACAGAAACATCCAGAATGATATTTGACCAAGTTTTGGCACCTGATGGCCCAGTCAAATTGAAACATAAAATGAACACTCACATTGGCATTTCTGGGGACTTCCATGAAATCTGCCTCTCTCATCCCAGCAGGAAGCTGCCAAAGTTTCAAGATTATCCCTGAATGTGTGTTGTTAACACATTAACAACATTAACACATTAACACATTAACAATCCCTTCTGTGTGTTGTTAACAAGTGCATGCGCACTAAAGAATAATGTCGGCCGGGCGCGGTGGCTCAAGCCTGTAATCCCAGCACTTTGGGAGGCCGAGGCGGGCACATCACGAGGCCAGGAGATCGAGACCATCCTGGCTAACACAGTGAAACCCCGTCTCTACTAAAAATACAAAAAACTAGCCGGGCGAGGTGGCGGGCGCCTGTAGTCCCAGCTACTCGGGAGGCCGAGGCAGGAGAATGGCGTGAACCCGGGAGGCGGAGCTTGCAGTGAGCCGAGATCGCGCCACTGCACTCCAGCCTGGGGGACAGAGCCAGACTCCGTCTCAAAATAATAATAATAATAATAATAATAATAATAATAATAATAATAATAATGTCATATTGTTCCCATCATTTGTTTCACAACAATTTACCTTGACAGGTGTTCTGGGATTTTTTATTAAATAGTATATAATTTTTGTGATCTATTAAACCTATGACACAGTGTTGTCTCATGTCCTCTGACGACAAAATTGAACCATCCTGTTTTTGATAGCCTCACTAAGCCTCACTGCTCTTACACTGAGTTTTAGCTTTTCTATCGGGATAGAATAAAAAGCTACTATTGACTTGATACGATATTTTAGTGAGAAAGTAGCTTTTTAAACAATTGTACTTAAAGTGCTAGTATATAAAAGGGCAAATATATTGTTAATCTAAATTTTCTAGCACACTCTCTTCTCTCATTTATAAATTCAGTACAGATGGTGATGATGAAAGCATATGTGTTTCAGATCCATAGTTTGTGCAACATTATTACCCAGTTCTATAGAGTACTCCTTGAGGAAAAGCCAGTTCAATAGTATTGTCTTACCTTTAATTTGTCTCCAATTCCCCTAAGAAATAATCATTGTACATTATGCAATTTTTAAAACAAGCTCTCTCCTAGATACAGATGAAAACTTCATTATTTTGAAAAACTGGATAAATAGAGCAGAAAGTACATTATAATTTCCCTTGCCTTTTGCCTTAACTCCACAACCATGTGATACAATTCAAATTCAACAGCAAGTAAGTGTTTTGTTTGTGTATGTAGGTGTTTGTGTGCTTGTCTAAGAAGCATTTAGATTTCTGACAAATAAATAACAGGGATGATAGGTTTCCCTTATCTGATTGAGGAAGAGAACAGAATTTTGAGTTCCTCGATTGTTTATTTCAGGAAAAAAATAAGTGGACAGCTCTCTTTCTGAATCATTGTCGAAGATGTGGCAAAGACCAGGTCTTAAAAGGATAAACACATCCAAGTAAGAGTATCCACCTCTCCAATTTGTTTGTTTACTAGGAAATAGTGCAACATATATATTTAATGTAATTATTCAAGGCTAAATAATTTTAAATGATGTTAATGCAAGGGAAACTGACAGGTGCAATTAGCGAACTCCTGGATAATATGAGTGATCCTTTTGGAAAACCCAGCTGCATCTAGAAAAAAGCAAGAGGTACCTCTCCGCTTGCCACCATTTCAGTGAATGATCTATAACAGACTTTGGAAACATGGCAGCAATATTCAGGTTATTTTTAAAACAGATGGCATGCTGAGAAGTAATCATAGACTCAACATTCACATTCTTTGCTGGCATTATAAAAGGCCAATTGCAGGAAAGCATAAGATCTCTTTCCCTTAAATACTCTAGCTAGTGACAAATATTCAAGATGGTTCAAACTAAAACCCCTGCTCACACTATCCACCTGATAGGAAGTTTGTGTCATAGCTAAATCTTAGAGTACATCATAGAATCTCGTGGTCTGACTCTGGGCAGTACATGAAACCGTGTTATATCTTGACGTCCTATCAAGCAGTATCTTGCTCAGTTGAGCTGAGTAGAAAAATAGGTCGCTTGCTTTTGTGCACTTCTAATTCATTTTGTGCATAGGATTTTGGATTATCTCGTGGAGAATAAATTTTAAAAATTGAGATATGTTGCTAGTAAAAACAAAACAAGAAAATAGAGGATGATAAAAGACTATTTTCTTGACAGTTTCACATCCCTGTTCGCTTTTGTTGTAAATGTCGACTATATATTTATTTTGTTCAAATCCTCTTTAAAATAATATATATTTTTTCTAAATAGAAGGTCAAAAGTGAATTTTTTTTTCTGTATTGGACAGTTGATAAGAATAAATGTGTCTATTAGCTAGTAAGGTCATTTAAAACCAAACTGACTGGTAAATCTCTTTGAAAAAAGGTTGACTGTAATGCAGGCATCATTACTGTACCTCAGTCTAAACTGCTCTAAAACTAGTACATATTAAAACAAATCTACAGGAGTTGAGAATCTGATAACTTTGATAAGAGTAAGTGTCGATTTAATTTATTTGCAGTTAGGTAGAGTTTTGTCATGTCAGATTTACTTTACTCATAAATAAACTCTCATTATTTTAAATTGCATTAAAAGATGAGCTGAGCAAGGATAGGCTAGACAGAGCCAATAAAAATGAAGTTGATTTTTTTTTTCCCCAAAAAAATAATTACTATTTTCTACTTTCAACAAAAGCCAAAATTTGCTTTTGTAATCTCGATCAAAAATAATAGTTTCTGTCTTCCCCAATCTGTTTGAAAAGGAGTATTTGACATAACGCTATAGAAAACTTCAACTATTTTATTGGAATAATAAATATATCTGAGGCCATCAGTGATCTGCTGAAACAATATGGCTCATAGAGAATAATGGAAAAGAAAGAACACCCGTCACAGTAGCCCGAGTCCCCCCAGTTTCATGTGATAGGGACTTTTGGTACTTGAATCTTCAACTCCCATAAGAAAAAAAAAGTTAGAATCATGATTATGTTTGATTACTGGTCCAATCCTGTCTCTTACAAAGTAAAATTCAATGAATATGAATGGAGTACATTTTTTCTGAATAAGCAGGTTTCCTTGTTGTTAACTCTCATTCATCTTCCTGGAAATGGATCCATGTGAGAATTCAAAGCCAGTGTAAACTGCTTCACTGCTTAGCAAGAAAAAAAACAAAATTTAGAAAATGTCCAAACCAGAGATTACCTAGCGATCAGTGGAATTCAGATGATGTTAAATTAAATGCAGTATAATAAAGTCTAAAGAAATCATGTAAATATTTTTTTCAAGGATGTGAGCTGGCTTTCACCTGACTGCAGAGGGGATTAAAAAAATTAACATCAAAACCCATGAGCCATTGTCATGTAAGTTCCTGAAATACATGTACATTTATAATTGATGAATTTATCCTATTGAGGAGGAATATTAACTGCTACACAAGTTATTTTTTTTCAGATTTCATGATCAGTCATTTGCAATGGATTATTTCAAACAGAGAAATTTGGACCACCCTGGAGGTCAGAGGAAATTGCAATTGCTTCTACCTCCCCAGAGCAATTTTAGCAGCAAAGTTACTACCCAGGGCATGACAATTTTATGTTCCATTAGTGATAAGTGCTATTTTTATACTGCTCATGACCATTTCTCACTCTCCGGATACATGTGCAGTTATCTACCCCACATTCCAATTATTTCCAATTGCAAGAACTATACTACACATCTCAGAAGTTCAAAGGTGGCTGTAGAGTGAAAAGAGGACAGTGTAAGGGCTATGAATTCACATAAGTGAATGAATAGGTGATCATTGGCATTAAATATTATCCAGTACCTTTTGTGCCCAGCGTTTAATAGTGAAGAGTCATTTTCAAGACATGCTAGGCTCTCACTATTAGCTTGAAAATCAGTTGCAAATATAGAATTATCTATTGATGTAAATAATACATTTTTCACTTCTAATGTATCTTAAAAATGTAGATGCATCTGGATAGAATAATAGAAATAATACTTTAAGTAGGATTTAAGTGAAATTAAACTGACTATAATCATGAAGCATTTACAGTAGTCCAGGCTTTGTTCTAGGAGTTCTCCATGATGAGATTTCTGATGTAGTCTTCTAATTCATCTAGAGCATCTTCTCCATACTACAAATGAGACAAGAATGGCAAAGCGATCTTCATGAATATATCATCTGAAGCGTGTTTAGTGTACATTGTGAAAAGGAGAAGACTCAAGAAGCAGTGGCAATGCTAAACTTTACATGCCACCATGTGCCTAGGGATGGAGGTTCTATCTCAAGGAGTTAATTAACAGACTCATTTCCTCCATGAAACTCAAAAAAATTATATTACCAAATTTACATTTTAATAAGGAAGATACATTTTAAATTTATTAGACTTTGCTGTATGCTCAATCTCATAATCTGCTACTAGTGATATTCTAGTTACCTCTAGTTCAGCATTTGTTAAACTGACCACTTGTTGTTGCCTTTTTAACTCTGTACGTAGTCATAATTCTGAAAGTAAACAAATCGATATGGTCCTTAGAATGCCTGGCTGCTGAATCAAAGGGAATATACAAAACTCTTCTGCAGCAAAACTCAGATGTCTAGTGACAATAAACTCACAGTAAGTGTTACCAAATGGATTAAAGATGAAGTTTAAGCTTTTCTTTTTGTCGATATCTTTATGGATGGCATTATGTATAAAGCAGTTAATCTTTTAATATATGACATAAACTTTTATATGTATCTTAAAATGTCTTTTCACAATTCCAAATGCAGAAAAAAATTGAAAGTCTATTTTAAAAGTCATTAATTTATCCTATCCCGTGTAACTAGATTTGGAAACAGAAGAAAGCAAATTAGTATCTGTTGGGTGTCATCTAAGTTGTAACTATTTTGGTAGGAATTCACATATATCACCTCATTAAATTAAATTTAATGATCACAGCAATGACTTGAAGTAGGTATTTGTAATCTCGTTTCTCAGCTGGGAACACAGGGAAGCCTGGTGGTTACGTTGTAACCAGTAATAGCACTGGTAAAAAGAAGAGGCTCCAGATTCAACTTGCCAGGGTCAAATCTCGGTTTTTCCTCCTTTGTAGGTGTATGTACTTAACAAAGTCATTTAATTTTCTAAGCACAATTTCTCAACTTAGGAACTAGAAATCACACTGCACATGCACATGACATACTTAGGATAAGTATTTTCATGCCTGCCTGTTTACATACTCACTATGATCATCATTCTTATCATGGTCATCCCTGTCTCCCTCGGTTAAAGGACATGCAATAATCTGAGATTTGAACACAAAGTAACTTGATCCTCGAAAGCATACTATTTCATCTATAAACCCTAAATTGTAACTACCTATTAGACTATTGAAATATAGGTTCCCATTTTTCTAAGACTGACATGTAGTATTGATATAGTCAGTCCTCCTATTGGTTTGGTTAGCACATGTGATATTATCACTTTAACTGCTGCTTCATCTCTCTCATGGCTTAATGGTTCAGTTTGTCTTTTCCATAGAGAAACTCCTCGAATTTTATTTATAACTCTCTATCACCTTATAGTATACATGTTCCCTAGGTGACCAAAAGTATTGTCAATGCTTCAATTAGCAGAAAAATATTAAAAAGTGAAAAATGAAAGTTCTGTTACCAGACAGTATTGTATTTACAATTTTAAAATGTAAAATTTGACATATTTATTAGATAACCATATGGATATGCTACATAGACAGATTTATGGATCTGAAGTCAGCGAGGAAGTCAGGGCTGGAGGTAGGCATTTGGGAACCATTGACCTATCAACAGTACTTAAAACTGTGGAACTGAGCATAGAAGCACCACTAACATAGATTGCACCGCAAGTGGTTCTTCCTGAGGTTGTGCAATATGGTAGCCCCAAATATTCACCACTGATTATTGGACTTCTCCACCTAAATATACCACAAGCAACTCAGCATGTACCATATTAAGCTCAACATAATTATCCTCAGATATATCTTACTTCTAATGATGCTTCACTTGGTAAATGGGTGACCAACCATTTCTAACTTACCCAAAGCAGAGACTTGACCAAAGCAGATGTATTTCTTGGCTAGGTCTTTACACTTATCTTCATATCTAATCAACTCTTTTTGACATTGTCCTTTAGAAAAAGAAATCACTGCCTCCTGAAAATAATTCAAAAGCTATACAAAATATTTTGCATGTATTACTCTAAATCTTGTAACAAGCATATGACATCAATATTATTATCATCCGGCTGGGCGTGGTGGCTCAAGCCTGTAACCCCAGCACTTTGGGAGGCCGAGACGGGTGGATCACAAGGTCAGGAGATCGAGACCATCCTGGCTAACACGGTGAAACCCCGTCTCTACTAAAAAATACAGAAAACTAGCCGGGCGAGGTGGCGGGCGCCTGTAGTCCCAGCTACTCGGGAGGCTGGGGCAGGAGAACGGCGTAAACCTGGGAGGCGGAGCTTGCAGTGAGCTGAGATCCGGCCACTGCACTCCAGCCTGGGAAAAAAAAAAAGACCCAGTCTCAAAAAAAAAAAAAAAAAAAAAAAAAAATTATTATCATCCATTCTATTTTAGGTAGAAAAATATGAATTGCAGAGAAGTTAATTACCTGAAAAATATCATACAGCTAACAAGTGGGGGAGCCAAGACTTCAAGTGAGTCATCCTGACTCCAGATGACATGTACTTTCTCTCTAAATATAAAGCTTTCAGGACTTGGTGATGGATTATTAGTAGAAGCTGTAGGTCACACAAGACTCAAAAGTACCCTGACAGTTTTAGCTTCAGTAACTGGATAGACTTACTAAGATGAGGACACCTGAGAGAGTAAGTTTTGGAGCCAATGAAATCAAATGTAAAATTTGACATCTTTATTAGATAACCATATGGATATGCTAAATAGACAGATTTATGAATCTGAAGTCAGCGAGGAAGTCATGACTGGAGGTAGGCATTTGGGAACAATTGACATATCAACAGTACTTAAAACTGTGGAGCTAGATGAGAACTTTTAAAGCCAGCATGGATGGGAAATAACTTTTTGCACCGTTAGCATTTATTCAGTGACCAAATCACAGTAAGCGTTTCACAAATATCTGCTGAATAAATAGATAGATACATAGAATCCCATTATGTGTCAGGAACTAGACCAGCATTGGATATAAGGAAGAATTGAGGAGCTCATTATTTTAGCTGTTTCCATTACAGGTTTACAAGCTAACTGGGCAAAAAAAAAATGTGTCAAAATGTGAAATAAAAAGAGCAAGGCCATACAATGTTATGAAATTCCAGTTTAGGGCTCAGATTTGGCAATTTGGTCCTAGGCAAAGCACTTATTTATAAACACTCTGGTTTTGGATCAATAAGTTGATATGGAGGGTTGGTCCTTCTAACTTTAACAATCTTTGAAAGAAGGAATTAGAAAATATAATCTCCCTGAGGTCAAAAAATAAAAGTACATCTAAGTGGTCTATAACACAATGCAAGGAAGTGAATGAAGATTTCAGAAGTTAGTTGAGAAACATAAACTTTGGTCTACATACAACAAAAGTGATAGGAATTTCAAAAGAGCAAAGAGAGCTTTCAAAAAAGTAAAGGGAGATTTTGGGCTGCAATCTGCTGATCTTGCCAGTTTATCAGCCATACTTCTTAGGATGTATGCCAATAAAAAATCTTTTGTAGCATTAATCACTTGTGAGAAACACCGTTATCATAGAGACATGTCTGCATCCTCCAGAGGAAGTTTTATAAATGGACAACCACCATTTTGCCTTCATGGTTCTTAGATTTATGCAACAAGACAGTTTTTAGGATGAGTTAGCACCCATCATACCCAATAAGATTGCTACCAATTTTTTTTGTGTGTTACTAGGGCGAAGAAAGGGTTCCCCTGTGTTTACTTTTCAAAAATCTTTTTTTTTTTTTGGCAACATCCAGAAACCAGTAAAAAATTATATGTAAAAATATATAATTTTCTGCTAGCAAACAGTATTAGTCCTTTTTTATATTTCTCTGACATTTACAATAGCAGAATTTTGTGGCTATTGGAAAAGAAAATTTCCTCCCACTCCTTCAAACATCTCACCCCAACTAGAAATCTCCCACTATTGATTTGGAAGAAAAGATTGAGAAGTTGTCATTATTTCTTTCCAGCTACGTCTCTTTTCTAGATTTTTAAAAACCATATTGTTTTTTACTAAACACACAAGTGACTACTTTTTAGGGGTCAACTAGCTGAAGTGTTAATTCAGAGAGAGAGAAATATATATAAATATATTTTATATGTATATATATATATACACATATTTTTTTTCCAGACAGGCTTCATTCGGTTACCCAGGCTGGAGTGCATTGGTGTGACCACAGCTCACTGAAACCTTAACCTCTGGGGCTCAAGACATTCTCATGCCTCACTCTCCCAAGTAGCTAGGACCACAGGTGCATGCCACCATGACCAGATAATTTTTTTTCCCATAGAGACAGGGTCTCTCTATGTTGCTCAAACTCCTGGGCTCAAGGAATCCTCCTACCTCGTCCCCTCAAAGTACTGGAATTACGGGCATGAGCTACTGCACTTGGCTCCATTCTCTTTATTTGGACCATAAGTTAATAACAATTTAAAATGAGGAAGATCTCAGTAAGGCATAATATTTGAGTACAAACTTTCCTATTCATCCCTGCTGTCAAACTCACCATAAATCTAAAATAAATTACTTCTAATGAGGTAATTTTCTGTTTAGTTACTTTTTCAATATTATTTAATGGGGAGTAAGGTCTGTCGTATGATTTGTATCCACTTTGGCTAGATATCATTAGATGTTCATGGTGCAGACTGTCTAATTATAGAAGTTAATAGGTAACATTTATATGTAATAATCTGACATAGGTGACTATATCTTAAATTTATTGTATTTCCCCAAGAATTGAATGGGGAAAGGAGACTGAAGAAAACTTCAAGGATCAGTTAAGTATTCAAGAGTCACTTCTCCCGTTCTCTGAGCTCTAGAATGACTATAGGGATCAGAGATGGGTACAAATCCAGCTGGACTGAATTCTTCTGTGTATGTCACAGACATCCATACCTCAAATGGGATCCTGATAGGCTAAGAAGGTATTGCAATATGACTTTTGTAGACAAAGTTTATAAACATATCAGTTTTTGAAAATCAGAATATCAGTTGCTTTAATATTGCAACCACAAACTTTTCTTCTTTCAAAATTGCCATTTCCTTCTTAACACTACTGAAATTCATTGCCAATGACATAACAATTATTCTGATATAATATTGTGATCCAACCAAGAAGAGAGTAGTAATTAATAAAATTGCTACTTGAGAAACACTCCAGATCCATAGGCGAATTCAGAATGTATAATGGCACATTTGTTCACCTGATTATATTTATTCGTAAGTGTCTTGATTATTGTTTGATGTTTATCACACATATACATGTAAATTTCAAAGTAGTCATAAGATTTCAATGTTGACCATGATGTTTTCTGCAGGGTTTTTCCCAATTTAGGAAAATTCTCTTCTACTCTCATTATACTATCAGAATTTATCGTACATAATGCTTAAAATTTGTGCTGAATGTTTTATTCTGAATGTTTTCACATTCCTATTTTTCTTCTTTATTCTGCTTAAGGAATGCAGTTCTTTAATCCATTATTCTATTGGTGAAATAACTTTACATTATTAGAATAAACCCATCTTGGTTGTGATATTTTATTTTGCTTACAGAATGCTGGAGTTTGTTTCTCATTACAACTATTTTTATTTAACATTTTACTGGAAACAGATATGTATATATATAAATTACCTTATGTGGTTTGCTTTTGTCATTTTATTGTCAAGTTAAACCCTTATAAATAACCTGGAGAACATTCTATCTTCTTTTTCTTTTTTTTCTCAAAAAAGGATTTGTGTAAGATTGTGGATAGCCAGTTCTTCAATAAGTTTTAGAACAAGCCTGTTAAATCATCTTGACTTACAGTTTATTTTGGGTGAATATTTTAAATATACATTCAATTTTATATACTTTACAGATAATACAGCAGGTTTATTATTTTCTCTTGATTTAATTTTGGTGAGTTTATTGTTTGGTTCTTTGGGGGATTTTTATAGTTATTGTTAATACATAGAGTTCAGCTAGGTTTTCAAATGGTTCGACTACAAAGTTGTCCTTTTTACTAAAAAATAGTATCACATTATTTTAATTTCTGTTGAATTATGTTCTGTTTTTAAATCCTTAATATTCATGTTTTTTTACTTTATTTTACTTTCTTGACTCATCTTGTCAGAATTTGCTATTTTTCTCTGTTCCAGCAATCAATTTTTGTCTTTGCTAAACTTCATTATCATTTTGTTTGCAATTTTATTAATTGCTACTCTCTTCTTTACTGTTTCTTTATTTTTTCAGTGTGTTTACTTATTAATTTATTTATCTGAATTTTTTTTTTTTTTTTGAGACGGAGTCTCACTCTGTCGCCCAGGCTGGAGTACAGTGGCCTGATCTCAGCTCACTGCAAGCTCCGCCTCCCGGGTTTACGTCATTCTCCTGCCTCAGCCTCCCGAGTAGCTGGGACTACAGGCGCCCGCCACCTCGCCCGGCTAGTTTTTTGGTATTTTTTTAGTAGAGACGGGGTTTCACTGTGTTAGCCAGGATGGTCTCGATCTCCTGGCCTCGTGATCCGCCCGTCTCGGCCTCCCAAAGTGCTGGGATTACAGGCTTGAGCCACCGCGCCCGGCCATTTATCTGATTTTTAAGTTGAATGTTTGGGTCTTAGACATTTTTTAAAAAGACAATACTTTAAGGATATATATTTTCCTCTAAATACTCCTTATATTCACCTATACTTACATTTTTAGATAGTTTACAATTTTAATCATATCTAAGCATTTTTCACTTCCATAGTTCTTTTTATTTGTCTCACGAGATATTTAAATACAGATTTTTGAATTTTTAAAGTGCATATTTCTAACTTAATTGTGTCATGTTCAGAGAATGTGGGGTCTATAATATTGAAATTGGATTTCATATATTTTTTTGCTGAGTAAAAGCGCTACATTTGAAAATGTTCCATATATCTCTGAAAGAATGTGTGTTCATTCATATGTTATTTGTTGCAATGTTCTATACATTTCACTTTAAAAATAGTTTGCACTATCTAATTATTTTATTCTCATTATTTCAGTCAATTTACCATAATAGGCATGCTGTAATGTGTCCTAGAGATAGTGAATATAAAAACTTATTTCCATTGGTTAACGCTATTTGCCTTAAAATATACTTTGTCTAATGCAAAAATAATTATATAATCTTTCTTAGGATTAGTACTTAATTATTTATATTTTCTAAAATTTTAATTTCAGTCTTTCTGAGTCTTGATCATTTGGGCGTGTGTCTTGTAAAAATCACATGTGTAGAATTATTTTCTTCATCCAATATGAAAAGCTTTGTCTTTTAATTTGACTTGTTGGTTCATATATATTGATTGCTCTTATTATTTTGAATTTGCTTTCCTCATCTTATTTATTTATTTGTCTTACTTTTAGTATAACACTTCTTTGTTCCTCTCTTGAGTTGGATTGATTGGATTAAATGGACCCATTGCATTGAAATATTTTTTGCTTACCTAAGTTTCTTTTTCTTCTTCCGCAAGTAGTTTGACAGATATGCACATTATTCTTCTTGTTTATGGATTAACTTTTAAATATCAACATCAGTATTTAATTAAAGTTTTATGCCAATCACTGAGTCACTTTGTCTTTGTAATCTTGCTATTTCGCTTTAAGTGTCTGGTGTGAATGTCATTTAATTTCTTTTCCTCTGTATTTATTTGGGTTTTATGAAAAGATTGATTTCTTTAACCATCTTGGTAAAATATTTTATTAAATAGTATGTCTCCTTCATTATTTCCATTGTCTCATGAAACTCCTACCAAGGCATGTGGACTTTCACACTTTTCCCTTGTCTCTTACAACTCTGGGTTCCATTTGCTATAAATATCTGAAATTATAGCTCTCTCTTTGCTAGTTCTTGGTTTAATTGAATTTCCTTTTTTCTTTAGCATCGAATTTAAAATTTCAGTTATTTTAGCTTTATGTTTATAGTTCTATTTTACTTTTTATATGATAGTCAATTTTGATAGTCTTTTTGTTATAGCTTAATAAATACATGTATAATTACATAGTATTAGATATGTTTTCTATATTTTATATTTAACAATTTACATATGCCTGTAAATCTAACATTATACCAAACTTAACAAGTTTCAAAATAAATTCATTTAAATAACACAGGTCCTAACTTTTCCAGATGCCCTAAGGAAAACTCCAACACTATTTTATGTATTCTCTGAAGACAAATTTGCTAATTTTTTCTCTCTGAAGAATATTTCTCCTTTCTCTTCAGCCTAGTTATGTGATAAAACACTTTAATATTCTTTTTTCACTTAAAAAGGTTAAATATGCTGTATATACCAGGAGTTCTTTTTTCTAATTATCTTTTTCACTATACTGCATAGAAAAGAAAGTTTCTTAGAAGTCATTTCTTTATTTAAATTTCATTTATTTGTCTGCTTAGTTTCTGATGCTCATCTGCTTTCTGAATAGTTGAGGTGAACATGTAGTATAATTCTAGAGATGGGAAGTGTTATTTTAATAAAATATTTAAGATTCTTACTTGAGTTGGTTTTCTCAAGTTTCAGAGTGATTAGTAAAATCCTATGCTGTTCAAAAGGTAATCTGAGAGGAAGTCAATGAATCATCCCCAAATATTACATATTACAAATCTACTTAACATCAGCATATATACCTATACATATATATATATATATATATATATATATATAATTTTATGATATGGCAAAATATACATAGCCTAAAATTTACTGTTATAACCACTTTTAAGAGAACATTTTAGTGATATGAAGTACATTCATATTGTTGCACAGCCATCATTTCTGTCTATGTCAAGAACACTTTTACACTTGCAAAGCTATAATTGTATGCCCATTAAATAATTCCCCATCTCTATTTGTTGCTGGTACCTTAAAAAGCAATTTGTTTTTGTACATTGACCTTGAATCCAGTGGTCTTGCTGAATTATCTTATTAATTGTAATTCCTTCTTTTCTATGTACATCCTTATGCCTTTTGTAAATTGTGTCAGTTTTGTTTTTTCCTTTCAGATCCTTGTGAGTCTCTTTTTTTTCTTGACTTAACAACTTTACTGACTAGACTTTATGGTACATTCTACTATATATCTTTTAGTAAATTTAGGTGTGCAGCAACAAATAAAAAATGAAATTAAAACTATATTCACAGCAGCACTATCCGTAAGAGCCCAAACTGAAGACTACAATGATCAGGAGGAAAGGTAAAGTGTACTGCATACACAGTGTGGAATATGCAACACTGAGAATGAATAAAGGGCAACTATATACAACATAGATGAATCTTACACACAGAATCTCCAGTGAAAGAAGCCAAACAGAAAATCATACATATTCTATAATTTCATATATATAAAGGTCAAAAATCAGCAGCATTAGTCTATATGTTAGAAGTCAAGATAATGGATTGCTCTGTGGGAGGGAGACTGGGAAGTGAATGGAAGGGGCAGCCTGAGGGCTGTGCCAACTCTGTTAACGTTGTTTCTTGACGAGGGTGCTAGTTATGTGGGATGTGTTTATTTGGTGATAATTAAGCCATATATTTATTTAGGACATGTGATGTTCTATATTTATTTATTATACTTTAATAACAAGTTCTTTAAAACAATAACTCCCCATCTCCTTCACTCCCCAAACCCTGACAACCACCATTCTGCATTGTCTCTATCAATTTGACTACTTTAAGTACCTTGTACAAGTGAAATCATGTAATATTTATTTTTTTGTGACTGGCTTACTTCACTTAGTGTAATATTTTTTCTTTATTCTTTTTTTTTTAACATAAAGTTGTTTTGTCTGATATTTGTACAGCCTTTCCTGTCCTCTTTTGGTTACTATTTGCATGCAATGTATTTTTCTCTCTGTACTAGTCTGTTCTCATGCTGCTGTGAAGAAATACCCAAGACTGGGTAATTTATAAAGACAGGGGTTTAATTGGCTCACAGTTCCATATTGCTGGGCAGTCCTCAGGAAACTTACAATCATGGCAGAAGGCGAAGGGGAAGCAAAGCACCTTCCTGACAGGTGGCAGGATGGTGTGAGTGCAAGCAGCGGAAATGCCAGACACCTATAAAACCATCAGATCTCATTAGACTGAATCCCTATCACAAGAACAGCATGGAGGAAACCACCCCTGTGATCCGATTGCCTCCATCTGATCCTGCTCTTGACACGTGGGCGTCATGGAGATTACAATTCAAGATGAGATTTTCGGTAGGAACACAGCCAGACCATATTACCATCTTCTCCATTTCAGCCTATTTGTGCCTTTGGATCTAAAGTGAGTCTCTAGTAAATACTGTATAATTGGATCATATTTTTATATTAATTCAGCCAATCTTTGTCTTGTGATGTGACAGTTTAATTTACTCACATTTAAAGTAATTACTGTTGAGTAGGAACTTACTTAGGTCATTTAGATGTTAGTTTTTTATATACCTTACAGAATTTTTTTCCTCATTTTCTTCATTGCTATCTTCTTTTGTGTTTAGTTGAATTTTTGTAGTGAAACATTTAAGTTTCTTTCTCATATCCTTTTTTGTATATTCTATAACTATTTTCTTTGTATTTGCCATGGGGATTATATTTAACATTTTAACATTATAACATTCTAATTTGAATTTATGCCAGCTTAACTTTAATTTAAACATACAAAGCCCCTGCTCTTTTACAGTTTTGTCCCTTACCTTTTCAGTTTTTCATGTCACATGAAAACATTTTATACACTTTATGCTCACAAACATAAATGGATAATTCTTTTAAATGCATTCATTTCTCAAATTATGTATAACATAAATTTGGAGATAAAAACTAAAGTTACATTAATAGTAACTTTCATGATTACTCATGTATTTATCTTTACTGAGATCTTTATTTCTTTTTATGGCTTCATGTTACAGTCCAGTATCCCTCCATTTTAACCTGCAAGATTTCATGGAATTTCTTTCGGGGAAAGTCTAGTGGTAAATAACTCCCTCAGCTTTTGCTTATGTGGGAATGTTTTCGTTTCTCCTTCACTTTTGAAGGACAGTTTTGCTGGCCATAAGATTTTTTGTTGACAGTTTTCTTTTTCTTTTAGCATTTTGAATGCATTACCTTACTGCAATTTGGATTTCAGAATTTCTGATGATAAACCAGCTGATTATCTTACTGAGGATCCCATGTATGTGATGAGTTGCTTCTGTCTTGATGCTTTCAAGATTCTCTCTTTGTCTTTGGCTTATGACAGTTTGATTATAATATGTCTCAACTGATTCTTTGACTTACTCCTTCTGGGAATTCATTGAATTTCTTAAATATTTATACATTGTTAAGCAAATTTGGGAAGTTTTCAGCCATTATTACTTCAAACATTCTCTTGCTTGCTCTATTCTGCCTCTGGGACTCACACAATAAGTGTGTTGATAGACTTTATGGTGTCTCACAGTCACTCTGTTAGCTTTTCCTCAATCTTTTCTTTTCTGTTCTACATACTGAATAATTTCCATTGCCCTGTCTATCCTCACATTTGCTGATTCGTCTGCTTGTTTAAATCTGCTTTGAATCTATCCAGTAAATTTTTATTTTATTATTTAATTTTTAGCTTCGAATTTTTTTGTTTGTTTCTTTTTAGGTTTTCTATCTCTATTGATATTTCCATTTTGCTTACACATCACTTTCTTGACTTTTTGAACATCTTCTTTTAGTTCTCCGAGTATCTTTATGAAAGTTGCTTCAAAGTCTTGTCTGTCAGACTGTTTTAGAAACAGTTTCTGTTCATATTTTTCCTTTCAAATGGGCTATACATTCCTAATTCATTTATGCCTTGTTATTTTTTTCTTGAAAACTGTACACAACACTTGTATCTAACAATGCAGTAATTCTGGATATCTAATTTCTCTGTTTTCTTAGGGTTTACTGCTCTTTGTTTATTTTTGTTTGTTTGTTTGTGTGGGTTATTGTTTTCTTTTTGAATTGTTGTAGGCTGTTTCTGTGACAAGGGCCAGACTGAGGTGTAAATTTAAAGTGTTTTTAGGTATTTTCTGAGTCTGCTGCTTCCTCTGTCATGCTTGGTAACTTCCTAATGTCTGTCATATATGTTATTGAGTTTAAATTTCTTAATCTTTAACATTTGGCTCCCAAAAGAAGAAACAGAAAAAATGAGGAAAGGAAAAATAGATTATCAGTTCTTTAAGTCCCTGGAAGTCATATTAGCAATGTGAATAATTTGCTACAACAGAGTGAGGTGCAACCACAATGGCCTCCCATTCATTTTTCTGTAACTGTCTGATTAGAAGTAGCAATCAGAGATCAGAGCACAAATTCTCAATATTTGGAAAATAGTGTTTCTTTTTACTCACGCTGGCTCCTGCAAGCTGCATGAAAGTTGCTCAAAGACTGCATGGGGCTGTCTGCGACAGTGCTGGGGGTGAAGGATGGGTAGCTGCTTCTGTGCTAAAAGCTAAATTTGACCAAAACTTACTGCAATTTAACATCCCATTCTTTCTCTGGAAGTAGCAAGCTTTGGTGTAGAGAGTTCTCAAACAATTAGATAGATTCTATCAGTGTAATTCTTGTCCAGCTGAAGAAACAGACTGCTAGTGCTTCCTACTCTGCTACCTTTTCATTTTTCTCTATCACAATTAGCTTTTCAAGGCATTAAATTATCTTGTCTTGTATAAGTATCCACACGCATTTTGACTGGGATATGTGCTATAATTCATATCAGAGAAAATAGTCAGGAAAAAGGAATCAAGATGAAGGTTTTAATGGGAAGAGCAGAAAAGGGAGTTTCATTGTGAGAGTGAATGCATGTCTGTATGTGTGCAAAAGGTATGTGTGTATCTATACAGGATCTAACATACTAACTATAGCTATACATATTGATTACATACTCTAAGCCAGGTATATGACATAAACATTTTCATTCAACTCATAGAAGAACCCTATGAGGCAGTATTATTATTGTCATTAGAATTTATAAAATTTTAGCTTTTAGTTTAGGTACAGGTGCAATTCATGTAACAATCCTAGGTAGTGAACATAATACCCAATATGTAGTTTTTCAACCCATTCCCTCCTCTGTCCCTCTGTCCTCTAGTAGTCCAATGTGTATTTTTCCCACGTTTATGTCCGTGTGTGCCCAATGCTTAGCTCCCACTTATAAGTGAGAACATGCAGTATGTGATTTTTTGCTCCTGTATTATTTCACTTAGGATTATGGCCACCAGCTCCATTCATGTTGTTGCAAAGGATATGATTTAATTCTTTTTTATTGTTGCATAGTATTCCATAGTATATATGTATTATATTTTCTTTTTCCAATTAACTATTGATGGGCACCTAGGTTGGTTGCATGTCTTTACTATTGTGAATAGTGCAGGAATGAACATATAAGTACATATGTTTTTTGGCATAATGATCTGTATTCCTTTGCATCAGAAGAGATGTTTAAAAAAAAAAAAAAAACCAGATGCTGGTGAGGCTGTGGAGAAAAGAGAATGCTTATGTAGAGTTAGTGGGAATGGAAATTAGTTAAGCCACTATAGAAAGCAGTTTGGAGATTTCTGAAAGAACTTCAAACAATTACTACTGTTATTTTAAAGATGAAAATGGGGATTGAAGCAGTTAAGTCAAACTTCACCTAATAAGGAAAGAAATTAACGTTCCAACAGAATCTCTGTAACCCATTCTGCACTCTTAAAACTAAACCCTTTGTATTATACCTAAAAAAAAAATAGTAGAAGGAGGTGAAATGTAAATTTCTTTCAGACTCAGACCCATCCTTCTATAATCTACTTCAATAGCATTTAATTCATTTAGTCAAGATATCGCTTAACTAACAAGCCTCAAATATTTCATTACTAATTATTTCTATTTAAATGATAAACTAACTTTCTAACTTACTAAATTTATTAGTGCATTCTCATGCTGCAAAAAGGACATATGCAAGACTGGGTAATTTATAAAGAAAAGAAAGAGGTCTAAATGACTCAAAGTTACTCAGGGCTGGGGAGGCATCAGGAAATTTACAATCATGGTAGAAGGGTAAGCAAACACATTCCTCTTCACATGGTGGCAGCAAGGAAAAGTGCCAAGCAAAGGGGGAAAGCCCCTTATAAAACCATCAGATCTTATGAGAACTCACTCACTATTAAGAGAAGAGCAGCATGCGGTAACCACCTGTATAATTCAACTACCTCCCCACGGGTCCATCCCATAACACATGGGGATAATGGAAACTGCAATTCAAGATGAGATTTTGGTGGGGACACAGCCAAATCACATCATCAGCTACTTGCCCCTCCCAAATCTCATGTTCTCACATTTCAAAACGCAATCATGCCTTTTCAATAGTCCCCTAAAGTATTAACTCATACTAGCATTAACTCAAAATTCCAAGTCCAAAGCCTCATCTGAGACAAGTCCCTTTTGCTTATAAGCCTGTAAAACCATAAGCAAGGTAGTTACTTCCTAGATACAATGGGAGTACAGGAGTTGGGTAAGTACACCTATTCCAAATTGGAGAAACTGGCCAAGATGAAGGGGCTACAGGTTACATGCAAGTCCAAAATCCAGAGGGTCAGTCAAATCTTAAAGCTCTGAAATGATCTCCTTTGATTCCTTGTCTCACATTTATGTCATGCGGATGCAAGAGGTAGGCTCCCACAGCCCTAGACAGCTGTGCCTCTGTGGCTTTGCAGGCTGTAGCACCCCTCCCAGCTTTTCTCACAGGCTGATGTTGAGTGTTTGCAGCTTTTCCAGGTGTGCAGTGCAAGCTGTCAGTGGATCTACCATTCTGGGATCTGGAGGATGGTGGCTTTCTTCTCACAGCTCCGCTAGTCAGTGCCCCAGTAGGAGCTCAGTGTGAGGGCTCCAACTCTACATTTTCCTTCCACACTGCCCTAGCAGAGGCTCTCCATGAGGGCTATTCCCCTGCAGCAAACTTCTGCCTGGACATTCAGGCATTCAATACATGCTTTGAAATCTAGGCAGAGGTTCTCAAACCTCAATTCTTAAATTCTTTGCACCCTCAGACTCCATACCACATGGAAACTGCCAAGGCTTGAAGCTTGTACTCTCTGAAGCCATGGCCGGAGCTGTAGCTTGGCCCCTTTTAGCCACAGCTGAAATGCAGGGCTCCAAGTCCCTAGGTCACACACAGCAGGTGGGCCCTGGGCCTAGGGAACCGTATTTCCCTCCTAAGCCTAGGAGCTTGTTATGACAGGGGCTGCCTTGAAGGTCTCTGACATGCCCTGGAGACATTTTCCCCATTGTCTTAACGATTAGCGTTTGGATCCTCATTACTTATGCAAATTTCTGCAGCCAGCCTGAATTTCTCCTTAGAAAACGGGTTTTTCTTTTCTATAACATTTTCAAGCTGCAAATTTTCCAAATTTATGCTCTGCTTCCTCTTGAATTCTTTGCCACTTAGAAATTTCTTTCACCAGATACACTAAATTATCTCTCTCAAGTTCAAAGTTCCACCGATCTCTAGGGCACAGGCAAAATGCCACCAGTCTTTTACTAAAGCATAACAAGAGTTGCCTTTCCTCCAGTTTCTACCAAGTTCCTCATCTCCATCTGAAACCACCTCAGCCTGGACTTCATTGTCCATATCACTATCTGCATTTTGGTCAAAGCTATTCAACAAATCTCCCGGAAGCTCCAAACTTTCCCACATCTTCCTGTCTTCTGAGCCCTCCAAGTCTCTAGGAATTTCCAAACTTTCTCACATTTTCCTGTCTCCTTCTGAGCCATCTCAACTGTTCCAGTCTCTGCTTGTTACCCAGGTTCAAAGTCACTTCCACATTTTTGGGTATATTTACAGAAGCATTCCACTACTTCTGGTATGAATTTGCTGTATTAGTCCATTCTCATTTTGCTATAAGGACATACTTGAGGCTGGGTATTTACAAATGAAAGAGGTTTAATTGACTGACAGTTCCACAGGGCTGGGGAGGCCCCAGGAAACTTGGAATCATGATGGAAAGGGAAACAAAAATGTCCTTCTTAACATGGTGGCAGCAAGCAGAACTCCGACACAAAAGAGGGAAAAGCACCTTATGAAACTACTAGGTCTTGTGAGAACTCACTCACCATCATGAGAACAGCAGTATGGGGGTAACAACCCTCTTAATTCAATTGCTTCCCACCAAGTCCCTCCAATGACACATGGAAATTATGGGAACTACACTTCAAGAAGAGATTTTGGTGAGGACACAGCCAAACCATGTCACTAAACTTCACATTGTATGATAGAAGTCCACCAAAGTAGTCAATGCTGTTGCATCCCTCTATTGCATAACACAATTTCATCTCTAGTAATAATGAGATGTTGGAGAGCTAATGAGGCAATGTACAGCCAGATAATTTAGTTGGGAGATTTTATGCAGTAGGACTGATTTTATAAGCACACTAAACCAAGGTTGGATCTATGGAACCCAGTACAAAGAGTAAATGGTCCTAGTTAAATGATAGAAAGGAGTGTCATTAAAGGCAACAGAATATAATGCTTTTTTTATTCTTCTATGGTCTCTGTCTGTCAACTTGACATAGTGTTTTGTGTTTACTATTTAATATCATTTTTATTTTAAAAATTGTATATTTTTTCAATTTTATTTTAGGTTTAAGGTTACATGTGAAGTTTTGTTACATAGATAAACATGTGCCATGGGGATTTGTTGTACATATAAATACATCATCCAGGTATTAAGCCCAGTACCCAATAGTTACCTCTTCTGCTCATCTCCCTTCTCCCATCCTCCCTCCTCAAGTAGACCCCAGTCTGTTGTTTCCTTCTTTGGGTTCATAAGTTCTTATCATTTAGCTCCCACATATAAGAGATAATATGTGGTATTTTGTTTTCTGTTCCTGTGTTAGTTTGCTAAGGATGATAGCCTCCAACTCCATCTATGTTCCCACAAAACACATGATCTTGTTCTTTTTTATGGGTGCCTAATATTCCACAGGACATATGTACTTTTACTGTTAATTTTGATATTGCATGATGTTTGTTTTAAATGCAAATATAAAAGTGTTTAAATTGTATGCAGAATTGCTGAAATTGCATAGTTCACATATCACAGCTCATACATACATATACCAGAACAGTGAAAACACTGCATCAAACTGACTTAACTCTTTATTTGATTTATTTATGTATGTGTATTCTATTTCTATTAACACTCTCTACCGTTGGCTTACTGATTGAGTAAGGAAGCTTAAAAAAAAAAAAAAAACAGCTATAGGTTGCCATATGTCCCTCTCTTTCCTCTCTTCTATGCCATCATTTTCAGTATAAGCAGTTTGTTAATACATAGACATAACATGGATAACAAAAATATATTCTGGGATTCCTTGGTTGTCATGTTTTATAGAACACTATTTTCTGCTTTCTACATTCAAAAAAAAAATCCTCTTTAAAAAAAACTGTGATCTCTTATAATTTCAGAAAGTTCAGTGTCAAATTAAATTCTGGACTATTTACTTAAATATTTCTTCAGCTTACACATGAAGACAGAATCATAATGAAATTATGAACTTTCCGGTAAATGAAATCTTCAGGATTTTTCTATCCTCTATACATCAGTGAAGACATAATATTTTAACATTTGCTAAAATCATGACACAAGTATTATCTGCAAATTTAATTTGACATTTAATACCTAGTCATATTTTTAATTGGTACATAAATTGCTCTTTAAATCTTTAAATAAAAGTTTTATTTCAAAAAAAGAAGCAACTCTTCTTCATTTAATATCTGCTTAAGAGATTCTCACTCTTAAAATCCTGAAAAATAAATAAACAACAATGTATATTTCCAAAACAAAATTTAGTGCCCAATATTGGTAGGCTAGAACCACAAATACCCTGATCCCTTTCTTTCCACTTAGATTGCAATCTACCAAAAGTCACTTGGAGACACTGATATGGCTTGGCTCTGTGTTCCCACCAAAATTTCATGTTGAATTGTAATTCCCAATGTTGGGGGAGGAACCGGGTGGGAGGCGATTGGATTATGGAGATGGATTTCCCTATGCTGTTCTCATGATAGTCATTGAGTTCTAATGAGAACCGATGGTTTAAAAGTGAGTGACACTTCCCACCTTACTGTTTCTCTCCTGCCACCATGTGAAGAAGGTGCTTAAATCCTCTTCACCTTCTGCCATGATCATTAGTTTACTGGGGCCTCCCAATCATGCTTCCTGATAAGCCTGTGGAATTATGAGTCAATTAAATCTCTTTTCTTCATAAATTACTCGGTTTTAAGTAGTTCTGTTTAGCAGTGTGAGAAGGAACTGACAGAGAAAATTGGTACCAGAAGTGCGGTATTGTTATAAAAATATCTGAAAATGTGGAAGCGACTTTGGAATAGGGTAATGGGCAGAGGTTGAAACATTTTGGAGGGCTCAGAAAAAGACAGGGAGATGAGGGAAAGTTTTGAACTTCCTAGAGATTTGTTGAATGGTTTTGACCAAAATGCTGATAGTGATATGGACTATGAAGTCCACAATAAGGTGGTCTCAGATGAAAATTAGAAACTTATTGGGAACTGGAGTGAAGGTCACTCGCTTTGTGCTTTAGCAAAGAGACTGACAGCATTTTGCCCCTGCCCTAGAGGTCTGTAGAGCTTTGGACTTGAGAGAGATTATTTCGGGTATTTGACAGAAGACATTTTTAAACAGTAAAGAATCTAAAATGTGACCTGGATAGTTCTGAAAGTGTATGCTTATATGCATAAACAGAGAAATTATCAGAAAATGGAACTTATAATTAAAAGGGAAACAGTCATAAAAGTTTGTAAAATTTGCAGTTTGGCCAGGTGGTAGAAAAGAAAAGGCCATGTTCTGGGAGGAAATTCAATCTGCCAGCTGCAGTAATTTGCAAAAGTAAAGAGAAGTCAGACATTAATAGCCAAGATAATTGGGGAAATGTTTCCAGGACATTTCGGCAACCTTCGTAACAGCCCCTCCAATCACAGACCTGGAGCCCTAGAAGGGAAAAATGGTGCCAGGCTCGGTGGCTCACACCTGTAATCCCAGCACTTTGGGAGGCAGAGGTGGGCAGATCATGAGATCAAGAGATCGAGACCATCCTGGTCAACGTGATAAAACCCCATCTCTACTAAAAATACAAAAATTAGCTCAGTGTGGTGGCATGCACACGTAGTCCCAGCTACTGGGGAGACTGAGGCAGAAGGATCACTTGAATCCAGGAGGTGGAGGTTGCAGTGAGTCAAGATCACGCCATTGCACTCCAGCCTGGTGACAGGACAAGACTCCATCTAAAAAAAAAAAAAGAAAAAAGAAAAATGGTTTCATCTGCCAAGTCCAGGGCCCTGCTGCTCTGTGCAACCTTGGTACACTGCTCTTTGCATTCCAGCCACTCAAGCTCCAGCTGTGGCTAAAAGGGACTTAGACAGGGCTTGGACTGTGGCTTCAGAGGGTGCAAGCCCCAAACCTTGTTGGTTTTCAAGTGGTATTGGGCCTGTGGGTGTACAGAAGATGGAAGCTGAGGTTTGGAAACCTCTGCCTAAATTTCAGACAATGTATGCAAACACCTGGATGTCCAGGCAGAAGTCAGCTGCAGGGGCAGAGCCCTCACGAAGACCCTCTAGTAGGGCAGTACAGAGGGGAAATGTGGGATTTGTCCCCACATAGAGTCTTCACTGGTGCACTGCCTAGTGGAGTTGTGAGAAAGGAGCTACCATCCTCCAGACCCCAGAATGGCTGATCCAACAACAGCTTGAACTGTGAGCCTAGAAAAGCTGCAGGCACTGAATGCCATACCACGAAAGCAGCAGTGGGGGCTGTACCTGCAGAGTCACAGAGGCAGAGCTGCAGAAGGCCTTGGGAACTCATCACTTGCATCAGTGGGCCATGGATGTGAGACATGGAGTCAATGGAGATTATTTTGTAGCTTTAGGATTTAATGACTGTCCTGCTGGGTTTCAGACTTTCATGGGGCCTGTAGTCCCTTTGTTTTGGCCTATTTCTTCCATTTGGAATGGGAGCATTTACCCAATTCTGGTACTCACATTGTATCTTGGAAGTAACAAACTTGTTTTTGATTTTACAGGCTCACGTGTGGAAGGAATTTGCTATCTTTCAGATGAGACTTTGGACTTGGTATTTAAGTTAATGCTGGAATGAATTATGACTTTGGAGGACTGTTGAAAGGGCATGATTGTGTTTTGAAATGTGAGGACATGATACTTGGGTGGCGCCAGGAGCATTATGTTTTGACTCTGTGTCCCCACCCAAATGTCATATTGAATTGTGATCCCAAGTGTTGGAGGCCAAGCGTGGTGGGAGGTTATTGGATCATAGGGGTCCTTTCTAATGGTTTAGCACCATCCTCCTAGTGCTGTCCCCATGATGGAATTCTCATGAGATCGGCTTGTTTAAAATTGTGTAGCACTTCCCCCTTCTCATGCTCTCTCCTACTCTACGCTGGTAAGATGTGCTTGCTTCCCTTTCCCTTATGCCTTGATTGTAAGTTTCCTGAGGGTTCCTGGCCATGCTTCCTGTACAGCCTATGGAACTGTGAGTTGATTAAACCTCTTTTCCTTATAAATTACCTAGTCTCAGATAGTTCTTCATAGCAGTGTGAGAACAGAATAGTACAGACACTTTCACTTTGGACCTTGATGGCTTAACTTGCATCAGATTGATTCTACTATAGGAGCCATTAGAGAAAATGCACAAATCATCACCAGTATAACTACCCTCACCTTCACCAAGAGTGAAGGCATCAGAGAGTAACCAACGTTGTCAGAAGTTTATTAGCTAACATTTTTGAGCAAAGAAAATGCAATGATGAGAGTCCAGTATTTTTTATTCCTTTCCCTTTATGGTACTGACTGATAACAGTAAGTGGTATTAGGCAATACATAGACAGAAATCTAATTGGTATGGTGAAAGAACTACGTTTCAGAAATATAAAGGAAGGATGACTTTAGGACACTAAGCCTAAGACATTAAGAGAAAGAACAATGCAAATAAATGCAATAATTTATGCTGCTTTTTCTCTAGAACAATTTGCTGGTTCTTAAGCTGTGAGAGGACAAAAGGGCAAGAAATTTGGAAGAGAACCAGGAGGTAGTATTCAAGAGGAGTCAGTAAGTGGGGTATTTTCCTGTTTTCTGTTGTTGGAGATTTTTGGTTTTTTTTTAATGGAACTTAGAGTTTGTTGAGAAAAAAAAAAGCAACTCTATAAACAACTCAGGTTTTCAGGTAAACCTAGGAAAAACTACACCCTAACAGTAAGAGCAAACTGGAAAATCCAGAAGATAATAGGCAATGTGAGTATCTGCAGTTAATTCAGATATTTGAGTTATAAAACTAGGACTTTGCAATATATGTGATTAATATCTTCTGAAAATTGAGAAACTATATATTTATTTCCCAGTGAAATTAAATTAATAAAAAAGATCAAGTTTATAATTGAAATAATATGAATAAAATAAATTGAGTTAGAAGCAGATTAGTCATAGCAGACCCAGGATTAATGAATTAGAATATAGTTCACTAGAAAATCCTGAGGAAAAATAATTTTAAAAATCTACAAAAACCACAAAAATCCATGAAAATAAACAAAACATATGTAAAAAGCAAAGAAAATGTATTTTTCCTATTAGCAGAGAAATTAAAATCAAAATGTGAAGCCTTTATTACTTTCTCTTGCTTCCATAAAAGTTAACCAATTTGTCTATGTGAAAGTTATCAGAAAACCCAGATAAATGAATGTACCTTTTAATTGAGACTTTTAAAGGTTTGGGGAAATAATTTAATAAAGAACTTTTACTGAGAGATGTATTGCTGCTCTAAAAAACACTTGAAAATATGGAAACAACCTTGCCACTGGGTAATGGATAGAGCCTTCAAGAGTTTTGGTGATGTATGCTACAAAAAGCAAATGCTGCCATAAAATGACTTTTAAAGGAGATTTTTATGAAGGCTCAGAAAGAAGATGACAGCTGAAGAGAAAACCTTCATCTTTTCAGATAATACATAAATAAGTATGCATAGAATGTTGCTAGAACTATAGACAGTAAAACCTGTTCTGTTGATTTTTTAGACTGAAAGAAGGAACATGTTATCAGACAATAGAGAAAAGGTAACCCTTGTTATAAAGTGGCAATAAAATTGGCTGAATTGTGCTTATATTCTAGTGTTTTGTGGAAGGCAGAAATGATAAGCGATGAAATTGTATATGTGGCTGAGTAGGTTTCTAAGCAAGGCATTGAATTAGCTGCTTGGTTCCTCACAACTGCTTATAATACAATATGAGAAAAGAGAAATGATTGAAGAAGAAATTGTTAAGCAATAATAAACCAGAACTTTAATTTTGGAAAATTCTCAGCCTATTCATGCTGTAAAACATGAGGAAGTTTACTTCAAAGAAAGCACTGAAGATGTGGCTTATAAAATTATGTAAGTATTGTTTTATTCTGTTTGTGCTCCTATAACAAAATACCACAGATGCATAATTTATAAGGAACAAAAATTTATTTCTCACAGTTCTGGAACCTAGAAATTCAAGATCAAAGCACTGGCATTTTGTGTCAAGTGAGGGCTGCATCCTTCAGAGGGGAGGACTGCTGTGTCCCACATGGTAGGAGGTGGAAGGGTAAGAGGAGACAAAAGCTGGGTCCTCACATGGCAGAAGAGCAGAAGGGAGAGAACTTACTCTTGCAGGGTTTTTTCATAGCAGCATTAATTTATTCAAGAAGGCAGAGCCCTCTTGACCTAAAAACCTCCCATTGGTTCACATCCCAACACTGTTTTATTGCAGATTAAGTATATAACATATGAGCTTCGAAGGACACATTCAGACCATAGCAAATGTGGACTGTTGATTTAGTCAGACACCCCAAAGTGAAAGTTGTGTTTGAACTACAGGGAATGGAGATAAGGCAGAGTAAATAAAGGTTCTTGGACTTCTTGGGTTTTGCAAGATGTGACCACAGAATTACTTGGCTGCTATTGTCACTGTTCTATAAGACAGGGAAGCAATGGCCCTAAAGGAGATCCAGAGAACTGCATTCAAAGAACTGCATTCAACACAAATCAAGGGGATGGGTCTGTCCACAGCCATAGGGAAAAATCCTACCTGACAGTTCCACAGCATGTGTGCAGCCACTGCAGAGCCATGGGGGTGACACTGCCACCCCAGTGTGCATGGAAAGTAAAGCATTGAGCCAATGAGGATTATTCTCAAGGTCCTGGATCTCATGCAGTTTACATTGTGAGGTTTTGTACTTGGTTGAGACCCACAGCTCATTCTTTCTTTCTCTTCAGAATGAAAATATTTCCACTACCCTTTGTAACCCTTTTATTTTAGAAGCACATAACTTGTCACATAATTCTGTGCTTCCAAAATATAGTGATGGAACAGATGAACAGCTGGAGATAAATTTTTGCCTCAGGATGAGTTGTACCTCAAGTCTCACATGTACCTGATTTAGATGATGGTTAAATGAAAGTATTGATGTTAGATTTTAAGGTTCATGCTGAAAATGAGTTAAGATTTTGGGGGCTGTTGTGGTAAAATGGATGCATCTGGTATATGAGGAGAATATGAATTTTGGGAGGCCAAAAGCAAAATAATATAGACTGAATGTTTGTTTCTTTTCAAAATGCTATGTTGACATCCTAATCCCAATGTGATAATATTTGGAGGCAGGAGCTTTGAGAGATAATTAAGTCATGAGTGTGGAGCCTTTGTTCTGGGATTAGTACCCTTATAAGAAGAGACGGTAGAAAGCTTACTTTCTCTATCTCTGTCTCTCCCTCTCTCCCTACCATGTGAAGATACAGCAAGAAGGTGCCCACCTGCAAATCAGGAAGAGGAACCTAACCACAGGGGAGCCTGAGAGAACTGAATTGGTCAGCACCTTGATTTTGGACTTCCTGGCATCCAGAAATGCAATACATAAATTTTTATTGTTTAAGTCACACACTCTATGGTATATAGCATATATATATTTTGCTATAGCAGTTCAAACTAAGACAAGTTATATTTCATGAAGATTAATTATAATTAGGCCAGAAAATTAAGTGACTTTGCATAACCTTGTATATAGTATTAAAATTCTCCTTGCAACGAGCAACATCCAACATGAGAATTGCTAGTCATTAAGTAATTATTGGGGAATTCCGTCTTTTGATTGTCTTGTTTAATGTAGGGGAAAAACAGGGACTATGTTATTATATGTTGAGTATTTTTACTATTAATTCATTTTTGTTTAATGTATACAGTATAATAGCTTGTATATTCAGAAATACTCATAAACTCTTTTGAGAATATAATTATTTCCCTTTCATTTTTGGAGTTTTTCTTCATGTATAACAATACTAGCTAAACAAGGAAAAGTGGGTATTTTTTAACTTTTACTAATAATTTTTGCTTTCTTTTTCTGCTTTACCAAACTTACTGTGTTGCTGTTTAATTTGAGTGATGATTGTTGCATGTATGAATGCTTCATTCTTGATTTCAAAGATAATGATGATGGTATTTCATCAAGTATAATGTTTGTTATTATTTTTTTGTGAAAAACATTTTATTCTCAGATAAATGTTGAATTTTTCAACATTTCTGCATCTGATGAAGTGTTAGATTTTTCTTCTTTAATATATTAATGTATTTATTCACTTTCTAAAGTTCACTTGGCCATAATGTTCTATACTTTTAACATGATGCTGGATTGAGTTTACTCATACCTTATAAGAATATTTTTATGCATTTTTACAATAGAACCTGGACAATAATTTTTATTGGTCAATAATCTCTTTTATTGTCATTGTTGAGGTTCGTTATTAAACTGGTGAGAACCTGGTAAAATGAGTTAGTGAACATGTTTGCTTCATTACCTGGAAGAGCTGATACAAGATTACAATTATTTATTCCTTAGGTGTTTGATAGAACCTATGTTGAAGCTATCTGGAACTCGAATTCTCTGTGAAAAAATTTTAAATTATTGATTTGAATGCTTACTTTGCAGTTCTATTTTTATGTATTTTCAATAATTCTATAATGATAAGATTTTGTCCACTTTAACACATTTCAAAATATTTGTAAAGTTGTAAAGTTGTTTATAATCTTACCTTTTTTATAACTTCAGTATCTGAAGAGTGATGTCCCCTCTAATTCTTGATGTGTTTTTTAAGTGTGCGTGTAATTTCTCTCTGTGTTCCTAATTAGTGTCATCAAAAATTACCAGTTATCAATCTTTTGGAAGAACCAATGTTTTGGGGGGAATTTCTGTTCTTTTTTTTATTTTTATTATTTTTATTTTTTTCTATTTTTTTACTTTTTCTATTTTTTATTTTTTTCTATGAACTATAAAGTTCATCTTGTTAGTTTCTGTTCTAGTGGTTACAATTTCTGATTATTTTTAAATTTCTTGAGGTTTATTTGGTATCAAACTTCTATTTGCTTAAAATAAATATTTACTCCACTAAGTTGCTGGACTTTTGCTCTTCTAATATGTATTTTGAATGTTTAAATTTTTCTCTGTCCTTTTTTAACTGTATGACATATTCTTTGTGAAAAGGTACTTTACTTGTATTTCAGTTCAAAAGTTTTGATAAGTTGTGTTTGTCAAGTATTTTTTTTTTATTTTCTTAGTAGTCAAATGCATTAACATTAAGTTTTTCTTATCTTTTTTATACCTATAGAATCGGTAATTATGTATTTTCTATCATTTCTGATTTTGGTAATTTGAATAAGCACTTCACAGAAGAGGAAATCTGAAGAGCTAATAAACATATATTAATATGAAGATGCTGTCATTATAACAATTATAAATAATATTGAAATATTATTTAAAAACCACAGGCATGGAAATTTTTTTAAGTCTAAAATTATTGAGGATATTGTCATCTGAATGTTTTAAACATGGCAAGTGCCACAATCATCCTGTGGGGAAAAAAATGGCATTATTTTTATAGATGTTTATACCTATGTTTCAGTAATTCTACTCCAAGGAAGATATCTTAGTAGAAAACTGAAAAAGTTATGGTAAAAACCAGTATAAAATATGAATATTTAAGAATACAAAAAGAAACATTTTTGAAAATAGAAAATATTTGAAAGCAATGTAAATATTAATCAACAATTTAATGTATAAAAATATTTTGTACTCATACAATGAAACTGTGTATAGCAATGGCCAAAAACAATTACAACTGTGTATAGTAACATAGATAACTTTTGGTACTATAATATTGAACAAAAAAGTTATAGACAGAAGCAAATATACTTTGTGATTATTTTTGTATAACTTAAGAAAGTCTATGCCAAACCAAAATATCATTTATGGATACAAGCATGTTGTAAAACTACAAGAAAACTGAAGATTAAAATAAAACCAAATTCAGGATCATAGTTATCAATGAAGGATGGAGGAAGAGATGCAGTTGGGAGGTTCACACATAGAACTTTATGAGAGATACTATGTCCTTTTTCTTATATTTACATGGGGTAGGAGTTTTCAGAAGTATGATTCCCATAACTTACATTTATTATATGTTTTTCTAGGAAATCAATATAAATTTTAAATAACTCCTAAAAGAGAGCTTCTGATCATTAGTCTTACTGGCAGAGACGACTAGAGCTTGGGGCAGGTGGAAGATCTTAGTGACGTGGAAGTGATTCCTTAACGTAGTAAAAAACCCTAAGAATGGCTCAACTTTAAAAGAGTGAATTAGGTAAAGATTAAACTTTCAAATTGAGATAATACGGTGAAATATTTTTATTTGAAATTATAAAGTTCAATAGAATAAGGACATTCAAAATAAAAATCACAAGGCAATGTGGCTCTGTATCCCACATATTAAAGGAGAAATACTTGGGCAACTTACACAGAACGCTTCTTTAGTGGGGGATACAGAGCATTGATGTGAGAGCAAGAGACCTGCGTTTAAGTGTTAACACTACCATGCACTAGCTGTGAGACAACAGCAATTCCATGAACTGGTAGAGTTTTTGAGCTGGAAGATTGGTATTTCTTACTCTCTATGGTTAGTTTCTTTTAATACTTGGCATGATTTAAAGTTACAGACTGTGACTTTACAACTGGAAAGCCACTGGTAAAATATTAAAACATTCATAATCTATGAAATAAAAACCCATAATTTTGAATTAAAGTCATGTATTTAAGCTTACTTATTAATAAAATATACACGCAAACATAACCCTCGGTTTCCAAATGCAAAAAACACCAGAAAAAAAAAATATATATATATTATAGAAATATTTTATCCACCTTGTATAAAAACTTAGAGAGAAGGAGCAAGAGAATAAATATATAATTCAAAAACATCCAGATAAGATAAACTGTTGCATAAATCATTGTATTAAGTAAATTAGACTGATTTTAAGAGCCATGTGATGAACTACATAACAATAAATCTGGTCATAAAGCAAAAATGAAATAAATTGAAAAAGAGCTGTTTCAGTCACTAAAGCAGCATTAATTGATGCATTCCCTGGAGAAAATATCAAATCTCCCAATTTGTAATCATTTGAGGACAGATCTTGGAAATTTTCCTTTCAATGCCTTGTCTTATTTGACTGATTAAAGCTAGTTCAGAATTATAGGTGAAGAGCATTTCATAAATTAAAGCATATATTTTTCTTAATGTAATAGCCAGGAATCACTTACCATCATCCTGCATAATCAGTTCTGTTTCATCAGAAATTTGTTAGTGTATTTTCCATTTCTCTGCCATTTTCAGTTATAAAAATAATTATACAACTACTTTTATAATATAGCATAGTGCGTAATTTAGGACTGTCTGCCTTGCTTTTAATTTTTAAAATCACCTAAAGTGACTTTACTCATTATATTGCACAGTTTAATTTGCATAAATTCTACTATCGTGTTGCTTTGCACATTCTTTAAACTGACACTCTATTCCCTAGTTAAATCTTCCTTGGAAACAAAACCAGAACAATCTGCAATCTATAAACAATAGTTCATTTGAAACTCCCTGAGGAGTTTCCTGTGTTCTCATCTTTGTTCACTGAGATATAAGACATTAAAAACCACTTTAATGGAGGAATTAGGCATATATTCAATACCTAAGTCAAAACAGATTATCACAGCATCTACTCAAATATGCAACGATCTAAGGATAAGTACTAACCCTTAGAGAATGGGTAGTACTATTTCATACCAGATTTTTAACAACTGTCAATATCCAGCATTTTTCTTTCAAACTTTAGAGTTAATATCAAATAAAATAAATGCAATTGAAAGCCACGAATAAATTTTTAGACATTACTTATTGCCTTTGTATTACTAAGCAAGTGAATTCAGAACAAATATTTTTCAGGGATGGGCATGTAGGCATGTGTCTGTTCATAAAATGTACAATTGGTAAGGTTTTCATTTATTTTCCTATGGACAGAAACAAATTATTGAAATTCAACTTTATATAACTTAATTGTGTGCTCTAATTGTATCGTGTTTCAAGCAATTGTTTTGAGTGTATACAAAATGACAAAAAACCCAAAAAGGATGAACCAATTTGATTTATAAATAAGATTTAGTAACTATAAATGAATCAAAACCCAAACAAAATAGTCTTAGAGAGAGTCAAAAGATTGTTATCAGGTTTCCTAAATTTTGTGAAATCAACAATTTTGAGATGTACCAATGAGTATTCCAGAGCTTTGTAGTGAAAAATAAGAACATCATACTAAATAAGCATGTTGATATTAAAATGCAATCTCTTTCTTTCTTTTTCTTTTCTTTCTTTCTTCTTTCTTTTCTTTCTTTCTTTTTCTTTCTTTCTTTTTCTTTCTTTCTCGTTCTCTTCCTTCCTTCCTTCCTTTCCTCTTTCTTCCTTCCTTCCTTCCTTCCTTTCTTTTCTCTTTCTTTCTTTCTTTCTTTCTTTCTTTCTTTCTTTCTTTCTTTCTCTCTCTCTCTCTTTCTTTCTTTCTTTCTCTTTCCTTTCCTTTCTGTCTTTCTCTCTTTCTTTCTTTCTTTTTTTTTTCTTTTCTGAGACAGTCTCACTCTATTGCCCAGGCTGTAGTGTAGTGGCAGGATCTCAGCTCACTGCAACCTCTGACTCCCAGATTCAAGTGATTCTCATGCCTCAGCCTCCTGAATAACTGAGATTACAGGTATATGCCACCACTCCCTGCTAATTTTTTGTATTTTTAGTAGGGAAGGAGTTTCACCATGCTGGCCAGGCTGGTCTCAAACTCTTGGCCGAAAGTGATCCACCCTCCTTGGCCTCCCAAAGTGTTAGGATTACATACAGGATGCACCACATCCAGCCTAAAATGTACTTTTGATTACAACTGTTGAAATACATAAACTGCCTGTTATAATAAAGGTAATATAAACTTGTTATCAAAAAAGTCAGAAATAATTTATTTTTATCCAGAAACAAAAGAGTGAAAATAGAAGAAACAAAAGTTATAGAGAAAAAATGGAAAAATATGCAAGTTTAGGTGAACATTCACATATTTGGACAATAAATCAATAAAGATAAAATTTAGGAACCACAAAATTATGTGCAGTGAGGATACATAAAGGGACAGCAAACAAATGAGTGGAAATATATTGAAGATTTGAGGAAAGGGGATTGCGCTGTTTGATTGTTTGTATTCCCTCAAATCTATTTGTTGATCTCTAATCTCTAAGATGGTGTTAAGAGGTAGGGCCAGGCCAGGCATGGTGGCTCACGCCTGTAATCCCAGCACTTCAGGAGGCTGAAGCAGGCAGATCATGAGGTCAAGAGATCAAGACCATCCTGGCCAACATGGTGAAAGCCCGTCTCTACTAAAAATACAAAAATTAGCTGTGCGTGGTGGTGCGTGCCTGTAGTCCCAGTTACCAGGAGGCTGAGGCAGTAGAATCGCTTGAACCAGCGAGGCAGAGGTTGTGGTAAGCCAAGATCGCCCCACTGCACTCCAGCTTGGCGACAGAGTGAGACTCCATCTCAAAAAAAAAAGAAAAAAAAAAAAGATCTGGGTATTTGGGAGGCAATTGGGTTACGAGGGTTCTGCCCTGATTAAAAGGGGCCCAGGGAGCTTGTTCACCCTTTCTCCTTGTAAGGATATAGAAGACTCATCCCCGAAGGAGAGAGTAAGCCCTCACCAGACATACAATCTGCTGGTGCCTTGATCTTACACTTCCCGGCATTCAAAACTATAAGCAGTAAATGTCTGTTGTTCAGAAATTATCCAGGCTAGGTATGTTTTTGATAGAAGCCTGAAAAGACTATGATAGGAATGTTGTAAACTGGATGTCAAGTGCTTCGTCAGTGGAGCAGCTGCTGCTCAACTCCAACCTTGTTGCCTTCATGAAGTGCTGGCTCACTCTGCACACTAAATAAAAAACACAGCGGAACCAACAAGAAGCCCTTTGTTCCAATGCTGCTGCTTTATCAGGTACTGAGGCCACCTCTCTCTCCATCCTGAAAGGCAGATTGAATGCTTTGCTAAGTATCACAGTTGCCTGACAAGATACGTAGTAGGTACAGCCATCATTATGGTCTTTGATAGAGATGGCACCAAATTCCTGAAATTTGATGGTTTTTGGAAAGACTGTAAACATTTCCCTTTTCTTGCCCTACATAACCAAGGTTCTAAAACTGTGTTCTTTGTCCATCAAAACGGGATAGAGTTTCCAGTGACACAAACTTTTGCATTTTTTGACCATCCGTTGGTTGCTATCCGTACAGCTATGGAGAGAACTAAGAAAATGAATCAAGTAACAATGATTTCCCCATGTCTAAACTTAAATTTCTCTTTGTGCTGTTAGTTCCTGAAAAATCGCTCCTAATTTAGGCTTATCCAAGTTGCTGGTCCACTCTGCGTGTGAGGCAAGGTGGGCCAAAGAGAGAGGCCGTTGCTCCGGCGCCCCTGCTTCATCAGGTACTAAGGTCACCTATTGTTCCAGCATTTGGGGGAATGCTGCCTTCATTCATATCCATATATGTTTAATATTTTGCAACCTCTGAATATTTTGTATGTTTTGCTGAAATCATTGTATCAAAGTTGTGCACAACCAGAGAGATTAACTGAAGTAAGTGATGGGGGTTGAAGGGTTTTCTTTGTTTCCATTTTATACAATTCTACTTTTGAATTTCACTTCCTGAGAAAATCATTACCAACATGCATTTTGTTCAACATGTCTTTGAGTTTTTTGAAAAACCAAGAAGGTGAGGAGCACTTCCTTGAAACCATCATGGACAGGTTTGATTATAGAGTCTAAATTTGATAGAGGATTTGGCTATAACATTAATCTGTTTAAAAATTTGGCAATACACTTAGTATCATTCTCATTTTGCCTAGGAGAACATATTAGAGACATTCAATATGGTGATATAAAATATAAATGGAATTATTTATTAGCCATTGTAACTCAAACTTTACCTCAAGTCACTAATATAAATGAGATGTATGCCTTGTAGACCTTCTTATATCAGCAAAATAAGAATAATTGGATCATACTTTATCTGCAAATGGTGCTAAATTCCTTTCATCTAACCTAAAAAGTTATCATTTTGCTCATAGTACAAATATATTACAGTGCTGAATTATCTACATGCTATGGGAGAAAAGGTTTAAAGTTTAAAACATTTTTATGTAACAGAAAATGTAGTACAAAGATGCTTATGATTCAAATTAGATTTTGAGTTGACTTTTGAAAAATTTTTTGTGTCTATCTTAACATTTATTTTCTTACTGTTATGAACAGTAGGATCCATGTAAATTGTCCAATAAGGTGTTTACCAAGGTCTTCAAGTAACTGATATGAGTTTATAAATGAAATATCCAAACAGCTACACCATGTTCAGTCCAAAGTTATCATAACCATTGAAAGAAAATTCATCTCAACATATTTATATTCAAGTTGAATATGATCTACTTCCATATAAGAATTATCTATTGTGTTGATGAAAATCAGGACAAAAGAATAAAAACATACTAGCTGATGTTGTCCTCTTCCCAGTGGTTGTATATTCATTTGGGTATAGAGTTGGGAAATGGAAAATCACTTTAATTTTGTGAATATTTGCCATATACCCTAGTATATGTGTTTGCAATAATATGGTTTAATTTTTGTTTACCCACCTGAGTGCATTACCTCTGAGAAAAGTCCCACTGAAAATTTGAATCAAATTAAAGCTTATGAAAGCACAATTAGACTTTTTATTGCACTCATTCATTACATCCCTAAGTAAAAATGCTTGCTGCATGCCAGGCCCAGTGCTCGATGCCAGAGATTCTGTGTTGCATGGGACAGACGTGGTTCCTGGAGCTCATTATAGTATAGACCATTGTAGTTTGGTTGCAGACAATAAGCTAATTAAAAACTACAAATTTCTATAACTGCTCAAGGAAAAGCAAGCCTGCATGTCATGGTAGAGAATAATCCCAGTAAAATTTACATTTTATTGGAATGTAAAGCCCATGAATGTAAAGGCCCTGTCTCTCTGGTATACTATCACATTGTAGTGCCTTGTAACATATCTGGTCCTTAGTAACACACAGTTAAAATGTGGGAATTGAATGGATGGGTGAATAGATACATGACATATTTTTATTTTTCTAGAGGGGCAATAGATATCCTTTCTGAGAACAATGAGGAAAAGTCCACCATCTGAAGAATGGGAAAGAATGTTTGAGAAAAATAGGAGACAATATTTGAGCAAAAGCAGATAGAAGTTCTTTTGCTAAGATATCTCCAATGGTCTGAAGGATGTTAGCAAAACTAAAGGGCTTAGGTAGCTTGAACAGAATCATCAATGGGAGTTATGACAAAAGTCAAGTTGGAGTGCAAAGCCTATTTCATATGTTGCATTGCAAGTCATAACAAATTTAGATTTTGTTTTTCAAAGTTATCACAGGAGAGTTCATTGCTATGAAGAGGCTCCTGATGGTTATAAATTAGAGATGATATTAATGGATTGTAAAAACAAATGTTGTTGTATGACTTGAGCTACAATCCACTTTAAGTATTCCTTGCTACTTGCATCTACCTAATTCCTGAATTTGGACAGCACAAATGTAGATAGTAAATTTGAATAAAGAGGTGTAGGATATTATTCAAATTTTTAAAAAGTTTTCCCTGAGCTTGAAAGAGCAAGTAGTGATTTCTTTTATGTGGATACATACCCAAAACTATTGAATCCTGGGTTCAAATAGTGAGTTTTTAAATAACAAAATTTTGGGTGAGAAGGAATATCTGAATCTAAATTAGACATAAGACATTTCATGAAGAAAGAGATGTCTTTAGAAAAAAAAATGGGATTTTCATTGAAACGGGCACTATATGATTGCATTTAATAATTAAGGATTACAGTCTATTGGGAAAAAACAACTATATCATAAAGAAATATAAAAAAGTTTACATTTTGAGAGCACCTATAAAGTAACAATGAATTGTATATACCAATAGCAATGGAAGTTCCCTAAGAAAGACAGTAATTAGATAGATACTTGAAACGCTGGGCAGATACTTTTCATGCAACCACCATATGGGCATACCAAGAAGAGAGTATTCAATTCAATTCAATCTGCCACATAGAGTAGAAGTTACAAACTGGTGGTCCTTGGGCCAAACCTTTCTGTAGTTTCTTCTCTTTCTCTCTCTCTCTCTCTCTCACTCATTTTTAAGAAATGGAGTATATCTTCTCTAATTAATCAAAACCCACACCATGCTTTACTATATTATAACATTTTAGCTTCATATATTTAATTTACTTTCAGGCTACTGTGAGTACCTGGGTTTAAAACCCCTGAGAAACTGAAAGGAAAAAAGAACAGAAACCTTTTAAATGCAACCTCTACATGGTAAACTAAGTTAAAGGCATATTTTTAAAGCATCTTCTTTATTTATTTTATTCTTATAGATAGTCTAAATCAGGGATCAACAAATCATACGACCCAAGGGACAAATTCTGCCTGCCACCTGTTTTTAAAAATACAATTGTATTGAAACACATAGATGCACATTCATGTGCATGTTATCAATGATTGCTATCACCGTAAAATGGCAACGACCACATGACCTGCAAGCTGAAAATATTTAATTATGTTGTCCTTTCAAGAATCAAAATAAAAGTACAATTTACACTAAGGTTGTTTAATTATGTATAGATCCTAACATGTCCATATACACAATATATAGAAAACTTCCTTTGTACTTTATCTTATGCCTGTAGAAATCCTTTATGCTATCACTTGTCCAAAGATGTTCTGCATAAATCTAGCAGCAGAAAATGAGTCTGTATGAGGATTTCTAAACAGTAACTATTAACACAATTCTCCAATCCACTTACATATTGTTTAGTGAAATCTGAAGGCATCATTGCACAGACGATCTTGCTATCTACCTTATCATTATAAAATAAAACTACTTGTACAGAAAGATGAATGAAGTTTTCTTCATTATTCATTCTGCAGCTCAGCATAAATAAAAGTTTTGAATTTTAAATCAAGTAAAACACATAATAATAAGAAAATGTGGCATGTAAAGAAAATAGATTAAAAATAAAAATAAATGTGTTTCTTAACCTTGATTATAACTCCTGCAAATACTGGCTGGTGGAGAAAAAATTGAATAGATCCTATTATCATCATTCCAACTTCATTTTCAGTGTCTGTCTGTCTATCCATTAGGCTTTAAAAATAAAGAGCAGGCACATATTTTAAAGTAATGCACAACATGATTAATAAGGGCAGCAGAGTAAAGAAACATAAAATTGTCCTGTCTCCTTCATCTGTCCTTCTGGTGCAGTGATTAACCTTTGAGTTTATGAGTATTTTCGCACTTACTTCAGATAAAGTATTTTATGAGTTCTTTCCTCCCAGGCAACTTGGATTAAACTTATCAGGCCCAGGAAGATAGTGACCCATTATGACTGTTCCCCTTGAAATCATAATCTTTCTCTTTACTGTATTATCTGAACATTCCTTGCACAAACCAGATGGAAACATCAAGTCACAGACAAGACAACTTGTTAAGGTCACATTCTGCACCATATACATCATTCATGCTTAATTTATTTGCAGCCCCACCTAGACAGATTGCCATACATTATGAAAGCTGAGAATATGAAAAGATCATTTTTGCTCCCCATTAATTCCCATTTGGAATAGCTCCTGACTTTACAAAACTTTTTGGCAGCACATTCACTGATGACTGATCACTCCTTCTCATCGCAGAAATAGGGCATAAGCAGCAAGATTTATTTTTCAGTAAATTCCTAATGAAATAACAAAGTGTGTTGGGGTATCTCCAACTGCCGTACCATACTACTCTCTAAAAATAGCAAGTCAAAAATGACTGACTTTGCCAGTATCCTGAGATTCTACAGACATTTCATTGAAGGCAGAGGATGATGGGGAGAATGGCATTTGGCTCAGCTTCAGAACTGGCACTCTCTCCATGATAAAGGCATCCTGTTAAGTTCTGTTTTCCACCTCCTGACAGTTGACATTTTAATGTGTGTCAGGAAAATCCATCGTGCTACATCTCTCAAACCCAGGATTTCACACTGGGATCAGTAGGAATCTGATCAGAGCTAACACAAGCCCTCCTTCTCATTAAAGGGTACCCCATTCCCATTGACTGTCCTAATTTCTCTCCAATTCAGGTAATAAAATGTACTAGTGGAAAGATAAATATGAGATAAGAGTTTTTACTGCTCATAGACTTCTACCATAATGCGTGCTTTTGAGTAGTAGTGTTCCATGAAAAAGAGATTGATAGAGGGATGGGGTGAATCAGTTATAGATGAGATTTAAAGAGTAATATTTCACAAAATGCTGCAGTATTAGAGGAAAAAGGAGAGTTCCCTAGTAACACAAATTGTACCTTCAGAAAGAGCTTCGATTGAGCAAAGACAAAGAATATACAACAAAAGATAAAAAAATAACTTCTTACAAACTTTAATTTATCACATCTTGAGCATAGATGTATAAATGAACCAGAATAGTTGAAGCCAGAGATTCAGAAACTGAGTACCTAATGAAAGGAAAAGTTGAACAGCATCAAAAGCTGGTGTACCAGATATTGACAGAGCCCATTTCAGTGGGACTCTGAATGATATGTTTAGTGATATTTATTATGGTGTTTTCGACACCATATGGTGTCATGTAACTCATGTTTGTTTGTATTTTCTAATAAATGAAACTCTTTTTAAAATTCATTTTTGATAAATTCTTTTTGAGATGGAGTCTCCACTCTGTCGCAGGCTGGAGTGCAGTGGCGGATCTCAGCTCACTGCAAGCTCCGCCTCCCAGTTCGCCATTCTCTTTCTCCAGCCTCGAGTAGCTGGGACTACAGGCATAGCCATACCTTGCTGCTTGACTAGTTTTTGTATTTTTATAGAGGCGGGGGTTCACCCGTGTTAACCCCAGGATGGTCTGCGATCTCCACAACCTTAAATTTAGATCGCGCGTCTGACCCCTCCCAAAGTGCTGGGATTACAAGAGGCTGACACCCGCTTGACCAGTGATATTTATTATGATGTGTTTCATTCATATGAATTGTCATCAACTCATGTTTGTTTAATATTTTCTAATAAATGAAACTCTTTTAAAATTCATTTTGATAATTAATTAGTAAGGAACACAGATGTCTATCAAGAGTATGTACAATCTTAAGTTCTTGATAGCAATTCTTGTTAGCAATTGCAAGCTTTTCTAGAAAAGGAAAATAATAAAATATCCTAGATTCTGTAATCCAAAACATACAGAGAAACTTTTGATATTTTTCTAGACTAATTTAAAACACTTGGGTGGATATATAAACACTTCTTAATAACACAGTACAGTATTTGTTTTCTTGGGAAAGATATCAGACAGTGGTTCAGGAAAGATGTTTATGGTGCCCAAATATATTTTGCTAGTATAAATATAACATACACTTACCCTTTTCTATTAAGTTTTAGTCCATTATTTGATTGGAAACATTACTGGCAGGTGTGATGGGGAGATAAAGGGAATATACAAGAACACTCTGGTTTGAAATATGATTACTCTTCTGCTGCCCTGTGAGCCTATGTAGGAAGAGAATAAGAGGGGAGTCTTTGCACTCTGAGAAGCACTGCCACCCGCAGCTGCTATATCTCTATCAGCTGGGGGACCACTGAACTGTGGCTCCCTGACAGCACAAATTTCATACTGCAGCTTCAGAGTCATCATCACTCACTGCCTGAGGATCATCAAGACAATGATTTCTTTCTCTTATCCATGGTTAAATCAGCCACCATAAAAAAAACCAGGGACATTCTAAAAATGATGTCAACCACTGGACTCTATAACTTTTAACATTCCATCTTCCACCTATGACTAATTCTGAATTAATTCTTGTGTGCTCTCTGGAAGTCATTTTCAGCCATCTGCAAAATCCTTTACATACTAGAAAATTCATGCGAAAGTTTGCTTTATCTTCTTTCTCAATGGAAAATTGGTTCTCCTATGAAGTACATCTTCCCCTCTAAAAAGATAACTTTCTTCTTTACTCTTGCTAATCAGCCTGAAGGAGAAATAGCATCCTTTCTTACTTTTTGTGACCATTCACTTCCTCTCCCATAAAAAGACAGAGTATTTTATTTTAGTGGCATTAGACTGTAACATATGCCACCCTTATTTATAGCAGTCATTCACCAGGGCATTCTTCTCCGTCTGTCTTGTATATTTTATCTCCTAGCTTACTGTTCCATTTATACACACTGTTTCTTCCAGAATACTTGGTGATTTTAACATGCACATGGATGAAGATTCTAGCAAACTGGCCTCTCCGTTTAGTGATCTTATCTCTCATCTCATCAAAACTACTCAATCTTACGGTGATACCCTGGTAGACTTTATCTCTACTCATAACTTCAGCTCTCCTTAAACTAAATTTCAAAAGCCCCACTGTCCAATCAACAATTTCTAGCTTATTCCATCAACTTCCTTCAGTCCAACAATCTTTGCAACGACTAGCCTTTCTATAACATCAATTCATTTATCCTGCTGGCATTTTACTGTCCCTGGTTCTCATCATCGGCCTCTTCACTTGTTACTCAACATAAAATTCAACAGTCAATTATACTAAGCACTTTCATTTGACATCTTCAAATTCCTTGTCCTCTTTTAATTTTTATGCCCTTTTGCCAAAGCCACAAAACCTGGTTAAACCCAATTGTTCTCCTATATCATCCTTGTGTTAGTAGCAAGCAAGCAAGCAAGCAAGCAAGACTGAAAACCAACACAACTATGCTTGGTGCGCTCACTCTAAGTCCATAATCACTCACTGTAAAGGAGTCCTATTGGTGCCTTTTGGCACTATATTTCTGTGATCTCTTCAATTTGTAAGTCTCCTTAATAATTATTTTATAAATTTTCCTCACATGTAAACCTCTTTAAATTATTTTAATAGCTTTTCCACATTCTCACTCTTAGTTGGCTATTTTGTTTTCTATTTCACTGACAAGATAAGAACAGATGGAAAACAATCTAAACAAGCTTCCAAATCACATTTATCCATTTAGATGCATTCATTTCCAAATGCTGTTCCTTCTCCCTGGTTTCTAGAAAAGACATGTCTGTGCTTCTAGCAAAGTTTAACCCTACTACTTGTGCACTAGATACTTTCCCCTTTTATACACAAGCGTTTTTTTTTTCTTTTCACTTGCATTATCAATTTGTTTCCCTTTAATCTAAATGTTCCCATCAACATAACATTTGCTTGTATTTCTCTCCTCTTTAGAAATCCCTTAAATTCATCTTTTTCTTTAGCTACTGCTCAATTTTCTCCTTTGTTTTAGGGCAACATTGCTGGAAAGAAAATTCTTTACTTAGTTTCTCCTCAGTTTCTTAAACTTCTATAATTCACACTTGCCAGGGATCAGTTTTCAAACTTTTATACCTTTCTAACTTCATAAATTATCCTGGCAATCTCTTCTAAACTTTGGTTTAGATACTATCTATATGCTGATAACTAACAAATATATACTCAAAGTTCTGTCTTACCTTGAACTCAAGTTCAATACTCAGCTTTTACAGGTTGCTTATCTTCACCTATCTAATGATCTCAATTTTTATCAATAGAAAGCCCAAATCTACTCCTTCCCCCTAAATATGTTACTTCCATAATCTCTACTGTCTTAGTTAGTGGCAAATCCTTTCTTCCAATTGCCAAGGTAAAGAAAAAAAAAAGGCAAGAATCCTTCCTTGCTTTATTTTATTTTATACTCTGCATTGAATCAATTAACATATCCTGTGGGATTTATACTCCAAACACTGCATATCAAAAATCCTAGCATTGTTTACTATCTCCAAGACTATTACCCTGTCCCAATGAACAATGTTCTTTTGCTCAAATTTCTATAATAGCTTCCAAATTGATGATTGTGCTTTCACCTTTGAGTGGCTTTAGTCTGGTCTCAACATTGTAGCTAGATTTGTCCTATTAAGACTAGGTCAGATCCCATTGCCTCTCTACTGAACCCCTTCCAGTTGCTCTCCATCTTATCCAAAGAGAAAACTGAAGTCCTTTTAATGAAACATAAAGCCTCCCAGGGCTTGACCTCTGTTCTTCTCTGACTCATGCACTACTAAGTGCACTCTTCTTTGAACATGCCAGGTATGTTATAGCCTCAAGGCCATTGCACTTGCTGTCCTCTTTGCTTGAAATACTCTTCCCCTAAATAGTTAGATCAGTTATATCCTAATGGTCTCCAAGACTTTATGCCAACAGCACTTGCTAATAAATATTTCCACTATACCTTATGTAAAAGGAGACTACTGATATAGCATAGTTCCTGATGTGTCTTCATAGTATTCACACTCCCATCCTGATCTAATATACTGTAAGTTTTATTACTTTTTTATTTTTAGGTTATTTTTCATGTCTCATACATTAACATCTAAATTTCGGAAGAGAAGGCATCTCTTTTGTTTGCCTCTGTATCTTGCTCCCTGATCCCCAGTCCCATCGAGAACAGTGCTTGGTTCACAGTAGATACTCAATAAGCGTCATTGAATGGTTGAATGCATAAATAGAAATATTATTTTCCTTTCACCCAATCCCTGTCCTGATTTTGAGTCTCATAGAAGGAGAAAAGAAAAACAGAATTTTTCAATTTAATTGTTAAACTCTAAGTACAACAGACTCAAGGTATTACGGAATCCAAGTATCAAAATTTGACACATATTTGAGAAGGCCCTTTCCTAACTCTTCTTTAGACCCAATTTATCTAGCAATTCTAAGAACCAGCACTGCTTTGAAAATAACATTTTTGATTGACAGGGATCATAATGAACTTTTATGATTTAGATTTAAGAGCAGAGAATATGACTCAGCAAGAAAGAAAAAAATGAGAAAATAGTATGCGTGGCCTGCAAAAGACAAGCTGCTGTTATCAGTGGTGAATCGGTATGGGCCTGCAGCAACTTGATTCTTGCCTCCTCAAAGGAAAGGATTTGTCCAAGGGGCATAAGGCAGAGGGAGAGACTGAGGCAAGTTTTAGAGCAGGAGTGAATGCTTATTAAAAAGTTTTAGAGCAGGAATGAAAGGAAGTAAACTACACTTGGCAGACGGCTAAGTGGGCAACTTAAGAGATTCAAGTGAGCCATTTAGTCCTTGACTTGGGGTTTTATACACTGGAATGATTCCAGGGTTTGTGTGTCTTCTTCTCTGATTCTTCTCTTGGGGTGAGTTGTCTGCATGCATAGAGGCTGGCCAGTACTTAGGATGGACTGCATGTGCAGTGCGTTTACTGAAGCTGTGCACATGCTCATTTAAGGCATTTTTCCCTTACCAGTTGAGTGTTCCTAGAGGAAGGTCATATACCACTTAAGCTTTACCATTTTGCCTGTTGGGGTCCATGTGTTTCCTAAACAAAGGAATGAACACACAAGACAACACAAGACAAGACAAACATGGTGGCCGCCTCGAATGGCGTGCTCTGCTTTATTTTATACAGTCGTTTGTGGAATGTTGCCAAGTCACAAGACACATTGTTGTTTTTCTGACCTTTCCCTGACTTTCTGGACTTTCAAGATGTTTACACATAAACAAGCCCCCAGCGTCTGCTGTTTGCAGCTGGCTCCTTTGTCCTCCATGTTTACAGGGAAGGAACACCCTGCTTCGTTTGCAGGAGCAGGACTTATCGAGAACGCCCTACTTCGTTTGCAAGAGCAGGACTTATCGAGAACGTCTCGTTTGCGAGCACGTAGTCCTCTACATTGCCTCTCAGTGTGCATGCTTGAGCCCACTTGACCAACTACTAAGATCTTACCAGGAAACTACTGATCACCCGCTTCAGGTGTTTTCTATCTATTGAGAGACTGCCTTTCCCTGGTGCCAACTGTGACCAATTACTATTTTAGAAAGACAGTTTAACAACAATATGACAATCACGTTATGGTCGACTGACATTCCCGGAGTGCGGAGGCCCTCTCCTGCCCCGTTCATGTCTGTCTAGCTACTTAGTTTAACACTGATGTTAGTACCTGGGAAACTCTATTTTGGAAGTCTCAGAAACAACTGGAGAGACGTTTTGAGGGGTAGATAGTCTTCAACAATACTGTCTATGGGGGGCCATTCCAGAGTCTAGGAACAAGCAGTGAGCATGTTCTTATTTTGTAGACATGGGTAGTTGGGCTTGTTAGTGGTTTACATATTATATAATCTCAGTAAAATAATCTTTTAAGTAATTCTAAAGACCTTAGTTGAGAACACAGGCGATGTTTTCACTTGTTCTTCTGATAGGAACATCTCCCCAAAGGCAGGAATGCTGCAAACAGGCTGACACTCTACCTTTGGGGGTGTCATTCCCATTAAAGTCCAGTTAATTTTCCAATTGCCTGGATCCATTGGAAAATCACCCCTTTTCTTTCTTAGCAACATATATTTAGGTCATTATTTAAGAAAGAGAGCCTTTTGTAAAAATTTGTTTTAGAATTATATTCCATAACTAAAGAATATTTATTTTACAAAGAATTGCTTTACAGCCTTTCTTTATCTGAATAGTTTATTCTTTAACTTAACAAAAGTCCTAAAGCAAATAAATCATTCCCCAGGATTCATCTTATGATGTTACTTCCAATTATTATTCTTTTACTTTTTGAGAATGTCCTGACCCTTTGTATAGAATTTGTGCTCTTACTGTATTTACAGATATGAAATTTCTGTAAATTTCATATCTGTAATGTAAACGGACTATGAATTTGTTAGAGGAAGATAGCTACTCACATTTCTGCATATCAAATACATTTTATGGAAGTTGGCACTTAGTAGTTTTTATTTGAAATGTATAGGCTGGGAAAAAAAGAAAAAAAAATAGCTGTTTTCTACTACAAAAGCTTATTGCATAGTATGGTATTGTGAGGAGAACTCATAAGTTCTAGAGTTACCATGTGCAGAATTTGTTTATTTAGAACAGCATCTACATTTAAAATAGGAGTTAGTATTTTTACAAGTTGTAGATGTTAGTAACAATTTTGCATTTATTTGGTAATCATTCAAATGATAATTTTGTGTATGAAAGGGGCAATTTTTGAAGTAATCTAACATTTTATTTAGAAATAAAGAGCTTGCAAAAATCAGGAAGACCTATCTGTCCTTCTTTGAAGAAAACACTTATTAAAATCCAGGGTTACCTACATTAGTAAATAAGAACATTGTCAAAACTAAGTTTATTTTCTTTAAAGTATATTTTTTTAAAAAATTGCATACTTTATTAGATAATGGGGCCTCGTGCAAACAGACACTGTAGTTTATTCATCATGATTCACCCCAAGGACTAAGAGAGGTCTTTCCTAAGAGTATGCATCTAGGAAGGAAATTGATGGAACGACGCTATTCACACAATCAGGGTGAGAGAGGTTCAAGTTAACATGTCTATGTCACCCAGGCCATTTGTTCTATTATATTCATCCCTTTCTGAAAATGTAAACCAGGTGTTCCTTGACCATGTAATGCCAGCACTCGGCATCCAGGAGAAATCTGTGTCTTTTGTTTCACATGCCTTATTACCTTCAACCTTCCCAAGAGCATTCTATGTGGCATTCAGAGAAAATCTGATTAGAATTTTGGAAGAGGGGACTCTGTCACTCTGCTGCATTCCTGATGACTATAGAGATTAGACGCTCAATACCACTTAGAAGAAGCACCTGTGGCAAGGGCAGAGCTTTTGATGCAAAAATAGAGTTTATTTATTCGATTCAAATGTTTCTATGTCAGCTGTCATTTCTTCATGGCAAGATGTCCTCCTCTCCTCCCCAGCTTGCTCAAAGGAGCTGTCAGGTCAGAAAAGGGGAAAAACGAAACAAATGCTTTTTCTCTTTCAATTTCCCAGTGGGGGAGCCCTGTTGAAATGCCAGGCATGCCCTGCTGCTTTCTGCATCAACAGATGGCAGACGGGCTGCATTCCTCGTGTTTGTTTCCCATTCAGCAAATTGCAGGTCACATCTGGTCTAGCCTCTGCTTGGTCTGAGCAGATGGGAGCTCACATTCTTTATAGGTGGCTGACTTATAAAAAGAAGGGAAAAAAAAGAGTGAAAGAGAGAGGGAAATAGAAATACAGAGGAAAAGAGAAAGACAGAAAAGCATTAAAAAGATGACAAGGAAATCTGAGCATCTGGTATGAGTTCAGTATCAGCAAACCATTTAGCAGATCCCAGCCAACAATGAATGGAACAGAATCACACTTAGAGACAGCCAAGCAATCCAGGTTGAGAAAGAATAAGCTTCCAGATGAGGCAAAGAAGATAGTGACACAATCCATTTTACTCTCCAGAGATCCTATAATTTACTTTTTTTTTTCCAGTTGCTTGAGCCCAGGAGTTCAAGGCTGCAGTGAGCCATGATCATGCCACTTCATGCCAGTCCAGACAACAGAGGAAACCTCATCTCAAAAACAAAACAAAACAAAACAAAGCAAAAAATTGTATTTTTTTTCTACCCTGATTTTCACCAATTTTAGGAAGGTCATTTATGCTTCATAGTTTTAAAATACACGTCTACCCTGTTGTTCTAAGTCACTCCGGTTCCTGTGGGAATTGTAAGCAATATTCCACTAAATGGCAATCTGTGTAAAACAGTTGACCAGAGAAATCATGGTCATGAGCTTCTGGGTTCTAAGAATGCCCCAAGCTAAATTCACTATGCAAAGAAATAGTTCTCAAATGTGGATGTTCATGGTAATCACCAGTCGTGGTTTTTAAATATGCAGATTCCAGAGTCCCTGCAACACCGATTCTGATTCAGTGTGTCTAAAACAATGTTTCTAAAAGTTACTTTGCATAAAAATCAATCGGATTATTTATTAAATGCATAGGCTTAAGATCTTACCTACACCTTCTTATTCACCAGTTCTGGAGAAAGACCTGATAATGTACCATTTTAATAACGATTTCGATATTTTTTTATGCCAGTAAAGTTTAAGGAACACTGGTTTAGAGTAAGGTTTGGAGATCCTTTTATTTAAAATCCACACAAGTATTTCAGAGGTGAAGTGAGGCTTGTAAATATCTGACTTACAGTTAAGGTTTGGCAAAGATGTCTAGATGGTACAGCATCAAATCTAATATAGATATTTTATCACTGAAATATCAGGTTTTAACCTTGGTCATTCTCAGATAACTTTGACACTCATATGGAATACACAAGAAGCAGATTATATTTAGCAAATAAGTTACTTTTCTGTAAGAATGAGGAGGATTAGGATGAGTACTTATATTCATATTTGCTTGTACAGTCAGTTGTGCTACAATACTTGTTTTGAAAATGTAAATTTGTCCCAATATGTTTAATATATTAGGAAACAATTTATGCATAACGTGAATTTCACATTTGCTCATGCACAATTTTATCTACAAGAAAAACTCAGAAAATGCAGAACATTGCATCCAACCGAACTCAGCTCAGTAGCAATACATAAAATGTGCATGCACGTAGCCTAGTGTGCACACACATACCTGCTTCACGTCGGACAATACCAGCTACTTCAGTTCTGCTTTTGGTGTTAGATCTCTGAATCTATTTTCAGAGAACCCACTTTCCACTAAGTATGATAAGGCACAACATACAATGCATCAGACATAACCTCATGCCCTCCCTGCTCTTTAATTTTCCCTGCTATTTTCTCAGCCTAGATTTTTAAAATCTCTTTTCACTGATTTTGCCCTTTCTTTCTCTTTTCTATTCTTTCTTTCTCTCTTTTCTTTTTTCCTTTCTCTTTCTCTCTTTCTTTCTTTTTTTTCGGTCAGAGTCTCACTCTGTCACCCAGGCTGGAGTGCAGTGGCACAATCTTGTCTCACTGCAACCTCCACCTGCCAGGGGGAAGCTATTCTCCCACCTTAGCTTCCGAAGTAGCTGGGATTCCAGGTGCCCGCCACCACACCCAGCTAATTTTTGTATTTTTTGTGGAGAAGGGGTTTCACCATGTTGGCCAAGCTGGTCTCGAACTCCCGACCTCAAGTGATCCTCCCTCCTCAACCTCCCAAAGTGCTAGAATTAAAGGCGTGAGTCACCACGCCCAGCTCTTTCTCTCACTCTATTTCTATTTCACTTTTGTTTCTTTCTTCTCATGGTGTAGCAAAAAAGGCAGTCAGGCAAAGAGACCACAAGACCATGGATATCCATTTCCACAAGGAAACTTTAGTTTTTTTCCTAGTTAAGGAGTCATCTAATATATTTAGACATTTCTTAGTCACTAACATATACTGAATTGTACTTTTATTCTTATTCATTTCCTATCATTTTCATGTTACTGTCAAAGTTTTTTAATGTTGTACTCTTAATATTTTCCCTTAAGCCTCCTGTAGTTTCTAATAAGATTTATTGTTTTGAACAGTTTCTAGATCAATAGAAATTGTAAGGAAGGTAGAGTGTTCCCATGTACTTTGAATCCAGTTTCTCCTATTAACGTTTTATGTTAATATGGCTCATTTGTCACATATAGTAAACCAACATTGGCATATTGTCATTAAGCTTATACTTTATTCAGATTTATTTCATTTTTACCTAATGTCCTTTTTCTATTCCAAGATCTCATTTAGGAATCCACATTTCATTTAATCGACATGTCTCCTTCGGCTCCTTTTGGCCATGACAGTTTCTTAGACAATCCTCGTGTTTTAAAACCTTGATGGTTTTCAGGAGTACTGGTCAGGAGTTTTACAGAATAGTTCTCCAGTGAAATACACCTGATGTTTGCCCATAATTAGACTGTGGATATGGATTTTGGGGAGGAAGAACACAAAACTCAAATGCCACTTTATCACAGCAGGCAAAGGGTACATACTATTAACATGGATTTTTAGCTGTTAATGTTGAATTTGATCATCTGAAAGAGGTAGTGACTTCCTTTCCATATTGTACTCATTGGAAGGAAGTCACTATGTGTGACACACATTTAAGGAGTAAAGAGTTACGCTCACTTTTCTTGAGGGCAAAGTATCTACACAAGTTATTTCGAATTCTTTTGCACGAAAGAGTTGTCTTTTCTCCATTTCTTTCTTTATTCGATCATCTAATTCTATCCCTGTACATGTGAGTTTCTCGACTTTCTTACCTATGGCACTACAAGATGCTGCAGGCTCATCTTGTATATTTACTCTCCTGTCCTAGAATTAGTCATTTCTTCTAGGAGAATTTGTTTCTTTTAAGGCTAATGGTATCAAAAACCAACATCTACATTCTAAATGAGCTTATTGTTACTTCGATATCCTTGTTTCTAGGCCTTCTCATCTGAGAGTAAAAAAAAATACGTGTATGCTAACCTGTGTATATGCACATATTTATAAATTTGTCTCTGTGTAAATATCTGTGTATATATTAAGCTAAACATGAGTCTATATTGATGCTTCCAACTGTAATGCATTATCACATAGATCATTCTAGTCTCCTTCTCTTGCTTGTCTGTAACCTTCCAATACAGCAGCAAGAAACCTCGTTCCCACCATCTACCATGCATTTACTTACTTGTTAATTTCTGGTATATGTGCATAACAATGTCAGAATTGTTAACTCAATCAATACTCATGGGAACTAATTTTATGAACTAGAATGTAATCTTTATGAGAAATCTCTTTTGCCTTTACTTTTATTTCCAGTTCTAATCATTTTCAGAGTTACTTAAGTCAGCAAATTTTGAACCACCCACAACTGTCAGTGAATTTGTTTTATACATTTGTTAACTGTATACATTTGTAGACTGTTTTATCACATTCTGTATTCTATCCCAGGACACTCTGCCAACCTCCTAAATGATTTTTTTTAATTACACAGATTTAAGTTTACTCCATGTGTTGTAAAATTCGACGCACTTTGATAAATGTATAGTGTCATATATCTACAACTACAGTATCATATTTAATAGTTTCACCATCCTGAAAAAATCCTTTGTGCTTTATTCATTAAATACTACTCTATCACCAGGAACCTCTGGCAACCACTGATATTCTGACTATAGATATATTTTGTCTCTTCCAGAATGTCTTATAATTGTAACCATATATTATGCAAACTTTTCAGTGTGACTTCTTACCCAAAGCAATATGAATTTAAGATTCATCCATGTCTTTTTGTGACTTAACAGCTCACTTTTAAAAACAGCTGAATAATATTCTGTTGTATAAAAATACCAGTTGATTATGCATTCACTTAAGGAAGCACAACTTAGTTGCTTCTATTTTGGGTGATTATGAATGTATGAAGTTGTTATAAACATTCATATGTAAGTTTTTGTGTGAACATAAATTTCTAAATTAGTTGGTAAATACTTAGGAGTCCAATTGTTGGATCATACGGTAAGACTGTATTTACCTTTGTTAGAGACTGCTATAGTCTTCCAAAATCAGTGTATACTTTTGTATTTTTACGAGAAATTAATAAATGTTCCTGTTCTTCATCTTTGTCAGAAATTGTTAATGTTAGTTTTTTATTTTTCTTTTTTTTTTAATGTATTCTAGTAGTGCTATTTCATTGCTGTTTTGATTTGGTACTCCATAATGAAATCATGTATTGATCGTCTTCTATCACTTTTTTCATTAGTATAATATTCTTTGGTGAACTGTCTGTTCAGATCATTTTCCTTAAAATTACATTGTTTATTCTCTCATTGATGACATTTAGGAGCTGTTTGCATATTTTGAATACTAAACACTTATTAGACATGTATTTTGCAAATTTTGTCCTATTCTGTCCTTTGCTTTACATTTGGTAACAGGCTTTCACATAGTAAAACTTTTAATTATAATGAAGTCCAGTATGTCAATATTTCTTTCATAGATTATGCTTTTCATGCTATATATAAAAAATTCATTGCCAAACTCAGAATTGCCTCGATTTTCCCCTATATTATCTTCTAGAAATGTTACAGTTTTGCATTTGACATTTTTTTCCTCTGGTTTCTTTTGAGTTCATTTTTGTGAAATATGAAAGCTGTGTCTAGATTCTTTTTTTTCCTTATAGATGTTTTTTCTTATGGATATCCAATTTTTCCAGCACCATTTGGCTTGCTTCTTTGTCAAAGATCAAAGATCAGTTCATAATATTTGTGTGGGGGTCTACTTCTGGGCTTTCTGTTCTGTTCCACCAACAAATTGAAATATAGTAAATCTTATAGTTCGGTAAGGTCTTCTCACTTTGTTGTACATATTCAATATCATGTTGGCTTTTTCGTTTTTGATTTTGTTTTGTTTTTGTTTTTGTTTTGTATTTCCATATAAACTTTATCTCTTTGTGGATATCTACAAAGTAACCTGCTGGGATTCTGACAGGAAGTGCACTGAATCTTTAGATCAAACTGGAAGAGTTAACATCTTCACAATATTAACTTTTCCAATTTATGAATACAGAATATCTCTCCATTTATTTGGATCTTCTTTGATTTCTTTCATCACAGTTTTGTACTTTTCTGCATACAAACTCTTTAAATAACTCTTTAGATTTATACCTAGGTATAATATCTTTTATTGCTCCTAATGTATTTCTTTTTAAAATTTCAAATTCCAATTTCTTACACATAGGAAAGTAATTTACTTTTGTATATTAAATTTGCATTCTCCCACATTGTCATACTTAGATATTATTTGCAGAGATTTTTATGTTGAGTTTTTGGAATTTTTTCATAGATTGCCATATATTCAGTGATCAAAAACATTTTATTTCTTCCTTTTCAATCTGTATATCTTTTGTTTTGTTTTCTTGTCTTATTGTACCAGCTAGAACTTCCAATATGATGTTAAATAAGAGTGTTAAAAAGGTTATTTTTGCCACGTTCTCAATCTTAGAGGTAAAACATCCAGTCTCTCAACACTGCATATGATGTTAGGCACAGTTACAATTTTTTTAACTTTTATTTTTTAATTAACAAGTAAAAATTGTATGTATTCATGTCATACAACAAGACATTTTGATATATGTGATATATGTATACATTGTGCAATAGGTAAATCAACATACATTATTTCACATACTTCCTGTTTTTGTGTTGAGAACACCTAAAATTGCCTCTTAGCAATTTTGAAGTATACAATATATTGTATTCAGTATAGTGACCATGATGTACAATAGATCTTTTAAACTTATTCCTCCTGTCTAACTGAAACTTTGTGTCCTTTAAGTGACATCTCTCTCTTTCCACTCCACCCTCAGTACCCCCAGCCTCTGGTAACCACCATTTTACTCTATTTCCATGAATCCACCTTTTTTGATGGTGCATAAATGTGGGAACATTATGATATTTGGAAGTTTTTCTCTCTTCCTACTTTCCTGAGAGTTTTTTATCAGGAAGGAGTACTGTATCTTTACAAATGCCTTTTCTGCATCAATTGATATAAATATATACTTTTCTTCTTAGGCAGTTGATATGGTAGATTACATTGATTGTCAAATGTTGACTCAAACTTGCATACTTGGAATAATGCCACTTGGCCACATGAGTCTTTTGGTTTTTTAACATTGTTTGAGCTTGATTTGTTAATATTTTGGAGAGTTTTTGTGTCTATGTTTATGAGACATATTGATCTATAGTTTTCTCAAGTTTTTATGTGGTTTTGGTATGAGGATAATGATTAAATTTCTAGTACGTGTTAGAAAGTGTTCTCTCTGCTTCCATTTCCTAGAAAAGATTGTGAAGAACTGGCATCATTTCTTTCTTAAATATTTATTGCCTTTTGTTTAGATAGTTGGTATCTTAAAATAAATTAAGCTATCTTACTGAAGCTATCAAAATGTTGGGCATAGAGTTATTCACAGTATTTTTTTATTATACTTTTAATGTACAATAGATCACTAATGATAACCTTGATTTCATTTCTAATATTGGCTATTTGTGTCTTCTGTCTTTTTATTTTAACCTAATTGCTTCTCAGGTTTATTGATGTTTTCAAAGAACCCACTTTTGCTTTTGTTGATTTTCTCTATATAACTGATTCCATCCAATTTTTAAAATTATTTCTCTTCTTCACTTTTCTTTAGGCTTTTTCAATTGTTCCTCTTTCTCTTGTTTCTTAGGGTGGAAGCTTAGCTTATTGATATTAGATTTTGCTTTCCTTAAATTTTCTAAGATTCATTAATGGCCCAGAATGTGATTTACTTTAAAGAATGTTCCATATGAACTAGAGAAGAATATTTTCTCCGCTGTTGTTTAATGGAATATTTTGTAATAGTCAATTAGACGAATTTGTTTGATAGTGATATTTGAGCTGACTTCACTAATATTCCTTTTTATCCCTAATAATTTTTCTTGGTCTGAAGTCAGATTTCTCTGAAATTAATATCAAAAATTCAGATTTATTTTTATTGGTATTATCATCACACATACTTCTCCATCTTTTATTTTTAACTTATCTGAATCTTTATATTTAAAGTTGATTTCTTATAGGCAACCTATAGGCAATTTTTGTTTTTTATATTGTTCTCTCTGAAAAATGTCTTTTGTTTTACTTAGACATTTCATATTTGAAGTCATTATTGATATAGTTAGATAAATACCTTCTAAGTATGTAACTCTTTTCTATTTATTGCATTTGTTACCCTACCCTCTTTTCTGCATTCTCTAGTTTAAATTTTATATGATTGAATTTCATGGTTTTTTCACATAAAATTATAAAATAGTGCTTTTCCTAGAACATGCCATATATATATATATTTTTTTTTAAACTAAATCTACCTCAAAATAATACTATACCACTCCACATGTAGTTATGTAGTACAAAGCTTTATAATGAGTATTCTTAATTGCTCCCTCCTACTTATTATGAGAATGGTACAATTCATTTAACTAATACATTTGCTATAATTACACCAAAGTTAAGTAGTTGGCCCTACTACTACATCTTAGGATTTTTTTTCTAGCTTGCTTTCTTCTATTACATAACTTAATTATGCACTCAATTATAATGATCAATTAACTTTTCTCCTGGGAAACTTGATTCTAAGTTTCTTAACTTTAAATATGCCATTATTGAATGTGCAGAATTTTGCATAGTATCTAGCACATAGATCTTTTCAGCAAATATTAAAGAAATGTTTACTTTTAACAGATAAATCTTGAAAGTCGTTGAGCACAATCAAGGCTGATTAAACTGATAGTCACTGAACACCTACTAAAAATACATACCTGAGGTCAGAATGTTTGTCCTTGTTCATGAAAGAGGATATAGATGTTCTCTTTGTGATGATTTTTAACAATACTAGGAATTTTTAAACACAAAAGGAATTATTTTCAAAAAGATTTTTAAAGGATAACCTAAGCCATATTACAAAACTAATTTTGTTTTTTCTTCTTTTGTCATTTTCTATGTAATTCTGCATTCCAAGAACATATTCCCCTTTGAGTTACTTTATTCCATGTTATGCCATTAATATCACTTGCAAGGGTTGCTATTAGCTCATGCTAAGTAGTTTAAAGTTATTCAAGCCGAGACTTCTTTGTTGTGCACAGGAGTTGAAAGCAGCAAGGAAGCTCCAACCCAGCCATCACGTTAGCTTCTATTCCGAGTACAGGAGTTCTTTACATTCCCTGAATGCAAATATTATATTGAAAAAAGCACTTTCCAGAATACAGTGTTTACTACTTTCCCACAAATAACACAGCAAAGTAAAAAGAAATGGGAAAAGTGTAGGTAAAGATGATATACATCTCGTGTTGGTGTAATTCTCTTCAGAGAATCACCACCGTGGATAGAAACAAAAATAGATGGATAGATAGGTGGATATTAATTTAGAGGGTTTGAATGTTGTACCGTTATTGTTGTTTCCACTAATTATGTTAAAGCTAAAATTACTTATTTTTTAGAGTTCTTGAATGGGTAGTAAATATACCTACCATAATTAGAAAGAAAAATTCTTTTCATTTTTGTACTTGTTTGCCTATTCTTCAATCAAGACTTGGATATTATTTTCTCTCCAGTTGAATCTGAACTGGCTTTATGATTTGCTTTGACCATCAGAATATGGCAGAAGCAATGAAGTGTGAGTTCCATAAACCAGGTCTTAAGAGAATGAGTGGCCTTACTTTTCCTCACTTGGAACCCAGATTGCATCTGTCAGAATGTTTGTCTAGACCCCTGGAGGATGACAAGCTACAAGGAAGAAATTAAGAAGCCCCAGCCAATAGCCAGCATCAATGCCAGGCATGTAGGGATATAAATAAGGTCATCATGAAATCATCAAGGCCAGCTGCTCCCATCTGCAACTGTAAAAGTGAGCACAAGAGAGATCAACATAAGAATTGCCCAGCTGAGGCCAGTCAGCCATGAAAAAGACCAATCAAGTCATGAAAAATCATAAATTGTTTTTATCTTAAGCCCTTGCATTTTATGGTCATGTGTTATGAAACAACACAGAAATAATACAAAGATAAAAGGAGAAAAACAAAGTTTCAACTAAAATTCACTTATCTCACTTGATAGGAAGCATTGCATACATTATAAGACTATTTTCTGTCATTGTTTATTTCTATTTACATCTTCTCATGATGAAGCTTTAAACAATTTTTTTTGGTAAAGTCAGACCTAGCTCTGTAAAGAAATGGTATGATCAATGTATGTTAAAGGATTTTGAAAATATATGATAATATAGGTTATATACAAAACAATATAGGATATATACAAAAAATTGCCAATATCAAATTTTCTTCCATGTGCTACTTAGAGTAAAAGCCTGACACATTGTTTAGCACTGACTTTATGGCTAAACAGTGAATAGAAAGGCTTCTTGTCATGGGCTGGGCACAGTGGCTTATGCCTATAATCCCAGCACTTTGGGAGGCCAACGCAGGTGGATCACCTGAGGTCAGGAGTTCGAGACCAGTCTGGCCAACATGGTGAAACCTCGTCTCTCTAAAAATACAAAAATTAACCAGGCGTGGTGGCAGGTGCCTGTGATCCCAGCTACTCGGGAGGCTGAGGCAGGAGAATGGTTGAACCTTGGAGGCGGAGGTTGCAGTGAGCAGAGATTGTGTCACTGCACTCCAGCCTGGGTGACAGACTCCATCTCAAAGAAATAAAATAAAATAAAATAAAAAAGGCTTCTTGCTATTAAGCTGCTTCCAGCAACACAGATTTCCATAGGAAAAGAGAGTAACTGTACTAGAAAAAGGAGATAACCCATTTCATTAAATCTCCATTGAGAGTTATTATAACATTGACATTATTACCACTACCCCAATATTCAAATAAAGTAAATTTTACAGTAAATTTTTTTCTCTTCTGATTTGTCCTAAATCCAAACCAGTAATGAGGACTTTAGTATTATATTTGTCAAGAAGATCACTTTGACTAATAGTTGTTTCATTCGATTATATTTTTCCATATATTATATTGGATGGAGACTTAAAGTAATTTATGTTTTTAAAAGGAAACAGAAAGTCTCAGAATTGTTCTGACCTTTGGTCCTTTTCAAGTGTAGATGTTCATCAGAGCCCACTACAACAGAATCTCCAGGGGTGCACCCTAGGTAGGATTTTGTTTTCTAACAGTGCTAAAAAATGATTGTTTTATATTAATTCTTATAGATCATTTTCATATTCAGTTGGGGTTGGTAATCACAGCCTTATAGGAAGGGTGTCGCTTCCCTGCTAAAATAATTCTTGGTGGATCCTGAGCAAACCATGAAGTCGCTGCATAGTTCTGTGGCCATATACTGTATCCAGTCTTCCACCACCATGATGTTTATAAAATGCCACCCCCCGACCCGCCCACCGAGAGTGTGCTGCTTGGACCAAATGTGTTTGATTCACTTAACAGTGGTTACAAAAGTTTGAATTCCCAAGATACTTCCACAACCTAATAATTAAAAATGATTAGAGAGAGCCTGGGAATCTGTATTTTTAAGCAAGTACAGCTGCTTGTCCTTCTCTTTTTCAGTGAAATCACTAGCAATGTCTTAGCCATGCATTTTATCTGATCTAACCTATATGTCACAATCAAGGTAAGGTGTTACTGAAGGATGGATGTTTAATATGAAAAACCTCCCAAATACTATTTACCTTCTAATTTTATCTTCCAGTGACTTACCCTTTGCTATGATTTGAATATTTTCCTTCTTCAAAACCTCGTGGTGAATTTCAATCCCCAATGTGGCAGTATTGACAGAAGGTGCTTTAAGAGATGATTGAATCATGAGGGCTCTGCCCTCATGAATGGATTAATGGGTTAATGTATTAATGAGTTATTATAGGAATGGGATTTGTGGCTGTGTGAGAAGCAAGACCTGGCTCGCATCAGCCTCCTCACCATGTCATGCCCTGTGCTGCCTCTGGACACTACAGAGGGTCCCTATGAGCAAGAAGGCTCTCACTAGACATGCAACCCTCAACCTTGCACTTTCCAGTCTCATTCTGTATGAAACAAATTGTGTTTCTTTATAAATTGCCCAGTGTCAGTTATTCTGCTATAAGCAACCGAAAACGAGCTAAGAATCCAGTATCGTTGGGATTTGTGTCCCCGCTCAAATCTCATGTTCAATTGCAATCACCATTGTTGGAGGTGGGGTCTGGTAGGAGGTGATTGGATCATGAGGGTGGATCCTTCATAAATAGTTTAGCAGCATCCCTTTGGAGCTGTTTTGCAATAAAGTTCTCCCACAAGATCTAGTTGTTTAAAAGTGTGTAACACCTCGCCGCACAACAACCCTTCCTCCCGCTTCAGCCATGTAAGATGTGTTTGTTTCCCCTTCACCTTACACCATGACTGTAAGTCTCCTGAGGCCTCCCCAGAAGCAGAAGTTTCTATGCAGATTGTATAGCCTTCAGAACTGTGAGCCAATTAAACTTCTTTTCTTTGTAAATAACCTAGACTCGGGCATTTTTTTATAGCAATGCAAGAACAGTCTAATACAGAAACCCCTTTAACAATTGATTTTTATATTCATGATGAAAGAGACTTGAGGTTGGGTACCAACTTCAGGTTTCCCTTCTACTTTCATTACTTGAGAATCTATTCAAAATGTCAATGAGAAAGGAATCCTCCACTGATGATTCCTAACTGTCCAGGGAGACACTAATTTGTATTTAGAGGTAAACACTTATTGTATGTAAAACCACACACTTAATGTACCCTGAAATGTGCCATGGTGTATATCCACCTTTACAAGGACCAGTATCTATTGCAGAAACAATGACACAGCTCGTTTTATTAAGCTAATCTGGCTTTTGGTGTTCAAAGTTTATCACTCTAGATGTTCTGGACAGAACAAAGATAGGCTAGAATATGTAATGAAATTTTTTATACTTCATCAGCCAACATCAAGATAAACTGTATTGAACTAGCAGGTGTTCAGCTGAAGAGTTTTAAACTGTTAGTGTAAAGCTGAAACTTCAATAAATGCAAGGAAAGGATCCAGGTTTCATTATTGGTGATACAATTTGAGTGGATAAATTCTATCCATTTTAGCTAAACCCTCCAGCTTCATATTAATCATGAAGTAGAATAAAGTGGGAAAAAAACAACCATAGGGGAATGTGAAAATAAGAGTTTAAAAACTGAAGTATTACAAAGGTCAGCTTCTTTATGAGAAGACAAACATAGCTGCATTTTAATTAAATTATGGGATTGAAAAAATAATTTATGTACCATCTGGTCCTTCTCACAACTTATGAAAGGAAGAAGAGAAAACTGAAAAAAACTAGATTTTCTCTCTGATGCTGTCATTACTTTTCTGTAGGAGCTTGGCAAATCACACATCTCTCCAGACTTCAGTTTTCTTTTCTGTAAATATGTTATTAGATAAGATGATTTGAGAGTCCTTAATTTTGCAGAATTTTGTCAAGAATTTTTGGAGATTTGGTGTATATAAATAAATTATTATAAAAGTAAATTACATTCCCACAGCATTTTAAAGAGAAAAATGTTACATGCCAAGTCCATAAGTTATTAATTTTATTGAGAGTTTTTAATTTACCAGTGACTCTACTAACTATTACCACACATTTTCTATTTTAACATTCACTCCAGCATTAGATTGTAGTTTTACTGTTTTTCTCTTTTAACAGAAGTGGAACTGAGGCTAAGATAGTGTAACCTACCCATAATTTCACTGTTGGTAATAGTGGGAGCTTGAATACGCCAGGGAATGTGACTATGGATGCTGTGGTCTTAACCAATGTGTTGTGATAATAAATTAGTAATTCGCTATGTGTGTGGTAGTTCCAGTGACAGAACAATAAAGTCATCTGTAAACTCTGTAGTAAATGCTTATTGTGGTAAATTTCAAATCACAGAAATTTTGCTATTTTTACTACCTGCTGTAATTCAAAGATTAGTATTTGGCAGACAGGTCATGAAAAATAAAGTAATGATGGGGAGACTAGTTTTACCAGATATTTAAACACTCTGTAAATCCTCTAAAATTGAAGGAGTACAGAACCACATGACCAAACCAATGAAATGGAGTAAAACACTCAGAAAAAAATTAAAGAATAATTTAAAACCTAATATCTGATAAGATTTGCATTTCAAAATCCTTCAAAATATATAAACTTTTTAATAAATGGTATTGGGTAACTGTATAGTCACTTAGAAAAAGAAAAATTGAATATATAATATATATCATGTAACGGAATAATCCCCAATTCCTTCAATAATGTAAACGTAAAACTAAAATTGCACAAGCATGAGAAGTAAACATGAGTAAATTTATTTGTTACCTGGCACTGGGGCTGGGTTTTCTAAATTTGTCTCAAAAAATTAAAAAAATAATAATAAAATACTGATAATGTGGCTACATAAAAGCAAAAGAAAAATGTTTTGCATGACAGAAACATCAGATGTAAAATCAAAAGACAATAACAAACTGGAAGAAGAGATCTGTAACTTTTATCTTAGATAAATAACTAATAACAGTTAAAATTTAAAAAGACCCTTGGAAGAAAATCGTCCAAAATAATAAAATACTCAGAGACTGACAATGTTAAAAGTACACTAAAAGATATGAAAATACGTCGAGATGCAATTCAATCTTTACAGAGATATGATTCTTTACATTTAAGATTGGCCAAATCTAAAAGCTTGTCAGCATGCTCTTTAAAGAAATGCTAGAAAAATGGATATTCTCAAAATTGCTAGTGGGAATGGCAAATGAAACCCCCAGTTCTAGGACTTTATCATGAAAATATGATGCCAAAAATATGAACAACCCATATACAAAGTAATTTGCAAAAGTGAAATATTGGAAATAACGCAAATATTCATCCACACGAGATTGTTGCATACACTCTAATACATTCAAACAATTATATCCTATCAAATTATTTAAAGTGAATGAGAAATATCTATACTGTTTCAATTCGTGATTAACCATCCTCTCCCTCACCTCCCAATAAAACACAGTTTTGAATTCTTATTCCAAAAGAAAGAAGTAAATCTTACAATTTTCTAATATACACCTACCTCTCAGTTCCTACTATGTTTCATTTGCATTTGGTAAGAACATCCAGAAGGAGAAAAGAAGTGAAATGATACACAAAGCTACTCCTTAAGTCATTGAGGATGACGTGGGAAAAAAGCAATTATATAAAATAAATCTTAGGATAAAGCCAGATTTTAATTTAAGCCACATAGCTATTGAAACATACATGTAAAAAAATTGCAAGCAAATCTACACTGTAGTTTTGTGGCTTGTTCCATTGACTAAATCAGGTCTCTCATGTCCACAAATTTAAAATATTAACAAAAACTCTCTTTTTATCTCTGTCATGGTTTCTGTTGTTTTACTTTCTGTAACTCAAAGTGAGATTAAACTTACCTTAATTACTCAGTTTATATTGTAGATATAATTAAAATAGGGCCAATTTTAAAGGTATATCATAAATATGTTAAAAGAAATTTGTGGAAGAAGTAAAAAGTAATTTTGGCTGATAAAAAAGGAGATTGGGCATGTTTTAAAGGTCTTTGAGATGAAATGCAGTGACTCACACCTGTAACCACAGCATGTTGGGAGGCCGAGGTGGGAGGATTGCTTGATCTCAGTTCAAGACCAGCCTGGGCAACAAAGAAAATCCTGTCTCTACAAATAGTATAAAAATTAGCCAGATGTGGTGGTGTGTGCCTGTAGTCCCAGCTACTTGGGAAGCTGAAGTTGGAGGATTGCTTGAGCCCAAGAGGTTGAGGCTGCAGTGAGCAGAGATTACACCACAGCATACCAGCCTAGGTAACAGAGTGAGACCCTCTCTCAAAAAAATTAAAAATAAAACATATAAATGAAATGAAATAAAGTATAGATTTAATAAAATATTACAGAGTGCCATCAGTAAATATTTTGAGGTATGGAATTCCAAAATCTACCCTTACATAACAGCAACTAAAATTCTGGCAAATCCATCAGAATTGACTCTTTGAAACTCTGGAATTTAGTAAACGCAAATGGAAAACCCTTAATACAAATTACTGAAGTACAGAAAAAATAATAAACTTTATGGTGTTTCAATTTTCCATTGTCCCACACCTCACTCCCCAGCTCAGCGGTAGTCTTAAAAGTAACAGCCAACCTCATTAGTTCCAGTACAGGAAAAATTCCCATAAACACACACTTATCTGAAACTGACTGAAAAACAGAAAATCAGAATAGACTTGTAACAAGCAAAAGAATGAGTCAGTATTCCAAACACTTTTAACAAAAACAACAACAAAACAACGCCTAGAACCAAAAGGTTTCAGTGGTCAATTCCACCAAATGTTAAGGAGAAACTCACACCGATCATGTACAAACTCTTCAAAAAATAAGATATAAGAGAAGGGCATACTTGCTAACTCAATCTGTGAGATCCACATCATTCTGATACGAAAGCCAGGTAAAGACATCACAAGAAAAGAAAAATACAATCTGATATCCCATATAAATATAGATGCAATGATCCCTAATAGATAGAACAGAATCTTCAATAGAATACCTAATTCAGCAGCATATGAAAGGATTATACACCATGGCCAAGTGAAATTTTTCACAGAAATTCAAAATTGGAAAATTGATCACTATAATATTCCATATCACTAGAATAAAGGAAACACACACATATACATGATCAACTCAATAAATGCAGAAACGATTTTGATATCTTTTCATGATAAGTACACTCAACACACTATGAATACCAGGAAATTTCCTCAACTTGATAATGGTATGATACCTAATTGTAAAATACTCCATCATACTTAATTGTGAAAGACTCAAAGCTTCCCCGCTAAGATCAGGAACAGTACAAGGATGTTTGCTCTAGCAACTTGTATTCAACATCGTATCAGAAATTGTAACCAGAGGCAATTAAATCAGGAAAATGAGAAAAGGAATCTAAATTGGAAAGGAAGAAATAAACCCATCTCCATTTGTAACTAACATAATTATACACATAGAAAATTCTAACAAATCCACATGTTTAAATAATAAATCAGCAGAGTTGTGAGATACAAGGTCAACACATCAGAATCCATTCTATAGCTATACAATAAAAATGAACAAGCCAAAGTTGAAATTAACAAAAAGATTTCATTTACAGTAGTAGCAAAAAGAATAAAATATTTAGTAATAAATTTAACCAAAGAAGTGCAAGCATGGTATGCTGAAAACTATCAGGTAGTGCTAATAGAATTTAAGAAGAACTAAATAAATGGAAAGATTTCTATATTTATCGATTAGAAGATTTAGTATTATTAAAATATCAGTATTCCCTAAATGTATTTAATGAATTTAATCAGCATCAACATTCTAACTACCTGTTTGCAGAGATAGATATGATGATCTTAAAATTCCTATATAAATGCAAGAAGTCCAAACATTCCAAACAAAAGAACAAAGCCGACTCACAATTTTTAATTTCAAAACATAACACTACAAAAGTACAGTAATTAAAGCAGTGTGCTACTGACATAAAGATAGATACATAGATTAATGTATAGAGTGGAGAGTACAGTCATATAAACCCATGAATCTTTAGCTCAACAGGAGAATTAAGAAAATTAAATAAGGAAAGAATTAGTCATGTCAGCAAATGGTAATTAGACTATTGAATATTCATATGCCAAAGCATAAATTTGTATTCCTTCTCCATATTTTTTATGTCATACCCTTTAAACTTCATTTGTATAAATTTATAGAATACAGGTAAATTTTGTTACATATTGTATGGTAGTGAAGTCAGGGCTTGTAGTGTATCCATCAAAACCTAACTCAAAATGGGTTGATAATCTAAATGGATCCTCTAGAATTATAAAACACTTAGGAGGAAGCATAGCTGTAAATCCTCATGACCTTAGATTAAGTAAGAACAAATAGATAAGTTATTTATCAAAATTTAAAAATGTTCTGTATCAACAGATAACCTATAAAATGTGATAAAATATTTGCAAACCATATAAAGTTCTCGTATCCAAAATATCCTAGTAAAGGATACCTGCAACTCAACATGAAAAATCCAATTAACAGACAAATAATCCAATTTTTAAAATGAGCAGAGGATTTGAATAAACTACTCATTCAAGTAGCTTCTTCATGTCTTAGTTGTGACTAATATCATATGTGTAGGAGACATTGCCAAAATTGTCCCCAGTCTAGAACCTCTGCCCTAGAGGAAGAATTATACCTCTTTCTTCAGGGGCGGCTAGCCATAAAAATGACTCAGGCCTAGAGCATTGATGCCACCAAGTGAAAGCTACTTTACACTAACGTCAGGAGAAGTACAAAAATGTTTGCTCTAGCCAGTTTTACTCAACAGAGTGAATGAAGTCAACAAAGAGACAGAAATGGGAAGACCTTAAGCCTTGAGAAAAGTCATTTCAGTCATTTGATCAAACTTTACCCGAATGCTGTTCACCTCTGGAGCTTACAATGACATAAACCAATAAATTTTATTCTTTGACCTAAGCCAGTTTGATTGACTTTTTTTCCAATTTGCAACCAAAATAATCTTAAATAGTTTGCCATTATAATCTAAATAGATAAAATGCACCCATTAATTAAAAATTGAGTAATTTTTTAATTACTCAAAAAGTAAAGGTTGTTTTTCCCATATGATTTATAATAGTTTCGAGCTTCCTTGCAAGTGTTGCCACATACAGAATGAAAATTATTTTGCATGCTTTACTTTTTAGATAAATGATTGTAATTTTAAACCCTGATATAACTCTTTGCTAAGGTATCTGCATTAACTGTGTCCATTGTTAATAAAGCTAATTCATCAAAAGTCTATAATAAAATGGGTTGCTTATATAACTTTAATCAGCTATTGCTTTGAATCCTGTTATTTTCAAAAGATGAAAATTATATAGCCATTGTGGCAGCTCCCACTGGGAGTAAAATTGCAGTGCTTTTAAAAATGTTATTACTTTCACTTTTATTTGAGCTGTCCTCCACAATCATGTCACTCTTGGGCGATGCTAACAAATAGAGACAGAATATGAACAAAGCCTTAATCATGGCTTGAACATGTGTCACCTTCATTGTGTGGTATTTTAGAACAAACATTGTAGAGTTTTCTTTAAAGAATCTATTTAATTATCATTAAAAACTAAAAACACTTCTTTCAAATACATCTGTATAAAAAATAATTATTTGAAGAAATAAGGCAGAATACAAGTCAGTTGGATTTATACACAGAAAATTTTAACTTAATTACATCACATTTTACCTCAATTTTGAGTATTTTCACAAAGCCAAATAATTTTCTATCCATATAAAATAAACTCTGCCAGTATTTTCATGTGCGAGAACTCATTAATGTGTAACATCTGAGACCATTTTCAAAAGTTGAATTAGTACAAAAAAATGCATTAGGACAAAAATTGTAGACTATTTTGAGTAAGAAATATGGTAATTTTGAGTAAGAATATGTACCATTTTTTCTTGTTAAATACATGTGTCTGCCCAGAGGCCAACACACCTCCAGGCACTTCATTTCTTTACTTATTTACTAACCCTTTTCACAGAGAAATTTGAATATTTGAAAGATCTTTATAAAGGAATAACCATAAATAGTAGTCCTTCAGATCAATCCATGGTTCCAAAAGAACTCATGATTGAACAAGCAAAATTAATAGAATCCTTCTTTGTCACTGCAAGCTCAAAATTATTTTGCACTGCAATAAAATCACATCTTTTCATAGACTTTTACGATGGTTAAGGATAAAAGTTTAATTCCTTCATTCTGAAAATTGACCCTATTTTTGAAATGGCTTACTACAAAAGACATGGGGTACATCTAAAAAAGAAATATTAAAAGTGCTTAGTAACAACAAAAACAAAAGTGACACCATATTATGAGTCTAGGAAACCTACTTCTTTTTTTTGTTTGTTTTTGTTTTTTGAGAGGGAGTCTCGCTGTGTCGCCCAGGCTGGAGTGCAGTGGTGCGATCTCTGTTCACTGCAAGCTCTAACTCCCGGGTTCCCTGGTTTCTGGGTTCACGCCATTCTCGTACCTCAGCCTCCGGAGTAGCTGGGACTACAGGCCCCGCCACCACTCCGGGTAATTTTTTGTATTTTTAGTAGAGATGAGGTTTCACTGTGGTCTCGATCTCCTGACCCCGTGATCTGCCCACCTGGGCCTCCCAAAGAGCTAGGATTACTGGCGTGAACCATCATGCCCGACCCGAAACCTACTTATTTTTAACAAAGCATACTATTAAATTGTGGTAAAATGCACTGAAATTCTATGTCCATTAAATAATAAGTCTGCATTCCTCCTTCCACCTTATTTCTGAACAACCATCATTCTATTTTCTGTCTTTATAAATTTGACTATTTCAGGTACCTCAGATAAGCGGAATTCCATGCTTGTCTTTTTATGAGTGGCTTATTCCACTTAGTATAATCCCCCAGAGTTTATCAATGTAGCATATATCAGAATTCTCTTCATTTCTAAGACTGAATAATATTCCATCTTATGTATATACCACATTGTAAGGTCAGTGGACACATTGGTTGCTTCCATGTTTTAAACAATGTAAATAATACTCCTGTGAACACCATGGTTATGCAAATATATTTTTAATATCTTGCTTTCAGTTCTTTTGGGCATATATCAAAAAGTGTATCATATGATAATTTTATATTTAATTTTTTGAAAAACCAACATATATTTTCCATATTGACTGCATCATTTTACATTCCCACAAGCAGTACACAGGGTTCCCATTTCTCTGTGTTCTCATCATGAGTAGTTACTTTTCTGTTTTGTTACTTTAGAGTAGTCATCTTAATGGGTATGTGGTGGTATCTCACTGCGGTTTTGATTTACATTTTTATAATTATTAGTTGTATTGAGCATCTTTTCATGTGCTTATTATCTATGCATATGTTTTTTGGAGAAACGTCTATTCAAGACCTTTTTCCATTTTTAAATCTAGGTTTATGTTGTTGTTGTTTCTGTTGTTGTTACAGAGTTACCAGAATTTTATACATATTTCCAGACACTATTTCCTTATTAGGTATATGATTTGTAAATATATTCTCCCATTCTGTGGGTTGTTTTTTAAATTTGTTGGTACTGTCTTTTGATACAAGAAGATATTTTATTTTTCAGGAAGTACAATTTGTCTTTCTTTCTTTAGTTGCCTGTGTCTCTGGAACCATATCCAGGAAACCAATGTGATGAAATTTTGCTCTATATTTTTCATAGAGTTTTATAGTTTTTATGCACTTATGTGTAGGTCTTGGATAAATATTGTGTTAAATATTGTACATGGTGTTAGGTAAATCTCTAAATCCATTCATTTACCTGTAGATATCCAGTTTTCCCAGAGCCGTTTGTTTAAAAGACTATCCTTCCCTCATTGCTTATGTTGGCACCCTTGTCAAAAATCAATTTACCATATATGGAAGAGCTTATTTCTGGGTTATCTATGATGCTTCCTCAGACTATGTGTTTGGAGTTATGCCAATAACATACTGTTTTGATTACTGTAGCTTTGTGGTAAGTTCTAAAATCAGTAAGTTGTAATCTTCCAGCTTTGTTTTTCTTTTTCAAGATTGTTTAACTATTAAGGGTCCCTTGAAGCTCCATATAAATTTTATAATGGGTTTTTCTATTTCTGCAAAAAGGTCATTGAGATTTTGCTAGAGATTGCGTTGAATTTGTAGATTACTTTGGGTAATATTGATATCTTAACAATGTTAAGTCTTCCAATTGATAAACATAGGATTTCTTTACATGTATTTATGTCTTCTTCAGCAATATTTTATAATTTTTTATTGTAAATGTATTTTATCTCTTTAGTTACGTTAATTTCCACATGTTTTATTCTTTTGATGCTATCACAGATAAAATTATTTTCTTAATTTCCTTTTCAGATTGTTTGTTGTCAGTGAATAGAAATGCAACTGATTTGGGTGTGTTGATTTTGTATCTTGCTATGCTGATGAATTTATTACTTCAAACAGTTTTTTGTTTTTAATTTTTGTAAAATCTTTAGGGTTTTCTATATAAGATCATGTCATCTGCAAACAGAGATAAAAAATAATAAAAGGCATCCAAAAGCATTTGCCTTGTTTCTGATCTTATGGGAAAAGCTTTCAATCTTTTACCACTGAGTAAGATAGTTGGTGTGGGTTTTTAATACATGGCTAATATGGTTTGGCTGTGTCCCCACCCAAAATCTTATCTTGAGTTTTAATCCCCATAATCCCCAAGTGTCAAGGGTGGGATTAGGTGGAGATAATTGGATTATGGGGGCAGTTTTCCCCATGCTGTTCTCATGATAGTGTGAGTTCTCATGAGATCTGATGGTTTTACAAGGGACTCTTCCCTGTTAAAGTGACACTTCTCTTTCCTGCTGCCCTGTGAAGATGGTGCCTGCTTCTTATTTGCCTTCAGCCATGATTGTAAGTTTCCTGAGGTCTCCCTATCAATGCAGAACTGGGAGTCAATTAAATCACTTTCCTTTATAAATTACCCAGTCTCAGGTATTTCTTCATAGCAGTGTGAGAATGGACTAATACAATGGATTGCATTATGTTGAAGTAGTTTCTCTGGATTCCTAGCTTACCAAATATTTTTATCATGAAAGAGTGTTGAATTTTGTCAAACTTTTTTTCTGAATCAACTGAGATGATCACGTGTTTTATGTCCTTCATTCTGTTAATGTGGTATATTACATTGATTTATTTTCCTATGTTGAACCATTCTTGCATTCCAGTAATAAAACCCACTTGGTCATTGTGCATAATATATTTGGTATGTTGCTGAATTAAGTTCACCAGCATTTTGTTGAGATTTTTACATCAGTGTTTATAAAGGATATTGGTCTTTAGTTACCTTTCCTTTCAGTGCCTTGTCAACTTCGGCATCAGGGCGAAGCTGGCTTCATAGGACAAGTGGAAAGTATTCCTTTCTCTTTAATTTGTTTTAAAACTTTAAGAAAGATTGGTGTTAGTTCTTTAAGTGTTTGGTTAAAATTTACCAGTATATGAACTCATCAAGTGTATGATTTTCTTTTTTGGTAAATTTTGGATTACTGATTCAATCACCTTACTAGTTATCATCCTATTCAGGTTTTTTTTCTCTTTGTGATTCAGTCTTGGTAAAGTTAGCGTCTCTAGAAATTTGTTCATTTCATCTAGGTTACTCAATGAGTTTGTGTATAATTGTTCATAGCATTCTCTTAGCATCTCTTTTTAAATTTTAGTAGTAACAGTAGTAACATCCCCACTTTTATTTCTGAGTTTAGTAATTTTAATGTTCTCTCTTCATTTTCTTGGTTGATCTACACAACAAATTGACCAACTTATGATTTAAATGTTTTTCTATATTTTTAATTCTTTAATTCATTTATCTCTACCCTAATTTTTATTATTTATTTTCAGCTAACTTTGGGTTTATTTTCTTTTTGTTTTTCTCATTCTTTAAGTTATAAAATATAGTTGTTGATTAGAGATTTTTACTTCATAATGCATTTATATAAATTTCTCCATTAGTACCATTTCCGCTATCTCCCCTATGTTTTAGTGTGTTTTTGGTTGTGTTTTTGTTTTTATTTCTGCTCAAGTATTTTATAATTTCTCTTGTGATTTCTTTTTGATTCATTGTTTGTTTAATAGTAATCATTTAATTTACAAAAATTTGCAAGTTCTCTTTTTGTTATGGATTTCTAACTTGTTCCCACTATGTTTGAAGAAGATACTTTCTATAATATTTATATTTTAAAATACCTTGATACTTCGTTTGTGTCCTGACATGTGACTTATCTCAGAGAATGCCTCATATGTGCACTTAAGAAGAATGTGTATGTTGTTCTTGTTGGGTAAACTATTCTGCATATTTCTGTAAAATCTAGTTGGCTCATTGTATTGTTCAAATTCTCTATATTCTTACTTATCTTCAATTTGGTTGTTCTACTCATTACTGAAAAATGACATATTAAAGTCTCAAACTATTATTATAGAGCTGTCTATTTCTCTCTTCAATATTGTTGGTTTCAGTTTCATATATAATGGTCTGTTATGAGATGTGTAAGTATCTATAATTGTATATCTTCTCATTGAATTGAATATTATATTTTATTATATGTAATGTCCTTTATTATTGTAATTTTTTTTTATTAAATGCCAATTTGGTCTGATATTAGTTTAGACATCCATTGTTCTTCAGTTACCATTTACATATAATATATTTCTTTATTATTTCATTTTTAACCTATTTGGGTCTTTGGATTTAAAGTGAGTCTATATGTACACAATATATAGTTGGCTAATATTTATAAATTATTTACTCTGCCAATCTCTGTATTTTGACTGGAGATTTTAGTGTATTTACATTTAAATGATTTACTGATAAGACAAATTTAAAATGATTAAAGATAAGAATACTTACTTCTGTCATTTTGTTATTTGTTTTCTCCATGTCATAACTTTTCGTCCCTTATTTCCTGCGTTACTGTCTTTTTTGTGTTGAGTTGACTTTTTGCATGAAAACATCCAAATTCAATTTCATTCTCTCTCTCATGTGTGTGGTTGTGTGTGTGTGTGTGTGTGTGTCTATGTTATAGCTATTCTCTTTGCATTTACCATGTGGATTACATTTAACATCCTAAAGTAATAATATTCTAATTTTAATTTATCGTATCTTAAATTCAACAAAATACAAAAACTCTGCTTCTAAATAACTTTGTCCCCATGCACATTCAGGTATTAATGTCACAAAATTAAATTTTTATATATGTGTGCCCTAAGGCAAAAACTAATAATAGTTTTTAATGGATTAGACTCTTGAATTATGTAGAAAACAAATGTTAAGTTACAAACCAAAGATACAATAGTAACTTTTATTTGAACAACCGTGTTGGTAAATGTATGTTTCTTAAATCATGCAGGAAACAAAATGTGGAGTTAGAAACCGAGGCTAAAATGACAGTAGCTTATGTAATTATCCATGTATTTGCTTTTGCTGAGACTATGTTCTTCATAGGGCTTAGTGTTGTAGCACAGTGTTCTTTCATTTCAACCTGCAAAATTCCCTTTAGTATTTCTTGTGGGGCTAGTCCAATAATTACAAACTTTTGTCTATCTGAAAATATCTCAATTCCTCCCTCACTTTGAGGGATACTTTTCTTGAATATAAGATTCTTGGTTGAGAGTTTCTTTCTTTCACCACTTTGACTATATCAGCCCACTGACTTACGACCTCCAAAGTTTCTGATAAGAAATATGATGATAATGTTATTGAAGATTCCTTGTATGTGATGAGTTGATTCTCTCTTGTTTCCTTTAAGATTCTCACTTTGCCTTTGTCTTTCAATAGTTTGATTATAATGTGTCTCAGTGTGTGTCTCTTTGAGTTCATCTCACTTGGGTTTCAGTGAGTTTTTAGATATTTATATTCATGTTCTTCAACAAAATAAAAAATATTTGGCCATTGTTCTTTGAATAATCTTTCTGTCTATCTTTGTCTGTTAGAAGTACCACAATGTGTACATTTGTCAGCTTGATGATGTTTCACAGTTCCTTTGGACGCTTTCCACTTGTCTTTAATCCTTTTTTCCCTTTCTGCTCCTTAGACTTAATAATTTTAACTTAAACTATCTTCAAGTTTACTGAATCTTCTGCATGCTCACATCTGCCTTTGAATTCCTCTGGTAAAATTTCCATTCCTTTACCATACTTTTGAACTCCAGGATTTCTTTCTTATTTCATCTAAGGTTTTGTATTTATTTACTTACATTTCCATTTTATTTATATATCATTTTCTTGACTTTCTCCATATCTTCTTTTAATTCTTAGAGCATTTTTAATATTGTTGTTTTAAAGTCTTTTTCGATTAGCTTTGCCATCATGTCTTTTCAGGGATGATTTCTGTTGGTATTTTTTTCTATGTGCCATACTTTCTTATTTCTTTATATCATTTGTGTTTTTTTAACTGCATAATTCAATTTAATAATTTGGTTACTCGGGATATCAGATTCTGTCTCTGCCTCAGGATTTGCAGATTTTAAAAATAATTTTTTTGTGTATTTTGATTGTTGTAGGTTGTTTCTGTGCTGGGGGTCAACCAAAGGTAAACTTAATATCTCAAGCCATTTCTGAATGTGTGCATTTCTTGGGGCATATGTGGTGGATCTCTGAATTTCTACATATATAAGGTTGATTTTAAAGTTCCTAGACCTTACATTTTGGTTCCCAAAAGAGAAAGAGGAGGAAAAACTAAGGGGCACAGAGAGAGAAATTTAAAAAGGCACCAGCCCTTTAAATTCCCTAATAGTTATTTCAGCTATTGGGGGAGGGACTTGCAACAGTGTAAGAGGGCAACAGTGGCTATCCACCACTATGCCTGCATCTCCAAGATATGAAACAGCAACCCATGATCAGAACACAGATCCCTGATATTTAGAGGATAGGGTCCGTATTGCCCAACCTGGCTCCCACAGGCTGCATGAAAGCAGTCTCTGGAGCATATATAGTTCCCTGCTATGGGGCTAGTGAAGTAGAAAATAGGTAGCTAGAAGGATAGCTAAGAGCTTAAACTGACTAAAGTTATTGACAATTTAAGATTCAAACATTCCCTGGACAGTTACAAACCTTCCAATAGACTACATAATTCAAAAACCATTATATTATATAGATTCTGTTATGTAATTGTTTTCTATTTAGGGAAATGTATTACTGGTGTTTTCCACTCCACCATCTTCCCAAATTTCCACCTGTGAACCCACTTCATCTATATGAACACATTTCATATATATGTTTCAAAAATCATTATTATATAATTTACTTTGGCTTCTGCTTTTTTAATTAATCAAGAACTGACTGCTTCTACATGTGTTCTTCACCGAGAAGCATAACAAATAATATTTTTAATACATTTTACTTTTCCATTATAGACTTCATATTTCATAGTAACTTAGCCATCTTTTGCCAACTCTCTTTCCCAAGTATTGTGGTTATAATTTAAAAAGTGATAAAACCTACTAAGATATTAACTGATAATTTATTAGTCTTTTATCAGTTAATGAGGGGTTCAACAACCAAAACTCTATATGAAGTAACGTCTTAACAGTGAGTTAATAGGGCAATTCACAATTTACAGCAGGGACTATTTTTAGGTGACATCCTAATATAACATCATTTGGATTTACATCCATTTCACATACATACAAAACTATTAGATAACAAATGTGGCATAAAGATAGATTTTATTATAAACTGATTTACAAGAGATTAATTACTAACATAGCACAAGCTGGTATTATATAGTGATTTCATCTTTAAATAATATAAGGCCTGTGATTAATAGAATTAAGAGGGCATATATTTAAAAATTTACATTTTGTTGTTATTGTTGACATTTTTCCTGTTCTCATTTATTCTAGTTTTCCTTATTGTATTTGAAATAAGTTCTGTAGCCTATGTGTTAATGTATATCTATCTCATATGCCATTTGTCATAATATTTATAGAAAATTGCAATGTGTTCAGTCACTATGTTTATCTGTAAAGTGAAAATAAAATATTTGTGTAAAAATATTTGTGTTTCTCAAAAAAAAATGCTAAAAATAAACCCAGCTTAATGATAACTTAGATGCATAATAATAAAATGAAGAGATCTACTTTATCTGAAGATAAGCCTACTTACTGACTTTGAAACATTTATGTTATCACCAATGTAGAATGCAAGATGAAGTCATTTGTTATTTTGTTATTGATAGAATTTTGTTTTTGTCTTTTTCTCTTTATTAAGGTTTTATATATAAAAAAAATCTGATTTCATTTCAGATCCTGATAAACAGGTGATTTATTTAACAGAAGTCATTGAAATAGAGTAACAGGCTAGCAAGCTTATTAGAATGCCCCTGGTTATTTGGCCTCCTGTGTTGAAAATGATGGTTTTAGCTATATTCAGTAGATGTAAATTTTTTTTATCATGGCATGTGCTAATAACCAAAAAATCTGCAATATTATCATATAAGAATATATCTAATTCAAAGTATATTCTTGTGCTTCTTAGATGTAAACAATTACCATAAAGTTGTGTCTTTAAATAGAAACAAACTACCTATAATCTGTTTCATACTGAACATTGCACATTCTCAATTCTTTGTATATACTGAAGCAACTAGTTTTAAAGCAGACACTCATGTATGTTGTCCACTTTGAGAAGTATGCAAAACTACAACTATTTCCTCTGCCAAGCTATTGTTAATATCCCACTTTACAATTTTTGGAGCTATGACTTGGGCAACATTAAATTAAAATTTCTTATTATTCTCCAGAAACATTAGGGATGTTACCATTATGAGTTACTATTAAATATTATTTAATAACAAATTTTAGATTAATTACATTATGTAATTTAACACATTTTAATTGAGTACTTACTGTGTATAATATGGCACATGCTAGGTGTTTGGGATTTTTTTCCGGTATGTTAAATTGAGCAAAAATTCCTCTAGAAAAGAGACACAGATTCAAATAGATTTACATTTAGCTGGTGGGTAAGACATGAAATAATCACGTGAATAGATTGAGAAGTCAAAAATACCCCAAGGTTGTTGATATTGTTTGGCTCTGTGGCCCCACCCAAATCTCATCTCCAATTGTAATCCCCGTGTGTCAGGAAAGGAACCTGGTGGGAGGTGATTGGATCCTCTCGTGGATTTTCTCCATGCTGTTCTCGCGATAGTGAGCTCTCACAAGAGCAGATGGTTTTGAAGTGTGGCACTGCCTTACTCTCTCTCTCTCCTGCCACAATAAGACATGGCTTTCTTCCCCTTTGTCTTCTGCCATGATTGGAAGTTTCCTGAGACCTCCACAGTCATGCAGAATTGTGAGTCAATTAAACCTTTTTTTTATTCTTGTTTTGTTTTTTTAATTACCCAGTCTAGGTAGTTTTTTATGGCAGTGTGAAAATGAACTAATGAAGTTGTCAAAGAGAAAAAAGAAGTTAAAGTAAGACATGGGTGTTTTTTGTTGCTATTGTTGTAGTTTGTTTGTTTTGAGACAGAGTCTCGCTCTGTCGCCAGGCCGGAATTCTGTGGTGCGATCTCGGCTCACTGCAACCTTCGCCTCTCGCCTCTCGGGTAAGTGATTCTCCTGCCTCAGCCTCCCGAGTAGCTGGGACTATAGGCACGCACCACCACGCCTAGCTAATTTTTGTATTTTTAGTAGAGACGGGGTTACACCATGTTGGCCGAGATGGTTTCGATCTCTTGACCTCACAATCTGCCCTGCTTGGACTCCCAAAGTGCTGGGATCACAGGTGTGAGCCACCGCACCTGGCTGACATTGGTGTTTTTATCAACTGACCTTTTATGGTCATCAATTCTGTGTACAGTTCTGGGTAGATTAAACAATACAAAGGAGAGCAACACAGGAACTGTCTTTTACTCATCGAATAATTTGTGTATTTACTATTTAATTTATTTTAACTCAATCATAAATGGGAAACTAAGGTTAAGGGAAATATATAAGTCACTGTGCAAATATTTAACAATTGTAATTGAGATAAATAATCTCTAGGTATGGACATAACACTGAAGCAAATTTATCATTTTACTCTAGGATAACTTGAGGGAAAAAATATCCTTTGATTTTTGTTCTAGACACTAGTTTCACTGAAGAAAATATCTTTTAAAATAACTCATTTATCTTATATGAAAAGTAATTTCAAAAGCATATTATAACCTAATAGAGGAAAATTCTATGAAGTAATATGACCACTTATACCGAGATGCAAACTGAATTGACATTGCTGATTATAAACAAATTCTTCATTTAGATTACCATTGTGAGTTTTTCTGTCAAGATTTTCAGGTGGATAAAAAAAAAAAAAAAAAAAAAAAAAAAAAAAAAAGCCAGGGCAGTACAGAGACTGCTTCGTTTTGTTAACCAAAAAGGCTTATAGTCATATAGTTTGGAAAATTGATGCTGCTGTGTTTCTCAGGTAGGCTCATTTATGTCAAAATAACATAATCAGAATGAAATATTGGCAATCAGGATTAGAATCCTAGAGATACTATATATACATATATATATATAATATAAATTTATATATATATATATATATATATATATATATATTTCTACATGAATGTGTACCAGGTGTCTCTGACTTCCTAATAATATTTTTGCAGTCTAAGTTTTACTTTATCCCTGTCTGACTGTCCTTAGCACAGCTTGTTTGTGGTGACCCTATTAAGATACATGCTGGCTTCCCCAGTGAAATGTTTGTACTCATAAAATAATTCAGAAGAGGGAGAAAGAACCGCAAACGATGGATTATCAAAGACCAAAGGCTGGAACAAATGTACTTCTTCTTGTGGAAACATTTTATCATTTTTTGAAAGGGAACTTTTGAATCCCACCTATATTTTGACTCATTCTCCTCCTTCCTCCTAACTACATATTTTCGTAATTGCAATTTGAATCCAGAAAAAGAAAAAAGAATAGGAACAGAAGTGCCCCAAGTGATAGAATTTTCGTAAAACATCCATTAGATGGTAAACAGCACAATCACAGTTGGATATTTCACTCTACATTTAGGAGGTGATTCAATAAAGAAGCTCCTGAATGTGCTTCTATTTCCAAACCCAGAGAAAAAGAAAGTGGATGATTGGCACCTCCAACACGATTTATCGTTATGGCAACCTGGAGAATTGAGAATGTGTTTTGAGATTATCTTATGGAGAAAGAAAATAACTAAACAAACAAACACCAAAATGGCATGTAAATGAACTAGATAAAAGCAAGAATTAAGAATTTGAAATATTTCAAAATACTAAAATATTTTTTCAAATAAAGTGAAAAATTATATTATTAGTGAATGTGTATATATTGATGCAGTTGCACCTTTTTTCTTTTCTTTTCTTTTTTTTTTTTTTTGAGGTGGAGTCTCGCTCTGTCGCCCAGGCGAGCGTGCAGTGACGCTATCTCGGCTCACTGCAAGCTCCGCCTCCCGGATTCACGCCATTCTCCTGCCTGAGCCTCCGGAGTAGCTGGGACTACAGGTGTCCACCACCTAGCCCACCTAATTTTTTGTATTTTTAGTAGAGACGGGGTTTCACCGTGTTAGCCAGGAAGGTCTTGATCTCCTGACCTCGTGATCCTCCCACCTGGGCCTCCCAAAGTGCTGGGAGTACAGACTTGACGGGCCAGTTGCACTTTTATGTGTACTTTTTGGAGGAAGAAGGAAGAGCAGGAGTGCTTGTGATAGTCTAAATTGATTAATGGCTTTTCATCTCACAGGTTTTCTAAACCGGCAAAACTTTACTATATAAAATATTATCGGCCTGGCACAGTGGCTCACGCCTGTAATCCCAGCACTTTGGGAGGCTGAGCAGGGTGGATCACGAAGTCAGGAGTTCAAGACCAGCCTGGCCAACATAGTGAAACCCGTCTCTACTAAAAATACAAAAATTAGCTGGGTATGGCGGCAGACGCCTGTAATCCCCGCTACTCGGAAGGCTGAGGCAGGAGAATCGCTTGAACTGGGAGGTAACAGTGGGCCAAGATCATGCCACCGCACTCCAGCCTAGGAGACAGAGCAAGATTCTGTCTCAAAAAAAAAAAAAACAAAACAAACAAAAAACAAAACTCATAGGATGTAACTTCCTCGTTAAGAAAAACCACATATCAAGCACCAAATAAGAGACTTGATGCTTATTTTGAGCTTTCTGTTTTCTACTGAGGTATAATGGCATTAATTGATATGATAGAGGCAAATCACCATACTGGATAGACTGATGATCTGACCCAAGGAATAAGTTGAAAAAGGTCCCAGCCATCAATGATTAGAAGCTTTCAGAGGATTGTTTCTTCAGGCTGTTTTCAGGCAGAATTTAATACGGCTAGTTCAGAAAAACTCACTGAATACCTATTACAAATTGCAAAATGCTGTCTCCTTTGTCTCTGTTGTCCTGATGGAAAATCATGTTGATAGCTAAGAAGAGACATTTCTGAGCATAGAATCATTTGTTCTCAATTGTTCTGCAGCGTAAATACTTGAAAGCAATTTTTCCCTAGTTGTGGATGGGGTGGGGAGAAATAATAGTTTTTCCTCCAACTCTAGCCAATGTTATACATTTTTCTTAAAGTATGACTTAATAAATATGTATTTGGTAAGGCTTTATAAACAACACATAAAGAAAGACTAATTATGCTAAATTCAGTATCTCTTAACTGATAAAAGAGCGAATAGAGCAAGTGAATTCATAAAGAGAAGGGTAAACAAGTTACATGTAATAGATTTTCCCTTGAAAGAAGTAAAACCTATTTTTACTGTTCCTAGAAAAGTGAATTTTAAGTATCTTTGATTGGAACAGAAAGAGATTTCATCTTTTGATAAATAAGGTTTCTAAATTAATTCATCTATTATCTACTTCTAAAATAATTTTGTTGAATCTTTGAATTTAAGCTTTAAAGAGTGATGAATTTCAAGGCAATAACATATTTAAAATACTATGCATCAATGTACTTAAGCTCATGTAGTTGATTTTTGATACATTAGGAATGTTTTAGCCTGGATCCAGTTTATATTCCCTAAAAATACAAATTTATTTCACTTCTGGTTTTGTCCATGTTGTTAGTTGAAGAAACAAAAGTTGTTAGTTTTGACACATACAGAATTATATTTATGATATGTTTTCCATCATGTTCACAATATAGAATATCAAATATGCCAGTTCACCAAAAGTTCTACGACTCACTCAAAATAATGAGTTTTATAAAGATGAAACTAGTTTTTAAATATTTTATAATTAAAAATAATAAATATAAATTTATGTCCTTATATTTCTCGATTTAATACATTTAATTTGTTGCCTATAGATAGTTACCAATTATTGCCATCAAAGTTTGTGCCAGACTGGAATTACTGGCATTACGTCACTCTGACATTTAAGTGACTACCAGGTTTTCATTTTAGTGCAGGACAAATGGAATACTTATTAAGGTCAATATGCTATGATTCTTCTTAGCTCTTAGAATGTACTATCAGATGAGACAGTAATATATATCAATAACTATAGTAGATTTTGATATGTACTACTGTAGAAAGTATTACTCAAAAGTTTTGTAACCACAATGGGAATGAATGAAGAGTGTTGGGTTCACTGAAAACCCGGGAAAAAAGATATTCTTGAAAGAAGACTGGAAGAAATGAAGCTTGTGCATACTGTCTTCTTTCTCTCTTATTACTCCACTTCTTCCAGCCAACAGCTTTTTTTTTTTTTAGTTGCTTCCCTTACTGTGACTTCTCAGATCCTCCAGATAGATCACAGACCAAATTCAATGTTATTATTTTAGCACATCAGTACATATTGTATTATAATTCCAGTTTCAATGTCAGACTGTCTCATCACACTGACATCCCTGGCAGCAGCATATTACACAATGCTTGTGCTAATATTTGAAAGGATACATTTGTAATTGTAAAAATATGGAAATAGTCCAAATACCCATCAATAAGTGGATAAAGAAAATGAGAAAATGTGATATATATATATGTGTATATATGTGTGTGTGTGTGTGTGTGTGTATGTGTATATAGCATATCGTGTAATACTACTCAGCCATAAAAAGGAACAGATTGATGCCATTTGCAGCAACCTGGATGGAAACGGAGACTATTATTATCAGCAAAATAACTCAGGAATGGGAAATCAAACATTATATGTTCTCACCCATAAGTGGGAGCTAAGCTATGAGGATGCAAAGGCAAAAGACATACAATGGACTTTGGGAACTCAGGGCAAAGGGTGGGAGGGGGGTGAGAGCTAAAAAAATTTACGAATTGGATTCAGTGTACACTGCTCAGGTGATGGGTACACCAAAATCTCACAAATCATCACTAAAAAACTTACTTATGTAACAAAATACCACCTGTTCCCCAAAAACCTATGGAAATAAAAAAAAATTAAAAATAAAAGATAATGGATCAAAAAAGGATACATTAATGAATTAATATGTCATATGTTCAGAGAGAGAGAATTGGAGGAAAGGGCATTCCAGAAAGTTGTAATGGCACCTAGCAAATGTAGTAAACAACATAGCAAGAATATTTTTGTGAACTAGGACTCAGCATGATTGAAAATGCCTTACTTTATTCCAGTTCTTTATATTCCAGAACATTTAGTCTCTTCTACAATACTACATGTTTTATATGTTTATCGTATTTATTGATTTTCTGACCCATCTAGAACACAAGATCATTAAATAAAGATATAGATCTCATTTGTGTTATGTTTTCACCAGGACCAAATATAATGCCTAGAGTGATATCAATTTGAAAATATTAAAATTGAAATTCAAACTCAGTTCTCAAGTGTTCATAATTTAATTTTTCTAAACCAAGGTTGAAAATTAGACAATAGCTAATGAGATTCTTTAAAACTTATTTCAACTAAACAATTGTGTATTGAGGGCCTATCATCTGCAAAATAGTTTATAAGTAGTATAACACACAAAAGTAAACAAACTAGAATCTATTTTCCAGTTTTTCATGGTCTTCTACAGATCTATTTATACAATGGAGAGTTATTAGTTATGACAGAGATTTAAAAAAAGCATTCTATGGAAACACAGGATTCAATTCTGTTTGGGAAAATTGAGATAGACTTTGAGGATAAAACCTTACTTGACCTGAATTTTTAAATATATGCCTCCTTGAAAAAATATAATAAATTAAATACACAAACTAAATAAATGCCACTCCTTCTAAGGTTGGCACTGAAAGAATAATTTATTGACATGGAGAGATAGTTAGATGTGTGTATATATATACATATGTGTGCGCGTGTGTGTGTATATGTGTGTGTGTGTGTATATATATATATATATATATTCCTAACATGAAACATGAGCCACAAATCATCTAAGGTTTGACATTCAGTTATTTATCACTAATTTACCTGACACCAATTATTATTGTCCCAAGAATAAATGAGAAGTATCCTATGGAAAATCCAATCACGGGGACTGGGGACAGAACTTCCCTAAAAGTTCTAAACTTTCTTGTCTGTATAAATGTTCTTCTTTCAATGTAAACTTTGTAAGACATTGGTTTTATCTTTCTAAAAGGGAAGGTTCAAAAGATTTAGAATTAAGAATATCAAAGCTAATTTGAAAAGAAACAAGGGTGTAAGGCTTAAACTCCAAATCTTTAAATTTGTACTATAGCTTAATGAAAATCTTAATAGTAAAATGGAATAAATAAAATGATGGAATATAATGAAATGACTGATTAGAGATATATCTACATATCATATATGTTTACTTGTTATTTAATTTTGCTTATTTTTAACACATAAATTTTCTGTGAGCAATTAATTATTATTATTTCATTTGTAAATTGTTACACACACAGAGCCATCAGTCTTAATCTTTCTATTTCTTCTTTTACTTTTACAGGTAGAAAGGCAATCATCAAACTAAGATAAAAATAATTATTCACAGATTTTTTCATTTTTATTTTAGATTTATGTATTTAACTTTTCTGATTGAGCTGCAAGCTATCTTGAACATGCTTTTAGATAGAAATCCAATCCAACAATATATTTTAAAACCAGTTAGTGTTAGTCTCAACATCATTTATTCAATATTCAATACTTCTCTCACAGAATTCAGGTGTATGCTTGTTATATAACGGCAAATTATATAAACACTACACAAATAATTTTATTGATTGGTAAACTAAAAAGACCACTTAATAAAATTGTTGAGAAAATGAGTAAGACTTTACAAGCAAAAAAATGTGAAAGAGTATAGCTATGAATCTTTTAAAAATATTTAAGTAGGTTATACTAATGGAGAGTCAATTTACTTTCTCAGAATGTGTTTATAGCCATTAAAATGTTTTGGTTGTTTGTGCCATTAAAAAAAAGGTTGTTTGTTTTTAATCAGAGAAAGATGGGGTAATTTGGCTTGGGAAGGAAAGCGAAGACAAGGAAACACCAGAGGAGAAGGAAACTCAAACAACACGGAGTTCAAGGAATTATATCTCATCATTTGTTGATCCTAGACAATTTTTTGGTCTGCTATGAGAACAAAAGAAAGTACTCAAAACAGACAAAGTTGTTCAAAAAGGACTTTGACACTGTGGACACTGTAAAGTGTCCTAAAGCTATAGGTGACAGAGTGGGAAATAGGTAGGCTTGTCTGACCTGCCTCTAGCAGCCCTCTGAGAGTGGGAAGATTTTGTTAAAGCCAAAGACAGTACCCTTGGCACACAGACACGTTATAGTCGTTTCCCTGGCCAGTGGTCGATGCCATGATTTTATGTCAAGTGCCTTACTAGAAGTAGGAGTAGGAAAGAAAGAATACAAGGTTAGTTGATAGGCATACGTGAAGGAAGTCCTTCATAAATCAAGCAAACAACTGGATGTCATTTCTTGAGAGCCAATTTTCTGCTCTAGCTAATTGGTTAGTGGAGGCTAGAGTTGCTAGAATTTGGCCTATAAAGTCAAATTGTCCTTTTATAGAAACAGATTATAAAGTCTTAGAAGTCAACATTATACTTCAGATAAACATAAAATAAAATTATGGTTAGTTGATATGGTTTGGTTCTGTGTCCCCACCCAAATCTCACCTCGAACTGTAATCCCTATAATCCCCACGTGTCAAGGATGGGATCAGGTGGAGGTAGTTGGATCATGGGGGTCGTATCCCCCATGCTGTTCTCATGATAGTGAGTAAGTTCTCACGAGGTCTGAGGGTTTTATAAGCATCTGACATTTCCCTTGCTGGCACTCATTCTCTCTCCTGCCGCCCTGTGAAAAGGAGCCTTCTGCCATGATTGTAAGTTTCTTGAGGCCTCCCCAGCCATGTGGAACTGTGAATAAATCAAACCTCTTTCCTTTATAAGTTACCTTTATTAGTAGTGTGAGAACAGAGTAATACATCAATCATAATAGCCAATATAGTTTGATATTCTATTATTTGTTTAGACATTATTCTAAGCATAGTGATTATATTCATTCATCATATCCTTAAGTAAAAATGTGTGTTTTATAATGTGTGACCAAAGAGACCATTGTAGCTTTGTGGGTGACAGGTTCCAATCAGATATCCTTGAAATAACAGTGGCAATAATGATCCCAATATAGAGAAAAATTAAGAACCAAATTCAGAATCACAAGCAGTAAATATATTAGTTGAATTATATAAAATGATAGAGCTACCAGGATTGATGATACTAACACTAATTTGACTAAAAATAAGGCAATGAGAAGCATTAGTCTCACAGGATTCACTTACTAGATCCGTAAGAAAAACTTCCTTTAAAACTGGATAGTTTCACTGAAAAGTTGACAGGTTCTACTAATGTTATGGTTAATCCTACGGTTTCCCAGGCATGGAGTAATCCCACTGCTGGGTATCCACGTTAGGCAAATAAACACTTATGTTCATGGAAAATCCACATACAAATATTCATCATGGCTTTATTCATAATCATCCAAATTTGGGGACAACCCAAAAGTCCTTCAATGGCAAAGGAATAAAGGAACTGTGATAGGTCCATACAATGGAATATTAATCAAGAATGAAAAGGAAAGAACTATTGATCAAAAACGACAGGTATGAATCTCAAAGATATGATGCTAAAGAAATAAACCAGTCTCAAAAATTAAATATTTTAATATAATGATTCTTACAAATGATATTAGAGGAAAAGCAAAATTATAGTGACAGAAGAGATTGCTGGTTTCCAGGGTTTAAGTATGGAGGAAATGTATTACTAAAAAGATCAGCATGAAGGAATTTTGGGGGAAGTACTGAAGAAAATATTCTCTAACCTGATTGTGGTGGTGTTACGTGATTCTATTCGTGTATAAAAACTCACAGGACTATAGATCACAATAGAGTCAATTTTATTGTATTTTAATATTAAAATAGAGTAATTTTTAAAATAAGAGACTAAACATATTATACTAACAAGATATGCCCCCAAATATAATTATATACTTTATGAAAGATCAAATTGAAAGTCAGAAAAATTTAGAATTAAGTATACAGATATCTTTAAAAAATTTATTACCATCCTGAAAGAAATAAATCTATGCAATTAGATAAATTAGATCCCAATAGTTATTTTTAGAGAATTTAACCTATAAATTTAATGTAATAGCCTCATAATTATAATTCAAAATATGTTGTTTGCTATTCTATTTAGACTTTTAATTTTTATTTAAAATGTGATTGTTGATACACAGTATTATAATACTTCTAATAACATGTTTTACCATATTTATTGTCTAATTGTACTTTCAATAATTACATATCTGTAAATGTTTTAAGTCAAGTAATTATATGATTTAAAATGAAATCAAATGGCATACATTTAATTTAAAATATTTGGACTTAATTAACTTTGTATATTAATGATACTAAACATTATTCAAAGGCCATTTAGAAATATCCTTAGAATATCTTAGACTTTTAAGTACAATAACAAAAATCAGAGCTTGAATATAAAAGTTTTAAGAAGAGTAAGCATTTAGAAAATTTGTATACAAATCAAAATAATATTCAAATAACCTTGTCTTCACAAAAATTTATCCTGAATAGCATCAAAGACCCTACACTAACAGGTATTATTATTCTCTATTTTAAAAACGAGAAAACTGAGGCACCAAGAGGCTATTTACTTGTCTTATGCCACACAAAACACTGTCCCAAATTATTTCAAGAGAGAAGAAATAAGTGTTCTTATAATTTTAATATGCTTCCTGGCCTCATAAATGTCTTCTTTTGAAAAGTGTTCATATACTTCACCCACTTTTTGATGGAGTTGTTTGATTTTTTTCTTGTACATTTGTTTAAGTTCCTTGTAGATTCTGGATATTAGCCCTTTGTCAGACAGTTAGATAGCAAAAATTTTCTCCCATTCTGTAGGTTGTCTGTTCACTCTGTTGATAATTTCTTTTGCTGTGCAGAAACTGTTTAGTTTAGTTAGATCTCATTTGTCAATTTTGACATCTGTTGCAATTGTTTTTGGTGTTTCAATCATGAAGTTTTTGCCCATGCCTATGTCCTGAATGGTATTGCCTAGGTTTTCTTCTAGAGTTTTTCATGGTTTTAGACCTTATGTTTAAATCTTTAATCCATCTTGAGTTAATTTTTGTATAAGGGGTAAGGAAGGGGTCCAGTTTTACTTTTCTGCATATGGTTAGCCAGTTTTCCCAGCACCATTTATTAAGTAGAGAAACTTTTTTCTCTTGCTTTTTTTGGTCAGGCTGGCCAAAGAGCAGATGGTTGTAGATGTATGGCGCTATTTCCGAGGTCTCTGTTCTGTTCCATTGGTGTATGTACATATATATATATATGTACACACACATACATATACATGTCTGTTTTGGTACCAATACCATGCTGTTTTGGTTACTGTAGCCTTATTGTATAGTTCGAAGTCAGGTAGCATGATGCCTCCAGCTTTGTTCTTTTTGCTTAGGATTGTCTTGGCTACACAGGCTCTTTTTTGGTTCCACATGAAATTTAAAGTAGTTTTTTTCTAATTCTGTGAAGAGGCTCAATGGGTAGCTTGATAGGAATAGCATTGAATCTATAAATTACTATGGGCAGTATGGCCATTTTCACAATATTGATTCTTCCTATCCATGAACATGGAATGGTTTTCCATTTGATTGTGTCCTCTCTTTTTTCCTTAGCAGTGGTTTGTAGTTCTCCTTGAAAAGATCCTTTACATCCCTTGTAAGTTGTATTCCTAGGTATTTTATTCTCTTTGTAGCAATTGTGAATGGCCATTTGCTCATTATTTGACTCTCTATTATTGGTGTATAGGAATGCTTGTGATTTTTGCACATTGATTTTGTATCCTGAGACTTTGCTGATGTCGCTTATTGACTTAAGGAGTTTTTGGGCGGAGACGATGAGGTTTTCTAAATATACAATCATGTCATCTGCAAACAGAGATAATTTGACTTCCTCTCTTCTTATTCTAATGTCCTTTATTTCTTTCTCTTGTCTGATTGTCCTGGCCAGAATTTCCTATACTATGTTAAATACGAGTGGTGAGAGAGGGCATACTTATCATCTTGTGCCAGTTTTCAAAGGGAATGTTTCCAGCTTTTTCCCATTCATTGTGATATTGGCTGCGGGTTTATCATAAATAGCTCTTATTATTTTGAGATATTTTCCATCAATACCTAGTTAATTGAGTGTTTTTATCATGAAGGGGTGTTGAATTTTATCAAAGGTCCTTTCTGCATCTATTCAGATAATCATGTGATTTTTGTCATTGGTTCTGTTTATGTGATGGATTACATTTATTGATTTGCATATGTTGAGCCAGCCTTACATCCCAGGGATAAAACTTACTTGGTTGTGGTGGTCATTAGAGAAATGCAAATCAAAACCACAATGAGATACCATCTCATACCAGTTAGAATAGCAATCATTAAAAAGTAAGGAAACAACAGATCCTGGAGAGGATGTGGAAAAACAGGAATGCTTTTACACTGTTGGTGGAAGTGTAAATTAATTCAACCATTGTGGGAGACAGTGTGGTGATTCCTCAAGGATCTAGAACTAGAAATAGCATTTGACCCAGCAATTCCATTACTGAGTATATACCCAAAGGATTATAAATCATTCTACTATAAAGACACATGCACACGTATGTTTATTGCATCACCATTCATGATAGCAAAGACTTGGAACCAACCCAAATGCCCATCAATGTTAGACTGGATAAAGAAAATGTGGCACATATACACCATGGAATACTATGTAGCCATAAAAAAGAATGAGTTTTTGTCCTTTGAATGGACATGGATGAAGCTGGAAACCATCATTCTCAGCAAACTAACACAGGAACAGAAAACAAATCCCACATGTTCTCACTCATAAGTGGTAGTTGAACAAGCAGAACATATAGGCACAGGGAGGGAACATCACACACTGGATCCTGTGAGGGAGTAGGGGGCAATGGGAGGGACAGCATTAGGAAAAATACATAACGTAGATGACAGATTGATGGGTGCACGTTCTGCACATGTATCCTAGAACTTAAAGTATAATAAAAAAATTTAAGAAATAAATCACATATAGAGTAAGAGAACTAGCCAGAAAAGCTGAAATTAAATGTATATAGAAAAGTTGGAAATTTATCACAAATATATTAAACAACTAGACTAATAAAAATTACTGTAAGCATTTTTTTAAAAAGAATTCTTACAATTGCACATTCTAAAGCCTGAAGGGCAATTGAGGTATATAAATGTTAAAAATGCTAGTATATCTGATAATCTCCTTACTGGGCATTTTTTCCTTGTAAAAAATAATGTTTATTTAAGTAAAAAATTGGGTAAAAACATCATATATTAAATATTTTGTTAAACCTACACAATATAAATAGTTCCCAAGCTATTTAGTATAATATAATGTAACTCTATTTTTTTCTAGATGAATATTTAAATATTGCCAAAATGATATAAGTAAAAAAATTGGAACTAGTAAGGACGTATGACTTTAAATGCACTCAAGTATGTCCTCACATAACAAATGAAATACATGGAGAGAATAAAGAATTGAATATCATATAACAAATTGTTTGCAATGGTTTTTCCTTGGTGGAGAGCTTCGTTTTGCTTTTTCTAAATTCCTGACTTAATGAACACATACCTGAAAACAGAAACAAATATTTTCCATTAGAAAATAGACAAGCAGTGCTTAAGTACGATATAGTGTGTAGTGATTCATTCACTGTTAGGAACACCTGTAAGCTTGTCATTAGGGCAGTTAGTGTTGTCTGCTGTATAGTTATATTAACAATACAACTAATGCTCTCCTTTTGATCAGCATCTTCTCCCAAACGATTTCACGGAGCACAGTTTTACACACTAGGTACTTACCAGTAATGCAGGAAAAAAAAATGAACATTTAAGCAAAATACCTTTTAGGTAGGTGTCTTATTTTACTTGTAGTTTTTCTTCTAACATGATATCCCAGTATTTGTAGTATATATGTTCATTGGTAGTCTTCAATTCCAAAGAGCAAATGTAGGTACAGATGTTCAGCCTCTAAAACCTTAGCAAAACTAAAGGCCAGGAAAGGCACAAAACTCAGCAAAATTCCTTATTCATGCTCTGCATTTTTCCACTGGGTAAAATATCATAATCCAAATTGGATTTCCCTCTGGTCTAATTGCTACAGACTTCCTCCAAAGGGCTTGAGGCACTCTTGTTCTACTCCTTGCTGTTTTCACTCAGCCAGCCAGATTTTTGAACAAGAGTGTGTGCAGCATACAAGATTAATCTTCTCCTGAAAATAGCATCCTCTAGCAATGGATAATCCATGAGAGCCTAAAAATTAAAGGAAATCTTTTAAGTTCAAGTAAAATGAACCAGGGATTTGGTTCGTCTCTTGTCTTGCCTTTGATATTTAGATCCCTGTCTGAGCCCACTTAGACATTTGCTAGACCTCCAGGTATGAGGGATGCAGCTTTGTTTTGACATCAAAGTTCGGGGGAAGTGTAGAATGCTAATGAGCTCTCCAAGCTCCAAAGGACATGATTAAGCTGTAATTGGTAAGCAGGTGCAACTCAGCGAAAAATCGGCAGGAGAGAACAGTCAACTTGGAAATACAAAATAAAACTAATCTCATCTGATTTGTCCTGTTTTCTTTCTTCTTTCTTTTTCTTCTTAAGATAATAATGTGCAGCTAATAACTGGAGATATTGAGTCATTATCTTTTCTGCAGAGGTTGCTGATTGAGATATTAATCCATGGCAAGCAGAACAGATCAAGTATTTGTCACACACGAAACTAGATTAAAAAATCACAGATCCTGAAATGGGGATGCTTCCAGTTTTATGTGAGTAAAGTAGAATATTCTGTGCTCATCATCCACCTCACCTTGCTCACAAGATACTTGCCTCTACTCCTGCTACAACAATGTATGGGCTACTGGAGTTTGTGGGCAACCCATCAAGGCCAAGCAAAGCAAGTCCTGAAATCCATCCTGCTGGAGTGTGTTTGCTTAGAGGAGTGAAGCCATTTGTTTGTGCAGTAGCTCAACAGGAACTTAATGTGAAGAGAATCTGATTGCCAGCACCAAATTCACTTCAAAACTAGGTAGCGTCTATTTGTAAGGAACTGAGAAAAGATTGGCACTTAGGTAATGGGATGAAATTAAGCATGATATTGAATTGCTTTGTCATGGAAGGATCTACTAAAGTTATCATCAGAGAGTTGCTGATTTTTCACTATCAGAACAAGAGCCCTCACCTCACCATCAAAACAAGACATGTGAAAAATATTCAGTGAAAATATTCTAATGTAATAACTTTGCCTCCTGTATTAACATCGAAGAGTAATATACGTGGGTTTTGTTCTTTGTTATTTTATTTCACATGAAGACCTGAAGTATTTTTTTAAAAACCTGTGTGTGTGTGTGTGTGTGCGCGCACACGCACGTCCGTGTGTATGAGTTCCTATGGTGTCCTTGTACTGTTGTTTATAACGTCTTACTGTGTTCACATTTTTATGGCGTTGCTGGTAATTCTATGAAACAAGAAGAATACACGCTGTTGCTGTTTATAATCATACATTTAGGTTTCGAAGTGTAGGAGGTAATGCAATGGCTCTTTTCTTGGGTTGATCTTGAACTCTCTATTTGGACAGTGCTTTAAATATAAATTTATAGAGAGCTCAGTCCCAATTTGCCACTTTAAAATGAGTTAATTGGATTATGAAGCATCTAAGTGTCCTTCCACATTATTGATTATATCAAATTTCCCAGTAGCTTAGCTAAAAATGCATCTCAGATTACATTAAGTTGAAGTTTTTCTTTCTTTTTCTATGCTCATAAAAGTCAATAAAGAAATTATTTTTTCCCCTGGCAAGTTAGGAACATATCTGAAATTCTGAAAATTTCCTTAACAGAGATCCTTAGAACAGATTTTGTCAATAATATAAAACAGTCTTACATCTAACTATACATGCCTTCTTGTATTTCTTTAAACAATTACAGCAAATTTGCTTTTTACCAGCAGTGACTGAGAATGTGTTCCATTTCATCAAATCCTCATTAATGGGAACCATTGTTTTGTTAACAGAGTTTATAATTTGATTCTCTTTTTAAAAATCTTGTTTTAATTGTTTTGATTAGTATTGAGCCTAAGTTAATACTTGTTTGTTTGTACGTCTTCAATGTATTTTCTATTTTTACTTGTCTTTATCACTGAGCCATTCATATATTGTTTATTTATGAGTTTATTAGAATATCACCTCCATGTCACAATTGTTGATATCCAGAGATTTTCCTTTGAACATGTTTTGATATTTTTTATCTCACAGAAATTCCGTTAGCTCTAGTTTTGTTTAGTATGTTTATGAATTCCCATCATCTAGTTATTCATAGATTCACATATTCAACTTCTTTCAAAGATTGTTTCATCCTGAATAGAAAAAAAAATACGTGCTCTAAAAGTAGGAAACTATATACAAAGTATAAAACTACTATCTATCATCCCACCAGAAGAAATACCTATTGATTTATTTCTGCTTGTTACTTACGCTTATTATCATGTGCATTTAAATGCATACATATGCAGCTCCGAACACTTCATACCATGCCCACTCCACCCAGCTGGAACTACCTGTTCCGGAATTTCTTTCTTTGTGCGATTCCAAATTAGGTTTGACCTCAGAGAGATTCCAGCAAAATTGGAAGGCATAAATGACAAGGCAGATAAAGGAGTCTCTGGAGGAAGGGCAAGGGCCCACAGCACAATGATAGCTCACACCTTGCTGCTGATCTGCCAGCTGATCCCACCAGATTTTCTCCTTCAGCTTGTTGAGTCCCTGGGCCAGGAGTGTGTGCATCGTCGTGGCAAAAGATTCTACGTTCTCTTGCATGTCATCTGTGTTGCTTAGGTTAGCGGCCCTAAGAAACAGATGAGGGTTTCTGTTTGTTTTCCTAAGTTCCAGTTTGTTCATTTTGTTTCATTTGTCCTAATTCTCCCTCAATTTGCATCCAGTTTTTGTTTGTTTGTTTGTTTGTTTCCTGACTGCCAGTCCCGCTGACCTGTAATGACTTTGGGCTCATCACCAGACTCAGCGTCAATGGTTTTGCTTAGACTTCTCTGTCAGCTTCCACAACTGTGTAAGGATTGACCCCAGGGCAAATTCCTTATTCATTTTACACAAACTGGTTCTGTTTCTCTGATGAAATGTCATAGGAAATATTAAAGAAAAAAGTTGGGATTTGACTGTGTGGTTAACTGAGATTTTTGCCTTGTACTTTCATTATATAACAAATATTTTATATGTCATTCTTTGAAAGAAATATCAACAATAAGTTAATTTCTATAACATTTTCTGTTATGAATAGATAGAAATTAATGAAACCATTTCTGTATACTGAAACATTATACTGTTTCCACAGTGAACCTTCTTAAATATAAATATGTATGTGAATCTATGATCATATTCTTACCTTAAATCTCTAGAGATAGAATGACTAGGCCAAATGTAATGACTTTTAAATATTTATATACAAATCACGTTCCAGAAATGCTAATAGTTGCACCAACAGTATAAAAGGGATATCATCCTATACCAATGTTGATTTATGAAATTTTTATTTACCAATATTATAAGCAAAGTCTTTTCTCTTAAGGCCAAGAGTATATTTATCTACATTTTCTTTATTTTATTTTTTCCATTTTTACCTGCTATCTAGATTTATTTTTAAATAATTTTCCATGTATACATTCCCCACTGAATTGAACAAAAAATTATTTCAATCCAAATACTTTATAAAATATTTCACCAGTAGAAGTTTTATGTTGATATCACCAGAGCAATATATATCAGGTTAAAAATATAAACTGTACAAAGAAAAAAATTGATAATTCAATTTTTCTGATATATGTATTAACATACTACTAATAATTCTTTTCAGATATATAGTGAATATATTCTGTGGAAGCATAATGAGTGTGTATGTGTGTCTGCATGTATGTATTTTTATAGTATATGATAATTACATCTTTATCTTTTCTGTTGTGGTACTTTTGGTTTCATTTCAGTTATTACAAAAATTCTGAGATAATCATATACATATGTAAATTTCTGTGTATACCATCGGATATTTCCTCAGGATAATTTCCAGAACTGAAATAATCAGGGCATTTTTTTTTTCTTTTTCTTGAAACTTAAATATTTAACAGAACTTATATTTAAGAGTTTGTCTATTCAAATTCCGTGGAGTCTGATAAACATCAATTTTCAGGTACAGATATTAAACTCTGGATAATTTTGTATTATTTCATTCCACCTTGTGCATCCTTTTAAAAATTCAATCCTAATTCTCAAAAATTTTACACACACACACACGTACATATGCTACGTATAGGTAAGTTCTCCATAGTAGACATGTGCCTTCATTAATTCTTTTTGGCTCATTTTCCTGGGAATTCCTTCATCATTACATAGATTCCCCAGACCCATTGCCTTCCTGTCACTACCACTTCTGATTACTTGGTTCACATCTCAAATTGCAATTCACTGTAATTGGTGTATTTCTGTCCTGGGATACATTGCATTATTAGATGTGTAGCCTTTAAATGCACATTGACAGAAATGGGAAACCATTGGAAATTCAGGATCTGAAATGCTCATGGCTATCTTAGAAAGCAGTTAAGTATTGTAATGTACATTTCAATTGTAAAATGGTAGAAAATTGATCAGATGCAGTAGCTAACCACATTAACCTGAAAGTCCTTTATTAAACTATTTGATCCTCTCTCAAATATTCTATAAACTAGAGAGGATTTTGAACCCTATTTCCATCTATCACTAATGACACGGAAGTCCAAAGTCTTCAGTGACATATCCAAAGTAATCCAAAGTAGGTGACCCAACTAGGAGTGAATCTAAGGCCACAGATTTGCTAATTTCTACTGGCCTCATTATATCATAGGCTAATTTGGAAGTAAACAGAATGAACCTAATTATATATTTCATGAGCTTTATTTCCCAGGGGCAAAGCATCTTATGCCAGGTTATATACCATTGTGCCATATTGTCACTTTTAATATAAAAGCAAAACCAAATTGTTGACATAATTGTTGAAATGCTCATTTGATTATACACATATTCATAGTTTTGAAGTCCGTTAAGTTAATAAAATGAAACATTTAGTGTTCAATTTGTTACTAAGAATATTATGCCAGCTCCTGGAGTCTAAATGCCTACAGCTGGTTGTTAATAAGAGTGAGGTAGGAAATTTGATTTCTTTATGAAATAAGTAACATTCATGATCACAGTTGCACTTTCAATTCTGGGCAGTGGTCCCATGATTCCAAGCTCAGAAATTTATTCTGTTAATTGCAGAGAGCACAAAAGAGACCTGGCTGATGATTGAAAACCAGCTCTTGATATTTGTTATTCAGCTAGAGTTATTTCTCCTGCTGGTACATTGCATACACTTACATAAAGAGTTGCTTATTTTATATGCCTAATTACAACACTTTTGTCCTAGACTATAATCACAATACCTTAAAATAAAACATTTTGAAGGATTTGCTCTCTTGAAAGAATGCAGAACTTTTCCCTTGTGATATTGTAGTATTTTTGGTGTTTATTTGCTTTAAATCCAGTTATAATGTTGGAAGGGATTTAATTATAATTCATTTGTAATTTACTAGAAGTCATAGTTACGTTTAAAATATCATTTCAGTAAGAATATATTTGCTCATTAAATACATATGAATATAAATATTGACATAATTAGAGACATATACATATATATAGAGAGATTTGATATAAAACATGCCTACCATGTGTCAGACACTGTTAGAAAATTTGTGATAAAAATGGTTGTATAAAATGTCTTCTCAGTGTATCATAGCTTCTCTTCATATTGCAAGTCAAAACTTACATAGTGATTTAAATGCAAACATATTCCCTGTCAACCAGGACGGAAGCTGTCAAAGAGCCTTCTGATATTCATAAAAAGAGCTGAGCAGGTATCTGTACCTGTCTTTTAACAAATGATATTTCCTTTTGCATATGATTATCATTTTGTTACAAATACAGTAATCTATAAATTTGCTCTCTGCTTGTGGGTTTTTGAGCTCAGTGGAAGTGAAAGAAAGATTGAGAAAAAATACGTTATAGTATGTTCTAATACTTACATTGGTTAGATGGATTCAGAACTGTTTCCATCAAAGTTGTCCAAATAAAGCTTCAATGAGCTCAACATATGCTATGGCAGATTATGTTCAACATTAGAATGCTATTTACATGCTATGTTATTTAGAATTTTAAAAACTTAAGCAGAATAATATGAACAAGGAAAGAATGTGATAGAATTGTTTCCGATTTCCCTAATCTTATTGGTCAAGATAATGTATTGGAAATATTCATAGATAATGTGTTACATAAAATGATCAAATCAGAAATTGGGTTTGTATATTCTTTGATCTATACAAAAAAATGCTATTCCTTATTTTATTTGCATCTTTGTTTAACAGGTATTTATTAAATGTGTTTAATTTCTAAGACTATGTGCATTGTGTCTAAACATCACTCAGTATTTGCTGCTACATTATAATATTTGAAATGAGAAGCCTTATTGTTTAATTGGTCTATTTCTCACTTACATGGAATAGATTTGAACTCATTAAAATGAATATTTGTTTATTAGTGATTACTCAAAGTAAGTGTAGTAGTACTATTTAAAAACCTTGAAATATTCGGATGTGAATATATTCAAATATCTTTTTTTTTTTTTGAGACAGAGTCTCGCGCTGTGTCACCCAGGCTGGAGTGCAGTGGCGCGATCTCGGCTCACTGCAAGCTCCGCCTCCCAGGTTCAGGCCATTCTCCTGCCTCAGCCTCCGAGTAGCTGGGACTACAGGCGCCCGCCACCACGCCCGGCTAGTTTTTTGTATTTTTAGTAGAGACGGGGTTTCACCATGTTAGCCAGGATGGTCTCGATCTCCTGACCTCGTGATCCACCCGCCTCGGCCTCCCAAAGTGCTGGGATTACAGGCTTGAGCCACCGCGCCCGGCCTATATTCAAATATCTTAAAAAGATTTGAGAAACTTTCCAATAAAACATTTTTAATTTATATGATTAGTTAATGCCTTGGAAAATTATATATTAGCACCTAACATATAACAATATTGCTATATACTAGGACTACAATAGTGAGTAAAATAAATATAGTCTATGATTTCATTAAGAATTTAGACGACCGAGAAAGTTTATTGTTGATTAGATCATCATGAAAATACATAATTAGTTAAACACTCTATTAAGTTTTATGTAAGGTAGGTATAGAGGGCAATGAAAACATGATACAGGGACAGAACAATAACAAATGGAATGTAGGAGAGAGAAAGAAAATGTCAAAGATTAAACTTCAGCTCTTTGCTGCACACACAGGTGGGAACATTCAGAGATAAGGGAACCTGAAGATATCAACATGTTGCACAAATTCATAGGATATCATTCACAGATTTGCAGCAAAGACCGTTAATGGTGATTTGGAAATGTTGCATTTGAGCTGCATTGGAAACATCCCAAAAAGGGTTTCAAGCAAGCAAGTGGATACAGAGGTTGAAAATTCAGAGAGAATACTTGGAGTGGAGAAATACATTTATAAATGACAGGCTGCAGAGAGGCTAAATTACAGGCTAAATGAGACCATGTGACAAAAACAACAGCAACATAAACCAAAAATAGTATCTACAAAATTTAAATATTTTAAGTCCTAATGGTAAAGTTGAGCAAAAAATGAAAATTGAAAAGATAACAGAGAAATAGAATGAAAACCAAGAGGTATACAATCACAGAGTCACAGTTGACTATTTCAAGGAAGTATTATATAATAAGATTGAATGCCAATGGTAGATAAAAAATGCTGATAACTAAAATATTATCCACTTGATCTCATAGCATAAAGGTCATTAACTCATGATGATGTGACCAAATTTAAAAGCAAACAATCTCAGTATATGGAATGAACATTACAAATTATAATGTTTCTCATTTTATTTAGTGCTGCTTTCAAACTACTGTAAAATCACTTCATTTAATATAATTCTAACACCACAAAGATTAATTTTACTTAATTTTGATTCCTTTTTGTCTTTCTTTATACAATCTTGAAAAAAATATTTGTTTAGGTAGTACCTTTTTAGTGGTGAAGCATGGTAACAGTAATCTCCTTAATACTTGCATGGATGTATGCTTTACTTTTGGAAAACATACATTTCATGCCTATGGAAATTTTCTAAAAATTGTACAGTTTAGTTTCACTGTTCATTTAACTTCTTTTTTCTTTTTTGTTTTTATCAGTGCAAAATAAAGGAAAATATTCAGGAAGGGGAGTACAATGAAGTAAAACAATTAAGTCTATGACTATTAACTAGGCCAACCCTGGGTAGATATCACAACCTTCTGGAGAGCTTCAAAAATTCTAATGACCATTCCTCACCTATGAAGATACAATGTAATTCATATGCAGCAATAGCCAAGCACTGTGATTTGTTTGAAGTCTTCTTCTCCTTTCCCACCCTAGATGATTCTAGTTGTCTGAGGAATTGGCTTCCTCCCACCCCTCCCCCTACTATCCTATTAAATGAGCATATATTATTAAGATATTACTGAGTGACAGTTACCAAGAGAGACGTGAACTGCTTCCTGAGTTAGTCTCTTTCCCCAAGTAACATTTATTGTCTAAATAACTTCCTACAATCCAGATGAGTCGACCATAAAAACATATACACAGAAAAAAAAAAGACAGGGAAATAGATGTTAGGGAGTATTTCAACCAATTTGAAAATTGTAGAAAGAATGAAATACATATTCCATAATTCAAAAATACAAAATCTTAACTTTCACCTTCATTTGATGATTTTGTCATTGTCTGGATAGAACAAAAACTAAGATTAGTAAACTTGTAGATAGTTTAATAAAAAATAAACTGAAGTAGAGAGGATGAAAAAAAAAGATGAAAAGCAAAAAAAATCACATCAGATTATAAGAGGCATAACAGTTGCATAGAGTCCCAAAGGAGAGAAGAAAGAAATGAAACAGAGCAATATTTGAAAGAATAGCAGCTGATAAATTTCTCAAAGTAGTGAAATATATTAACCCACATATTTAAGAAAGAACAACGTTGGAATCAGTAGTACACCGTAATCAAACTGTAAAAATCCAAAAATCTTAAAATCAGAGAAAAAATGATTACCTTCAAAAGAACAATGAAACAATAATGATATTAAGGTTATTTATAAACAAAACAGTTGAAAGCCAGAAGATGATGGAATAACTTATTTAGAATATGAAAAGAGTAAAACTGAAATTATAGAATTATAAAATTCTAGTAAAAATATCCCAAAATTTAGATGACATATATATTTACAGAAAAATAGAATCCTCAGCAGACTACCAGTTTAAAAATGCAGACTAAAAGGAGTTCTACAGATGGAAGAAACTTTGTCTCTTTTGGAAGCATAAAACCTTGACAAGTATAAGGGGTATTGAAGTGTCTAATAAACTCTAATATGTTTACAACACAAATGAAAGTGTCTTTTGAGGTTTGATACCTAAATAAACACATGGGTAACTGCAGCAAGGCCCTACCTGCTTTTCCCCAATGTGACCCTCAGCACTCACCCACACTTTCAATAATCAAGTGGATATGCAGCTTCCAAAAAGCTTTACTTCCTTTGAGCCAAGTTTTTTTTTTTTCCTGCCCACCTCTAACTTACAGCATTTTAAACGACTTTCCATCACAATTAGAATAATATCTAAATCCAGCCTCCTAACATACCCTGCAATACTAGTCCCAGGGACTAGTTCCTGCCACCCTTACAACCTCCTAACATTCAACTCTCCATATAACTCAATGGACTGTCTGTCCTTCACTTTGTTAAAATAGGTAGCTGGTCCCTGCCAGGAACACTCCTCTGTTCATTTGTGGATTTCCCTGCTTCTTTTGCAGGTCTTAAACAGACCTCTCAAAATGGGTCCACATTCTTGTTCTCATTATCATAATTTCTCAATTCCATTGTAATGAGATTTCGAATTATTTTATTTACTTTCTTTTTGTTATTCATTTATTTATGATTTTGTTCTTTGATTTAATTAGACATCCCTTAAAACTTTGAACTGCATGAACAAAAAACAAGCTTTCTTTTAATCTCTATTTTATTCTTTGCATCCAGTTACCTGCCTGATACATTGCAGAGGCTCCATCAGTACTTGTTGAAAGAGTGAATAAGAATGAACAACTAAACTTCAGTTGATTAATCTATCAAATAAAGGTGTGGGCTAGATAATCTACACAAACCACTCTGATATGAATAAGAATATTATAGTATACTTAAATAACATAATTTGGCAAGTCTAATTATTTCACACAAATTAATTGTCTAAAGAATCTTTTTTTTTTTTTTTGAGATAGAGTCTCACTCTGTCACCCAGGCTGGAGTGCAGTGGCCAGATCTCAACTCACTGCAAGCTCCGCCTCCTGGTTTCACGCCATTCTCCTGCCTCAGCCTCCCGAGTAACTGGGACTACAGGCACGCGCCACCACGCCCGGCTAATTTTTTGAATTTTTAGTAGAGACGGGGTTTCACCGTGTTAGCCAGGATGGTCTCGATCTCCTGACCTTGTGATCTGCCCACCTGGGCCTCCCAAAGTGCTGGGATTACAGACGTGAGCCACCACGCCCGGCCCTCTAAAGAATCTTACTTGATTGATAGTTAATAAATGTATTTGTTGGATTACTGGAGTAGGTTAGAGCAAATGTTACAATTCCAGGCCCAATCAATTACTAAACTGCTTTTATGAAGAGGTGAAATAGTTCAGTGCGTTTTATCTACAGCATTTTCATTTCACAACATTTATATTGACAGTTTTGAAACCAAAGTTCTGAAACACTATTGCTAGTTCATTCAAAAGCAGGAAACAACAAAAATTGCAAGGTGGGTGGTACACACTTATAGCAGTTTCTGGTTTACTTTTTTTTTTTTTTTTTTTTTTTTTTGGAGACAGAATCTTGCTCTGTTGCTGGAGTTCAGTGGCACGATCTCAACTCACTGCAACCTCCGCCTCCCGAGTTCAAGTGATTCTCCTGCCTCAGCCTCCCGAGTAGCTGGGACTACAGGCAGGCAGCACCATGCCCAGCTAATTTTTGTAATTTTAGTAGAGACGGGTATCACCATGCTGGCTACGATGGGATGGTCTCGATCTCTTGACCTCGTGATCCACCCGCCTCGGCCGCCCAAAGTGCTCTGATTACAGGCGTGAGCCACCATGCCCGGCCTCTGGTTTACTTTTGCTGAGTCAAGAATTGTAGATATTTCAGATTGGAAATAATATATGATTTTTTCTAAGTAATCTACAATTGAAGGATAAACTTCAGTATCTCATTCTCAGTGAAACTGAACTCATTCAACATATTAAATGGACAATGTTTAATGCATTGAACCATGAACACCAATTTCCCTCTTGCCTACAAAACAGTCATATCCCAAAGTACCAGAAGTGTTGACTTCTGAAGGCTCAGAGCTGAATCCCCCTCCAAGAATTGCTCTCGTGTCCTCCCTCAAAGAATAACGTTTCACCTGGTACTACATTCCCTCTTCAATTAATAATTGCCTTCAATAAATTGTTGGTTCATGTGATGAGAAAAAAGCCTGTCTTCAAATAGCAACAACTCCCCAAAGGTGTAGTTCCTCCAGCGTTCCCTGTGAAATTGGCTGTGTGCTATCAACTGCATCACACTTCTTCATTCTCACTGACCAATCCTGTTTCTCTCAAACTCTTAACGGTGTCATTCATAAGAGTACTCTCCATCAATATCCCTGTATGCAAATCTCTGTCTCAAGGTTTTATTTCTGAGGAACTGCACCCACACACCCTGCATTTCAAAATATAATTTTCCTATTTACGTGCTAAAAATGTTTTCTTGAAATTTTTGAAAGTCTCAATAACATGGTTATAACCCACTTGAAATTCTTTCCTGTTAACTCGTGAGGAAATCACTTATACTGGTTCATGTATAGAACAATGCTTTAACGGGCCATTAGCATCTGCATCATGTGGGAGCTTATTAGAAGCGCAAAGATTCAGGCTCCCCATCGCGACCCCACTGCATTACAATCTCTAGACATAGGAACCAGAAATCTGTGGTGAAATCACTTCTCCAGGTCTCTCTTACATATAATTAAGTGTAGTTCAGTTAGAAAAGTATTATAAATATTGGATATTAAGAAAGGAAGAATGGGTAAGACAGTTATCTAATTATACTAAGGAATAAGAAGTTATCTTTTAATTCAATAAAAATATTAAATGGATAAAAGAAATATCAATATTAAGAGACACGTATTAGTTGTCATGGTTCATCCACATGTCTATAAATGAAACATATAATTATGAAGTAATATAAATAGTTACATTTCCATTTCCATTTTTGGCCTCATATATTAGATTATTCCATCTCTTCCCTTCAGTCAATATTTAACTTTTCTATTTTTCCATCAAATCATTATTATATTTCTGAATATTAAGTCATCAAAAGTCTTTTAGCAAGTCTAACAATTAAGAGTACAAAACCCATCTACTACTTTAGTTTACAAACTTAGTTTACAAATGGGCCAGTACTTCACAGTTTACAAATTGCTTTCACATTTCATGTGTCATTTGACGCTAACAAAATTCAAGTGCCATTTTATTTCAATTGATAGATGAAAAGTTGATGTTAACTGAGGCCAAACAGCTTATTCAAAATCAAGTAGCTTGTAATTGATAGAATAAGATTAAGGCTTAGGTCAGCTAAATCCACAACATGTTCCCTGTTAAAAGAAGTTCAGATTTTAAGTTGAAAGGATCTTTTCATTATCTATCTATCTACGTACCTACCTACCTATCTCTGGTGATTGCTTTTTGATGTTCATAGATTTACTTCAGTGTGTATACTCTTTAAATTAAGAGAATATCTAGCACATATTTCAGTCTGCAATACACATTCTATACGTGCTACTTCCCTGGTGTCTTTCTTTTTATTTTAGCCCAAGGATGTATATGTAAATATATTTGATATGGCCTTATGCTGAAGAAGAAACCAGCACATTAAACTACCTGGAAGTCTGGAATTATTTTCCTGTTGATATTTGGTGAAGTGTATCCAATATATCACATGGAATGATTTTAGACAATATAAATGATCTTTATTAATTTTTAACACATTGTTCTGCACTATTTATTGAGTGTCTACTGTATGCCAATCATTTTTCTGGGTACTGTGTGTAAAGAGATAAGAGAAATAATGTCCCTGCTTTCCTAGAGAACATTGTCTAATGAAGCAGAAGGCTGATGACAAGTAAATACATAATAAAGTCATTACACAGTGTAAAGTATGTGAAAGAAATAACGATAGAAACTTGGGTGCTAAAATACAGAATAAGGGAAATCAGACGAACTGCAAAACATACATAGAAAATTGCTATTAATACTACTATTAGTTTTGCTTAATGAAACTCTACGATTGTACTTCCCTAACATAGTAAAATACTTGCAGCTAACAGCGTATTTAATGAAAATAATTATGTGGTCCACTCAGTGTTACAAAATGCCTTCATGTGTCTAGAGTTGAACATTTAAATGAATTCTCACTTTTCTTTATGATTATCCGGATTTACATGTCTCAACTAAATAATAAAATATTACCCGTAGTACTTCTGTCCAACACATTAACAACCCATTGCCTCGACCTTCATTTATTCCCTTTAGGAGAATGTTGCAAGGCTTTGCCAAAAGAAAGGTTTCTGGTTATCTTTTAATATTTCTGTGGTTTGGAATGGAGACTGCTGCTGCCGTCACAGGCAGTAGGTGATTTTATGCCTTTCAAGAGCTGGCAGACGGTAGAAGCAGATGGGACATACTTATAATCCCACACATCCCCACTGAGCAGTCATTTAAACATCTGGCTTTGAGAAAGGGTCACCAGTGCTGGAATGAGTTCAAATGTTTTATAACCTGCTTCACCTATCCCATCATGTACATAATGATAGTTAGCAATTCTCAAATCATTAGACCGTTCAAGTTCTTTCTCCCGCTTTTTAAATTCATTCTGTACTTTTTACTCTGAAGCAAAATATTCTCAGTAAAAAAAAAAAAAAAAAAAAAAAAAAAGAAAATAAGAAAAAAGACAGGATGATGCATTTGTGCATTTATTTGTAAAAGCAACGGCTAGTATCGTGGACACTTGATATGTGCAAGCCATTGTGATAACCACCTTATATCCATTATCACATTTAATCCAATACACTGACCCTGTAAGCGAAACACTTTCATTAGCCCATTCCCTAAATCCATTAGAGTAAAAAAAAAAAAAAAAATAGGCAAAGGATATGAAAGATGTGCAAAGCATCCAACACCCTTGCAATAACATGAACCCAAGTTTTCTGGGTCCTCATTCTTCTCCATCAGCCTGTAGCAGTGAAAACACTACGGGAGAAATTCCCTACTTAGAAATGATGCCTCTCCAGCACCATAAAAACCATATGCTTAGATATGGAGAGAATGTTACAAAGATTCTTATTCTGGACTCTAATAGTAAATATCACGTTAGTTTTCTGCTATTTGTTTGACAACACTATAACAAACCCAATATCAAATACAAACTTTTGAGGATAAGAAAGGGGGAAAATAAATAGCTCCCCTTTCAAAGTTTAAGAAGGCTGAGTGTTTGACTCATGGCATTAGGCAAAACCAAAGTGAAACACAATTTTTAAGAAGGTATAAATCTCTTAAAGTATTATATATTACATTACGTAGCTATACCTTTTCACTCACGCAGTGGCTCACGTCTGTAATCCCAGCACTTTGGGAGGTGGAAGCAGGTGGATCACATGAGGTCAGGAGTTCAAGACCTGCCTGGCCAACATGGTGAAACCCTGTCTCTACTAAAAATGCAAAAATAACCAGGTGTGGTGGTGCATGTCTGTAATCTCAGCTACTTGGAAAGCTGAGGCAGGAAAATCGTTCGAACCTAGGAGGTGGGGGTTGCAGTGAGCCAAGATCACATGTCACTGCACTCCAGCCTGGGCAAGAGAGGAAAAAGAAAAAAGAAAAAAAATATGGAGAGAATACTTATTATATACTATATATGTAATCTTATTGATTTGAGGTTAGAATTTACATGTCAGAAAAGTGGTGGGAAGGATAATTCAATACATATATTATCTCATTTATAACCAAAACTAATTTGAATAGGTACTTCATAAAATATCACTGACTGAGCTAGAAACTGGGTAGGTTACATGAGACTATGACTAAGCAGTAACAGGACAGAGACATCCCCTACAGGCACACCAGCCCTAATCTCTCTTTCCTCTATTTTACTCCTCACATTGCGAGTGTCAGCTTAGAGGCATCCTCTTACTCTCTTGTGCCTGGCTTAGCTGCTTCTTTCATGAAATCCCTTAATTCCATTTTCTGACTTCTATAACGGGAACTCAATATGGTGTGTAGCACAAATGTGATATTGCCAGAGGCTGAATAGGATATCTCTTCCATTATCAAAAGGCTCTTTGTTTTCTATAATATATATTTTTACAACACTCATCTGACTTTTCTCATTTGAGGTTTAATCTTATTCACATGGGCTACAGAATCTCTTTAACAGTTTTTTAGAAATTGATCTAATATAACAATTGAACAACAGAGTTAACTAACAATTGTTTGCACTTCTGAGCAGTCTACTATGATATGTGTTTGCCAACACTATAACAAGCCCAGTACCAAATACAAACTTTTGAGGATAATGATAAGGATAACACAATCTACTAAGAAATATAGACAAGCACAAATAGATATGGAAACGTATATAAGGTATTTTCACAAACAAGCTATGAAATCCTCATTTGTAGTGAATAACTTCTAGGGTAAGATTAATTCCAAGACTTTGCAAAAGAGTCAGAAAGCTTAGAAAGGCCGGGCATGGTGGCTCACGCCTGTAATCCCAGCACTAGGGATGCTGATGCGGGTAAATCACCTGAGCTCAGCAGTTCGAGGCCAGCCTGGGCAACATGGTGAAACCCTGTCTCTACAAAAAACAAAAAAGATTAGCCAGGCATGGTGGTGCACACCTGTAGTCCCAGCTGCTTTGGGAGGCTGATGTGGGAGGATCACTTGGGCCTGAGAGGTTGAGGCTGCAATGAGCTGAGATCGTTCCACTGCACTCTAGCCTGGATGAAAAAGTGAGACTCTGTCTCAAAAAAAAAAAAAAAAAAAAAAAAAGTTTCATTTAAACAATAAAAAAAAAAAGAAGGCTTAGAAAACATGTTAGGGGCGGAGCAAGATGGCCGAATAGGAGCGGCTCCAGTCTTCAACTCCCAGCGCCAGCGACACAGAAGACCGGTGATTTCGGCATTTTCAACTGAGGTACTGGGTTCATCTCACTGGGGAGTGCCGGAAGATCGGTACTGGTCAGCTGCTGCAGCCCGACCAGCGAGGAGGCAAAGGAAAACCAGGCAGGGCGATGCCTCACCTAGGGCGCAAGGGAGAGGATCCTTTCCTGTGGGGCAGGACACACAACACCTGGAGAATGGGTAACTCCTTCCCAATACTGCTTGCTTGCGCTTTGAGCCAAGCAGGCACGCAGGAGATCTGTCCACACCTGGCTGGGAGGGTCCCACACCACGCGGGGCCTCCGTCATTGCTATCACAGCAGTCTGTGATCTGCAGTGGGAGCAGCAGGCGGGGCTGGGGGAGAGCATGCGTGACCTCAGGCTTAGAGATAGATGGCTCAAAGCTGCTTTGGGAAGCTCGGGCAGGTGGAGCTCACAGCTCAGAAACCTGCCTGTCTCTCCTGCCAGGCTCCACCTCTGGGGGCAGGCACAGTAAACAATAACAAAGCAGCAGATACCTCTGCAGCGGGCCAAACAAACTCTGTCGTGGCTTGAAGGGGCAGTGGATCTCCCAGCTTGGAGGTTGAGATCTGAGAAGGACAGACTCCCACACCTGCTCACAGGGCGGGGTCCTGACCCCTATGTTAGCCTAACTGGAACAGCATCCCACTGAGGGGCAGTCGGCCTCCCCCATACACCTCACAGGGTGGAGTACACCCCTGAGAGGGAGGCTTCCAAAGCAAGATCAGACAGAGTACACTTGCTTTTGTTGCCAGAAATATTCTATCTTCTGCAGTCTCACTGCCAAATGCCCAGGCAAGCAGGGTCTTGGTGGACCTCAAGCAATCTCAACAGACCTACAGCTGAGAGACCTGACTGAAGTAGAGAGGAAAACTATCAACAGGAAGGACACCTACACCAAACCCCCATCAGTACATCACCATCAAACTCAAACTGAGCAGATAGAAACCACAAAGATGGGAAAAAGCAGGAGGCAGAAAAGCACAAATTCAAAAACAAGCTCTCCCTTGTGAGGCGCAGCTCATACCATGCTTGGATCAAAAGCTGGACGAGAGGCCAATTTGACAAGATGAGAAGAGAGGCTTCCAGTCCATCAAATTTCAAACTGAAGGAATTGCATGCCCAACGCACCAAAAGAAACTAAAATGCTTGAAAAAGTGAAGGAGTGATGGCTAGACTAATTAATGCAGAAAGAGTCATAAGCCAATGAAGAGATGAAAAGCTTGCGGCACGAAAGCCTGCAGCTGGCGGCAAATGCAAGCTTCAGTAACCGTGATCAACTGGAAGAAAAGAAGTATCAGCGGGCGAGGATCGTGAATAAATGAAGCGAAAGAAAAGCCAAAAGCAAAAATGAACAAGGCACCTGCCAAGTATGGGATTATGTAAAAAGACCCCACACTGTCCCCGTCTGATTGAGGTGCCTAGAACTCTCGACTTTGAGCCTCTCAGTTTAAACACCGGGTTGCCAACAATAGCGTAACTTCCACGTATGTTTATTGCAGCACTATTCTAATAGCAAAGACTTGGAATCAACCCAAATGTCCATCAGTGACAGATTGGATTAAGAAAATGTAGCATATACACCATGGAATACTATACAGCCATCAGAGGATGAGTTTGTGTCCTTTGAGGACATGGATGCAGCACTGGAATCCATCATTCTTAGCAAACTATCACAGAACAGAAAACCAAACTGCATGTTCTCACTCGTAGGTGGGAACTGAACAATCGAGATCATACTTGGACTTCGGGAGAGGGGAGACATCACACGGGGCCTATCATGGGGAGGGGAGGGGGAGGGATTGCATTGGGAGTTATACCTGATGTAATGATGACAGTTGATGGGTGCAGCACACCAACAAAGGCACAAATATACATATATATAATAAACCTGCACGTTATACATAACACCCTACAACTTACAGTATAATAATAATAAATAAATTAAAAATGTAAAAAGAAAACATGTTAGGAAATAGAAAATAGAGATAATCTTTAAATGAAACTTTTTCCTTTTTTCTTTTTTTTCTTTGAGATGGAGTCTTGCTTTGTTGCCAGGCTAGAGTGCAGTGGCGTGAGCCACTGTGCCCAGCCTGTTCAGATGAAACTTAATGGAAAGGAGAACTTTACCAACTTGTAAGTGACAAGAAAAGCATTAAAAGAGCAGACATAGAGTGAGTGAAAAAATGGAGAATGTAAAAGTAGCAATTTGTAAGCAATATGCAAGAATAGATAGCTCATCAAAATACTTGAATACTGTGAAACCCCTTGAACAGTAACTCAAGTTAGTTCAGGCTTTCAGTAAAGAATGTAGAATTGAAACTAAATATTTCAAATAAAATAATCATTAATTTTGTATTGACTATCAGTTGTAACTAATAAATATTTATAGTTTATCAGTGTCTTGTACTTGGATGTCTTCTCCGATGTGAGCTTTTATTTTAAAATCTATGCCAGGAAACTTCAGAGAAGACAAGTTTCTCTTATTTGAGGATTTGGTTTGGTTTCTGAAGTTTAATTATTCTATTATATCAGTCTGCCAAAATGGATTCTATTAGTCATATAATTCTACTCAAATCTTCTAATATAGAGCAAATGATATGGTTGTCAATACATATCATAACACACCATACCATACTTATGTTACACTGTCATAGTGTAAGACTGGCAAGGGCCAATCTCAAAAAATGAATTTTGATTTTACCATCTCCTTAGTTTAAGATTTGACAATGACTGGAAACTAGTGCTCAGTCATTGTTCTCTGCTTACTGAGACATATACACCATGATGACTTTCTAAAGTGGCTGGTAACATTTCTTGTGACAATTCTCTCTAACTAATAAGAAATGACAGGAGATGGGAGAGTTAGAATCAAGCTCAAGCAAAACATCAGCAAGTTAATTTTGTTCATTGAGAACAAAGATTATTGCCTTGACTCAATAATTACTCAGTAATGTGGAATGTCATCATTTCTAAGAATTCTCCAAAATAATTTAATTAGACTATCATGAAGCTTAAACTAACATAATGTAAGCAATGTATACACATTTCATAGAAATGAAATGTGGATTAACTTCCTGACCAAAGTATATCTCTAAAACCTCACATAAAAAGAACATTTCACTTGTCCCTGCATTTCGTAAGTTTCCAAGCATTATGAACTAACTGTGCATGGGTGGTTTTATTTGGGATAACTAGATAACTTTCCTCTTTGCAGGGCTTGACTCTTCTGACTCCATACTCTCCCCATAGTGTATATGTCTACAATTTTTTCATCGAAAATTTGGAAATCCATCAACTTCTAAAAGCCACAGTTTTGCCTGATTTTTAACAAATTCATTTTGATGTGAAACACAATTAGAGCTGCGGTGAGCCTATTTGTCATCTTCATTGACCCACTTAGTGTGAAAATCTACACATTTCAAAAATACTAACTCTAGAGGGCTTTCTCTGCTTATTTCTGAAACATACCTAGAACCAAAGCTTTTTGATAACTATTTAAGAGTCCTCTACTTTTGGACCAAAAATGGGAGTCTATTTTCCTTCAACTGAAGTCTTATTGTTTGTAACCTGAAGGTGACTTTTTAAAGTATAAATATAGTCAATTCACTGATTCATAGTCTTTCATAACTAGCACTTATTATACACAATGATTAGTTTGCCTTTTCTCTAGGTGAGAAAACAGAATCTTGAGAGGTAAAACGACAAGACCACAGCAGCAGAACCAGAAATCAGAGGAGGCAAATTTCAAACCACAGCAGTCTGACTCCAGCATGCTTTCTCTTCACCTGCTTTGTGGTCTTTGCTCCTCTCTTTCTAGCTCTAGACAGTAACTTAGAGAAAGAAAGATGATCTCAGCTTTCATTCAAGGAAATAATTTTTGACCTATTTATTGATAGTCCCTTAAAATATATCTACCTTTTTATGAAAAGATGTTGAGACTTTATCCTAAGTAGGGCTGATCATTAGCATTTCAGTGACACATTTACGAAATGCTTAAACAGACAATGGGATGTATCTTCCTCTCCTCTGTTATTAATCTTCCCTTCTTATTACTTACTACGTTACAATACTGCAACATTTTTAGACATAAATCAATCTCATCGGGGACTAAATGCTCAGATAAACAATATTTTAATCATGTTTCTTTTGTTATTGTTATTGTCACACCTGACATATCAACATCTTTCCTATCAATAGTCATTAACTCACTTTTACAGGTTGCATTCTAATCTATTTACCTTCATGCCATTATCAAGCAGTGTTCTCAGAAGATAACGTCAATTTCTCTTAAGAGTTTTTTTTAAAATGAAATGTGTAATATCTCCCTGATGAAAGTATATATCTAAAACCACATATAAAAAAGAACATTTCACTTGTCCCTACATTTCATAAGTTTCTACACATCATTAAAATGGCCAATCTTTAATACTTGAAAGAAAAAAGTGTGTGGGAGAAAAATATTTTAGCCTAGGCATCTGGCCAAATGACAAATGGAGTACAGAGAGCTAAAACCATTTTGTCATGATTTCACCGGAGACTGATTTATAGGTATTCTGGTGTCAGTGACATGTGCAGATTCAGAATTTTTTTAATGTTTACTTTTCTAAGACAAATACAGATAATTTATTCTGGGGCTAGGGGCTAAAGCAAGAGTACTGGAATGGATCAACTCTACCCTTTAGCATCAAAGTGAGTGCTGGAGCCATAACTTTGGTGACATTTGGACTGTGAGCAATAATTCGGAGCCACCTGGATGTGATTAGTTCGAGTAAACTAATGTCAGAATAGTCTTTAGTGTACCTTTTACCTTCAACCTCCAATCACCCAGATTCCCTCCTCTACCCTTGAGGAAAATAGCTGCTAGCATCTGTCAAGTTACACAGCATTTAAAGAGTTTGTTCCTCTGAAAGCTCTACATAGTATTGGCTAAAACATTTCTGCTAATATTAAGACTTGAAGAAAATACTAACTTCACTTTGTTGTTTTTATTCACAGCTAAAATGCTGAAATGCCTATGCATCTAGGGAAAAAAAAAATTATCCAAAATCAAAAGCAGGACCAAAAGGAGTTAATGCACCAACCACTTACTTTGGTAGACCTGTGAGAAATTCTGGAACATGTTAAAATCTGACATGAACTTGTCGAACTTCACTTCCTCTTTTAAACCTCTGTGCATGATCCAGGATCTTCTTGCTTGTAGCTAACAAAAAAAAAAGAAAAGAAAAGAAACCAACAACAACCCAAAAAAATGGTGATTTAAGGCTCCTTTGGAATGAACTGCAACTGAGCAACTGACACGGGAATTAAAATAAATCAGGCCTAGACACACAGTTAGTTCCCAAGCAAGAGCTGTGAAAACTGGAAGCATTCACTATAATTATAATGCAGCTGAGAGACAAGAGGATGAAATTTTATGGGGCTCAAGGATCAAAGATCAACATTAGGCTGGTCATCAACTGTCACTACTATGCTATTTCCTAGTCGGGACCAAGTTAACTGCTTGTTTAATTTCTAATGCTGGTAATTTTTTCCATGTCTGTGAATGAAAGGTGGTGACATGGTATGGAATCTTTTTACTTGAGTCACAAGTAAATACACTGGAATATTGAAGATAATTTATTTCTGAAATCTCTAGTTTGGTGTTCTAAACATATTTTGTGGCAAAATATAAACATCGTGTCAAAACCTAAACATCTCGTCAAAGAAAAAGTTTGCTTTTTTAAAAAATGGCTGGTTTACAAATATCAATAAAATTAGCAGATGCTAATTCATGAGTAAGAAAAATAATGAATGTGAATGGCCACAGATGGGAGGAGAACAATAAAACAATTACTGTTTCTTTATCTGCCAATTGATAAGCCAAATTTTGGAAACTTTATGCCTTGTCAAAAACCCTCAAAAAAGTCTTGTCTCTTTAGGTTCAGTAACCATATACTTTTTAATCTATCCTAGAAAAATAATATTAAGTACACTTAAATTATACATTGCATACTATTTATAATTGTAGAGTTTTAGAAATATCTGAAAAAGCTTATAATAAAGAAAAAGGTTAGGCAAATTATTGGTACATTGTGTTTTGATGTATTACATTGCCACTGTAAAAATAATAAACATATATGTTATGCGTTGAGTTGGTGCAAAAGTAATTGCAGTTTTGCCATTATTCTTTTAATGCATAAACTGCAATTACTTTTGTGCCAACTTAATAGAAATATGACATGCTGTACTGGAACATTATATAATTTCATAAAGATAAATATTTTATCTATTATATTTATAAAATTTACACAAAAATGATATAAAGCAAAACATACAGAATAAAAACCAAATGCACACAACAGTAATGTTATATAAATGTAAAATTGCACAGAAATAGTTGTAAAGACCAAAACCGATCACAAAATTTTAAGTAAAAAGTCCTTGGCTTTTTCCCTAGATATATATAAATAGAGAATAAGATACATTTATTAAAGTAGTATGGTGATTTTTGCATGTGTATGTGTGCATAAAATAAGTTTCTTTATTAGTCCATTCTCATACTTCTATAAAGAACTACCTGAGATTGAGTGATTTGTGAAGAAAAGAGTTTTAATTGACTTACAGTTCCACGGGCTTAACAGAAAGCATGACTGGAAGGCCTCAGGAAACTGACAATCTTGGCAGAAGGAAAAGATGAATCAAGCTGCTTCTTCAGAAGGCAGCAGGAGAGAGAGAGAGAGAGAGAGAGAGCGCAAGGGGGGAAGTGGCACACACTTTTAAACCATCAGATCTGGTGAGAACTCACTATCACGAGGAGAGCATAGAGACAATCTGACCCCATGATCCAATCACCTCCCACCAGTTCCCTCTTCCAACATTGGGAATCAACGTGAGATCTGGGTATAGACACAGACTAAGACCATATCAGTTTCTAATGCCCAAGACCCTTTGCATCTGCATATGTTATTCTCCCTTATGTTGACTACATATATAACATTAAATGCAAAAGAATACATCTTGAAATCAAGAAAATATTTAGTACAGTGGAATATAACCCATTGAAACACAATAAATATTTATGGGCAACAAGAATAGTGATTAGAAATCATTAGATATCTAAATATTATAAAATAATTTTTGCTTTAAGCACTTATATTTTGGCTTTGCAAAAACGAAGTTCTACAAAATGAGAAACGCATAAGCAAAGCCATTTTATAAAACAGAATTTAACTAACAGAAATCCTTAACCAAATGAGACTTTTAGAGGCCATATATCAATTTTAGGCAAATAAACAAAATGATAAGAATACAAATATTACCAATGTTTTATTCCACAAAAAATTGGAAAGTCATGCTTTTGGTGTAGTAATCATTTCTAAATTCCTATTCCAACAATGACAACAAAACATACCTTTGACTCACATTCAAGATAAAGGCAAAATATTTGCAAGAATTTCATTGTAACTTACTTTATAAAGTAATCTCACAATGTAAAAACACAGAGTTTAGAAACTTTGTCAGCATGGGAAAAATTTTTAAAAATGAATTAATCTGAAATTTATTCAAGAAATATTGTTCAACATCGCTGTGCTTTTTCATTTATGTTGCAATGGCTCAGATTTTGATGTCTGGTATCAGAGCTCCATGTCCAAATCTTGACTGTGCCACTTGCTAGCTATGCAACTATAAGCAAGGCATTTAAGCTTTCTAAAGCTCACTTTTGACATAGAAAAAAGAGTGATAATAGTAATATATCACTGTGGTTTTACTAGAAATGAGTTACAACATTATTTATGAAACATTAGCATGTAATGAATGTTGGTTATTTAAATTGTGCTAGGCCTGGGGATTTAACAGTGAGGAAAGAAAAAGATCAATGTCATTCTGTCAATGAACAAAATATTTTGAAAAAATAAAATAAAATTATTAGAGAGCCAATAAGGCAGAAAGGAGTTATGGTTTATGATTGATGGCTAGATTCAACAAAAGAAAATAGGAAAAATTGAGGTCAGTATTTGAGACTGATTTTCTACTCTAGGCATTTGTCACTGGTAGAAGAGTAGCTGAGAGTCTGAGAAACTACGTATTGCTTTTGACAATCTGGTCAACTGTGCAAAGACCCCTGGATCAAGAGTCCTGGATTTCAAGGTCCTGGCCAACCTCTCATGCATTGAGTTAGGATTCCAAATAATTACACTCTAGGACTTAGGATTCCAAAATATTTTCTTTGAGAGTAAGAGTAAGTCAGAAATATGCAGAATTATAAGGACTAAAAACTAGCTTTGAATTGTTTTAAAAAATAAAACTACTAATCTGTCTTGAACTTTAAGATAATTTTTCTTTACAAGATAAAAACTTGATAACCAAGAGTATATGAAGAAAAGATTGAGTAATGAAAAACAGGTGTTGAGATAAATAGCAAACAGTAGAACAAGACTTTTAAATATGTACTTTTATTAAGTTTAAAGAGATAAAATAAAAATTGAGAACTTTAGTCAAGAACTAGAAACCATATGAAAGAAGAAAATAGAATTATTGGAACTTAAAGATAGAGTAAATACAATTAGAAAATAAATGCATAAGTGTCTTTTAAAAATATTTGTGACACAGTTGAAGATAGGCATAATTAATAGGAAGATAACTCATAAGAAAATATCCATACTTAAACATGAAGAGGCAAAAATATAGAAATACTGAAAAGTGTATAAAAAACATAAATGATTCAGAGCAAAAATCTGGTATCTAATATATGCATAATTGCCCTTGTGGATATTAACTGTTTAATATCTTAATATGTATGTCAACACAAAATTGATACTGTCATTCTAATATGGGGTATGAGATCTGAGAAGGAGAAGGTGATGTGTGCAGGGAGAAATAATGTAGGACTTCAAAGATTTGCCTTTGGTACATAAAGTGGATTCTTACATGAATATTTTTATAACTTATTTAATTCATTTACTTTTCAAAATATATTGTTAGTAGTTCCTAACACAGAAGAAGATGAATGTTTTTACTTAAGGTTTCCTGTCTTACTAGCTTAACATGGCTTATTTCTACAAAACTCTGTGCTTTCACTCATCAATACAGTAAGTCTTCTAAACACTTTATATTTTGTAATCGTGTAATAATAACAGTATTCAGGAGTTTTAGGAATTCAGGAGTTCCTAAACATTCATTAAATAAAGGCAGGAATTATCATTATAGTCAATTATAGTTACAGTCTTTTAGGTATATGTTAGTTTCTTAATACTTATAGAATATTGTGCAAAATTCAGTGTAACTCTTTAAAAATAGTTATAAGCACAAAATACAGTAATATTATGGTTTCTATTGATGTGATCTCCTATGTTTACCAATATAGATTGAGTCTAATTTATTCAATTTCAAATGTATAGGCAAATAAGTATTGAAATGGGCCCAGCGCGGTGGCTCACTCCTCACCTCAGGTCAGGAGTTGAAGACCAGCCTGTCCAACATGGTGAAACCCCGTTCCTACTAAAATTATAAAAATTAGCTGGGTGTGGTGGTGCACACCTGTAATCCCAGCTATTTGGGAGGCTGAGACAGGAGAATTGTTTGAACCACGAAGGCGGAGGTTGCCCTGAGCTGAGATCCCACTGCTGCACCCCAGTCTGGTGGACAGAGTGAGACTCTGTCTCAAAAAAAAAAAAAAAAAAAAAAGTATTATAGCTCTTACCACTTGAAGCATAAATTTGTAAACTGGCCTTTGAAGATGTCTCATAATAAAACCTCAAATTTTAGAGTAGAGAAGAATCCCTAAGGAGGTGTTTACAGTGTATGGAAAATGGTTCTAAATGCTAAGAAACGTTTCAGTAGTTTTGGGGTAGGGCCCAGAAATTTTCATTGTTACAACTCTGGCATGTGTTATAATACTAGTGGTATTTTGGAAGAATTTTTAGGAATACTATGTCATCTTATTCCTCACTCACATAATGCCTCTAATTAGGCAATCAGGAACAGTTTCTAGCTGTTTCCCAAATAAGCCATGGTCATTTCTTTCTCTAACATATTTTCTTTTAAGTACAAAACATTTTGTTCTCATTTTCTATTCCTAAAACACCCTCGTTTACCCTTTTTCATTAAAATGCTGATGTATCCTTCTCAATTCAATTGCTCTCTTTTTCTGTTGCTTATTTTATTATGTATGGGTTTTTAAATCTTTTTTATCATTGCCTGATGCAAATTCTTCCCAATGTATATATTCCATTTATGCAACACAATTTCACTCTCATCACTAACTATTTACTGGGAAAGTGTATGTTTCCATATATGTGATATGTTCCAACAAGAAGGTAAAGATTTAAATGGTAGGAACTATACCTTATTTCTTAACTTTATATTTTTTAGAACATTGGAGGCACGTAAAAGATATCTGATACATTCTGATTTACATTGTGATGATAAGAATTGGTGGGATACGTAAGTAAAACTGAAAAACATTTTATATGTCTTTTGCCATAATATTGTAATGTATACTGAAGTGACTTTTTTAAAATTAAGGTGTTATTAGAAACTTTTAAATAATTTCATAGTTAAAATTGCTAATAGCTTTTTTAATTATTATATTGTAATACAACATAGAGTTGTCATCAATTGTATATTGATCAGCATATCAACTGTATACTGATCCACACACAGACACATACTAAAATATGCACATATATAAAACAGAAATATAAGTATACACCCACACATATATGTATATATGCACCTATATACATACATAAACACATATATGTAATTAACATATACATATATGCAGATAGAGTACATATACATATAAGTTGAAAATAACTACAGTTGACGCTTGAACAACATGGGTTTGAATCTACCTGTATGTGGATTTTCTTTGATAAACGTTACATTGACTGTGTCTGTCTCTCCTGCTTCCTCTTCCAGTTCCTCCACCTCTCCTGCCACCTTTACCACCCCAGAGAGAGCAAGACCAATCCCTCCCCTTCCTCATCCTCCTCAGAAGGTAAGAAGGATGAAGATCTTTATAATGATCCATTTCTGCTTAATGAATAGTAAATATATTTTCTCTTCCTTATAATTTTCTCAATAACATTTTCTTTCCTCCAGCTTACTTTATTACAACATCCAGTACATAACATATATAAAATATAAAACATAAAATATGTGTTAATCAACTGTTTATGATATCGATAAGGCTACCGGTCAACAGTAGGCTAATGGTAGTTAGGTTCAGTCAAAAGTTCTACGTGGATTTTTGGCTGAGAGAGTGGTTTGGCATCCCAGCTCTCATACTGTTCAACAGTGAGCTACACATTAGGAAATCAAAACCGGAGTATTTTTTATTTAATATATTTTCTGCTATATACAATTTGTCTTTCATTAGAGAAAGTTTAAAAAGCCGTGGAGTATATGGCTTGTTAAAGATTTCCAAGACTTTATATACTTTCCAAAAGATTTCCAAGAGTTTGTATACTTTCAATTCAACCTCTATCATACCGCAAAATCATGTATAACATTTAGAGATAGCATACTGTATCAAATTATTAGATTTTACCTAATTAATAAAAAGCTGAAAATAACAGACATAATATAAGCACAGAGAGGAAATACTCTTATAGTTGACCTTGCGCTTATGAACCATTGTGCTTTACAGTTAAAACACCAGAGGTGTGAAACATTTTCACTAATCATGATTTTATTATATTTTGCATTTGATCTAACTAATATGTCAGTTCACTAACAAAAGCACCTTAATTTTTTGTCTCATATTTACTTGGGTATCAAATGATATAATTAAAATGAAATAAAATTATTCAGAGAATTCGATGAGTTAAATGCAATGCTTCTTTGTTTTGCATTCACAAAATAACCTGTGCATTTTAGATAATTAAGATAATATTGTGATTTATCTGAAACTACTAATTAACTAAAATTGTTCTTCAAATTTATCTTTACTTATAAATTTCTTTAATTATTATTTAATAGCTAAATGTCACACTCAAGATGTCACAAATCTATGATTATTTTCTTAGTTCTCTCAGAGTGGGACAATTTCTGTAAAGTTCATTTCTTCTCAGCTCGTGGCTTACAATGTTATTAATACTTTTATTATGTAATTATATTGCAGTAGTTAATTACTATTTATTTTCTGCAATATAAATATCTGCCAAGTGGTCTGCTAAGCTTTTACTTGTATTTCTTTATTCACTCTCAATATTCTTATCCCCAACTTATCAACTCGGGGACTAACTCTTAAAGAAAACAAGTAATTGGTCCAAAGACATAGAACCAAAAAAAGCCGAGTTGAGATTAAAAAGCAGACGCATCTGACTTCAAAGCCAGGTTCTTAGCCTCTAGAATTCCACTTCACATCTTGGACTTTATTAAAGGTAAATCCAGGGAGTAATGGAAGAGCTGCTTAGCATTTTAAGAAACAGAAGCAAATTGGTGACTATGTGAGCTCCATTTTCTGGGAAATAAGCAGAAATGTCTATTTAAGATTAGCTGAATGCCTCAAATTGTCTGAGCCATTGAGACAAATGCCATGGAGTGTAATACGGAAAACATTTTTCCCCTGAAAATGTTACTATTATAATATTGACAAAGCATGTACAGAAAATCCTGTTTTTAACCTTTATTGAGCCATATTGAACAAATAGCAGTTGGCAGAGATCAAAACAAAAAGATGAAAGGGAAAATGAAATGAAGAAATTAACAAAACTTTCATTTTTTGGCAGAGGCTAATTCTCAGTCTTTTTTTGCTGAAAGAAAAGCGGCAATCCCGTTGCGCTATGATCCCAAAGAATTTATAATGGGAAAGTTCTGTGATATTAATTCAAATATTTCAACTAATAGGTTAAAGAGGGGAGGGAATTTATAGAGAGAAGAATAAATCCTTCAGCCATAAAGGTATGTGATGCCAATTAAAATGCACTCCCAGGTTGCAAAGCAGCTGCCAAAGTGAAGAGTGTTTTCAGAAAATAATTCTGGAGAGGGTCTAGGTGGCACAAGGGCTTTTAACATTCATCCCCAGAATATTTCATCCACAAATATAACACCATGCAAAAGCAAACAGAGTATGCCAAGCACAGAATCTCATTTAGCACCCTGGTAGTTCACTTAATTAGAATAAACCCAGACTTCCTTAAAACTCTTTTGTAAGCCTAAACCTCCCTACCACAAACTGACTTTTTAATTATGTGGTTCTTAAGAGCCTTTGGGCATGCACTAGAACAGAGTGTAAATATAGCCATTAACACACACAGACCCACCCTCTTCCTACACACACACACACACACATACACACACTCACTTTTGGAGAATTAAGCAATGGATACTCGTGCTATTTGTGTCACTCTCTCATTATATGACTTTAAGAAAGACAGATATTAACATCTGCATGACTTAATTTCCTTCTGCAAGATCAGAATAAAATAGTTGCTTCTTTACAGCTACTGCTATTTTAAGACTGTTTTTAGAGCAGTTTTAGGTTCACAGAAAAATTTAGAGAAATGTACAGATTTCCCATATACCTCCTACCCCACATGTTGCGTAGACTACCCCGTTATCAACACCCACTATTTTATTTTCAAGATTAACTAAAATAATGTTTGCAAAGTCCATAGTGCAGTACTTATGTGATACATTTAAGAAAATAGTATTTAGGCTAATATTAGTACAAAGAATAATAAATGGAAGTCAAATGTCCTGAATTAGAGTCTCTTTACTGTCATTAGCTTAGATTTATGACCTTAGAAAAATCTCATTAAAATAGTTGCTTCAGTTATCCTACATGTGGCACCAAAATACATTCAGGCTCTAAAATTTCTTAATTTTACTAAGATACTGCTATGATTAGACTTATTAAGAATTCTTCATCGCTAATGTGACTAACGTTAAGAGTAAAACCTTTCTATTAGGCTCTCCTTTTAAATTCACATTTAGAAATTTAATATAACAAGAACCTTTCATTAATTTGCTTATAAAACGATGTCAAGAATGAGTAAATTGTAGTCTCATAATAAATTGTAATAAATTACTTTCAAGAGTAGCTGTACTCGGCTACTCAGCTTTCTTGAGTTTCAGGCAATATTAATAATGAGAGCTCTAAACAGCCATCCCAATAAAAATCATTGAAATAATAAAACCTAGAGCCCGGGGCACCATTTGAAAGGTATCATTCATTGATCAGTAATGATAATAAGAAATTTATAGAACAACTTTCCAGTGGAATCAGAAATCCTGGGCAGTTAGTGAGCAACCAAGCAAAATTGTGCCAAAAAAGGTTTTAACAAAGCTTGGAAGTTTTGAAATTTTTCTTACCTTTTTGCAGTAGACAAGAGAGCAGGATATTAAGTCTAGGGTAGCTCCAGGTAAAAAAAAATAAAATAAAATAAAATAAAAAATAGAAAAGTACAGTTCTCAACTTTGTGAGTATAAAGTTTTCATCAAACAGGCAAGAGGAAGCAACTAAAAAACAAATCTCAGGAAGGATAGGAAAAATTCAGTCTTTCAAATTGGTGACCAGAAGTTGGCTCTTCATATGGTTTGGCTGTATCCCCACCCAAATCTCACCTTAAATTGAAGCTCCCATAATTCCCAAGTGTTATGGGAGGGATTTGGGTGGAGATAATTGAATCATGAGAGCAGTTCCCCTATACTGTTCCTATGGTAGTGAATAAGTCTCACAAGATCTTATGGTTTTATAAGGGGTTTAGCCTTCTGCTTGGCTCTCATTTCCCTCTTTCCTGCCACCATGTAAGATGTGCCTTTCACCTTCCCCCATGACTGTGAGGCCTCCCCAGCCATGCGGAGCTGGGAATCCATTAAACCTCTTTTTCTTTATAAATTACTCACTCTCAGGTATGTCTTTATCAGTAGTGTGAAGACGAACTAATGCAGCATTCATATACTCGTGCATCAAAACATTAACCAAAGGGGAATTTGCTTATTATAACTGAATGATGTCTAAAAAACTGCATCAAAAATTGTGGACTGCAACTAAATAATTATTTAGAGGAAAATATATAGTCCTCAAAATACAAAACTGAAGAGGAAAGTAGTCAATCTAAGAAGTTAAAAAAAAATAAAAATTCTAAAACAAGTAAAAGGAACTAAGTAAGAAAAAGTAAAGATAAAAATTTTGATGTATTAGAAAACTAACTTACTGAAGAATAATAGCAAATCTGGAAGTGAGTTATTGGGAAAGACCGATAAAATTTAAGAATATTGCAAAGATAATCAAAAAGAGAGAGCTCAAATTAAAATTAACTAGCATGAAAAACAAAACATAATCATTGTGCTATTTAGATTAAAGGGAAAATAAGATGATAGTATGAACAAATACAATATTATAAACAACTATGACAAAAATAGATGCAATGGATATATCCCTCTGAAAAATACAGCTTACTGAAATTAAAACAAGAACATTTTTTTAAAAACTATAATAGACCTTCAAATATTGAATAATCTTTCCACAAAGTTACAGTAAAGATGACTTTTCAGGAAAGTTCTACTAAGCATTACAGAACAGACTGTTCCAAAACACGCACTCTTTCAGAGAATACAAAAATTGAATCAGATCCAATATTATTTCAAATTGTCTGTAAATTTTATTTAAGCTGCACGTTTTGTATGTTCAATGTATGTGGTTTTCATTTTTGTCCAGTCTGTTTAACTCATCTCTTAATTGGAATATTTAATCCATTTACTTTTAGTGTTCTTATTAATATATATGGTTTTGCTCCTGTCTTACCTACTGTACATCCCTCTTTCATTCAGATTAATTAAAAGTATGTTTTTAGTCCATTCTTTGTCCATGCTTATCCCTTATATAAACTTTCATTCTCTTATTATTATTATTTTAGCAAAATTTAAAATTCATATATTTGTGTGCAAAAGTGCAAAAACAGAGGTACTTGCATTACTAGCAGAAAAGTAAACTGGTACAAAGTTTCTGAAAGATTGGACAAGATTAATGTACATATAATATTTTATAAATATATCCACATAGAGCTTCAAAATGTTTTCTATCTTTATACCCAATAAGTAATGTACTAAATGACTTCTATAATTTAAGGATGCTTAATACAAAAATTTAAATAATGTAGAAAATTTGGGAAAAAATTAAAAATCAAACAAGAGAATAATGAAATACCAAACTAATCATATATAATCATTAAAATCATGATTTTAGAGTATAATTATAAGAATTGGGGGAAATTCTTATATAACAATGTGAAGTACAAAATGTAAGATACCAAATTAAATATACAATGTGATTTAACATCAAAACGCTAGAAGAAAACCTAGGCAATACCATTCAGGACATAGGCATGGGCAAAGACTTCATGACTAAAACACCAAAAGCAATGGCAACAAAAGCCAAAATTGACAAATAGGATCTAATTAAACTAAAGAGCTTCTGCACAGCAATGGAAACTGGAAACTATCATCAGAGTGAACAGGCAACCTACAGAATGGAAGAAAAATTTTGCAATCTATCCATCTGACAAAGGGCTAATATCCAGAATTCACAAAGCACTTAAACAAATTTACAAGAAAAAAACAAACAACCCCATCAAAAAGTGGGTGAAGGATATGAACAGACACTTCTCAAGAGAAGACATTTATGCAGCCAACAAACGTATGAAAAGAAGCTCATCATCACTGGTCATTAGAGAAACGCAAATCAAAACCGCAATGGGGTACCATCTCATGCCGGTTAGAATGGCAATCATTAAAAAGTCAAGAAACAACAGATGCTGGAGAAGATGTGGAGAAATAGGAATGCTTTTACACTGTTGGTGGGACTGTAAACTTGTTCAACCATTGTGGAAGACAGTATGATGATTCCTCAAGGATCTAGAATTAGAAATACCATTTGATCCAGCAATCCCATTACTGGTTATATACTCAAAGGATTATAAATCATTCTACTATAAAGACACATGCACATGTATGTTTATTGCAGCACTGTTCATAATATCAAAGACTTGGAACCAACCCAAATGCCCATCAATGATAAACTAGATAAAGAAAATGAGGCACATATACGCCATGGAATACTATGCAGCCATTAAAAAGGATGAGTTCATGTCCCTTGCAGGGACATAGATGAAGCTGGAAACTATCATTCTCAGCAAACTAACACAAGAACAGAAAACCAACACCACATGTTCTCACTCATAAGTGGGAGCTGAAAAATGAGAACACATGGACACAGGGAGGGGAACATCACACACTGGGACCTGTTGGGGGGTGGGGGGCTGGGGGAGGGATAGCATTAGGAGAAATGCCTAATGTAGATGATGGATTGATGGGTGCAGCAAACCACCATGGTATGTGTTTACCTATGTAACAAACCTGCATGTTCTGCACATGTATCCCAGAACTTAATTAAAAATATATTATCATTGTCTTATTATTGATGACCCTAGTTATAGACATGCAATACTCGTCAGTAAAGTGTAGGTTAGTAATACTCATTCCAAGTAAGTTAGAGTATTAACTTAATTTAGCCTCACCTATTTTTATTGTCTTCACATACTATAAATCTATCTGCCTTTCCCTCTGTCTCTCTCATTCTTTCTCTTGGTCTCTGCCTTCCATATGTACACACACACATACACACACACACACACACACACACACACAGAGAGACCAAAACCACATTTTGTTCTATACAGTCAATAATCAATTGGATTGACTTACATTCACATAGTCAGTCTTTCTATTGATATTCATTTCTTTTTTGATCTTCGTATTTCTCTCTGGGATCATTTTATTTCTCATTGAAAAATTTACTTTCAGTATTGAAAGATACGTTCATTGATGGTGGCACTTTTGAAAAAAATTTCTCCAGATTATTACTTTTCTGTTAAAGAGCTAGAGCTTACCCACACTCGCTTTTATTGAAAGTAGGCTGGACTTAGAGACTTACATCTGGAGAACAGGATATGAAAGAAGTGATGTGAATGATGGGGTATTGCTTTACAAAATAGGTTGTAGGAAGACCACAGCTTCTCTCCTTGAAATGCTCTTTTGCTCTCTCTCCTAAATCATTTTTTCATTGAAATAAAATTTGCTAACATAAAATTAACTATTTAAAGTGATAAATTAAGTAGCGTTTAGTACATTCACAATGGGGAGCAAATGCCACATCTATGTAGTCTTCCTTCTTTTTAAGATTCCAGTTAAAGTGGAATTAATGCTTAATTTGCTAAGTGCTTTTGTATCATCGTTAATTTTCAGTCATTGTAGTTTTTACCCTTCGGATTTTTGTCTTATTATTTTACAAATATATGCCTTGCTTTAGTTGTACTGAAATTAACATCAAAATTTGGAATCATGGTTACTTTAAAGTTTGTGTCTGATAACACCAATATCTATAGCCAAAAAGGTTGAGTTTATTTCTTGTAGTTGTGTTAGTTTTTAATTCATATTGTCTTCTTTCATCCTGTGTCACGCACTGTAAACATATGTAAACATATTGGGTATGTGTATGAAGTGTGTGTGTGCAGGCACACACAACACATGAAGTAGAGTCAAAGTCCCTTACGATCATTAAGAAGTAACTTCTTACAGAGAAAATGTAGTTTTACTCCTCCAAGTTGCGAATAGTAACTTGTAAAATGAGATCATCAGGAAGATTATTTAGGTATTGAGGGGATGTGTATCCAGACTTCAGTCTGGTTGAGAACAGTTCATGTTTTACTCTTACTGTCTACCTCTTTGGCTCTTTGCACTGAATCTGGACCTTTATCATCTTCCTTTTTTCCCTCCTTGGCCACTCTATTTATTTCTCTTGCCACACAAGACTGCCAAAAACGTGATACTCAGGATATTAGCCTCACAGCAGCCTTTTCCGAAATTGCAGATTCCATAAGGAGAAAAGGGGACCTAAAGGTGCTGGACTTCAAACTTTGGATTTCCTTTATTCCATGGATGCATGTGTATGTGTGCATGTGTGTTTATTTTGTACACATATACACACATTTTATAGTACATGTAAATTTTCTCATTCAAATAGGATGTTCTACTTACCCGGTGCATTGTTATCAGAATCTGGAGTCCTTTAAATGTTAACCTGTGTACTATAATTTTCACATACATCTATTCATCCCCCTTATAGAAATATCTCTCAAAATTTCTCCCATCCCCACTGCTCCCTTGATATAGGCTGTTGACCCCACTGCCTCATTGCAACCCTCTTACCAAGTTTGCCAGTCATACCTCATAAATACATCCAATCTCATAATCATGCTGTTACCTACTTTTCTTTCCTCTTCTTCCACCTCAGTTTAGCACTTCTATTTTAGAACTTTTATTCTCCCACTGATTTCTGTCTTATGTATAGTATAATTAATTCTTACATATCTCTTTGCCTATTGGTTTATATCCTTAATTTGTGAACATATTTTATATGACTCATATTTTTAAAGACAGAGAAGATGTTACAGGAAAACAATGTCACGATGGGTATAGGAAGGTCGTAGGAGAGTAAAAGACATAATGGCTTCTTTTCTCAGCAGATTCAAATATAAATTTTTCAACTGAAATGTATTTTAAAACTTGAAAAAATTGAATATCCATGGTTTAATAGAATTTCAAGATTCTCTGATCAATATATTTGAAAATTAGAAAACATTGCGAATATTTCATGTGTTACTTCTCAGCTTACATTTTAACCATGAAAACAGTACATATTAAAAAAAAGCGTTGTTGAAAGGTTTTATTTGTCATGATTGTGTTACAAAAACATTGAAGTCTCAGGTTGGCAGGTTTCCCAGGGGATTTAAAATTTCTCTAATTCATCTATAAACAAAATAGTTCCTCAGCTGAAGGGCTATAATAACTTCAGATCCCCACCCTAGATTTCTTCAGTTTATCTTGTTTTGTAGAAAAAGAGAATAGTCAACACACAGACACACACACACACACACACACACAGACACACACACACACACACAATTTAGAATATGCAAACTGAAAACTGAATTCCTGACCAAGGAGTTTTCCCTCTTTCTTTGGGAGGAGACTGTAACTATTGCAAATGACATCATTAGTCATTGAAACTGATGGAACTGCTAAGATAACATTCTTCACCCCAATGTAAACATTGATGGCTCCTTCGAGAGATGTCTTACATTGCAAGTCTGGGATTTAGTTTATAGGTCTGACAAGTGTGACCTTTAAACTAATGTATTTGCTATGAAAAAAGGGAAAGAAAACTCTTTATAACTAAAATATATTGGCTAGAAAACCACTTTCCAGCAAGTAGTCTGATTACAATCAAAATAACACACCAAAATGAAACAGTTTACCTGTGATCAATTTAATGTGGCTGTAAAATGCTAATTATGAGAGAAAACACATTCAAGGTTTGTGGGACTGTCTATAAAACTTGCAGAGAATCTAACATTCAGTGATGTGTAGCGCATATGGGTAAGCAGATGGCCAAAGTATTATTTTTAAAAACAGGACTTTTGCTGACAAAATACAGAATTGGAATGGTGTGATTGGAAAGCTAAGAGGATACTATTTATGAGGCAGTAAGCTCATGCTCAGTAATTGGATTCCTGCTAAATGGCAGATAACAAGGACTTGGTTTGTGTGTGTGTGTGTGTGTGTGTGTGTGTGTGTGTGTTGTAGCTATAGAAATGAATAAAAAACCCTTCTGACCATATACCTGACTATAATTTCTAACCCAGCTTTTGGAGATCTATGAGAGAATGATGTCTACTTTACAATATCACATGTGATTCATGTAAACTATTAACTTTTCTCTTTTTGATACAATTCTGCAGAAAAAAATTAATGAAATAATTGTGAATATGAATAAAGACAAATTAGATATGAAATAATTTTTAAAACTCCATACATATGCAACAAATACTGAACTGGTTATTTGAAATCACTTGCTGATTTGGGTGCCCCTTCTTGGAAATACTTCAACACCTTGCGTATATTTCCAGTACTTATCATACTCAGCTGAGATTTTTCTAGGAACCTGCATGCCTTCTTGAATTTGCCATTAGCTTTCTTATATCAGAGATTATATCTTGCACATGGTTTATTCTCCCAACCTAGCATGAGACTTGGCCTGTAGTAAATGATCAGAAAGATTTTACTGAAAAACTTAATGAAGCACTATTATTCAGTTAATACATTTTAAGCCATTGCATTAAAATTGCAGCAATTTTTTGAAAGAAATGTTAATTTCTTCCTAAGAATGATGATTTTTAAGAAAGGAGATTTTAATAATTTTTTGATAAGAGTTTCCTTAAGTCTCAAATTCCATGCCTGTAGGTGAATTAGACCTACATTGGCACTTACCTATGAGGCATAAGTTATAGGCATAAGTTATGAGGCATAAGTTAAATCTTCTAAAGACTGAGTTCAGAAGTTACTTAATAACCTTTCCAAATGTTTATGATAACTAAGTTGTTCTTATACTTTGCTTCAAGATATTTTCAGAAATTTAAATTTGTTTCATACCCAGGTGTTATCTCTTGTTAAATATCATATACATTTTGTTATATACCATATAGATCTTCAAATATATATTTACTTAATTCTGTTTTTTCCATAGTGCATACCAAAGTAAACCTAAATGAAAAAAAAATTGTAAATATAAAAATATTATATATGAATATCTATATACATAAATTATTAGGAAAAACACTGGCACATGCAAACTATGATTTGTTGATATTGCTAGAATAAGTAAATAAGTAACTGTTAATAATCAGAGTTGCTCTATCTCAGGCACTTTTATATCTATTAGCCAAATCAAGCAGATCTGTTCCTAAGGACCTCCTTTTAACTCATTCTTCTTGGCGATAGAGACATCAATGTCTATGTTGGCCAATAGAAGGGCAGTATAGTCCTCTACTGGAGGCAGTGTCCAAAGAAAAAGCCTTGAACACAACATAGGTGTTGACACGAAGGACTCTGGTTTCAGAAACCATGGTTCTGAGTTCTATTTCAGCCTCTCATTAGCTTGGGAATTCAGTTATTACCTTAATCTGTCTGGAGCCCAGTTTCCTAACATGCAAAAAAGGCAACTGAGATTACCTATTTCATAGCATGCTTCTTAGCATGGTGTGAGAAAAGAGATTATGCTCTTAAACCAGTGTTTGTCATAAAATTAATTCTCCACAAATTGTAGCTATTAAGTTAATGATACAGTTGTTGTTTTCAAAAAGCTGCTGTAAGAGACCAATATTTGGAAAACTAGGTAGGATACTGAGCCACGAATATAGCAGAGAAATTAAAATGCACATCACAATTAAAGATAAATGAGTAAGAACATATATTTGTACATGTGTTTATGCCTGTATGCAAATGTATATTCTATTTTAGCACTATAGATTTGGGCATGCAATCAAGCTAAATATTGTCATAACTATAGGAATAGCTCCCAGCTGGAAACGACAAAGCTGGAGAGAAACAATTGCTCAACTTAGGGCAGGTGTAATCCTGTAGGGGCAGACGGCAACATATGTTTACAGAACTCTCTAGAAGGCCAACATTTACTGGAAAACAAGTTGGAAAGATTTCATTTCATACTCTAACTCAAATAAAGTATAAGAAATACACTAAGGAAAAAATAACAATTTCTAGCCACTTTTCTCTTTTAGACAACCTATTTTGTACTTGTAGGTCAATTTCCTTTATGCAAATTGTTCAAAAATCTGTGACTTAACTCATAAATTCTAGAACTATGTTTTAATTTTCCTATTATACATTTCCACCTTGGTTTTTTGCTAACACCTCGAAGTCACCATACTTTCCCCTGAACACTCTTTTATTTACCTCTGTTCCTTTTGCCAGAGAGGCATATTATAGCTCTCCCAATCATATGTGAACGAAACTTCAGACTTCATGTGAAATATATATGAATGGATATATGGCAGGTAGGACAGTAGATGATTTGCATGGTGTGCATATTAATTTTACCATATATTTAATTTGGATATAATTGTGCATATTATATATAAGTTTAACACTGGTGAGTTTTGCTTTTCCTGTTGTTCTATGCCTATGTACTAAAGAATTAATTTGGCAGATCTGGGTGTCGCAACTTGCACGCGCCATGGAAAAGTCTGTCCTCATACAGCTGGTAGAGACAACTCCTAGGCCCTATCATTATGCTGTTTGACAAACGTGTCTCTGTTTACCTGGGGAGTGGGACAATGCTGCATTGTTTATACTGTAATAACAATGTGATCTATGTTGGGAGCCTTGAGCCACGTGGCATTAGTTTGACTTTTAGAGGGACTGCAGACTGTTTAACTAAGACCTCCTTCAGCCTCACCCATGGTCAGCCAGGCCTCTGTGATCAACGCTGATAAAAACACTGAGCACTGAGTGTAAAGTAGCTTCCCTGGTTGGCCATACTTATGTGTATTGTCACACATCGTTGCTGGGAGAATTAAAAATTATTTATGATCCCCCATTGAGACAGGACAATAAAATCAAATATCTAGTCTTTTTTTGAACTCTGCTTTATTGACTTCTTAATTCTACTAGTTTTAATCTATATGTACCTTTTCTGTAATAAACTGTACCTATAACAACTTCTCTGAATTCCTTGAGCCCTCCTAGCAAATTATTCCTCCTCAGAATGGTCTTGGGGGCCTGCAAAAATAATTATATTTGTAAAAACGTAAAACTAAACTGACTACGTTTTATAGGATACTCAGTCCCTCGGGGCTAAAATTTAGACCTGCATTTATTTTGGTATCAGACAAAATAAGAATTTAATTAGTTCACTTCTTCATATATTTTAGGACTGTTTATCTATAAAGTGTTTGAAAAAGTAATTGTCTGTTTCTAAGAGGATTGGTGTAATAAATATTTTAAAAGTGAGTCACATTATTTAGATATAATTTGCAAATATTCAGCAACTTTTTATCATTAACAGCGCAGGTACAGGCTTTCAGTGGATTCGCCTAACTAAGGCAAATCTGGACTGGTTGTGAGTAACAACCATCTGCCTATTAAATCAGGGACGCTCAGACCTAGAAGAAAAAACAATCTCAGCAATCCAAAGACTATTTTAAGATTTCGGTAGAAACCCTGCTAACTATAACTCTCAGTGGTTAGATCTGAATTTAGAATCAGAATAAAATAGGTCTGAATCCCTTAAATAAGTTCGTTAAGTTTCCACCCATGTTTACTACTCCAAATACATTCTTTTTTTCAATGATTACATATTGATTGTTTATCATAAGCCAGAAATTTTGTTGATCATTAAACATTAAAGGGTTGAATAGATTATGTATATTGAGCTCTTAATGTAGTCTGTATTGGATATTAAACCTGCTTCTCCATATTTGGGTGTATCTTTTGTTATCTACCAGCTACAATATTTATATTTAAAATCTGACTGTTAGAATTCTGCATGGAACTGTGTTACATGGCCATGCTACTGCACAATGCCCAGTTCTAGAAGAGACTATGTCCCTAGATAGCAATGTGAGTGGTGCTCCCAAATTTTAAACATGAAAGTCTGGAATTTACCTCATATTTAAAGAAAATGTTCGTTTGCACAATTTTTTATACTAATTAGCTACTTATGATAATATATACTGGACTGGAAAATATTTTAACAATGTACAATGTTAGCTATACCATTTGGGAAAAAATATCAGCCTTAGAATGCTCTTCAAACCGATATTACACAGGACAGCTTTGTTGTGGCTACTTGAAGATTAAATTACTCTGAGAGATAATGTTAATTTTAAACTATCTAATCTACTAAAATTTTCAATGTATATAAATCATCTTGAAAGTGCTTGGAAGGAAAATATAACTCAAGTGTTTTTGTCGTTGCTTTGTGTCTTTTTCTTTCCTTTTTTTTTTTTTTTTTTTTTTTTTTTGAGATGTAGTTTCGCTCTTATTGCCCAGGCTGGAGTGCAGTGGTGCAATGCCGGCTCACCTCACCCTCCGCCTTCCGGGTTCAAGCGATTCTTCTACCTCAGCCTCCGGAGTAGCTGGGATTAAAGACATGCGCCCCCACACCTGGCTAAGTTTTTGTATTTTTAGTAGAGACAGAATTTCTCCATGGTGGTCAGGCTGGTCTCGAACCCTCAGGTGATCCACCTGCCTGGGCTTCTCAAAGTGCTGGGATTACAGGCGTGAGCCACCGCGCCCGACGCTCAAGTGTTTTTTGATATGTAGACTGGTTGCAATGCCAAAAGATGATTAGGAGAAATTTAAGCCGTGTATTTCCTTCGACTATCAATGAATACCTGATGGTATGTCCTAAACAAAGCATCTTAATCAAAATGTATGAAAACAAAATTGGTAAAATAAAAGTTTAAAACTAGACAGGTAATAGAAACAAATCTGAACTCATTGAAGTTACACGAATCACACCATCAGATTTTATTATTTTGATTGTAATACTTTAACAATGACTCACTTGGAGATATTGAACTAAGCCAAACATAATTCCCTTTTTCTTAAAATGATATAATTTATAGAGCTTTAGGAAAGTCCTTCTTTCCATTTGTAAGAATTTAACTCTAGATTCATGGACTGCTTTCATCTTTTTTTTTTTTTTTTTAAACTCTCTGTCAAGTACCTACCACTCCAGAAATAATCTGTTTCCTTTGGCTTTTTGTAATCTTCCTTATTCTGATGTTCGCTTTTAGGGTTTTGTTTTATTTCTCTAGGCAAAATCCTAAATCCCGAATCACAAGACAAATGAAAAGTTCCCAGACATTCAGTATATCTATATAATCTAATTTTTATACATTAGAGTTTGTTTTACATTTTGTGTGTGTGTGTGTGTGTGTGTGTGTGTGTGTGTGTACCAGCTTTATGCATTAACTTTGGAACTTTCTTGGAATGTATTTTATGTCATAATTTATACAACCTTAAAGTTGAGCAATGCGTTCATATGAAGCCTCAATACTAAACAAAGCAACTTTGAAAATATTTTAGCACTTGTTATTTTTCAGTTCTGATGACTACTCTCTGCATGTTTTTTAGACACATTGCACTCTAGACATAAAGGCATATATGAGAACATGCTAGATAGGTTCATAAGCACTTGTCTTTATGGGGATTATAAAAACTTTTATTTGTATGCTTTCAAGACTCACAATTATGAAAACATAGACTGAAAAATATTTTAAAGAAATATAAAATAATAGTCTTTGCTCCAAAACTCTCATATTAGCTTTTTTTTTTTTTTTTTTTCTTAGTACTCTTGCAAACAATTCTGTTGAATCTGCAAGATTATGGCAGAATTTGCTACAAGTAAATAATTAAATCCATTTACTTTGGACATTAGGTCTGTTATTTCTGGGTGACTATCATTACTGTGGCCCATTATCAGTCACTTGAAAAAATACATAGGTTAAAGGGACATCGTGTTTTTCATGACCTACAGAGTCAGGCATTGTGTTCAGTGGTTTAAATATGTTTTATTATTTTATCTTCAGAACAACCCTCTGAAGGATATAAATCCAGATTCCATTCAAAGTTACCTGTTCTTTAGGAAAAAAAAGCTCATATTCCAACTAATAGAATTCCAATATTTTATCTGATGTATCTATGACTGTTAAGGGCTAATAGTCTCATGATCAAATTTGCAATGATTTCCTTGGTGCCAAATGCTTAGTCTCATTCAAATTTGGCCTCATCTGTCTCTTCCCCACCCACCCCCCTTTTTTTAACTTCCTTATGAGATCTAAAACTACAATGTAGTGCATTCTCTTGAATTTCTTTTTCCTTAATGCCACTTACACAAATAGCAGTGTCAGATGTTGCTGAAGTCTTAGGTCTAGTAGCAACAGCCTGGTACAAAACAGAGAAGAGATTCTGAGTAAGAAAGAGACACTATCAAGTGCAAAGGGTGTTTCATCACACACTCTTCAGACATCCATTTTCATATGAGATCCTGAAGTATGACCCTCACAGGGAATTTCTCTTCAGGAGATAATTTTGTTTAACTCTGCTTTCTCAGTGTTTACAGTTGTGCCTATCACACAGTACGCATTCAATACATGATGGAAAATGGGCATATTTTCCACCTAAATTCTATCTACCTCCCACTATGGTGCTCCTTTGATACTGTTTGAATCTCTGTCCCCACCCAAATCTCGTGCCAAATTGGAATAACCAATGTTGGATGTGAGGCCTGGTGGGAGGGGATTAGATCATAGGGATGGTATTCTCATGAATGGTTTAGCACCATCCTCTCAGTGCTGTTCTTATGATTGTGAATTATCATGAGATCTGGTTGTTTTAAAAGTATATGGCACCTCCCCACCCCTCTTCCTCCTACTCCAGCCATGTAAGACGTGCCTGCTTCCCCTTCACCTTCTGCCATGATTGTAAGTTTTTTGAGGCTTCCCAAGAAGCAGAAGCTACTATGCTTCCTATACAGCCAATGAGATAGAACCATGAGCCAATTAAGCCTCTTTCTTTATAAATTAGCCCATTTTTTACTCCTTCCTTTTCTCATTTTTACTCCTTCCTTTTCTCATAATTAAAGCAAATTTCTCATTTACTTTAATTATTTTCCACTTTATTTTGGACACCAACTTAACACTTGCTCTTTCTGCTCTAACTCATTCCCTCTGTGCATGGAGAGCCAACCATCCACAACCAAATGATCCCTCCGTAGGCTTCTGTTATACAAATATCACCCTCCTCCTATGCTTGTTGTATGTGTGCACTTGTATGTATATAACATTTATTTGGTTAATCCTACAGAACAAAGAAGACCAACAAATCTCTCGATAATATCAGCTGTAAATAAAGGTTTTCTGCCTTCCTTAATACCATATGTTGTTTTGTTTGTATGTTTTAGTATTATAGAATTGAACATTATATTGTAGGCTTTCAGTAAATAGTTTTTGAAAGGTTGGTTAGATTGGATTACTTGATTAGATAATTTAAATATAAGGAATGCTTTTTCTCTGAAAGTTATTTTTATCAGTTTCTAAGGTCTGTGATGCATAATATTTGTCATATATTTTTCAAATTTTTTAATTTGAAAAATGATATGTAACTATCATTTGATATGCAAGTATCATTAAATTTGAAAAATAATATGTATGTTAAAATTTTAATTTTTAAATTTGAAAAATGATATATAACTGTCATTCCTGGGCCAGTCAACCATGCTACACAATAATTGGATCTTATTGTAGCTCATATCCTGAAATACGGTGAGATCCATGACTGCTAAGAGGTAAAGTTTCCTTATCATTATAAAAGAAGTTTCACTGCAGGCCCTGCCTACCTCATTTTCTTGAGGATCAGATGCAGTAATTATTCAAAGTATTTTTTAAAAGGGAGATTAAGATATTATTGTTGAGAAGAACATTTTTCACATTAACACATTCGATGATGCTATTAACAAAGGTATTAAATATTCATTTAATGCACTTCTAATAAAAAAGGGCAGTCATCATTTGAAAAGCTCTAGTCATGTCCTGTCTCCTTTAGACATGGTCTTGTGAGGAAGCTTTAATTCTCCCTCTCAAGTACACTCCTGAGAAGTATAATCATAGTTTTATAAAATTTATCCCATTACCAAAATTATAATTGTCTGATTATACTTTGTTAATGGGATATCATTTAAATATAAATGCTGGTATAAATCTACTAATATTATTACTAGTGGTGCTTTCATATCAGTAAAATACATGAGAATTACACATAAAATATTTTTAAACATAGGGCAGTTGTCTGACTAATTCAGTTTTATGATTTTCGTAAAGTTAAATGAGAAAAGCAAACAAACAAATAAATGTCAGACAAGTAAATTACATTTATGCCATTTTGTTTCTACTAAAAATATTTATTTTATCAGAAGCATAGGTAGACACATCAGTAGAAAAACATGATTTAAAAAATTCCTTGGGTCTACTTCACACTTCAGAAATAAATATTTTTCTACAGTTTTTTCAATAGTGATAACTGAAACACTCATATAAAAAGCTCTTTTTAAAAAAAAAAAAAAAAAGTAACAATTTTAAATTACTGTGTTAACATACACTTTTTGAATAGAACCGATTGTTGACTCTGATAGCCCTAGGTTGGGCTCCTTCTCCCAGGGCTTCCCCCAGTCCATAAAATGATGCACAGTCTTTGCCAGATCATTTTGTTGAGATGGTCTGGCTTTATACAATGGATATCTTAAGGTTGTATGTCTTAATATAAATAAATTATTTATCTTATTAAATTTAGCATGTTAAGACATTCTGCGATATTATAACTTGGAGAAACTCCCCAACATTTGGGATCCAGGGAAACAGATGAGACTATTAAACAAGTAAATAATGTTTAAATATCATTTTTATATTTTAAAACACTGGAATTCATTTCATAAGTAACAAACCAATTCTAAGAATTTAGCACAGACACAATCGCCCCTCGCCTAAGCAACATTCGAAATAGAAAAGATAAAACAGAGTCCCACAAAAAGCTGAATAAGAATGTTGCCCAGCCATTCCTTTTAAAGAAAATCTCTTAGGCATACTAAAAAGACAGGAACTAGGTTAAAAAGCAAAAAAAAAAAAAAAAAAAAAAAAAAAAAAGGATAATCTAAATGCATCTATTTTTGAGAAATATATGAAAAATTTGCAATCTGTCCTGCAAATTAATCTCTTCTTTCTCTTTGGATCCATATGGCTTCCCACCAACCCCCATCCTTTTCAGCTAGTCCAGCAAATAGGCCTGGTGGCAATGGGAGAGGACCCTCCTCCCCCAAGACCAACTTTGATTGTTCATTTTACAATGGCATATGACAGAAGCTTTCCAGATTTGGCTGAGAAAACCCATCTGAAGTGTCTGTTGACTGTTATCACGTTCCAACCTGATGGCCACATGCAAATAGGATTCTGTTTAGAAAAACTCACTGGTTGTGTGCTGCTGCTTGCAGGGAGAGAGGGTTCCAAGAGGCTCAAGCTGTTGCCCCATGGCTCCTGACAAGGAGAAAAATCAATTCGGTCTTAAAAGTACATTACATGAGGAAAATAATTTTTTAAAGGAGGTTGTGGAGTGAAAATAATTAATTAATGGGTTATTAGAAAAAGTCTGCCATGTCTGAGGAGGAAATATTTAAGGAAGGTTAAATAGAATGAAATTATTAGAAAGATCCTTCTATTCATATCGGTGAACTCCCTCAGCAGAGAGTCTCTGTAATTCCTTGTACAGACATTGCTTACAAATTGTCCTATTATTTACTCTGTCTCCCAACAGCTTAACCTTCCCAAGTCTTTGCATGGTGTTGGGCATAGAGTTAGCATTCAGTGCATGCTGATTGAATAGGTAAATGAATGAATTACCAATGTTAACTTTTTGACAGACTGAAGTGCTATCTTGTGTTTCTTGTACCCCATATTGTACACTAAAAATTTTGTTTATGTGAGGAAACAGACTTTCTTTATGGGTCCGTTGAGTTCACTACTTTTTATTTCTTCTTCTCTTAAAACCCCTAAATAATCGGCTGGGTGCGGTGGCTCACGCCTTTGTAATCCCAGCGCTTTGAGAGGCCGAAGCGGGCCCATCACCAGGTCAGGAGGTAGAAAGATCATCTGGCTAACACGGTGAAACCCCGTCTCTACTAAAAATACAAAAAACTAGCCGGGCGAGGTGGCGGGCGCCTGTAGTCCCAGCTACTCGGGAGGCTGAGGCAGGAGAATGGCGTGAACCCGGGAGGCGGAGCTTGCAGTGAGCTGAGATCCGGCTACTGCACTCCAGCCTGGGCGACAAAGTGAGACTCTGACTCAAAAAAACAAAAAACAAACACACAAAAAACTCCTAAGTAATCATTGAGAGGGGTGATTTTGGCCCCTAGAAATAATCTGGCAATCTACAGAGGTATACGCCTATCACCACTCGGGAAGAGCAATTACTATCTACTGGGTATCCTTCAAGGACCTACCAAGGATATTGCTAAGCATCATACCGTACACTGGGCAGCCACGACAGCAAAGACTTATCCAGCTCAAGATGTCAATAGTGCAGAGGTTGAGAAAACCCACCAGGAAAAATATGTTCTTCTCCACTAAAGAATTCTAGGCTACCCAGGGTTTTTTTCTTCCTGAGTTGAAGCTTTGATGACTCACGGTCTGTGCCATGCGATTAACATTGTTTCTTCCTTTTTGTCTTGCCTTTCACACCTACTGAAACCTAATCAGATAATGTGGCCAAAGACTAATCAAGCTGCAGTCAGGAGCAAATGGGCGCTTGTCCCTCAAGGTTGCTCCCAATTCATTTTCTGGACTTCTACCCATGAAGAAATGTGCCTGGTTTATAAACTACCCCAGCTCTTGAAAAAAGGACTGCAGGTGCCACACAACATTTGCTATTTCTCATGGGTAAAACTATCTCTTTGTTTTGAAAATAATATATTCAAATGCGAAAGTACAGGAGAAGAATTCTGAACCACCACTTATAAATATACACAGAAATATACATATGTATATATACCCACACATACAAACTGTACACACTTGTTTTGCTTTTCTCTTGCTCTAGAAAAATCATAGCCAAATTCTAGAACACAAGGTGAATTTGAGCGTTTGCTGTAAGCCTATTTTTGGACTGTCGGTTCAGTGATAAATTAGAAACATAATGTGAATAAAGTAAAAACATGAAGTCTTCCCCTCAACCTAATTGTTTGCTCTGCATTTTAATGATCTAAGGTAGAGAAAATAAATTAGCTTTGGAATCAGAAATAGGTATAGATTAGTAACTTTCTGATCTGTGTCATGTGTGCTAATTATTTATAAAAAGTTAAACACATTGTAAAAATAAAATCATAAAATACAGAAATAGGAGACCAGTCAGTGTATATTCATGATTTTTCCATGTTCTTTCTTCTGAGCAACAGTCCTGTAAGATCTCAGATGTTTGAGTTTGGTGTCATAAGGCTCCAGAGATGACCTCTTCTAGATAATTTCTTCTGCTTATTTGTTCTTCTGCCTTTGTCCTTGCTGTGCCTGTCTTCGATTGTTCTAGGCTTGAGTTTAACCATAACGTTGGTCTAATCCCTGATGTGGCTCCTGTCTTGAGGCCAGAAAATCAGCTGTGAAATTTTGACATTTGTCCAGCTACTGTCACTTACTCCAAGTCTTAAATCAGCAGCTGTCATTACAAAAGGCTATCCAGGCATCAACACCAGTCTAAGGGTCCAAGTTAATGGAATCTCAAACTTCTTAAAATTAATAACTAGTATTTGCATCCTTATGTTTTTAGTAACCTCACTTTCAGATTCTGACTATAGTAGAAACAATAACTTAATTATTGATTACAATAGATATCTCTTCTTAAAATTCTACAAACACTGCTACTGTTTCATTCGTTCATCTCTGCATCAATACATATTTACCAAGAGCCTTTGGTGTCACAGATCCAGGGTTAGATAAAGTGAAGAGCAGCAATATTAGTAGAACATTTATTTCTATATAAATAAATCAGGACCATATATAATCTGCCAGGCACTTTGAAAACTTGCTAAGCAAGACAGACGTGTGCCTGCCCTCCTGGTGCTTACAGTCTGGAACTTCAAAGATGTCCAGTAATGCATATTAACATAAGCTATGTTTGATACTAGTTTTATTTCACCTCATAGCCTGATTTTGGAGAATTTTTCATCCTTCATTTTGTGTTTACACTTTTTCTTTTTATCGCTTCCTTTCTTGCTTTTTTAAAATCCAAATATTTGCATTGTGCTGGGCATAGAGCTAGCATTTAATAATCTGCCTTGGGATGTACTCATTGAGAATCAAAGATGAGCAATATATAATGCTAAGTATGCCTGCCCTCAGTGAGTTTAAGGTTGTGCTGAAGGCTCTGCTAAGTGGCAATGTATGTATAAGAAGAAAGAAGTAATTCTAGTAAAAAAGTAATTGTCCCCTCAGGTGAAGGAAGGCATCCAAGAGGAAGAGATTTTTGACATGAACCTTTAAAGAAAAGCAGGACAGTCACAGGCAAAGAGATTTAAGTTTCTACTGGACCAATGGTGCAGATTGAGCCAATATTTCAAAATTCCCATTGAATTTAATGAAGGTAACATTTTGTGATCCCATGTAGTTAGGATAGGGTCCCTGCACTGAGAGTACAAACGAAATGCTAGTCTAGCAACAGCCTGGAGTGGTGTATTGAGAAATTTAGACACTATTTTTATATCATCAGGATATAGCATAAATAAATGTAGATATGTAAATGTTTATATATATACAGTATGGAGCTATAAATTATTTATAGAAACAATACTGCAAAATGGAAACTCTAAACCGGTTTTCCAGGTCTATTTTTATTCCTCAATGGATTTGTGTTTCTACAGAGCTATGAAAACAAAGCATTGTCATGCTGTGTTTATTATGGAAAATCTTTCTGTCCTGCTTAAATGATTTTGGTTTTCAACAACTTCAGATGACAGACTGGAATTTTCCTTTTTCAAGCCCACTTTTCATTGTCTTTTCTTCAGAAAAATCACCTAGATTTGTCACGCTTGCTTCAAATTACTTCTGAATGTGCCTCATATCTTAGAGTGCCGTTATAATTGATACCTTATTTATTTATAGTTTTATGACTAATAGGGTTTTAGGGTTTATTAAGGAAGGTGGATCAACACATCATCTGAGTTCTTGGAAAATATCAGCCTTCACCAGGAATATTTGTCAGGTATTGAGGAATTTTTTTTTTTTTTCTCTTAGGACAACCACTGAAAAAAACTTCCAAGTTTACAAATATTTTGAGAAATTTAAGGAGATCGGTGAGATTCAAAAGTTACAATTTCTATTGAAAACTTTATTGCTCTAAATTATCGCGCAGAAGGTACCATTTTAATACTTTTTCACAATTCTGCTACCATGAACAGACTATAAAATTAGCATACTTCACTGGATTGCCTCTACATTCTCTTTCAAAACTACGGATCTACGATTCAATTTTTCCAAAATAGTAGCTACTTTACAAGAAATCTTGGTAAATACAAGCATAAATGAATGCAGAGAATAATGTGAATTTCTTCTATAACTCTGAGCTAGGTTTAGTCATTGAATTAGGTTTCAGAATAATTTTTGTTTCATGAAAGTCCAGGTTTTTTTTCCTGAGACTTCACTAACCATATTTGAAAATTAAATGGCAACAGATAGTAAAATAATAGTTAAAACAATGTGTTTAATAATCTGATGACCTGGTAATATACTGTGGTTGTTTCTATTAATAAGTTGTGTGATCTTTGGAATATTATGTTACCTCTTCAAACATCAGTTTTCTAAAATAGAAAGTGGAGATAATAATAGTACCTTTATTGCATTGTTTCAAGAATTAAGTGCGATAATGGGTTCCTAACTAATACTTTACCTACCATAGAGCCCAATTTATACATTGTCATTATCATACTTAATAAAAACTTGAAAACTTGGAGAAACGTTTTGGTCATTTTAAACAAGAGAATATTTTGCTTCCCTGTAGTTTGTTGTTTCTCCATCTATTTTTCTAAGTGATAAAGATTTTATGCATGTATTTGTAACAAGTAGATTATGCTATTTTCAATTTTTGCAACCAATCTATGATCAGTGAATTTACTTCCTGATTAAGGCTTTTCTATAAATACATGTTTTCTCTATCGTTTTTTCTCATCTTTCTTTCTTAGGCTATCATGCCACTTTAAAGAGATAACTATCAATTATTTGTTACTACTTCCCTCCTTTTAAGTCTGGAGGAGCTTGTAACAGCTGCAACCAAAAGAATACACATGAAATAATGCTAAGTGGCTTTCAAAACCAAGCCAAAAGTATATGCAACTCTTGCCTTTTTCTCTGGAACACTTATTCTTACATTCTGAGTCTCCAGGCAAAATTTTCAACTACCTTGAAGCCACTGTGCTGGTGCTTTGATCCACAGTCCCTGGTGAATGTCACTCTCCAGCCATCTCCTTTAGACACAAGAACTCAGTTAAAACATGGTCAGTACATTCATATGCCAGACACTGCCAAGTAGCACTGTCAATATCATGTGGAGTAGAAGAATCAGATTTCAGAGTCCTGATGAATTGCTGAATCACAAAACAATTAAGATGTAGTAAATAGTTGTTACTTAAGGCTCTAAATTTAGATAAGTTGTAATGCAGCAGGAATAGGTAACTGGGATAGGTACATTTTTAGAACTTGCCCTACACACGTTCACAATATGACCCAAAAATCATTTTCACTTGTCAAATTGAGGCTGAAAATAATGAACTTCATAATGAGGCAATTGCACATACAATTGGAAAGAAGTTCCTTCATTTTAGTTAAAAGGTAACAAAGTTATTACTCAGTGAACCCATTACGAGTGCAATTACTTGCAGGCTAATTTCTGCCCCTATGGCTAATTACAGGTAGAAGGATTTGAATGAAAAATTGAATGCCTACCAGAATCTCCTTAGAAACACATTTCTCGATCACTCTGTACAGGATTCTGGTGACCTATGGTCATTAAGCATCACAAGACATTACTCAGAGAGGAAGTTATACTCCTGATACTCTGTCTAACCTAAAATTGTACGATTAACTCACTTTTGCTTAAAATTCTTAATATTTTAATATTTTATTTTCTATCTGCAACTGTTATATACTACTAATATGCTTTTTAGCTTCTTGAATGTGTCCAAATACTACAGCTTCATTATTGCATAATGAAATACACTGGTCTACTCATAGGCAGTCTAGAGAAAAAAAGGCTTTGTTAGCTTCCTCTTTTTCAATATACACTGTTTGTATTATTACAGATAAATAAAAAGTATTAGAACTTGATGGAAACTATAGCAATTTTAATTACCATAATCCAGAAACAAGAAAAAATGTATACATTAATCACAATGTACATACCATATATTTGTGTAATGTATTACAAAAATGATTCCCATCTACACATTACCTATAAATTTCATTATTTATATAGCAGTAAATCATGAACACTAACTATGGCAAATAAAGATATTTGTCATCACTTGTAATCTTTACATATTATTTCATTCCTTTATTATTATTTTTGCCCTAAAAGGAGAATAAACTTGCATTGAGAATGGAAGATGTTTATAGAGTTGAATAGACTCACTAAATTTGTGATTTTCTATATCTCTAAAATGTTGAAATGATTGATATCGATCTTGAAAAGTTAATAGTAATGGGCTTAAAATTATTATTTATTTATAAGAATTTTGAAATTTTTATCATTAAATTTTTTTTAAATCCATGATCCAAGCAAAGAGAAAGATATAGGTTATTAATGAGTAATACACTTGAAACAAAATTGGAATGGTAAATCAAAACATTAAAATATAAATAATAGTCATTTTAAAACAACATTGCCATACTATTTACCCTGAAATTCATAAGTCATTGAAAACCTTGATACTCAGTAGTACCCATACTCTATAAAAATGGCTTGGGTAGACAGAAAAGACAATTTAGAAATTTTCAAACCCCTCAACCCACTGATTGTTTTATACAAGTTTCTCCAGAAAAATAAAGCAGAACAACATTATACGAACAAAAATATTAATTTCAGGATTATGCAAAATATTTATTTTAAAATTCCTATTGTCATTAAAAATTACATTTAACTAGATTAATATGTACATTAAATTAACAAAATTGTCATGGTTTATAATAAACAATATGTCTACTTGTAATAAAAAGCAAATGTAAAAATAAATGTGGTGACTGATGGAAAGCGAGGAGAAGCAGAGTGGAGCCACTACCCACCTGGGAGCCACTCAAGGAAAAACGAGCTCCCACCCCAGCCAAGGGAAGCAGTGAGTGCTTATGCTACCCTGCTCAGGAAATGACACTTTTTTCAACAGATCTGAGCAACCTGCGGATCAGGAGATCCCCTTCTTGAGCCTATGCCACCAGGATCTTGGGTCCCAAGCCCAGAGCTGTGCAGATTCTCTGTGGCCACTCTGCTTGGAGACTGCCTTAGACTACCGAGTTTCTGTGGAGAGGAGTAACCACCATCACTGCAGCTCCAGTTGGCTCTTTTTCCCCTGCCAGTGCCAGGGAGACTGGGTGTTTTGTACCCAGCAGGGATTCTCCACAGTGCAGCACAGTGGCTGTGGCAGATGGAGCCCAGACTGCCTCTTTAGACCACACCCTGACCTATCCCTCCTCGATGGGTGGAGCCTCCCTGAAGGGAATTCCAGCAACTCCAGCAAGTGGTTTATGGACAGAACTCTGATCTCCCTGGCGGGGAGGGGCAGCTGAGGTCTCCACAGATCAGCCGACTTAGTCTTTCCTCCTGCTGGCTCTAAGGAATCAGGCAGTGCAGATTAGCAGGATTCCCCCCTGCGCACTGCAACCCCTCTGCCAAGAGACAGCCAGAGTGCTTTGTTAAGTGGGCCCAGGAGCCTGTGCCTCCTGACTGGGTGAGGCCCAACAGGGGTCGCCAGACACCTTACACAGGAGCATTCCTGGTGGCATCAGATTGGTGCTCCTGTGGTACAGAGCTCCCAGAGGAAGGAGCAGGCAGCCATCTTCGCTGTTCCGCAGCCTCCACTAATGACACTTCCAGGTGCAGGGGAAACCCAAGCAAATAGGGTCTGGAGTGGGCCCCCGGCAAACTGCAGCAGCCCTTCAAAAGAGAGGACTGATCATTAAAAGAAAAACAAACAAACAGAAAGCAACAACAACCACAGCATCAACAAAAAGTCCCCACAAAAACTCCATCCGGCAGTCAGCAGCCTCAAAGATTGAAGTCAGATAAACTTACGAAGATGAGAAAGAATCAACAAGAAAACGCTGAAAACTCAAAAAGCCAGAGTGCCTGCTTCTCCTCCAAATGATTGCAACGCCTTTCCAGCAAGAACACAGAACTGAGTGGAGGCTGACATGGATGAATTGACAGAAGTAGCCTTCAGAAAGTGGGTAATAATGAACTTTGCTGAACTAAAGAAGCATGTTCTAACCCTATACAAATAAGCTAAGAACCATATAAGCTCTTAATCAGAATAAGCAGCTTAGAGAGAAGGATAAATGACCTGATGGAGCTGAAAAACACAACACAAAACTTCACAATGCAAGCACAAGCATCAGTAACTGTATAGACCAAACAGAGGAAAGAATTTCAAAGCTTGAAGACTATCTTGCTGAAATAGGACAGGCAGATAAGATTCGAAAAAAAAGAATGAAGAGAACTAACAAGACCTCCAAGAATTATGGTATTATATAAAAAGACAGAACCTATGACTGATTGTGGTAGCTGAAAGAGATAGGGAGAATGGAATCAAGTTGGAAAAAATACTTCAGGATATCATCCAGGAGAACTTCCCCAACTTAGCAAGGCAAGTCAACATTCAAATTCAGGAAACCCAGAGAACCCCAGTAAAATATTCCATTAGAAGATCAACCCCAAGACACATAATCATCAGATTCTACAAAGTCAAAATGAAGTAAAAATTGTTAAGGGGAGCCAGAGAGGAAGGCCAGGTGACCTACAAAGGGAAGCTCATCAGACTAACAGTGGACTTCGCAGCAAAAACCGTACGGGTTAGAAGAGATTGGAGGCCAATATTCAACATTTCCTAAAGAAAACCATTTCCAACCCATAATTTCATATCTGGAAAAACTAAGTTTTATAAGTGAAGAGGAAATAAAACCCTTTTCAGATGAGCAAATACTGAGGGAATTTGTCACCACCAGACCTTCCTTGCAATAACTTCTGAAGGAAGCACTAAATATGGAATGGAATGAGAAAACTGTTACTGGCCACTACAAAAACACACTGAAGTACAAAGACCAATGACACTATGGAGAAACTACATCAACAAGTCTATAAAATAACCAGCTAGTATCATGATGACGGGATGAAATTCACACAAACAATATTAATCTTAATTGTAAATGGGCTAAATACCCCAATTAAAAAACACAGAATGGCTAACTAAATAAAGAGTCAAGACCCATAACTGAAGTCATAACAGTCTCTCAGACCACAATGCAATCCAATTAAAACTCAAGATTAAGAAACTCACTCAAAACCACACAACTACATGAAAATTGAACAACCTGCTCTTGAATGACTCCTGGGTAAATAATGAAATTAAGGAAGAAATCAAGAAGTTCTTTGAAACTAGTGAGAACAAAGAGACAACATACCAGAATCTCTGGAAAACAGCTAAAGCAGTGTTAAAAGGGAAATTTATAGCCCACATCTAAAAGGTAGAAAGAACTCAAACTGATACCCTAACATCACAACTGAAAGAAGTAAAGAACCAAGAACACACAAACCCCAAAGCTAGAAGATAGGAAATAACCAATTTCAGAGAGAAACTGGAGGAGATAGAGACACAAAAAAGCCTTAAAAAACAACACATCTTGGAGCTGTTTTTTAAAATTAATGAAATAGATAGACCACTAGCTACACTAATAAGAAAGAAAAGAGAGAAGAATCAAATAGACACAATAGAAATACTGACCCCACGGAAAAACAAATAATTATCAGAGAATACTCTAAACAACTCTATGCAAATAAAATAGAAAATTCAGAAGAAATGGATGAATTCCTGGACACAAACACCCTCCAAAGACTGAACCAGAAGGCAGTAGAATCCCTGAATAGACCAATAACAAATTCTAAATTTGAGGCAGTAATTAACAGCCTACCAACCAAAAATGCCCAGGACCACATGGATTTACAGCTGAATTCTTCCAGAGGTACAAAGTGGAACTGATACCATTTCTTCTGAAACTATTCCAAACAATTGAAAAGGAGCAACTCCTCCCTTACTCATTTCATGAGGCCAGCATCATCCTGATACCAAAACCTGGCAGAGATATGACAAAAACGGAAAACTTCATACAAATATCCTGGATGAACATTGATGAAAAAATCCTCAGTAAAATACTGGCAAATCAAATCCAGAAGCACATCAAAAAGTTTATTTACCAAAATCAAGTTGGCTTCATCCCCAGGATGCAAGGCTGGGTCAACATACACAAATCAATACACGTAATCCATCACATAAAGAGAACTAAAGACGAAGACCACATGATTATCTCAATAGATGCAGAAAAGACTTTCAATAAAATTCAACATCCCTTTATGTAAAATACTCTCGATAAATTATGTAATGATGGAATATACCTCAAAATGATAAAAACCATTTATAACAAACCCACAGTTGATATCATACTGAATGGGAAAAACCTGGAAGCATTTCTCTTGAAAATTGGCACAAGACAAAAATGCACTTTCTCACCACTCCTATTCAACATACTTCTGGCCAGGGCAAGGAGTCAAGAGAAAGAAATAAAGGGTATTCGAATAGGAAGGGAGGAAGTCAAACTGTTTCTGTTTGCAGAAAACATGATCGTATATCTCAAAAACCCCATTGGCTCCATCCAAAACCTTCTTAAACTGATAAGCAACTTCAGCAAAGTCTCAGCATACAAAATCAATTTGCAAAAATCACAGACATGCCTATACATCAAGAATAGACAAGCAGAGAGCCAAATCATGAATGAACTCCCATTCACAAATGCTGCGAAAATAATAAAATACCTAGGAATACAGCTAACAAAGGAAGTGAAGGACCTCTTCAAGGATAACTACAAGCCACAGCTCAAGGACACCAGAGAGAACATAAACAAATGGGGAAATATTTCATGATCATGGATAGGAAGAATCAACATTGTGAAAATGACCATACTGCTCAAAGCAATTTGTAGATACAATGCTATTCCCATTAAATTACCATTGATATTCTTCCTAAAATTACAAAAACAAATTTCTTTAAAATTTATATGGAACTGAAAAAGGGCTCATATAGTCAAGACAATCTTAAACAAAAAGAACAAAGTTGGAGGCATCACACTACCCAACTTCAAACTATACTACAAGGCTACAGTAACCAAAACAGTATGGTACTGGTACAAAAACATACATATAAACCAGTTGAACAGAATAGGGATCTCAGAAATAAGACCATACATCTACAACCATCTGCTCTTCAACACACCTGACAAATTCAACCAATGGGGAAATAATTCCCTATTTAATAAATTGTGCTGGAGAAGTGGGTAGCCGTATGCAAAAAAAAAAAAAAAAAAAAAATTAAACCGTATGCCTTTCTTATACCTTCTACACAGACTAACTCCAAATGGATTAATGACTTAAATGTAAAACTCAAAACTATAAAAACCCTAGAAGAAAATCTAGGCAATACAATTCAGGACATAGGCATGGGCAAAGGTTTCATGACAAAAACATCAAAAGCAATTGCAACAAAAGCAAAAAGTGATAAATAGGATCTAAATAAATTAAAGAGTGTCTACCCAGTAAAATAAACTATTGTCAGAGTGAACAGACAACCTACCCAAAGGGAGAAAATTTTTGCAATCTATTTATCTGACAAAAGTCTAATATCCAGAATCTACAAGGAACTTAAATTTACTAGAAAACAAACAACCCTATTAAAAAGTGGAAAACAGACATGAACCATCACTTCTCAAAAGAAGACGTTTATGCTGCCAACAATCATACAAAATAATCCCAACATTCCTGATCATTAGAGAAATGCAAATCAAAATCACATTGAGATACCATCCCATGCCAGTCAGAATGGTGATTATTAAAAAGTCAAGAAACAACAGATGCTGACAAGGCTGTAGAGAAAAAGAAATGCTTTTACACTGTTGGTGGGAATGTAAATTAGTTCAATCATTGTGAAAGATAGTGTGGTGATTGCTCAAAGACCCAGAACCATTTAACCTAGAAATCTCATTACTGGATATATACTCAGAATAATATAAATCATTGTATTATAAAGATACATGCACACGTGTGATCACTGCAGCACTATTCACAATAGCAAAGACTTGGAATCAATCCAAGTGCCCATCAATGATACACTGGATAAAGAAAATGTGGTATATATACAAGATAGAATATTAGGTAGCTGTAAAGAGGAACAAGGTCATGTTATTTGTGGGAACATGGAGGTAGCTCCAAGCCATTATCCTCAGCAAACTAACACAGGATTAGAAAACCAAACACCACATGTTCTAACTTATAAGTGGGAGCTGAACAATGAGAACATATGGACACATGAAAGGTAACAACACACACTGGGGCCTGTTTGGGGGTGGATTGTGGGGAGGGAGGGCATCAGAAAACATAGCCAACACATGCAGGGCATAATACCTAGGTGATGGGTTGATAGGTGCAGCCAACCACCATGGCACACATTTACCTGTGTAACAAACTTGCACATTCTGCACTTGTATCCTTGAACTTAAAATAAATAAATAAATAAATAAATAAATAAATACATTCAAAGGAGCAGAAAGTACTTCAATCTTCTTATTTCATTCTATGACATTATTTTTTCATGGGAGAATACCTCATACAGGCCAGGTCTTTTAATATTGGATTTCTTGTTTATGTGTTTTTCTGTATATGTCAAATAATTGACATAGAATATTAATATGATTTTCTGCAATGCTTTAATAAGAATCAGTTTTGAAAACGTGCGATGCTTTTGTAACTTAGAATTTTCAAATCAACCACAAAGCCTTGGGCAAACTGAATTTCATTACAAATCTCTCTGGTTATAATTATTACTTTCCTTAGCAAAGTGGTATGAGAGAATTTTTCCTGGGAGGAGACTGGAGTTTATGAAATCTTCACTAAAAATTTCTTTAAGGAAGGTCTGAAATCAGGTAGTGGCTTAACATTGTAAACAGAATGTAGCGATGCGTTAGATTATTTCAACCACACAGTTCTCTGTCTCTCACTGCATAATCCCAAACCCTAAAATTAATGAAGCCTGAATAAATTACTTGATAAAGCATGATATGATGTGATACTTCAAAAATATAATAATCAATAATATGTATAAATATGAGGAAATAATTTTTAAAATGAGAACTTTATAACAAAATACATTCCTCACTCCATAACTAGAAGTACTTAATTTAAGTAAGTACATTGAAGAATGCTATACAGAAATTTAACCATAAAAACATTGTATTAGGATATAACACTTCACTAAGCCATTTAATAATTTATCTTTTCAAAAATATGTATGGGAAAATTGTTTAATTCCAAGTGTTTGCACTTGACATTATGGGTAATTTTTTTTATTTAAAATAAAATTTAGAAAGGCTAAAATTAAAAATATAACCATAACATTTTAAATATTTTCATATGACACTGTAAAAAATATCCTTTGCTTAAATAGGAAGAAAAAGTGAGAAGGTAAATGCCTTTGACTGAGCTGAATAAGAGACAGAATAAGCAGGTGATTGGCATAAAATTGCAGGAAACAATAATGAAATACACAAAGAAGTTTATGAAATTGAAAAGGAAAGATATAAAAATGAGGAATATACTGAAAACTTTAAAGCATTGCTGAAATAAATTGAAGAAGAACTAAATGATATCCTGTGCGTATGAACTGAGAGATTTAATATTGCTAAAATGGAAGACTTGTACAGATTCAATGTTGTTTTTATCAAAACTTCAATGGCCTTTTGTTTTTTTTCAAAAATGGAAAAACTGATCTTCAAAATCATACGAACTATAAAGATGCCCTGAATAGTCAAAACAATATATAAAAAAGTTAAAGGAACATACTTCCAAATACTGAAATTATTGCTAAGCTACAGTAAGAAAAACAGTATACTACTGGCATCATAATAAGTATAATAGACAAATGAAATAGATTTGAAAGTTTATAAATAAGCATGTACATATATGGCAGCAGATTTTCAACAAGGTGCCAAGTTGATTCAATGGGTAAAAATAGTCTGTTCAACCAATGGTGGTTGTAAAAGTGAATATTCACATGCAAAAGAAGGTAGTTGAAACTTTAATTTGCACCTAAAATAATAAAAATAAAATTGGATCAACAACATAAATATAAACTAGACTCCTAAAACTTTTAGAAGAAAATATGAATTTAAATCTTCATTAACTTGTGGTTTTGCAATTGATTTTTAGATGTGACAACTAAAACACAATCAACAACAAAAAATAGATACATTAGACTTGATCAGGATTAAAAGCTTTTGTGTATCAAAGGACATTATCAATAAGGAAAAAATACAACGTACAGATGGGAGAGAATCCAATTGTTGCTCTGCATCCATGGTTTCTGCATCCATGGATTCAACAAAGCATGAAAAAGAAACACAGGATTCCAGGAATATGGAATGGGCCAATAAGGAAGGACTACTTTTTGTATCAGTGGGTTTCACAGGACCAATTGCAGGACATGAGCAGTTGCAAATATTAGTAACCTTGAGGGTCCTTATACTAATACCCTGTGTGCCAAGGGATGACTGAGCTTGCAAATCATATATTTGATAATGATTTCATATCCAGAATATATTTAAAAATTCCAAAAACTTAATAACAAAAGACAAACAGCCAAATTTAAAAATGGCCAAAAACTTGAATAGACCTTTCTCCAAAGAAGATACGTGAATGCCCGAAAAGCATGTGAAAAGATATGGAACACCATTAGTAATTAGAGACATTCAAATCAGAGCCATGAGATAACATTTCATGTCTACTATGATGACTATAATATTATTTAATGGAAAATAATAAATATTGGAAGGGTGTGGAGAAATTGGAGCTTTTGTACCTTGCTGATGGCAATGTAAAATGGTGTATTCTTTATGGAAAACAGTTTGGTGGTTTCTCGGTTCCTCACCAAGTTAGAATTACCATATGACTCCTATATGCACACACAAAAGAATTGAAAACAGGTACTCAAAGAAATACATGCACATACATGTTCGAATAGCAGCACTATTCATAACAGTCAAAATGTGGAGAAAACCCAAATGTCCATCAGTCTACGAATAGATGAACAAATTGTCATATATACATAAAACAGAATGCTATTCACCCATAAAAAAGAATATCATACTAATATATACTAAAATGTGAATGACCCTTGACAACATTATGGCTAGTGAAAGAGATCAGCCATAAGCATCCACATATTTTGGATTCCATTTACATGAAATATCCAGAATAGGTAAATTGACAGAGACAGAAAGTAGATTGGTGGCTTCCAGGAGCTAGGAGAGGTATGAATAGGGAGTGACTGCTTTGCAGGTACATGGTTTACTTATGAAGTGATGAAAATATTTTAGAACTAGATAGCAGGAACTAGTTTTAAAACTAGATTTAGAACTAGATAGCATGGCTACATGGCATTGTTAATGTACTAAATGCCACTGAGTTTTTCACCCTAAAATGGTTTATTGCCAGCAATTTTATATGCTATTTACCAAAATGAGTTGAAAACTTAAGTCTGCACAATGACCTACACACATGTTTATAATAACTTTATTTGTAACTGCCAAAACTCATAAGCAATCAAAATTTTCATCAATAGGTGAATGGATAAACAGCCTGGGTTACATCCATAGAATGGAATACTATTCAATGATTAAAAAATAAGTTTTCAAGCCAGAAATAGAAAAGAAGGAACCTTAAATGTACATTGCTAAATTACAGAACTAATCTGAAAGGCTATATATGTATTATTACAACTCTATGGCATTCTGGAAAACACAAAACTATTAGAGACTGTAAAATAAGCAGTGATTGCCAGAGGTTGCAGGGGAGAGAAAGATGAATAGGCAGAGTACAAAATATTTTTAGGGCAGTGGAACTATGCTGTATGCTATTTTACATGTGGATACATTTCATTATATATTTTCCAAAACCCACACTATATGAAATACTAAGGATCAATTCTAATGTAAACTATGGACTTTAGTTAACAATGATGTATAAATATTGACTCATCAATTGTAACAAATGTATGCCACTAATGTAAGATGATAATAGTAGGGAAAACTGGTATGCCTGTGTATAGTGGGGTTGGGAGGAAGTGAGAGAGTATATGGGAACATTTTGAATATTCACTTAAATTTTTTTGTAAACCTAAAGCTACCCTAAAAAACAAAGTCTCTTAATTAAAAAGAATAGCTCAAGTTCTCTTTTTAATGAATTCTATTTCATTAAAGACATAACCTCTGGGTTTTTCTAAAGGTTAAATTTATGTTACATGAATATCACCTCAATAAAAAATAATTAAAAATGAGTGAAATAAAATTATGCAAATAGCCTATTGGGAAGTCAAATACACTATTGATTTTCTAACACTTTGCTCATGCAGTCCGAAAATATGAATAAACTATACTTCCTCACATATATGTAACTTGATATATAAAAATTATCATAATCAAATGGTTGAAATGAACTACTTTTGGCACATTTATTTTTTAACTTTCTTATTTCTGAAAATTTATGGGGTGCAGGAGAAATTTTGTGATATGCATACAGTATATAGTGATCAAGTCATAGTATTTAGGATATCCATCACCTTAGTATATTTTTGTTAAGTATAGTCATTGTACTCTGCTATGAAATGTTGAATTTATTGCTTCTACCTAACTGAATGTTTCTATCCTTTAACTCACTTCTCTTTACTCTCCCCACTAGCCCCTACTCACACTGCCCAGTCTCTGATATCTATTTCTCCACCTTCTACCTCCGTCAACATATTTTAAATACCAAAACTTTTTAAATAAATAGAAGTGTTACATAATGCTTTCAAATATTCCTAATGGAATACAATGGAAAATACAGCATTATTCATATGAAAATACACAAACATTAACTTCTTCAACATGCATTTGCATTTGCATTTCTCTCTGCATAAAAGGCTCTTCCTCTAAATTTTAACTTGGTTGAACGCAATATACTTCATCACTGAATTTATGCTTCTGTTCAAATATGATCTCAAAGACATCCTTGATATTCATCCTATTTAAAACAGACTGTCTTTACCACCACTGACCCCACCACCATCTATATCTTCTTCATTCAGCTTCTTATCATATACTGTTACATTATATTTTTTTGGATATTTGTTCATAAAGTATTTTTATTTTGTGTCTCTATCTTGTACAAGCACCGTGAAGAAAGTTTGGGGCAGGAAAAAGAAATCCTGCCACAGTGTGCCGCACATATTCAGTTTTCAATAAATATTATTGAATGAACAGATGAATAAATGAATGAGCCTTACTTCAAGGAATCTGCACATTATCCATCAAATGCATGGTTTGGATCTCGACTTGTATACTTCCTGCAAGACTACAAAATTTCCGAGAAAGCATACCTAAAACATTGTGGTGTTTCAGTTCTTTCAAAAGCAGATCATGAGACAAGAATTTGAGAGGAATGATTTTATTGAAGAAGGTCTCAGAAATGTGGGGCTTGCTGACACTGACAGCATCTGCTCCAACTGTCTGGTCATCAGACTTGTCTATCAGAACATACCACTCTATTACATCATCATTTCAGATCCCCTGTACATTACAGAATCCCAAATTTAAGGAAGTTCTGATATGTAGTGCAAATAAAGTAAGTCTTAAAATTCAGGTAGGTGTATAAAACCTAGCTAGAAAAAGGATAGGAATATTTTGGGGGGCAGAAATTAAAATTAAAAGAACAGTAATTATAATAAAACTATTAACTAGTATGTTTCTGCTTAAAATGTGCTGCACCTTGTGTCAGGCACCTTACATTCCTTGACTCCTTAATCCCAAACATCGTACTTCGAAACAGTTACTTCCTTCACTTTACACATGAGACACTAAGGGACCAAATAGGTAAAGCAATTTATTTAAGGATAGAATCTGGATTCAATGTCAAAGCTTTCAATTATCAAAAGTGACAATCTAGTCTTGACTTTCCATGTAGATCATTGAGCACCAGACTTTCTTCCTTATTCTTGCTTCTCCTATTTACTGTTATATTATTATGAGTTCTGTTATTGCTCATCAACATGATTTCCATAACATAACTATGCTTTTGGGTTTTTTTTCAAATTAAACTTGAATATTGATGTATTTCTATTAAAGATGAAAAAATTGGCATACTTAAACTTCTCCCCTTATTTCTGGACTCTTGTTTGCTTGGCAGATGTTCTTCAGGGTAAATACAGTGATCAAATGCAAATATAATAATAGATATATCCTTATTTCCAGAGCAGATTTACTAGCATACTTTTGGAAACCATTAATTATGCATTCTGCCACTCTATTTTTAATGGCATTATAATTCATTCCCAGATTGCTGGATAAATGATCTCTTAACTGCCATTTCTATTACATGACTGCAAAACATAACTAAGAAGTAATAAATAGCCACATACCAAGGAATAGATGGTTTGTTTTCAAAACAGGATTGTGATTACTTGGATTTTTAAAAAATGAAATGCAATATTAAAACAGAAAAATGCTGAACTCTTTTGAGGGATGTGGTACTATGAAGTGGTTTGTTAAAATTGAATACATGTTGAGTTTTCTTGTATTCAATTAAAATGGCATTATTCCTGGAAACCCCTATTTAGTTGTAGTGCATTCTATAATTTTTCAATTTTTATTTAGAATTTTCATTGGAAACAAAAAATGTAAAACCAATTTTAAGATAATTTAAACTTTGTTTTTATCATTCTAAATGTATTATTTTGAAATTGCTAACTATAGACACAAAATAAAATATTTGCTTGTCATTTATTAGTAGTTACTTACAGTTGACTAACATGTCTTGGCATTCATAGTACTTCAAAATTGCTGTCACAGAATAGAATGTGGAAGTAAATTTCAGTTACTAATGTAAACCTCAACTGAACCTCAAACCAAGAGCTGTGAGACACATACATATAATAAACATATTCACATTCTATTTCAAAGGCAAGTATAATTATGATCTTTGACAATGCCTTTTTCCTCCTTCAGAATATTTGAATTTGAAGTTGCTTGGTACCAAGATTGAAAGATAACCTTAGGCCAGATCTTCCTTTGTGGAGTAAATACAGTTTAAACAGTTGTCTCAATGCTATTCCTAAGATTTGAGAAAACAAATTTTGAAGGCAAAAAGAGCCTGGGAGTTTAAGTGTCTTTCATTTCAGTAAAGTACTCCTTTATTTTTAATATTCTGCTCCTTCCCCATCTCTTTCTAACTGTATGGTCTCATATAAGACCTGTACAAAGTGAATCCATGTTACTTTCTTTAAAGAAATGTGAGGTGAGATTAATTGCTTTCAAGTATCAAATGTCATTCAGCTTTGAATGACTTTAATCCATAAGAACTCCTCTTTAACGTCAACTTTTGAGTACTCCTTTGTTGGTATAGGAAAAAATAACATTCTATTGTTGCAGTTTTTTTGCTTCAGTAATTCTGAGTTGTAAGGAGTGGGGCCCAGTAGCTTTTTTGTTCCCGTTATTCAGTAAGTGGGAGGGAGTGGTGTTCAGCAGTTTTTCACTTTCGTAGTTCCACCAGCGGGAGGTACGTGTTACAACTTTTTTACTCCCGCAGCCTGTAGCCACCCAGGAACGTCTCAACTCTTTAATCCTCAAAGTTCAGCAAGTGAGAGGGGGTGGCTCTCTATGGCTTCTTCTCTCCCATTGTTCAGTGAGCGGGAGGGAGGGTAACAGCTCTCTTACTCCTGCCATACGCAAGTCTACAAGTCCCGGGTTCTTGTCCCATGACCAGGAGAAATAAGGTACATAGACACTGGAAGGTGAGCAAGGTAGAGAAGAATTTTACTGAGTGACAGAAGAAAAGCTCTCAGCTGTAGGAGGGAGGAGAACCTGAAAGCAGGTAGCCATCTGTGAGGCTGAATTCTATTTTGTTGTTGTTGTTGTTGTTGTTTTTTGTTTTTTTGTTTTTAAGATGGAGTCTCACTCTATCACACAGGCTGGAGTGCAGTGGTGTGATCTCAGCTCACTGCAACCTCAGTCTCCCAGGCTCAAGCAATTCTCGTGTCTCAGCCTCCCAGGTAGCTGGGGTTACAGGTATGTGGCAACATTCCTGGCTAATTGTTTTGTATTTTTTGTGGAGACTGCATTTCACCATGTTAGGCAGGCTGTTCTTGAACTCTTGACCTCAAGCAGTCTGCCCATCTTGGCCTCCCAAAGTGCTGGGATTACAGGTGTGAGCCACTGCATCAGGTCAAGCCCGGGGGGTTTTCACGGGCTTAGAATGGGGTGAGTGCATAATGATTGGTCCATGGGTGGTCTTGGAAAAAATCACCATTTGATTGGTTAAAAGCCATCATTCAGAAAAAGCCAATCAAGAGAGAGGGGGTAAGACGGGGATAGAAGTTTTCACTGTGATCATGGACTCTATCCAGAACTGGCAGCTCTGTTTTCAGGTTTTAAATTGTCCTTGAATTGAAGGTCAGGCTTCACATCATCCCTGTCTGCTTAGGAATTTGTCTGTCTCCTGTCATTATCAGTATGAAATGACTTTTTATTATTTAGTTGCTAACAGTAATTAAATTATTTCTGAGGCTTCTCCCCAGTAAGCTAAAAGCAAACACACACACAAAAAACACATAAATATGCCCCCAAAAAAGCAAAACAAAAAGAAAAACAACACACCTTGTAACTTTTTTCATAGATTCCTTTTCTTTCCCTCAGACCTGTCAATAGTGTCCTTTCCCAAAGAGTGGTAACTGAAACTTGACCCAATACTCTAACAAGGGGTGGAGCTTCCTCCACCTAAAGCTCTCCCGCTGAAACAGAGAGCATTCAGATAAAGGATTCTTTTGGGATTAGGTGCTCCATTTAGCCCAGCTAATATCCGTATGATGAAGGAAACTGAAAAAGGCAGGGAGTTCTCTAAGCAAAATTGAACCAGCAGTGATGGTCTTGATCACACTCCAAACTTCCTTCCAGTTATTTGTCAGTGAAATACATTCCCACCCATTTCCTGTGAAACATTCCTCAGGAGAGTCAGTGTTCCCAAGAGATCTATGTCCCAGGCTTCTTTTTTCCCTTTTATGTCCCTTTAGAAGCTCCATCACTTATTTGTCACTTCAGCAAGGATCTGGAAAATAAATTCATACCAATGAGTTACTAAGAGTATATTTCTAATTTTAATAGAGAGAAAATAGATTAAATTAAAAAAATCTAAATGCTTTCAAAAATGGATTTAGATAATGTCTATAAATTTCTTTTAGAAAGACTAGAATGCTTAGTGTTTGAAAATATACAGTTGCAAAGAAGCATAGTATATTTTACATTCAATGAATTCCTTTGGTGTAAGTAACTCTTGCTCTCTTTTTATGGATTTTCTTCATTAGTGATTGGGATGAGCTTATTTTATAAATTGTTACTTTTCTTAAAAGTATAATTTTCTAAGAGGTAATGATAATTTCTATACAACATAAAATGAGCATATGTCAAAGATTTAACTCATTAATGAAGGAAACAGTAGAATGATAAGAGAGTGAAAACTAAAGAATAAGTGGGCTCTAAATTAGATGTAAAATGGTTTGAGGTCCTAAGGAACAAGAAAGCCATAACCTTTTGTGTATCTAAAATAATTTGCATCCACAGAGAAGAAGAAGCCTTATACACTGTTGATAGACATGTAAATTAGTAATTAGTACAGCTATTATTGAAAATTATATAGAGGTTCTTTGGAAAAGTAAAAAATAGAACTACCATATGATCCAGCAATGCCACTTCTGGATAGCTATATATATATCTAAAGAAAACTAAAACATTATCTTAAAGAGATATCTGCACTCCCATGAATTTTTGCAGCATCATTCACAATAGCCAAGGTGTGGAGTTCACCTGAATATTCCTTGATGAATAAAAACATTATATATATATATTTATATCTCACATTATACAATGGAAATCTATTCAGCCATTAAAAGGAAGGAAATCCTGTCATTTTTAACAGCATGGATGAAACTGGAGGACATTACGCTAAATGAAATAAGCCAGCTACAGAAAGATAAATGTTGTATGATCTCACTTATATGTGGAATCTGAAAAAGTTGAACTCATAGAACTAGGGAGTAGAATGGTGATTACCAGAGGCTAGGAATTGTTGAGGGATGGCAGATGTTAATCAAAGGGTAGAAAATTTAAGTTAGACAAGAGGAATAAATATTTAGATCTATTGCACAGCATGATGACTACAGTTAATAATAATATATTGCAGATTTCAGAATTGCTAAGAGTAAATTTTAAATGTTCTCACCACAAAAAATATATATATAAGCATGTGAGGTGCTAGATATGTTAATTATTTTGTCTTTATCATTCCATATTATGTACATATGTCAAACCTCAAATTGTACCCCATAAATATATACAAGTATTATTTGTCAATTAAAAGCTTAAAAATAAATAAAAAATTGCATTTAAATTTTAATAAGTAACTTCACCAGAATCTTGAGGCATTAAGGAATAAAAAATAGTAAGTCAAGGAAAAACATATTATCGCTAGAAAATTAAATTATCCTTGGTGGTTCTGTTAAACAACGCTTCAATATGAGACTGAAAATATGTAATATTTTGTAGGGGAAGAATAGCATTCCATCTATCTTTCTAGGTTTGATGGTTGAGTTTACGAAATAAATTGAAAAGAGGCAGACTAAGTAGAAACAGGTATGCAAATGTATTAATTTTTAATACTATAGACATGGGACGTCACAGGAATAATAAAGAAAGCCCAAAACAGTGACGATATTTTATATTGTCTTATAGTATATCTCAAACTATATAGTCTTGATAAGGGAAAAAGAGGGCAATATAGATCACATAAAGATAGTCAATAATTTCAGAAAATGAATGGGCCATTAGAAGAATATGTGGAAGATATAATAGTTTGTGACAGTCCACCTGGGTGTGGTGTTGACTTCCAGTCTTGTCTCTTGTGGAAAGCTAATCTTCCCTAGCTGGTGAAGCACCTCTTGAAGCGAGGGGATTGAAGACAATTTAGTTCTTTTTGGAGGATCTTCCTTAGATGGACACGTGAATTTCAGAGAAAGTCTCTCCCTAAACTTGATGTTTTTCAAGTGCATTCAGCAAAAAATAATGTACCAAACCAGCATATTTTGGGGTGGCATCCTCTGAACTCATTTAGTCATTTACAATCATATTTGGGGTGGCATATTCTGATATCCAACACATTGCTTTGCCTTTATTTATTTATTTATTTATTTATTTACTTATTTATTTATTTACTTTTTGAGATGAAGTCTCGCTCTTGTCACCCAGGCTGGAGTGCAATGGTGCCATTTCACCTCACCGCAACCTCTGCCTCCCGGGTTCAAGCGATTGTCCTGCCTCAGCACCCACCCCCCACCCCCGAAGAAGCTGGGATTACAGGTGCCTGCAACCACGCCCAGCTAGTTTTGGTATTTCTAGTAGAGATGGGGTTCACCATGTTGGCCAGGCTGGTCTCAAACTCCTGACCTCAGGTGATCCACCCGCCTCGGCCTCCCAACGTTCTGGGATTAAGGTGTGAACCACCGCACCTGACTGCTTTGCCTTATTTTAAAGTTTTAGATTATTTTCCTTAATGCCTCCATTACTGCTAAAGTATAATTCACTCTTCATAGAAACTAACCAAAGGAAGAATAGAAGGAAAGGAAAAATAGAAGGGAAGGGAAAGGAAGGAAGGAAGGAAGGGAGGAAGGGAGGGAGGGAGGGGGGGAGGGAGGGAGGGAAGAATGCTTACTATATTGTTCATTGCATTGTTTTCTTTTGAAGATATACTAATTGTCCTGTACTCATAGTCTTTTAGTTGTTTTAAGGGCCAAAAGAAAACCTCCTTTTCACTTTCTGAAGGTTCACTGAGAGTCAACTGTCAAAAGGCAAATTAATAGAAGAAAAGGAATACCAACTTATTTTATCAGTTTTACATGACAAGGAAGCATTCAGAATGAAGACTCAAAAGTACGAGAGAACTGTCCATTTGTATGCTTAATTTCAAAGAAGTATGGACAAGCCCTGTAAAAATATGATTGAACAAGGGCTGGGCACGGTGGCTCATGCCTGTAATCCCAGCACTTTGGGAGGCTGAGGTGGGCGGATCACGAGATCAGGAGGTCAAGACCGTACTGTCTAACAGGGTGAAACCCCGTGTTTACTAAAAAATACAAAAAAAATAGCCAGGCATGGTGGCGAGCGCCCTGTGGTCCCAGCTACTCGGGAGGCTGAGGCAGGAGAAGGCCGTGAACCCGGGAGGCAGAGCTTGCAGTGAGCTGAGATCGCGCCACTGCACTCCAACCTGGGTGACAAAGAGAGAGACTCCATCTCAAAAAATATATATATACACACACACATATATACATATATATACACACATATATATACATATATACACATATATATATATGATGGAATAAAAAGTGTATGATCTAATACTAGTAGACAAAGTAGGGGAACCCACCAAGGCCTATCAGTTTAGATTCTTCTTGGCTTCCCTGAGCATGCATGCATTCCTTTCTTCTGCATATTGCAAAGGTCCTTCTCAGGAGTGAGTTCTTATGGCCAACAATCAAATAAAGTGGGTCAGATTCATTTCTTTGTGGCTACTTTTTACACAGAAAGGAGTGGGGAAATTTTTAAGTTTTATGTCTGGTTTTGAAAAAGGGGGTGGGTTTCTCTGACCCACCATGGGGAAGACGGATTGTGTCTTCTATGGCTAGCATTGGGAAATGAGGGGCCAGAGACAGGAGGGCGGGAGAAGGGCAGAGAGAAACTGTGGCTTCTAAGGCGTTTGCTCTGGGGCATTGTTTTCTGAGCCCCAACATTATGCCATTTTCTGTGCTACACAGTAGGAATATGTTCTGTAAATATCTTATTCAATTTATGGTCTTCCATCATGTTTTATAAATTTACCAGCCAATGTTCTCTGAATGAAGATCCTTGGCAACTGAAATGTCAGGAGACCATAGAAAATAAGGGTTTTTTGTTTTGTTTTGTTTTGTTTTAAATCTATAATAATTTGCTTAGGGTGGGGGAAAGGCAAAAACAATCAAGACAAAATAATCTAATGTAAAGTGAAAAAAATTACAAATATATGAATAAGTAATAGATTTTCAGAAAGACAATTAATAAAGAAATGTCCTATGTTTGATGAATCTGGTAATAATTTTCCTGGTAGTTTTTAAAGGGCTGATTTCTATATCATTCTGCATTGCTTTATCTCAAGATTTCTGCAAGCTCAAGCTCCTTTACAATATACAATTGTTTATGTATTCCAGTATATTAAATTGGTAACCAGTGAAATTATTCTCACTTTAAACATTGCTATGTCTCATTTACAAATGGAAAAGATGCTAATTTTTAAAAAAGTTTTATACACATTAATTCTTTATATTTGATATTTAACACTTATGTCTTAGAAATAAAAATGAACCCAAAGCATTGTTGACATAAAAGTACAGACAGATATTTGAAGTCAATGTCTAAATGTTTTTCTTTTTTAATTTTTATTCTGAGAAGGAGTCTCACTGGGCCGCCCAGGCCGGAGTGCAGTGGCTTGATCTCGGCTCACTGCAAGCTCCGCCTCCCATTCTTCTGCGTCAGTCTCCTGAGTAGCTGGGACTGCAGGCGCCCGCCACCACGCCTGGCTAATTTTTTTTTTTTTTTTGGGGGGGGGGGGACAGGGTTTCACCGTGTTCACCAGGATGGTCTCGATCTCCTGACCTCATGATCCACCCGCCTCGGCCTCCCAAAGTACTGGGATTACTGGCATGAGCCACCATGCCCGGCCCAAAATGTTTTTCAATTGTCATATTTTAACTTTACAAAAGGCCGTTGGGTTTAGTAAAAAATTAGACCAGGATGCTATCACTCAACTGTTGCAGAAGGCCTGGTCCCCTCCGAATCTGCTGTCGCCGTACTCGGATTTGATTCCTACCAAATCCATTGTAGAAGCTGAGCTTATATTGAATATTCCAACCTGGCATAACTACGGTAAGGTGTGAATTAATTCATGCTTGAAGGACATAACAATTATTTAATAGATACGTAGGCCCAACACACGTACGCTCAATTTCAAGAACTATCTCCGATTAGATCCGCAAACGCTCCCTCCCACCATCTCTGACTTACCATCAATCCAGGTAAGTGTACCCTTGCCAAACCCCAAAAACAAGAGACTAACGTGCCACTCCGTCAGAGCCCAGAAATCATATTTTAACAGTGAATACCCCAACAGCTACCCCTCAATTGATGCAACTCGGCGTAAAGCACGTTTAAGATCTGCCCTCATAAAGTTAAACTCCATCTAAGTTGTAAAAACCTTTAACTGAAATAAAATATACCACGAAAGTGGCTTTAGTATCTAGAAGACACAATAGCTAAGACTCAAACTGGGATTAGATACCCCACTATGCTTAGCCCTAAACTCTAGTGGTTACATAAACAAAACAATTCCTCAGAATACTACAAGCAACAGCTTAAAACTCAAAGGACTTGGCGGTGCTTTGTATCCCTCTAGAGGAGCCTGTTCTATAATCGATAAACCCCGAAACACCTCACCACCTCTTGCCCCCAGCCTATATACCGCCATCTTCAGCAAACCCTAAAAAGGTTGTGGAGTAAGCACAAGTATACACATAAAAACATAAAACGTAAAAACATATGTTAGTGTGCCTCATGAGGTGGCAAGAAATGGGCTACATTTTCTATATCCAGAAAATATCACGACAACGTTTATGAAACCTAAGGGCTCAAGGAGGATGTAGCAGTAAACCCAGAGCAGAGTGCTTGGTTGACTAAGGCCATGAAGCATGCACGCACTGCCCATCACCCTCCTCATATACTATTCTAGAGATTACTATTGCTAAAAACTTTCTACACACGTACAGAGGGGATAAGTCATAACACAGTAAGCGTACTGGAAAGTATATTTGGCAAAAATAAAGTTTAGCTTAACCCAAAGCATCCAGCTTACACCCGGAAAATTTCATCATGACCTGATCACTTTGAGCCAACTCTAGCCCCAAACCTCACTAAAAATGCTATCAACTTACCTTAGACGAAGTATAGGTGATAGAAATTTTATCCTGGCGCAATAGACATGGTACCATAAGAGAAAGGTGAAAGAACTGAATCAAGCATTAAAAAGCAAAGAGAAACCCTTATACCATCTATATAGTGTTTTAACTAGAAATAACGTTGTGCACGTGTACCCTAGAACTTAAACTATATTTAAAAAAAAAACAAAAAACATATGTTCGGAAGGCAAAGAAAACAAAAAAAATAATAACTTAACATGGAGAACTATAACTAAGTCCCCCAAAACCAGACAAGCTACCCAAGAACAGCTGAAAGAGCACGCTCACGTATGTGGAAAAATAGTGAGAAAATTCATGAGTAGCGGTGACAAGCCTACTGGGCCTGGTATAGCTGGTTGTCCAAGATGGAATCTTAGTTAACTTTAAACTTACCCACAGAATTCTTAATCTCCCTGTTAGTTTAACTATTAGTCTAAAGAGGGACAGCTCTTTATACCCTAGGAAACAACCTTCCTACAGGGAGTAAAAAATATTACCACCATAGTTGATCCAAAAGCAGCCACCAATTAAGAAAATGTTCAAGCTCAACATCCAGTTATTTTAAATCCTAATCACTCTATTGAATTATTTTAAATCCTAATGACGCTATTGAACTCCTCACATTACACTGGACTACTCTATTACTGAATAGAAGCAATAATGTTAATATAAGTAACATGAAGACATTCTCCATTGCATAAGCTCACATCAGACTGGAATAATCCACTGATTATCACAAGAGCCATTCAAATTCATCAAGGAAGGAAGGTATCATGTAGCTATAAATTCAATGACTTGGTTTCAGGGAAATTAGCAGAGTTTAAGTTGTTTTGCTTCCTGCTGAAGATCTATGAGTTTTTTCTTTTCTGTAACATTCTCAGTATCGCTGTTCCCCAAACAGCGAAGGTAGGCGACTGTGTAGGTCCACACAATGTCACAGGGCATATAAAGAAGAGTAAGCTTAAGGCTAAAAGAGATGTCCCATTGTTCAGTGCTTTTTTTTTTAGTAGAACTTATGTTAAGTGCTTTGTATGCTTTTCTTCTTTTCACTCTCACAACTGTCCTATAAGGAAAATTGATTTGCTCCATTTTACAGATATGAAAACTGAGGCTTAGATATTAAATTATTCCAATATCACACAGGTAGTAAGTTGTGGTGCGGGAAATTGAACACATTTAGGCCAGCTTCAGAAAGCACAAACAACCTTGTTATATTTCCTTTATAAAATTGAATGACTCAGGTTATATAATTAAGTCTTTGACTGTCAAAAACAATGAAAATCTCTTGGCTTCTTTTTTTGCTATGTGCAAAATAGCAGTTTATTGTTTTTCAAGTTTTATTTTAGATGCAGGGGGTAGATGTGCAGGTTTGCCACTGGGGAATATTGCATGATACTAAAGTTTGGGATACAATTGAACCCCTGTTACCAAGGCAATGAGCATAGCTCCAAAGGAAGTTTTCTATTTTTATTTTTATACTTTATGTTCTAGGGTACATGTACACAACGTGCAGGTTTGTTACGTATGTATACATGTGCTATGTTGGTGTGCTGCACCCATTAACTCATCATTTACATTAGGTATATCTCCTAATGCTATCCCTCTTCCCTCTCCCCTCCCCCCACCCCACAACAGGCCCCAGTGTGTAATGTTCCCCTTTCTGTGTCCAGGTATTCTCATTGTTCAATTCCCACCTATGAGTGAGAACATGCGGTGTTTGGTTTTCTGTTCTTGCGATAGTTTGCTGAGAATGATGGTTTCCAGCTGCATCCGTGTCCCTACAAAGGACACGAACCCATCCTTTTTTATGGCTGCATAGTATTCCATGGTGTATATGTGCCAGATTTTCTTAATCCAGTCTGTCATTGATGGACATTTGGGTTGGTTCCAAGTCTTTGCTATTGTGAATAGTGCTACAATAAACATACCCAAAGGAAGTTTTTTAATCCTTGCCTCACTTTCTCCTTACTCCCTTTTGTAGTCCCCAATGTCTGTGTTTTCTCATTTTTATGTCAATGTTTTACTTATAAGTGAAACATGTGATATTTGCTTTTCTATTTCTGTTAGTTTGCTTAGGATAATGGTTTCCAGCTATATCCATGTTGCTGCAAAGGACATGATTTTGTTCTTTCTATGGCTGTATAGTATTTCATGGTGTATATGTACCTCATTTTCATTATCCAGTCAACTGTTGATGGGCACCTAGGTTAATTCTGTATCTTTGCTCCTGTGAATACTACTGCAATGAATATACAAGTGCATTTGTCTTTTTGGTAGAACAATTTATTTCCCTTTGGGTATGTACCTAGTAATGGGACTGCTGAGTTGAATGGTGGTTCTATTTTTAGTTCTTTGAGAAACCTCCAAAGTGCTTTCCACAGTGGCTGAACTAATTTACATTCCCACTAACAGTGTGTAAGTGTTCTCTTTTCTCTGTAGCCTCGCCAAAATCTGTTATAGTCTGACTTTTTAATAGTAGCCATTCTGACTAGTGTAAGATGTTATCTCATTGTGGTTTTGATTTGCATTTCTCTGATAATTAGTGACGATGAGCATGTTTTTATGTTTGTTGGCTGTCTTTATGTCTTCTTTTGAGAAGTGTCTGTTCATGTTCTTTGTCCACTTTTTAATGATGTTATTCGTTTTTGGCTTGTTGATTTGTTTAAGTTGCTTATAGAGTCTGGATATTAGACCTCTTTGTTGGATGCACAGTTTGTAAATATTTTCTCCTATAATGTAGGCAAAGGGTGGAAGCATTCCCCTTAAAAACTGGAATAAACAGGGATGCCCACTTTCACCACTGCTATTCAACATACCGCTGCAAGTTCTAGCCACAGCAATCAGGCGAGGGAAAGAAATAAAGACTCCTTAACAGGAAAATAATAAGTTAAATTATCTCTCTTCGTTGATGATATGATTCTATACCTAGAAAATTCTAAAGACTATACAAATTGACTCCTAGAACTGATAATTTCAGTAAAATTTCAGGATACAAAATCAATGCAAAAAAATTCAGTAACATTTTTATACACCAATAATGTTCAAGCTGAGAGCAAAATCAAGAATGTAATTCTCTTTATAATAGCCACACACACAAAAAAAATACCTAGGAATACATACATGTGGCCAGGAAGATGGGAGACCTCTACAAGGAGAACTGCAAAACACTGTTGAAAGAAATCATAAATGACACAAACAAATGAAAGCATATTTCATTCTCATTAATTAGAAAAAACAATATTGTTAAGGTGGCCATTCTACAACCCAATCTACGTATTCAAGATTACTCCTATCAAAATGCCAGTATCATTTTTCACAGAATTAGAAAAGAACTATTCTAAAATGTATATGGAACCAAAAAGAGGCTAAACAACCAAAGCAATTGCAAACACAAAGACCAACACTGGAAAGATCACATTACTTGACTTCAAACTACACTACCAGGCTATGGTAACAAAAGAAAAAAAAATAAAATAAACATGATCATGGCACAAAAATAGAAACATAGACCAATGGATCAGAACATAGAACCCAAGAATAAAGCCATATACCCACAACCATCTGATCTTTGACAAACTCAACAAAAAAAATAAGCATCAGCGAAAAGACTTCCCATTCAGTAAATGATGCTGAGGTAATTAGCTATCCGTATGCAGAAGAATGAAATGAACCCCTACCTGTCACCATATAGAAAAATTAACCAAAAATGAATTAAAGACTTAAATTTAAACTTCAAACTGTAAAAACCCCAGAATAAAATGAATGTCAAGAAGAAAACACCCTTTTGAGGTTCAACAAAGGAAACACACTTCTCAACATTGGTCTCAGCAAAGAATTTGTGGCTAACTTCTCAAAAGCAATTGTAGCAAAAATAAACTGACAAGATGCACCTAATTACACTAAAGAGCTTCTGCATAGTAAATCAACAATGTTAGCAAATACAAATTTTAAAATCAGTATTATAGAATTTATATTTTCCTTCCATGATTTTAACCACATACTATGCTATTTTGTCAAAGAAAAGGACACGTATTTCCCAGCCTTATTTAAAATTGAAGAAGATATTCTTTTGAAGATTCTATACACCTGGTATGATTACTTTTTTATAACACAAAAACCACCTGGATTACTATACGACAACTTTTCCCTTTAAATTCATTCATCAATGGCAAAGCACTACAATGCATTTAGAAATACTTATAAATAATTTTGTATCTTGATAACAAGAATATCGTTTGCATATACTTGAAAGTTTGGAATATTGGAATTTACAAGTCATTACTTATTCAGTCTAGAGTTATTGTGTAATATCAAAATGTATTTAATCTTCAGCTACCTGTTCCATGAGTTACACACTAGAAACCATAAATTTAGAAATCAGGGTTATAAGAAACTCTAGAGCAGATGTGCTTTTTTTTTTTTTTTTAAGTGCTAGGAAATTAAGTTTTTGAAATATTATCAAATTCATAATGGTGCACTCACTGGGTATGTTTATCAGATCATTACATATAGTTTACAACGTATCCTAAAGGGACATTAGTAGTTTTACAGTTTGGAAGCTGTGTTAGTTTGCTAGGGCTGCCATGACAAAGTAACACAGACTGGGTGGCTTAAACAATAGGAGTTTATTTCCTCAGAATTCTGGAAGCTAGAAGTTTGAAATCAAGGTTTCAATAGGGCTGGTTTCTTCTGAGGTCTCTCTCCATGACTTGTCAATGGCCACCTTCTTACTGTCACCACATATTTATGGTCTTTCCTCTGTGTGTGTCTCAGTCTCCTCTTTTTAGAAGGAGACCAGTTGTATGAGTCCATTTTTATGCTGCTGATAAACACATACCTGAGACTGGGAAGAAAAAGAGGTTTAATTGGACTTCCAGTTCCACATGACTGGGGGAGGCCTCAGAATCATGGCATGAAGCAAAAGGCACTTCTTACATGGAGGTGGCAAGAAAAAAATGAGGGAGAAGCGAAAGTAGCAACCTCTGATAAACTCATCAGGTGTCGTGAGACTTAATCGCAATAATAGCATGGGAAAGACTGGCCCCCATGATTAAATTACCTCCCCCCCCCACCCCGGTCCCTCCAACAACACATGGAATTCTGGGAGATACAATTCACATTGAGATATGCGTGAGGACACAGCCAAACCATGTCATTCCACCCCTGGCCCCACCAAATCTCATGTCCTCACAGTTCAAAACCAATCATGTCTTCCCAACAGTCCCCCAAAGTCTTAACTCATTTCAGCATTAACCCAAAGTCCACAGTCCAAAGTCTCATCAGAGACAAGGCAAGTCTCTTCCACTTATGAGCCTGTACAATCAAAAACAAGCTACTTACTTCCTGGATACAATGGGGGTACAGATATTGGGTAAATTCAGCTATTCCAAATGGGAGAAATTGGCCAAAACAAAGGAGTTATGGGGCCCATGGAAGTCCAAAATCTAGTGGGGCAGTCAAATTTTAAAGCTCCAAAATTATCTTCTTTGACTCCAGGTCTCACATCCAGGTCATGCTGATGCAAGAGGTGGGTTCCCATGGTCTTGGGCAGCTCCACCCCTGTAGCTTTGCAGGACAATGTCCCTCCCAGCTGCTTTCATGGGCTGGTGTTGAGTGTCTGTGACTTTTCCAGGCACATGGTGCAAGATGTCAGTGGAACTACAATTCTGGGGTCTGGAGGATGGTAGCCTTCTTCTCACAGCTTCACTAGGCAGTGCCCCAGTAGGGACTCTGTGTGGAGGCTCTAACCCCACATTTCCCTTCCACATTGTCCTAGCAGAGGTTCTTCATAAGGTCCCTGCTCCTGCAGCAAACATTTACCTGGGCATCCAGGCGTCCCATATATTTTCTGAAATCTAGGTGGAGGTTTCCAAACCTCAATTCTTGACTTCTGTGTACCCACAGGCTCAACACCACTTGGAAACTGCCAAGGCTTTGGGTTTCCACCCTCTGAAGCCACAGCCCAAGCTCTACGTTGGCCCCTTGCAGCCACTGCTAAAACCGCTGGACACAAGGCACCACATCCCTAGGCTGCACACAGCTCAGGGATTCTGGGCCTGGCCCATGAAACCATTTTTCTCTCCTTGGCCTGCTGACCTGTGATGGGAGGGGCTGCAGGTGAAGACCTCTGACATGCCCTGGAGACATTTTCCCCATGGTCTTGGGGATTAACATTAGGCTCCTTTCTTCTTATGCAAATTTCTGCAACTGGCTTAAATTTCTCCTTAAAAAATGGGTTTTTCTTTTCTACTGCATCACCAGGCTGCAAATTTTCTGAATCTTCATGCTCTGTTTCCCTTTAAAACAGAATGCTTTTAACATCACCCAAGTTGCCTTTTGAATGCATCGCTACTTAGAAATTTATTCTGCCATGTACTCTAAATTATTTCTCTCAAGTTCAAAATTCCATAAATTTCTAGGCAAGGGCAAACTGCCACCAATCTCTTTGCTAAAACATAACAAAAGTCACTTTGGTTCCAGTCCCAACAAGTTCCTCATCTCCATCTGAGACCACCTCAGCCTGGACCTTATTGTTCATATCACCATCAGCATTTTTGTCAAAGCCATTCAACAAGTCTCTAGGAGGTTCCAAACTTTCTCACATTTTCCTATCTTATTCTGAGCCCTCCAAACTGTGCCAACCTCTAACTGTTACCCAGTTCCAAAGTCACTTCCACATTTTCGGGTATCTTTTCAGCAACTCCCCACTCAATTGGTACCAATTTGCTGTTTTAGTTCATTTTCACACTACCGATAAAGGCATACCCAAGACTGGGAAGAAAAAGAGGTTTAATTGGACTTACAGTTCCACATAGCTGTGATTCTGATTCCACCTCAGAATCATGGTGGGAGGCAAAGGCATTTCTTACTTGGAGGCGGCAAGAGAAAAATGAGGAAGAAGCAAAAGTGGAAACCCCTGTTAAACCTGTAAGATCTCATGAGACTTATTCAGTATCATGAGAATAGCACGGGAAAGACCTGCCCGCACTATTCAGTTACCTCTCTCTGGGTCCCTCCCACAACATGTAGGAATTCTGGGAGATGCAATTCAAGTTGAGATATGGGTGGGGACACAGTCAAACCATATCACTGGTCATATCAAAGTAAGGTTCACCCCAATGACCAGTTTTAACCTTAAATACCTTTTTAAAGGCTTTATCTGCAAATAGTCACATTCGGAGGTACTAGAGTTTAGGATTTCAACTTAAAAGTTTTGGGAGAACACAGTTTATCCCATAATCAAAGTTCAAGTGCTCATTCAATTAAGCACATTCTAACCATTAAGATCTGTTTACAAAATGCATTTACAAACTGTATAACCTTATTTTACCATATCTCTTTAAAAATGAAAGTACTTTAAAGCAATGAATGCAAAGAAACCATGAAACAAAAATAAGACTATAATGTAAGCTTTATTAGACACAAGAAAATGCAAGATTTAACCCATCCCATTCTGGTACAAGCTTTTACTTAGCCACATAATGAGGTAAAAACAATGAGAGACATTAAGAATATTTCAAGGATAACTCACAGGGTTTCTTTCTCCTGTTATTAAAATTGCATTCTCTTAATTTATTTCTTCCAGTCATTGCTCTAACTATGCTCTCTGTAGTACTTTGCTGGAGAACTGAGCAAGAATTAAGTGGTAGCACTATCCATGAGAGTATGTGAGAAAAAAGTCTTTGCTGACCCAGACCTGGGAAATAGGCTGTATGGGGGCCCTAAAGACTATCTTCAAGCTTGATGATTTGCTATAAGGACTTACAGGTTGCAAATGCTATTATATTCACAGTGATAGTTTATTATAGTCAAAAGATAAAGAGAAAATCAGCAAAAGGAAAAAGTTCATGGGACGAGTCCAGTCCAATTCTAAGTATCCCTTCCAGTGGAGTAGCACAGCATGAGTTTGATTCCTCCAGCAATGATCTGTAACCACGTGTGTGGAATGCTGCTATCCAGGGAACTTCAACTGAGCCTGGTTGTCTAAGTTTTTTATTGTTGGGTCAGTCACAGTCAGGTAGTCTTACAGTGCCTATGTAACTGACCTCGGTTCCTGGGGCTCTAGCTTCCTAGATTCAAAGCAGGTGTTTACCATAAATGACATTACTAGGATAAACTGTCTAGACAAAATGGCACAGCATTTCACAAGCCCACAGGCATACACAAACAAAGTGTAAGACACAATAGCCCAAGAGCTCAGCTAAGACCATTAGAAAAGGCTTTTCTTGAGAACGGGCAGGGGTAGAACAACATAGTACACTCAATTAACTTTCTCCTGTACATGGGCAAGTCCCAGCTTATAGTATTTTACCAGTAGGGCCTGGGTCTATATTACAGATAGTGAGTACAAGTGATATTCCTAATAATAACCCAGTATAAAGCAGGAAAAATAAGTATGATGAATCATTTTGAAGATTGAACTAAGTTTACAAATAAGAAAGAATAAAGTCAGAAGCTGGAAAATCTGACAGCCTGGCAAAGATTCAGGGAAATAATTCTGAATGAAGGGCTAGAAAAATGAGGAAGGAATAGATATCATTGTTACCCGATAACACTTAAATTAAATCAGGAATGTGTGAAATGGCTTACAGATAAAGGAGAATAATTTTCAGAACAAACCTCTAGTGCCTTACAGCAATATTTCTAAGTTAGAGTGCATAGACTTAAACCTTTTTCTGTATGTGTGCATGGGTAAATAGGTATCAATATGCATTATACTCTCAAAATATATATCACATTGACCTCATTCTTGTTTGGTGATTCAAATAATTACCTAACTTTACCTTAGACTTTTATCAAGAAAAAATCATTATGCCAAGTGTGAGTGTGAGCTTTCCTCTAATTATGGCCTAATTAAATTGAATTTGGAGTCTTGTTATAAAATTGTTGTCATTGGTAAGAGAAGTATCCTATAGCCAAGGCTATTTGGAGGCTTTGGTAGGAAATATGATCAAGACTGAGACCTTTAATTCTATGTGGTTATATTCTCACCTTGTTTTTGGATCTCATCTCTCTTTAAGTTAAAGGAATGCAAACTGTTCTACCATTATTTCTACATGTTTGGGTTTGTTTTCTCCTTTTTCTTTTTGTTTACAATGTACAGCTTATTACTCATGCATGTAGTGATTTAACTTCTTGAAGCAGTTTCTTTCTTTGTAGAGTAGTTTGCTAAGAAAACTTCAACAAATTACCACAAGCCGGGTGGCTTAGAACAATAAAAATTTGTTCTCTTACTTACTGAAGGCCAGAAGTCTAAAGTGGGTCTCACTGGGACAAAATCAAGGTGTTGGAAAAGTTGCACCCCCTCCGGGGATTCTAGAAGGGAATCAATTTCTTCTTCTTTTGCAGTTTCTGTAGGCTGCATTGGTTCATGGCCCCATGTGACATCACCTGTTCTTCTCTTGCTTGCATAGTCACATCACCTTTTTCTTTTTCTTCCTGTCTTTCAAATCTCCCTTTGCATTCTTCTTATAATGATAGTTGTGAGTACATTTACGACCCATTCTGGTAACGCAGGAAAATATCCCCATTGCAAGATCCTTAATTTAATCCCATCTGCAAAGTCTATTTTGCTATGTAGTACAATGTTCACAGGCTCCATGGATTAGAATTTGGACACCTTAAGAAGCTATTATTCAGCCTACCATACTTGTAGAGAATATTTGTCCACTCTAATTTTACCATTTGGTCAATAACTATTACTCAAAAAAATATGTCTTGCATCTTGCATTATCTTTCTATTTTCTTGGTGCTGAGCAAATTAGGGGGTAAAGAGTCTGGGATTCCTTATTGTACCTCATAACCAGTCAGCTCAATTCTTATTTTCAGATGATAACCCAGGAAAGCAGTTGATTCTTTAAGGCATCTAATACTGTCAGGTAATACATCTTTTCAACTTGAAGGAAACCTTCTACAGGAGGCATTGCAGAAAGCATTTAATGAAGTTTGAGATAACCACATTAGACAGTACTACACAATAATTTTCCTTTTTAGAATTTTTGATAGATGATAGATAGCTATCATAGATAAAAAGGCAAACAGAACTATTCTCCTGAAAGAATATATAGTTTGTGCATATCTGTTGTGAAGATAAATTGAATTTGATCTGATATAAGATAATCATTCATGATCATTTCTGAAAGGAATTTTGTAAGTAAACATTTAACTCCAATGTATGACATAATTCAAAAAGAACAAAAATCATAAATATAGGGCTTAATGATTTCTCTCAAAAAGGGACACATTCTTGGAACAAACACTGAAGTCAATAAATAGAATGTTATCAATGAATCAGTCAGGGATCACTCAAGGAAGTAGACTCGGTATCAATAACTATGTAAAAAAGAATTTATTATGAGAGTATACTTCACAGGTATGTGGGAGGAGTTTGGAAAGTGAAAATAGGTAGTGAAAAGTCAGATGATCATAGAGTTTCTAGCCAACCTGGCTGAGACACTAATGAGAATAGACAACTCAGAGTTTGCTGCGAAATAAGAAGTTCTAAAACCTTCTACTGCCAAAGCAGAATATTGAATGGGGGACTTATAAAGAGGTTATGATATGCTGTTGCTCCAATGCAACATCCGATGTGTTGTGTAGCCATGTATCTAGTGGTAAGTCTGGCGTCTCTGTTGGTCATTAGAGCTAGTAATCAGAAAGGTGAGCTGGATGTAGAGAAGATGAGAGAAAAGATTATCTAGGCCTTAGAGCACCACTCTGCCTGTCTATCACCATATTGACTGTGGTAACTTTCCAAAAACAATGACTACTTATTGAGCTCAAGTTTCTCTTTTGCCCAGTCTTAACCTGAAAATCACACAAGAACAGTATCATCCAGCTCATCCAGCAAATGAACATTTCGGGAGCACCCTGCTCCCCATAGTCTCATCCACTTAATGAAGTTTGAGGGTAGAATTTGGATACCTTCAGAAGCCATTATTCAGCCTACCACACTTGTATAAAATACATGGCCACTCTGATTTTACCATTTGGTCAATAACTATTACTCAAAAAATATGATTATGTAGTTAGTGACTATGGGGAGTCACTATATCTTTCACGAGTAACCGTTATGTTGACTTGTAACTACATAGATTAATTTTTCCTGTTTTGTGCTTTATTTGAATGGACTCATGAGATATATATTTGCTTCTGGTTTCTGCTGCTCAACATCAACTTCTGTGAGTCATCCACGTTGTTGTGTGTAGTTGTAATGTATTTATTCTCATTGTTACATTGACTATTCCATTGCATAAATAGATCAGGAGCTTTTGTCTATTCTACCAATAATGTGTGTTTGAATTGTTTCCATTCAAGGGCTGTTGATAACAGTGGTGATGTGAATAGTCATATATATACACCTTGGGTTGCACATGATTGCTTGGTATGTACTTAAGAATGGAATTTATGTCCAAGAGATAGGCATATGTTTAATTTGACCTGATGCTACCAAACTATTTTACACAGTGGGTACTTAACTTCTCAAAATAACCTTTCCAGTTTACAAATGATGACAATATTTTCACTCCTGTAGGGTTATTATGAGCAGAAAGTCATAAAATCCATTTTAAACACTTGTGTGCCTCAAACAAAATGGGTCATCAATAGGTGATGGGTCATTATTATTTACTATATCTTCATAGTTTGATGATCACAAACCAGCCAGAGCTCATTAGTTCAGGCACTATTTCTTAACTGCACATAACATGCCCAACACTATACTATGTACTCCCAGCCAACGATGTATAATACTTGGGCTTGATCCTCAGTTGTCTCCGCATAAGCACAAGGAACATTAATAGGACTGAGTAGAACCCTATACCTCACCACATTAAGTGTGTTTCAAAGTGTCAAAAAGCAGTAAGTCCACTGTTTAGAGAGTATTTGGATGATCTCATTTGTAACAGGGGAGGGCTGGAATGGAGCGACCAGTACATTTTAGCCAAAGGTACAGATACTAAATTCTCATTTAGTAGAAGTAAATTTTGACTAGATCCTAAATTTACTTTTCAATCCTGGTGTTCCTAAATCTCACCTTAGATCACAATTAACATGATAATGATAAAAATTGGCTTAGTGAAACACTAAGATTAGTGAAACACCTAGAAGTGCATAAGAGAAAATGTGCCTACTCCTCAAGGATTTGCAGTCTAATTGGAACACTAATGATAAACAAGTAAATATATAATACATAAAGCCAAACAAAAAATTACTTAAAGAACAAAACAAAAGTTTTGTTCCCTCCATTCTAACCATCCCCTGTTACTAATGAGATCATCCAAATACTGTGCAAAGAGTGGACTTACTGCTTTTTGGTAACTTGAAACACAATTAATGTAGTTAAGTATAGGGATCTCCTCAGCATTTGGGGAGATAGAGACTGCCAAGAAATACAATTTTAGATAATTTGATGAGGGAGGCATTTGAGAGTACCTACAATATGTATGTGTAGATTATCAAAAGGATAGAACACTCTATTTCAGACATAGCCTTAAGCATGAACATTTACACATTACGTAATGTTAGAACACTGTTCACATTTGACAACTAAAACACACACACACACATGCTCACACACATGGACATTTAGGAAGAAGATGCAATATTTGCTAAACCCTGATGCATTCCAGAGAATAATCTTTGACACATAAAAGTTGACTAAGGAAAATTTAGCTGTGACAGTTGACTGTTATATTTTCTCATTTATTACAATTATGAGTTGTCAAAGAGATAAGACAAATTTGAGTCTCTAAGACTATTAGGGAAAGAGAGTGCCAGTAAAACTTTATGTTTTTATTCTTTCTGACTTATTTCCATAACATAGTTTCTTCAATTTAAAGTCAAAAATTCTTGATTATGCAAGTTCCACTTGCTTTCAGAGAATTCATCTGGGAGCCTTGTTTCTAGCAAGATGACTAATTGCTAGATTAATAAAGACATCAATATTCCCCCACACAAATGCTTAGGGTTCCCTGCCCTGAATATATGAGATGTGTCATCTTCTCTGACTGCCTAGATAGTATAATTTTCTCAATTTATATTCTTCTCCTTTTTTATCATTATTCATATTATTTAAAAATTAACAGTTTTCAAGAATTTCCATTGTGGGATTCGTAGATAGTCATAGCAAAGCAAAAGGATGTGGGGAAGCAATCTGGTCCCATTGTTTGCTGGATGCAAGATCTTGGCCAATTTAATTCATTCAAGAAACATTTATAAATACCTTCGATGTGCCAAATTCTTATGATATTTTTAGTTAATCAAAGACAAAAATATCATCCTGTGTGGGGTTCCCTCTGAATAGCTAGATTTCTAATCTGGGGGTAATTATATTATAAACTATCACAAGGGTGATAGGATGGATTAAGTGAATTCGTGGAAGGACTTGGTTATTAAAGAGACCTGGTTATGCCACTCATTTGCATGAATTTTAAGCAGCTTTTAAAACTCAATTTGTTTGTGTCCTCCAGACACCATAGTGCCACTTCTTATTTTTTACAGCCAAATTGTTTTAAGGTATATTGTTTATACTTACTGTTTGTGCTTTCTCAATTTCCTGTTCATTACTAAATTGACTATGACTTTTATGTTTACATTACCATACACTGAATTCCTCTTATCATTGCAACCATACACCATTACCATGGACAGTTCTCGTTCCTACAATGTTTCGCTTTGGCAACATTTGACACTCTGGAAAACTTCCCTTGAAACCTTTCACTTTCATGAAACCACACTACCTATGTTCTTCTTCTCATTTTACATTATCTCACTATTTTCTTACTTGTAATTAAATCAGAATACTCTTCAGGCCTGTATACTCCATTTGGTCAATTTGATTCACTTCCATAGCTTAAATTACAAGTATTACAGGTTGTCTCCACAATTGCTCTCTTGCCCAGAATTTTTCTCAAAAGAAATAAAATATGGTCATGTATGCTGGTGGCTCTCAAGCCTGTAATCCCAGCACTTTGGGAGGCCGAGACGGGTGGATCACGCAGGTCAGGAGATCGAGACCATCCTGGTCACACGGTGAAACCCCGCCTCCTACTAAAAATACAGAAAAACTAGCTGGCGAGGTGGTGGAAGCCTGTAGTCCCAGCTACTCGGGAGGCTGAGGCAGGAGAATGGCGTAAACCCGGGAGGCGGAGCTTGCAGTGAGCTGAGATCCGGCCACTGCACTCCAGCCTGGGTGACAGAGCGAGACTCCGTCTCAAAAAAAAAAAAAAAAAAAGAAAGAAATAAAATATTTATTTGTTTCCTGCTCATTCCTGCTCATTTCAAGTGGATATCATGTAATATCTCAAGCTCAATACCAATAGTACTGAATTACTTTTCATTAGTCCCACTGAACCTGCTTGCATTTTCAATAATACAACCTTCCTCCTTATCTCCTTCTTCTCCTTTATCATCCACATTCAGTGAACAACTAAGTCTTGTCATTTTGGCATGCAATTATATCTCAAATCCCTTCCCACTCTATTAATTTCACTTTTACCCTTACCATTTCTTTCATGTACTGCTGCAGTAACCTTCTAATTTGTCCTTTCCCCTTTATTCTTTCTTCCATCAAGTTCATTCTCCATAATTTTGAGAGACCTTTCTGACATGAATATGAACATATTACTGCATGATTAACACCTTACAATGATAGTAGATAAAATCTTAATACATGATTTCCTGACAATCTAGTCTTGATTTTTCTCTCTAGCCTCTTCTTCAAGTGTCCACTGTACTGAGAAAAAAAAACAATTTCTGAACAATTTCACTTGTTGTTTTCTACCTCTATCTCTATTGTCTATTCCAAATATTCACTGTAATAGTGAGAAGAAACATTTCTGCACAATTTCACTTTCTACTTTCTTTCTTTCTAGAATATATTTCCTCCTCTTTTCCTGAATTCATTCTTTGGTGCTTCAACTACCAGGGTAACTCTTCTCACCATGGAGGTCTTCCCTGGACCTCACTATTGTGTTAAGAGTCCCCAGTACAGCCTCATGTTCCCATGACATACTCTTATTATGACAATCTTTATATTTCAGTGTAGTTTCATGTGTGATTATCTATCCTTTCTGCTAATGTGTCAGCTTAATAAGCAACTCCATTTTTTAGCAGTAAGCAATGACTACTACATTATATTCACTTAGTACATGTTTACTTAATGAATTAATGAATGCTGAAATATGTATGTAACTCTTGTTGAATGGGGAAATGGATATTGAGGTGTTATTATCCACTCTTCTATTATATCAAATCACTTTTCTAATGTTTATGTTGTATTGGTCCCAGTAGATTTATAATTACTAAATAATTACAATCACTATTCATCACATACCTGTTTATCACATACCTGTTTATCTTTTCTCTCCAAAAATGCACACGGACACAAATAACTAAACCATTTAATTTCACAATTAACCCGTTTCAGATTTGGCAATTTCATACTTCGAGTCAGCCACTGTAGTGTGGCACAATTGCTCATATTAACTCTATTTGGTTAAAACATACTGGAACAGGTTCAAGAGGCCCCAGTGTCCTCCCAAGAAAGAATCAAACAACATATCACAACTATCTGCCATTAGGTTTACACTTCACTCAACTCTTACCCCTTTTTCTCTCATCCCAATTTAAAAATCTCTCAGTTACAACTGCAAACATATAATTAGAGCTATTAAATTATGCTTATTATAAGCAAAGGCAATCCATCACATCTGTGAATTTATAGACATAGAAAATAAGTCCTTTAGAGGTCTCCATTTATTAGGAAACTAAGAACAGTTTTACTGGGTCTGTATTTCAGATCTATGTTAAATATAATAATGTATATTTGATGCTTTTATTTAATATGGAGGGATTAGAAGGTATATTAAAAATGTTCTCAAATAATTGTTTTATCAATAAACAATTCAGAAAATAGAGTTAAGATGAGCACTTGTGTTATATTGCAGTGGCTGACTTAACGGATGATATTATCAACTCTGAAAGGGATATTGGGAAATTAACCAGTTTAGCCATTTGTCTATCCAAAGTATTTTATTCACTGTACAATGGAGTTTAATAGCCCAAGGGGTTAAATATCTCAATAGTATTATAAAAGTGGTTAACTTTTTTTTAGAAAACATAATTTTTACAAATGGAGAAAACTCAATAATCTTTGAATGTGAATGTAAGTAATACACTTAGTTATGGAAGTCAAAGTATGGGAAGGTAGTTAATCAGAAATAATTGTTTCTGGTTGAGTACCAGAATTTTCTGAATTAAAAATATGGTTTTTTTCCTAAGGATAAACATTAATGTACCTTGTGGAAAGTAAATCAAAGTGGCATTACATTTTATAAGGAAAATAAACTCTTCTATGTTTTATCAATGCAAATGTGTTATTACAAGATTTTATCAATCTTCCTGAAAGTCATAAAAAATGACTTAATATTGAACCTATGTGTAGACGATTTTTAAATAGCATGAAAAGATCAGGTAGAGAAGCTGGGACAGAAGAAATACAGTACAGTTCAATTAATTAACCCTTCTTTGCTATTATTGTAAGTGATATTAAAAGAAAATGCTTGTAGAAATGCTGAACTCCTTGATGGTTTTAATCCTAGTAGAATAATAGTCTACAATTATTCATATATGGTGATATCAGCTCACAAAACACCTATACCTACCCCAACTTTGAGCCCACAGCACTGGAAAAGTACAACTTTCAAAAAGTTAAACACTGATGACTTTCATAAAAACAAGCAAAATCTATATCAAATATTTTATTCATTTCACTAATTAATAAGTGAAGCAATAAAATGTTTATACTGATTCAAAAAGTATTTGAAAATCTAGATATTTATAGGCAATTTACAAATACATTTTTTAACAAAATTACCAGGTGAGATTAAAAAGAAAAACGGAAAACTGGTTACTCTCCTCTGGGGCAATAAAATGAAACCTTTGTAGTTATCTTTTCTACTGTACAGAAAGTACTAGCATCATTATAGACAAAAGTCTCCATGTTAAAATATAATTTTGCCAAATGTACCTTTATTCAACAGTACAGAATAATGAGAGCAAAGCATATTCCCTTAGGTAATCCTTAAATGGGCTTGTCTCCTTAGGACCTGAAAAAATACCCAATTGATCTTTTAGCCTAATTTTCGAGATCTATATACTTTTTTCCCTAACAGAACTCAGTAAAATTTTGAATAATCTGCTGAATAAACAGTATAAACAAAATAGTACCAGATTCCCTTACAGAATAAATTAGATAACAAACTATGTCATAACAGATAAATAAAAGACAAAAATCAGAACCTCAACAAAATAAGATTTATCAAGCAACTTGCACAGATACATATAATTTTATATATATAGTATATACATAATTGTATAAGTTCATGATGAAAAGATTAGAAATTAAGTACTGGAAGAACATGCTATTTAAGAAGATCTTGAAGCAAATTACAGCATTTAATTCCCATTGTACCCCTCTGGGTTAGACATTTTAATACTCGTTTTAGAAATGACAGTACACACATTTTTGAAGGTTAAATAATGGAAGGCTAATAATGGAAGAATTAAGCCATGACAATGGGTTTTCAAATGTGTAGAGGATCTGCTTTTACAGGAATAGATAGAAAACAAGAAACTCTCATTTTTAAAGACAACATAGATACCAAGAGCATTGTATTTATTTTACTATAGTTAATGCCTGAATTCCTTCATATTTGCCTTTTTTTATTCCCTGAGCACAATCATTCTATAATGAACTAGAGAGCCTTAAATCAATGTAAATCATCACTTATTTGTCAGAAAATTCAATACCCTTTCCCCCCGTCAAGTTTACATTAAGTTTTCTGAAGAAAGTTATGTCAATACTCTGACTGACAGATGATAAATCCCAAAGGCAGTCTTATAGATTAGCAATTATTCTGGAATATAACTACTCTAAATTTGAGATGAGATAACTTCATGATCATTGTCTAGTATATGTCATTGAATATTTCATTTCTTGTATCTCCTTAATTGGTTGTATATTACCCAGTCAATTCTTCTCACTATTTGACATGGTATTAAAGATTTTTTTGCCCTGATATTCACACAAATTTCTTTTTAAACCCATGCTTTTCAAAGTAGCTTCCCACAGCTCTGAGAGTTTTTTCACCCTCTACAACTATTTTGAAATTAAAAATACATTTCATCGTAATTGTGCTGTATTCCCCATACTCTGCCTCCCAGATATGTTTTCTGATTCGCTCATTCCATTTCCTTTTCAAAATATTGTGATTTTCACAATATCTACTGTTCGTATAGGCCTGCTTAGCAAGAAACTGGAATGACAGCCAACACGGACTTCGTATCTCAAGCTTTTGAAAAGTTTTGATAAAAATATTAAATTATTTGCCTTGAATGAACTACCTCCGTTGTACATTTTGCTAACATCATAGTTAGTGGGTATATTCCACAGTCTTTTCCTGATGGTAAGGCCAGGCAGGGCTCACTTATAAAACATGGAAATGATGTCTTTAATAATTTCAATTGCATTCTCTCTCTTCTCAATATGTCCCTTGACCTTGACCCTGAACTATGTTCTTCATATTCTGAATGACTCAGCCACTCCACTAGACAAATCATTTATACTGTATTAACCTACCATTTGGGCCATATAAACGGAGATTTTTTAAACTCAAAGTTTCTCTTTAATTTATGGTTATAATATATTTAATCTTTTAACAAACATAATGTTGATTCAATTAATATTAATCATAATAATAACTGACATTTATCTGATTCCTAGTATAGCCATGTTCAGGTACTTTAAATTATTATGTAACTTACTCATTATAATAACTTTTGAGATACTTCATATTATTAAACATATTTACTCATTTTACAGCTGAGATGCAGAAAAATTGATCAATTTGCTAAAAAAAATCGTACTACTGAAATGGAAAGTGTTCTATTTTGGAAGAGGAATACATAAAACTCATATGTAGAAGTTTTAACAGATTTTCTAGGATCTATAAGTACCCTGGAAAATAACTGATGAATTATTTTAATTGCCTCTTTAGATTTGAATGAATCATAGAATACCCAAATCATTTATCCAGATTTTCCGGAAGACCTGTGGCAGTCTAGTGAAGAAGTGAGAAGCAGGTATATCTAGTTTGATGCTTTTTGCTTTTCTTGTTCTGTTGGAGCAATGTTCTTTTCTCCTGGTACCTACTCCTACCCTTTTTTCAATTTCCTCATCAATACTGAGCACTTACATTGGTTTTCACACCTTTTGTCCTCAAGTGCCTATTCAGTACAGTCAATGTCACAAATTTTACCTAAATGTCTAAACAATTCCCTGAGAAATTTTTATGATAAAATAGCATCAGAAAGACGGGAACACATTCTAATCCAAATGAACTAAAACCCTGGATATAATGTCAGATATGTGTAACAAGAGGGAACAAAACTCTTACCCAGGTATAATTTGTAATTACAACTTGATAACTGCCTACCTCAATAACTCATTGAATGCATCTATTGAGTTTCTACCACATAAGGTACATAGGTTTGTGAGCTCTCTGCCTTTGTGGGGGTTACAGTCATTCAGAGAAGCTAGATCATTCGAAATACACAAAACATTAAAGATGAGAAATGTCCAGACAGAGAAAAAAGAAAGATATGTGCTTTTTATTCATGCCACAAACATAGACACAGAAGAAAAGAGAGTAGAAGTTAGGGAAAGGCAAAGGAAACAATAAAGAATAGACAAGTCATTCAGGTGAGTTATAGTGATTCCCAACCACCTCAGGACCATGAGTTTCCTGCCCTTTTCTTCTCTGCAAATAGTTTAAAGCATTGAAGTAGTACATCCCTCCATTTTTTGCATGGCGGAGGGGGGACTTAAAGGAAGAATCCCTGAGCCCCAATTGATAAGAACAATTTCAAATCCTCTAGAAAGAAGAGATGATGTATACTCCTTTGAGTAAAACATGCTCATGCTCATTACAGAGCATGTCCCCAAACACTAGTAGAACTCAAAGATAATAAGGATAAAAATAAAGTTGAGATTTAAATCTCTTCTGGGATGCTAATCATTGCACCAGACTTTTACCATGTTAGGACTTGGTTGTAAAAAGACCAGGGAAGAAGCATAATTCTGTTATGTATTTCCAAATGAGTGTTTTCTTCTCTTCATACTCTATCCTAAAACAATTATGCTAAATAATAAATTATTCTTATAAGAAACACTAGAACAAATTCTTATATTTAATTGATATTTAAAAAACATAAATGATTTACATATATCTTCCCTATTATAAGTGACTTTCAAATTTATGAGAGTCCAGTGAATGTTCGGGTTCACAAACATCATCTACTAAATAATTTGTTAGTAATTCAAACTATATAGTAGTTACATAAATAGATAATGGTTCAGAAAAAATCATCACCTACTTTGAATTTTTATGAGAAAAATAATTATCATTTTTCTATTACATATTATAAGATTGTAAGCAATACGCATTATTTTTGTCATTACCTTGATTGCTTTCATGACTTAAAGATGGGATTACGTAATTCTCATTGAAATGGTTTAACATTGTGTCAGCATATCAGTACAAAAGCCTCAATTTGGGGCTACATTTTATTTACTGTACTTAAATATGAATTTAGATTGTTAACATCTGTAAAGTGGAGGAGGCTTATTAGTATACCCTTTAGAGGACTTTTGTAAAAATGTTTACAAAATCAATTTTTGTGGGAGAGTCTTTTCTGATATAATTACTCTACTATAACCTGTTTAAGAAAATAATTTTGGAGACAGAAGGTACGGGAATCCTTTCTCCTAGAAAAGTGAAGGACTGAGTTGCTTTTGGATAACTTAGAAAACTCTTTTGTTAGGAGAAGACTGCAGATTCCATTGTCATATTCCAAACTCACTTCAAAGGAGCGTTATCTGAACTCAGTTTTGGAACCCATCACATAAACCTATTTTTTCCATGATATAAAGTTGGAGAAAATGTTTTTACATCTGTACTTCTGAGTCATCTGTTCTTAATGAAATTGTTAGCAAACAGTTCTGATAATGGCACCATCCTGACAGAATTTATAAAGCCAAGACTGGCTGGTACAGTGCTTTTGAGAATTCGAGTTGCTAAAATTTTAAGTACCAAAGGGAAATTCAGTACTTACCAAAGCCTTAAAAAGTATGTAGGCCAGAAGAAAACAAAGGGAGTAATTCATGAAAGATAGAAAAAGGAAAAAAAAGTCTGTAGGAAGATTTATGAATCCCTAACGTATTTTGCTGTAATTGTTAAATCCCTAGTGCAAATAGATGAAGGACAGAATTCTGATACATTTCCTCTTACCTTCAGAATTTTTCTCCGTGCAAGATTAAGATTTTACAAATACAATGCATTTTAACATGTTCTCTTTTTCAGGATTATAATTTAGTCGTGGAGGGAGTTTAAACATTTCAGGAAAAGAGAAAGTCAGCAGGGTTATAAAATACATATCATTTTATCTTTCACCAACTTCTGCCCTATGTGATTCCCAATATTCGAAAACAGACTTAGAGCATTTGTACACTCCAGATGCATAAGAAATATAAATGTATTGGGACATATTCTAACAGATATATACATAGCTAATATATGTATAATATTTACATACAAAATAAGGCATAAAAATAATGTTGAAAATCACTAATCTGTACTTAAAACTTCACTATAAAAAGGAAAAAAATTAAGAACTAAAGTTAGGAAAGTTGCCCAATATTTATAACTACTGAAGATACAGAAAAGTTGCTTCTCAGTAAGTTGATCTGCTTCTCAGAACATAACATTTGCTGCTTCAATCTTTCCATTATTTTTCATTTAATCATTTACAAGAAATCATTAAATTGAGTCTAAAAATGTCCTTTTCTTAACAATATTCTATTAGAGTGGAAATCAAGTGAGAGAATCCCTTTTCAATCAATAGTGAAAAGTAGAACATAAAGTATCTCCCTTGAGAGTATGAATGAAGGTGATACACAAGAGAAATTGAAATGTAGACATTTTGACAGTTTTTCCTTTATGTAGCTCTCTTTTTAAAGGATTAGAAGTACTCAAACTAGCAAGACAAAGTATTAATTTGAACTCTCTCATTGGGAGTAAAAAAAGATGTCAAATTTTTATCTAAGTTTATATTGGAATATTGATATTGGAGAAAGATAAAATGCATCACTAGCTTGCCAAAACAAATGCACACTTGATTTAGTGGTTCTAAAGCAATAGAAATTTATTTCTTCTTTATATACTACCCATGATGGGCACCTCCTGTTGGCAGGTAGGTTTCATCTGTATGTCTATTGAAAGACTGTATTCCTCCTTGTGGAATCCATTTGTCATTCCACTGTGACCTACAGCCTCAGAATCCTCTTACCTCCTGTTCATGAAAGGAGGAAAGACATTGGAGAAAGCATGCCTACAACTTGTTGTCTGTTTGCAACTAACATTCAGTTTCAATGGTAGGTATTTTGTCAGTTTTTGCTTTCTAGTCTATGTCCAGTAATTAGAAGAGTGGCATGCTGTGAGGATAAGACATTTAAGTATTTGTTGAAGATGAACTTTGTGTATTTCTTCGCCAAAGGACTAAGAATTGATTATGAATGTTACTCTAAGCTTTGGTGTGATTAAATGATATTTCTCATTGACTGGATATTAAATGGTATGATGAGTATCAAGGTTAAAAGATAAAACTATTTAAAATAATAATAGTTATAATAATTTGTTAAGAAATACACTGTATAAAAAGATGTAAACTGTGACATCAAAATATAAAATATGGGAGTGGAATGGAGTGAAAGTATTGTTTTTAATGCATTCGAAGTTATGTTATTATCAGCTCATTATAACTAAAATGTTTTATGTAAGCTTTATGGTAACCACAAAGCAAAAATCCACAGACACACCAAAGATGTTTAAAAATATTAAAATACAAGGATTCAAAGCATCACTAGAGAAAATCATCACTAAAAGTGGGGAAAAAATAAATATCTATAAAACAACAAGAAATCAATCAACAAAATGGCAATAATAAGTCTTTAGCTCTCAGAATTTTAATGCAATCATGTAATGCTTAACAATGGAAAATAAATTTAAAAAACAATTAGCCTGGCATAGTGATGTGCACCTCTAATCTCAGCTACCCAGGAAACTGAGGCAGGAGAATCGCTTGAACCCAGAAGGTGGAGGTTTCAGTGAGCTGAGATCACGCCACTGCACTCCAGCCTGGGTGACAGAGTGAGACTCTGCCTCACAAAAAGAAGAAATAGAAAAGGATATTCCATGCAAATGGAATACAAACATACAACACAAAATATAATATATATATGCAATACAAAATACTATATACATATATATATATGCAATACAAAATACTATATACATATATATATATGCACCTGACATTGGAGCACTTAAATACTTAAAGTAAATATTAATAGTTCTGTAGGGAGAAACAGATGGCAATACAATAAAACAAGAAACTTCAATACTTCATTTCAGCAATGGACAGATCATGCAGAAAGAAAATCAATAAGGAAATATTGGAGATACACTACATTTTAGACAAAATAGACCTAACAGACATATATAGAACATTTCTTCCAACAGCAGTACTGTACACATTCTTCACAAGTGCACACAGAACATTCTCCAGAATAGACCATATATTAGGCCACAAAACATGTCTTAACAAATTTTAAAAGATCAAAATCATATCAAATATCTTTTCTGATCACAATGGTATGAAACCAAAAATCAGTAACTGGACAAATTTTTAAAAATTCACAAATACATGGAAATTAAACAACATTCTCCAATCGCTCAAAGAGTCAAATAAGAAATTAAATGGGAAACGAAACATTTCCAAACTTATGGGATACAGCAAAGGCAGTTATTTCAGGAAAGCCTATAGAAATAAATGCCTACATAAAAGAAAGAAACATCTCAAATAAATAACCTAATGGTTATCCCTCAAGAAACTGGAAAAAGAAGTACAAACTAAACCCAAAATTAGTAGAAAGAAGGAAATAGTAAAGATCTGAACAAAAGAAGTGAAATAGAGACTAGAAAAACAACAGAAAGAAATCAATGAAACTATGAGATGGGTTTTTGAAAAGATAAACACAGTTGAAAAGCTGTAGCTGACTGACTAAGAAAAAAAGAGAAGACTCAAATAAATAAAATCTAAAATGATAGAGGAGATGCCACCACTCATAACACAGAAATACAAAGGATTATGAAACTACTATGAACAGTTATACATCGATAAATTAGATAACCTAGAAAAAATGGATACATTCCTAAACACATACAAGTTGCCGAGACTTAATGATGAGAAAAGAGAAAATCTGAATAAATCAATAATAACTAAAGAGAATGAATTAGTAATGAAAAGTCTGCCATCAAAGGAAACTCAGTACCTGATGGCTTTATTTTTGAAATCTTCCAACATGTAAAGAAGATCTAATTATATATGTTTTTGTGGTGGTTAGTACTGGTTTTTCCTTTCCATATTTAGTGCTTCTTACAAGAACTCTTGTAGGGCAGGCTTGGTGGTAACAGAATTCCTCAACATTTGCTTGTCATGGGAGGATTTTATTTCTCCTTCACTTATGAAGTTTAGTATGGCTGGCTATGAAATTCTGGGTTGAAAATTCTTTTCTTTAAGAATGTTGAATATTGGGCCCCAATCTCTTCTGCCTTGTAGAGTTTCTGCTGTGACGTCCACTGTTGGTCTGATGGGCTTCCATTTGTAGGTGACCTGGTCTTTCTCCCTGGCTGCCCTTAACATTTTTCCTTCATTTCAACTTTGGAGAATCAGATGATTATGTGTTTTGGGGTTGATCTTCTCATGGAGTATCTTAATGGTGTTCCCTGTATTTCCTGAATTTGCATATTGGCCTATCTTGCTGGGTTGGGGAAGTTCTCCTGGATAATATCCTGAAGTGTGTTTTCCAGCTTGTTTCCATTTCCCTCATCTCCTTTTGGTACTTCAATCAATCATAGGTTTGGCCTTTTTATGAAGTCCCATATTTCTTGGAGGTTTCGTTCATTCTTTTTCATTCTCTTTTCTCTATTCTTGTCTGCATGCCTTATTTCAGCAAGGTGGTCTTCAAACTCTGATATTCTTTTTTCTGCTTGGTCAATTCGGCTATTGATACTTGTTTTGCTTCATGAAGTTCTTGTGCTGTGTTTTTCAGCTTCATCAGGTCGTTTATGTTCCTCTCTAAACTAGTTATTCTAGTTAACAATTCCTCTAACCTTTTATCAGTGTTATTATCCTCTTTGCATTGGGTTAGAACGTGCTTCTTTAGCTCAGCATGGTTTTTACTTCTGAGGTAAGTTTTTAGTTTTGTTTCTTCTTTTTCTTTCCTTTTCATAGTCTTTACTTTTACTCATTTTCTGAAGCCTACTTCTGTCAATTAGTCCATCTGATCTCCTGTCCAGTTCCGTACCCTTGATGGAGAGATGTTGCAATCATTTGGAGGAGAAGAGGCATTCTGGTCTTTTGGGTTTTCAGCATTTTTTCACTGATTCTTTATCATCTTCATTAGTTTGTCAAGTTTCTATCTTTGAGGACACTGACCCTCGGGTGAGGTTTTGTGGGGGCTTTTTGTTGTTGTTGATGATGCTGTTGTTGATGCTTTCAATAATCAAGTATCTCTCTGTAGGGCTGCTGTAGGTTGCTGGGGGTTCACTTCAGACCTTATTAATCTGATTTGCTCCCATGTCTGGAGATGTCATTGAAGGAGTCTGGAGAACAGCAAAGATGGGTGCCTGCTCCTTCTTCTGGCACCTCTGGCCTTGAGGGGCACCACTCTGATGCCAGTAGGATCACTGAATAATAGAGTGTCTGACAACCCCTGTTGGAGGGTCTCACCCAGTTGGGTGGCATGGGGAACAGGACCTATTGAATGAAGCACTTTGTCCCTTGGCAGAGGGAGCGTGCTTCACGGGGTGGAAATCCACATATCTGGGCTGCCTGGATTCCTCAGAACTACCATGAGGAGATGTTAAGTCTGCTGGTCCACAGAGACTGTGGCCACCCCTCCTTCCTAGGGGCTTAGGTCCAGGGAGCTCCAGATTCTATCCCTGAGTCTCTGGCTGGAGTTATTGGAGTTCCTATAGGGAAGCCCTGCCCAATGAGAAAAGATAGGTCAGGGTCAGGCCTGAAGAGGTACTCTGGCTGCAGACTACTACAGCAGGTGTGTTGGGCTGTGGGGACAAGTCTTGGGACCAAGCCGTCCAACCTCCTTGGCTCCAACAGGTAAAAGTGCAGCCTGGAGCTATACAGGTGGGTGCCACTCTTCCCCTGCCTCAGGAGCTTAGTGTGTTAGGCAGTTGCAAGTTCCAGTGCTGGCTGCTGTCCCCTCCCCCAAGGAGCTCAAAGAGCTTAGACAGCAGGCAGCCACAGCCACCATGCTGGTCACCCCTCCCCCAAGGTGTTCAGTAGGCTTAAGCAGATTCTCACAGAGGAGCTGTAAGAATCTACACATTCTGGGTTTGGGACTCTAGGCCCCAGTGGCATGGGTTTGCACGTGGGATCTTCCTATCCATGGGTTGCACAGTTTCGTGGAAAAAGCACAGTTTCCCCAGCTGTATGGCACACTCACTCACTGCCTCCCTTGTCTTAGTGGAGGGGGTTCCCTTACCCCATATGATTCTCAGGTGGGCCACCACACTATACTGTTCGTCCTTCTTTCCGTGAGTCATGCCAGTCTTCTAGTCAATTTTGATGAGAGAACCTGGATACCCTGGTTGCCAGTGAAGGATTCACATGATTACTGTGGGTTTTTTCGATGGGAGCCTCCGAACACCACTGCTTCTAGTCAGCCATTTTGGCCCCACCCTCTACCAACTGATTCTTAAAGGAATTTCTACTGAGAAATTCTTTTTGTAAGACTATTTGTTTTACATTATATTAAGTGCTAAGTCTACCAAGGCAATTATTATAAAAGATTAAATTTTAATAAGAATGATTAATTTTTTGTAGGAATTTTAAGCCATGTTTCCCATGACCACAATCGCCATATATGGTGTGCATTTGGATACTGAACAATTCTAGGGGCAACATTTGCAGAGTAGCATCCTTTCTCAACTTTTATAATTCCATATATGTCCAATTTTTTTTTCCTAAATGCAATCTTAATTTTACATTTTTTTTTCTCCTAGAGGAGAACTGAAAAAGTTTAGGTTCTCTTTTCCATTGTCATTTTTATTCATCAAGCTTCCAATACAGTCTTAAAATATAGATTGCTTGAATTTTAACTCTCTGTTCTGCACATTAATCAGAAAAGATCTGTCAATTCTGAAGAAAAGATTGGGAGTATGGGACAGATTAAAAACTGACAGATTACATTTCTACAAAAGCTCCAGATCAGTTATATTTTTAAAAAATTATAATCAGGGTCTGAAAGTTTATTATAAGTTTTACAAGCATGAAGTTCTGTCTCTATCAACCCTATTCTGCTCTCTTGAAGCATTTTCAACCATAATTTTAGAATTAAACCATATCGATAATGGTAAACTAATTTTATTTTCATACTGCCACTATAACTTCTTCCTAATAGAATAAAAACTATACTTGGAATTATAAATATAACAAACTTAATGTATACAAGGAGGCCTTCACAAAAGAACCTATCTTTAAAATAATGTAGGCTACAGTATCACGCCATACTTACTTTAATTTCCTTTTTATACTCATAATCTAAAATGTACTCAAAATATAGAATCAACAAATCTCAGTTGATAAAAGTATTTCAAAATCACAGAATCTTGTGATACAAGGTTCTGAGTTTGACATTTATCTGGTTTAAAATACACTTCTCAAATATTTATGTGAGGAGAAACACATTTTCAGGTTTTTCCCTAAACTTTAAGGAATATATGTTGAGACATGAAAGAAAGAAAGAAATTAATAGTGATTCATGGAAACACAGTGGGGAGAAAATGCTGTGAAGTTACTGAATACTTAAAACTACCTTTCCTAGTACATTTAAAGTCATGATTATCCAATGCATCCAATATACAGCTCATCTTTACAAGAGAAAAATCAGAAAGACCTTTAAATTATTCACTTTATCTCTTGATATCCTCATGAAATCCTCTCAATAATTTTCACCACTCTTTCATCATAAACATCTTACTGTGATAAGTGAATGTCACCTTCACTGATATTTTCAAAATATTCAATACAGCTAAGCTGGACTTCACTAGATTGAAAAAGGTAATAGAATATTACGAATAAAAACTCACAAAGATATTTGCTAATGATAATTGGTAATTTGGGACAAATGTCTTGCTGAATAGAGCTAAAGTATCTAAACAAAATATATTTATAATCATCTCAAAAGCACAAAACCATTAACAAGATACTGAGGCATCAGTAAAACAAACTTAGTACACCAGAGTAGAATTCAGAAAAATAACATTAACATCCGAATTGCTTTTGCCCTGAAAATATCTGCTGACTGAAACAAAAATCAAACAAACAAACAACAAAAAAAGACTTTAAAACTAAACTGACTTCAAAGGCATCAAATTACGAAGGGACAATACAAAGTCAAGTACCCATTAAACAACTTTGAATAAAGTTGGAATTCTCAAAGGAAAAACCCAAATGATGAGTCAAAGGAGATGAAATAGCCTTTGAATGAACTTGGGGCTTGGCTTCCTATAGTCCTGGTTGTGTAGAGAACTGAAAACATTGAATGTAGATTAAGAAGGTATTCCACTGACTGTCATGGAATTGCTCTGAAGAAGTAAACAAAAATCCTCTCTAGAAGACAATACCATCATCTGAGGCTTTGTATTATATGTACAATTCATTTTTCCATAATGTAGTGATAAAGAAAGAGGTAGTGGAATATAAGAAACAATGAAGGGGCCGGGCACGGGGGCTCACGCCTGTTATCCCAGCACTTTGGGAGGCCAGGGCGGGCGAATCACGAGGTCAGGAGATAGAGACCATCCTGGCTAAAATGGTGAAACCCCGTCTCTACTAAAAATACAAAAAAAAATTAACTGGGCATGGGCGATAGAGCGAGACTCGTCTAAAAAATAAAATTAAATTAAATTAAAAAAGCAAAAAAAAAAAAAACAATGAATGAAAGTCATTAAATAGAATATAAACAGAAATAGATTAGATACCTGGATATATTGGAATTATTAGATGCAGAAGGTACAACTAGAAATTAAAGCTGGCCAAATAATTTGTCAGGTAATTAGAAACTACAAAAGTAACTTGGATATAATACAATAAAATTATACAAAAAGGAATAAAACTTAAAAGATGACTTTAATAAATACTTGTAGCAAAAAAGAGAATAAAGCACAAACTATGGCCCAAATAACTCTATTAGATGGGGCAAAATATTCCAAAATTATAAAAGAGAATGAAGAGAATATGAGTGACATAGAGAACATGATAAGGTCAAATTTTGATATAACTGGAGTCCCAGAGCCATAGAAAGGGAAAATGAAGCAGAGGCAATATTGGATGAGATAGTATTCAAAATAGACAGCAACACGCAGATTGAAGAAATCAAAATAATTCCAAGAAGAAAAATTAAAGTAATATAAACACAGACATATCATAGTTAAATCAGAGAAAAAGGAAATTTTTAAAGTAATCAGAGAAAAGTACAAATGATCATCAAAGAAACAGTGTTTAGACTGACAGATGACTTCTTAACAAATTGGATGTCAGGAATACTAGGAGGGATTATTAATTTCCTGAAGGGAAATTATTGCTAACACTAGAAAAAAAATTATTCAAAATGAAGTAAAACTAAAGTCATTTTCATACACACACATACACATACACACACCCCACACACGTCCCTGTACTTGAAAAATGACAAGAGAGTACCCATACTAAAAGAAATTATAGAGAGAGTTCCTAAGGCAAAACAAAAATGATTCCAGATAGGAATCAAAAGAGACAAAAAAGTTAGGACAAAAAAGAATAAAAATGTACATAATCAACATGAACTCAAAATAAATGGAAGAATGACTTATGGCTGTGTGTATCTGTGTGTGTGTGGTTTGTGTGTAGTACATAATAGAATATAAACGTAGAGAAAACATTGCTTGTATTTTAATGTCTTTCTGTTACCCTAAGTAGGATAAAATTGTAAATAATTGTAAATAACATACCATTTGATCATTTGATGATGCATCTTTACAAATACAACAAACACAAAATAAATTAAGAAGAATGATTATATACCTAAATATCAGAGGAGACTATTGACTGAGGGGTGTGTGTGTGGGTGTGTGTTTAATCTAAAGTCAAAAGAGTAAAGAACCAAAAACAGGTAGAATAGTTTTTTCAGAAAAAGCATATTCTAATAGTATATCCTTTACTATATCTATAATGACATTAAATATTAGTATCAAGTTGATACAAAAGTTGTCAGACTGGGTTTTTTTTTTTTTAACCCTAACTGTATGGTCTTTACTGAAGAGACATCTAAAACATTGGAATAAACAAATATTGGGAAAAAATTGTAGCTATATTAACCTAGTAAAAGCAGACTAGAAGCAGCAGCTAGATTATCTATTTTAAAAGCTCAGTAACATTAAATAATATATTTTTTAAAATTCTCACTTATGTTTTACGTCCCATAAGTTAAACAGACAGCATGGACCATTATAATCACTACATGAACCAGGTAGAAGTAGGAATCTTCTCAAAAACTGCTTCTACTGTCAATGCATAGTTGGAAAAGAACATGGCAAATCACACACTCTCAGAACTTCTGACCTGAAGGAATGACCATCACTGCTGTTTATATTAGTGGACCAAAAAAATTCAGATATCCACATTTACATTCCAAAGAGGTGAATAAGAGTAATCTTTCCATGTGCAATTCTAAATTGCTATATATCAAATATCATAACCTGAATACATGAAATATCATATTTATGAATAAAAATAATTGATAGAATGAAGAGAGAAAATACACAGGACAAGAACTCTGAATACTAGACAATCTGTCTTGTAAAAATAGTTTGTCTAATTCAATGCCTGTTTTGATAATACCTTCCTTTCTAGCTCCTAGGATGTCCCAATCTGACAGATACAACTGTAATTTTAAACCACCAAATGGAAGTCCCTCTGTGTTTGGAATGTATTCCTTCTGGTGGGTTCTTGGTCTGCTTGACTTCAAGAATGAAGCCGCAGACCTCGCGGTGAGTGTTACAGCTCCAGAGTTGTTCCTCCCAGTGGGTTCATGGTCTTGCTGAGTTCAGAAACGAGGCCACAGACCCTGGCGGTGAGTGTTACAGCTCTTAAATATGAGGAGGACCCAGGCCGTGCGCCATGGCTCACGCCTGTAATCCCACCTCTTTGGAAGGCCAAGATGGGCGGATCACGAGGTCAGGATCAGATCATCCTGGCTAACAGGGTGAAACCCCGTCTATACTGAAAAACAGAAAAAACATTAGCCGGACCTGGTGGCGGGCGCCTGTAGTTCCAGCTACTCGGGAGGCTGAGGCAGGAGAATGGTGTGAACCTGGGAGGCGGAGCTTGCAGTGAGTCCAGATCGTGCCACTGCACTCCAGCCTGGGCGACAGAGAGAGACTCCATCTCACAAAAAAATAAAAAATAAAAAAAACAAGGTGACACAGATCCAAATAGTGAGCAGCAGCAAGATTTATTATGAAGAGCGAAATAACAGAGCTTCTACGTGATGGAAGGCGACCCAGAGGTTGGGTGCTGGCGCTGGTGGCCAGCTTTTATTTCCTTATTTGGCCCCGCCCATGTCCTGCTGATTGGTCCTTTTTACAGAGTGCTGATTGGTCCATTTTTATGGAATGCTGACTGGTGCATTTACAATCCTCTAGCTATACAGGAAAGTTCTCCAAGTCGCCACTCTACCCAGGAAGTTCAGCTGGCTTCACCTCTCACCTCTAGGGTGGCTTCTTTTTCTGTTTATTAGGGAGCACTTTTGCCAAGAGAATGATTCAGAGTGAAGACCTATTCAAATGAATATCTCAATATGATTACTATGCTAGGTTCCAACAAAGTAAGTCTGTATTCCAAGAAGTACACACATGTAATGACAAAGGAATCCTAGTGTGGTTGAAAGTGAGAGATAAGGGGGTTAGAAACACTAAGTGCCTGAGCCATCCAATATGCAAGGCGGTAGAGTCTATAACTGAGCCTAAGTCCACCACGTGTTAATTCCTACTTTCAGGTCCGGGACAATGTCTTAACTCTTCGATTTAAAGCCTTTATTTATCTAAAAAGTAGTCAAAAATTGTTAAGTTTTGTTAGGAGAATGGACTGAACAGTACAGCTCAAGAAGATATGCAACATGCCACACAGTAAGGAATCATGGCATGTTAATTTTAGTTTCAATAACCAAAGATAATGTGGGTTTTAAAAAAATTAAACAAAGCAAAAAAGAAGCACAACTACATTTTTTCCTAAACATCACTGGCAGGAATCTAGGAAACTGAAACGTTTTCAACAGAAACTAGTGTGTCTGCTCCGCATCGGGCTTGTTTACCACCTGAAAAGTTGAAATAGAGCAACTATCTATGCTTTCCTCAAATTGTATTAGTATTTTTATTTTTTAGAATATGAACTCAAAAGTCTGAAATTTGGAATGCCAGATAAAACTGGAAAAAGATAACCGATTTAAAGGTATCCTTGATTTTTAGACTGTTTCAATCAAGCTACTGACTTAGTACATTAATTTGATTCACATTATAATTTAGTTTAAATACTTAGCTTTCTTGGAAAGCTTTTTAAAATAGACTTAAGAAATTCCATTGTATTTCCTTAAAAGGTCTAATTTAGCCTTGAAAGGTTTTTAGGGAAGGTGGTTAGTTTTTAAGTACAGTGATTTATTTTAAAAGTGAACCAAAGTTAGTGAAAAAGAAGAATGCAATTAACAACTAAAAATTTGGCCTTTATTTTAAATGAACAGTATCTTGTAATTATCATGCTATTTTTTGCCATTACATAGTATCAGAACCAGCAATGTTTACTAACAAGAAAATATGTATTCCGTGAAAATGAGTTCAGTAGTTAAACAAGAATAGAGCGTGCTTTATACCATCTCATCTCATTTGATCTTTTATAGTATACATTAATTGTTTGGAGAATCCCCTCAGTAAAGAAATGTGTTTAACTATAGTTTCCTAAAAGGGTTGATAACAAAATAATTTCTTTTTGTTTTGTCTTTTTTTTTTCACCAGAAAATCTATTGACATTTTTCAGAACACAGTGATTTGGGAAATATTAACCCAAATCAAACCCTTTAATATACATAGCTAAAATATAAAATATGTACAAAGACAATTATAAACCCCAATGCAAAGGGGAAAAGGAAATTTCCATTTTTCTTTGTACAAGTCACATCCATCTCCATGATTAAAATAATAATTATTAGAACATACTGAGCACTTACTATGTATGAGAGTTGCACACTCTAGCACCTTATACATATTAGCTCTTAATTCTCCTAAATCAACTTCCTCCCAAAATGCTGGAAATGAACATTTCCAGGTAACAGAAGCTACTGAAGCTGGTGAATCACTGCATTGGTAAAAGGCAAGAGATCTAAGGCCAAGAAACACTGGCTAAATGTCTAATTCTGGTAAATTCATGTGTAGAGCTAATATGATAGACATAATATGATGGAAAGATATTGAAGGAAACCCAACTTACAAGCTATTTCAAGTCTTGCTGTCAAATCCTTAACAAATAAAGAAAGTAGCGGAGCCAGAAAAATGAGCTGTATTAATCATATATGTCAACTAGCTTTTATTCAACATGTGTGATATTTTTAATTTCAGTTTTTTAATAGCTTCTGAAAACATGTTATTTCTTTATAAAAGTCTAAAATATTAGTACTCTCACGTTCATCAAAATTGTAATTACTATCTCATTTATGAACATATTGAAAAATCTTAGTTAGGTTTTCCCTCAGAATTGAAAGGAAGTTTCAGTATTACAAATTTTTTTAATTAACCTGGATTAAAAGAATAAAGGAGAAAGAAAAAATCACAGTATAATTTCAATGGCTTTAGAAAAAGAATTTGATAAATTCTCCATTAATTTTCACCACTGCTCAGGAAACTACTAGTAGAAGATCTTCTTCACCAGAATCTCTATCAGAAATGTAATATAAAATATTACCTTTTTAACATCAAGGAAAAGACAATATACCTACTACCACTGCCTCTAATGAACATTATGCTGGAGGTCCTAGCCAGTGTATAATAAGAAATTAGACAGGGGTTGAAATACAGAGGTAAAGGGAAAGAGAGAAGAATCAAAGAAAGCAAAGGGTGTAAGTATGAGTTAGAAAGAAAGAAGAACACTAAAGATAATAACTGTATTGACGAGATTCTTAAAACTAACAAAAAACAAATTTTATCAAAGATAGATCATTGTTCAAATATCATTCCTATAAACAAGCATCAGCAATTAGAAAATGAAATTCTGAATTAAAAAAGTATTTTGCAATTATAATGTTGACAATAAAATAGAAACTTACCAATTGATCTGCAATTAAGATAGAGGCATATGAAAAACAATAAAGCTTTTAACAATATAAAATTCATCTTCAAAATACCAGACAAAGCACTTTCATGAATGTGAAAGATCAATATCATAAAATGTTTTTTTTTTCTAAATAAGCTTCTTTGATGAAATTCCAATCAATACAACAATAGAATTTACACATGACTTGACATTTTATGCTGAAATTTGGTATAGCTTATCAGTGAACCAAGGATAACAATGGACATTTTTAAAAAGAACAAGAAATAACCCTAGTAGACTATAATTGTGACACCTTAATAATTACGATCGTCTATATTTTAGCATGTGCTGTTTCCTAAAATGATGTTTCTTTATTACTTTTCTTTCCTAGCCCAGAAATGTGTTTTCATCAACATATCTTATGACCTTCTTAAAGCTTTCGACATTTTTACCAGCCCCACACCTTGTTTGTGCTATGGGCCTTTTTCAAAATATGTTGAAGAGGTGAGAACTCTTCTCAAGATGAGCTGGAATGTGTAAAATATTACACATAGAAAAAAAAAGTAAATCAATCTCACTGAAATAGAAAAATATTGCTTATATCATGTGTGGGTGTTAAGTGAGAGAGTAGGTGCCCATAGTCTACTATCCTCCCCAGTATTATTTCATGTATTTTTCTATCTCCAGTACAAAATTAATCTGTACAGATTTTTTTTGAGACATTTAACTGACATTTTATTCATAAGTATAAAGATAAAGGCTCTGAAAATTTATTTTTTATTTCAAATGAAAGCATGGGATGCTGTTTATTTTTAAAATCATTATTTTTTATAAAATTCACAAATATGTCATTAAAATACACCTCATTTTTATCATGGAAATTATATTTGTGAGTTCAAAGATAGAAAAAAGGCGTAGTCTTTATAAGTCGTATGTGTCAAAAAATTAATGTAAATATCTACTTCCCCATCAAACTCAAAAACTGTGAACCCGTTGAGTAGACAAGTCATTCGTTTATCTCTAAATCCTACAGCACACAACACCTGGTTCACAGTTGGTGCTAATGTTTGTTGAGTCTATGAATCAGTATATCAAAGCATGAACAAATAAATTGCCTCACAATATATCATTGTTTAAAAATCTCTTTTAAATACAGCTATTTCCAAATACCATGAGTATGTATAGTTTAAATTCAAAATTAAGTATTTTAAATAGCCTTTCATATGTGTTAGATATAATCAGATGAAAATATACTGCTTTTCTATGATACTTTGTTTAAGGACAATGATGAAACTGTGAGAAAAGCTTACACTGATTTCCTCAGAGATTTAATTTTGCCAATGATATTAAACTTACAGGAATTCTTAACTGTTAAAAGTTGTTATCATCTTGGGACATAATCATTTACAATTTTGGGAAATTGCAATTTTTTTCTTCCTTGTATTTTTTCAGATTAGAAGAAAACATTGAATTATAATTCTTGGTGTACAATCTCATTTTTAAAATACATAATGGCACAAAACTGTTTATTGTAACGGTATTTTAAAGTTTTAAAATATGCTTTCATAATTATGTCATGATAAAGGAAGTCACACAGGCTTGTAATTTTATCAGAAATATCTATTTTTATTGTAATTATTGTTATAGAGCTCAATTTTTGGGAAGATGGTACCAAAAGTACTAGAGAAAATAATTAATTTTGTATTTTTTGCCTAAGATTGAACAGAAAAGTCATACAAAGGAAAAAGGAAATGAATGGAAAGAAGGAGAAAATCTAATTCTCCTTGTCAAGACAGTCTTCACTATGTACAAAATTACTTAATAGAAGTAACAAATCAAAAAAAGAATTCTGACTTTGGCCCCAGGCTCATAATTACTGTAAAACAAACTCTAATTCAGTTTTTCACAACAATTATCAGCTAGTAAACTCTTGGGTATCTGGTGTCTCTTGCTGTACATGTTGGAATTATTGCACATAGAACTTACTGCACTGTACTTGGTTGATTTTACTACCACTTGAAGATGATTAAAACAAAACATGGTTAATTTTCTCTGTATCCCAAATTTCTTTCAAAATATGGTCAAAAAGTCAAAACCTAATTGGAACTTCATTTCCTTGTTTAATCCCACACAGCTTTACCGAAACTACCTTGAGACGACTTACTTAGGCCATCTCAACTCTAAAACTATGATTTACACAAGAGGTTTAAACAAATTTTTCAGACCCTTATCTCATGGTTATCGAAGAGTGGAATCCCACAGACAATTTAAAAAGAACTTCCAGCTCTCATTAATTGTGTTAAATTTTACCAAAACAAACAAAATATAAACAAACAAAGAAAAAGCCAATAATTGGTCCTGAACAGTGGTTTGATAATTCTCCTGTTAAAGATGAAATGAAGGAAGAAATTCAAAGACAATGCTATAATTGGGACTAACATACTTAAAAATTCCCCTTGCCCCTCAGTAAATCTATTAAAAGAAAATTAAATGGAGTCCAAACACAACTAAAAAGCAAAAGTTAGATACTTTTTTTTTAATTCACTAAGGCAAGGACTTAGTGTTTTCTCTGAATAAATGTACTTGCTCAGTATCTCAGGATATCTCACAGTATATTAAATGCTTTGCTTGTTACAAATTGAGAGTTGGTAAGTTTAAAACATCAAATGCTTATTCTACTTTATTTTTCCTTGTAACAACATGACTGATGGCAATTTTCACACAGAGTAATTTTACTGAAAAAGACAACACGTGCATAAATAGAATGCATAGTTTTCATTACTTTTTTTTCCCTGCAGATAAGCATAAGAGAGCAGAAAGAAAATGCATCATGTAAAAAAAGAAAAGATAATCAAGGGAAAATAGAGTTTGATGCACAGTGAAGCAAAATACCAGATAGGAAAAAAAGAGGCAGTAAATTATTCAGAAATGAGAGGCAAAAAGATCATGTGATATTTACTAAAGAATAAAATGTGAATGAAAAATTAGGAAGAAATGAGAAAATTAAGACAAAAATCAAATCAAAAAAGTATTGGCAACAATGTGGCAACAATAAAAAGTTGCTAGTAATGTCGTGAGTGGGGTCGCTATGGTTAGTTTTAAACTTTGGCTCCATCTGTGCCTTAATTTCCTAACTTATAAAGTGTGTATAATAGAGACAATGTAAAGATAAAATGCAATAATTATTTTGAAGGACTCACAATATTATATAATTTAGAGTAGCCATTACATAAGTAAAATGCATCATTAGTAGTACTATATTTATAGAATGTTTAACACATTACAAAATGTTTTCAAAAACTTTAGCTCATTTGAACTTTAAGAAAACTTTGAATAAAGTCAAGGTGGATATCAATATCCTCATTTTGCTCGTTGGGAGAATGAAGCTCAGTAAGTTACTCAGTGTGTATAAGCTCACAAAGTAACCACCTGGTAGAACTACAACTTCAAGTCAGGTATTTGACTTCATAGCTTAGTATCTTATTTTTGTCTTTATGAAATTACCAAAATTAAAACATGTATCTGTGCACTGTATACTGTTTGGGGGGAAGAAAAGTACCCACTAACCATTTGCCTAAAAGAAAACCACAAAAGACATTATTACTATTTTAAAAGTTATATTTGAGACGTGCTATTATTTATGCACTTAATTTATAATTATTGAGAATTTATATGTATCAGACACATGTTCTAGGTGCTTGGGATACATTACTGAATAAAAGTAATATCCACGCCTTTATAAAGTTTATAACCTAGATGGAGGATACTGACAATATTAATAAACATTAGAAGAAGTAATTGATGTAATGTGATAGAAGAGGAAATGTGTTATGGTTAGACCAGGGAAGAGCAGGATCAAGAGTGTAGACTGTTAGTCTAATTGCAAATGTAATCGCTTTTAATAGATATTATAATTTATAATGACAATTTTTTTTTTTTTCTTTTTGAGATAGAGTCTCACTCTATCACCCAGGCTGGAGTGCAGTGGCGCAATCTCGGCTCACCGAAAGCTCCGCCTCCCGGGTTCACGCCATTCTCCCGCCTCAGCCTCCAGAGCAGCCATTCTCCCGCCTCAGCCTGCAGAGCAGCTGGGATTACAGGCGCCCATCACCATGCCCGGTTAATTTCTTGTATTTTTAGTAGAGACAGGTTTCACTGTGTTAGCCAGGATGGTCTCGATGACTTCGTGATCCGCCCGCCTTGGCCTCCCAAAGTTCTGGAATTACAGGCGTGAGCCACCACGCCCAGCTATAATAACAATTTTTTAAAGAAATCTAAGTCTCAGGACACATTTAAAATATTAAGGGATTTTTCACTGTTTATTAGCATCAAATATTTTAAAATAGTTATGTAAATATTATTTCCCAATTATTTAAGGCATAAAAGTTAAAGGCTGATATAATTATGTACTAATTAAACACATATTTGTATCTTTATCTATATGTCTGTTATAATCATGACAGATAAAGGAACAACTTCCTTATTATACCAGAGCTCTTACGAATAATAACATGGGCAAAGAAAATAGGCAAATAAATAGGTAAAAGACAAAGTAGGCAAAAGTAGTTCACGGTAAAGGAAATAGCCAAGATTATATTCTTAAAAATCACTCACATTCATGAAATATAAAACAGAATGAGTTATGTGAATCCATCTCACCTAAAAGATTGGCACAAATTAAGAACATTGACAATACCCAAAGAATGTAAGAGTGTAGGGAAAACAGTACCTACAATTGAAAACTGAGATGGCTTTTCTGAAAGATGAATTGGTTGTAGTTATGAAAAGTGAAAAGCACATTTTGACCAAAGGGGGTCATATCTCAATATTAAACCAGAGAAAACCTCATATGAGTACACACAATTTGATGTATGTGGTAGGTAGAGTTTTCACATGGCCTCCAAGATTCCTAATCCCTGGTGTTCACACATTTCTTACAGTCTTTCAATTAAACACTAATCTGGGCACTACTGTGAAGTGATTTACAGATGTAATTAAAGTTACAATTTAGATGACCTTCAAGTAGGGAAATTGTCTGGCTGGGCTTGATTTAATCACATGAGCCCTTTACAGGCAGAAAGATGGTTCTGGATGATAGCAAGAAAAGGAAGTCGAAGAGCTGTGATCTGGCTAGCCTGAAAAAAGCGAACATTCATTCTGCACACTGCCTAGAGGGACCACATGGCAAGGAACTGCTGGTGTTCTCTAGGACTGAGTGGTCCCCAGCCAACAACTAGCAGATCAATGAGGATTTTGGTGCCACGACCTGAAGGGAATGAACTCTGCTAACAATCGGTAACCCTGAAAGAAGAGCCTATGCTTCAGATGGGAACACGGCCTGGCCAACACAGCACTGATTTCAGCCTGGTGAGACCCTGAGCAGAGAATCCAATCATGCAGTAGATTCTAACCTGCAGAACTACGTACTAAGGCTATTTTAAGCCACAAAGTTTGTGATAATTTGTTATGCCACAAGAGAAAACTGATGCAGTGTATAAGAATGCTTGTGTCTTTATTACTTGGCAATAATAAAAATCTGAAAAAACCTGCTGATTAATGAGTGAAGGAAGTTAGGCAGTAAAAGGCGATTTCTATTTTTCACTATATAATAATAACAACAATTAAGTTAGCTAATAAAATAATGAAAGTAATGTAAAATATCTTTTGGGTTTATTTGCCTTCTCTTCACCCATTGATGGGGGCTTGAGTCCCATTCAAGGGTTTTAGAGATGGCCAAACTCATGACACTTGACCCTGGATAGATCACTTTGACAGCAGTTTATTAGTCACATAAACTCATAGCCTGGAGGAGGAGATAACTATACACCATGCAGGGCCAAAAGGGCTTGCATTCAGAGCAGAGTGAACAGGCAGAAGTTGCAAGTGGCAAGCTTTGTAGTAAGAAGCAGTTGGGTGACTCCTGGTTCCCATGAGAGGATGTAATTGGCTTGTTTGAATATTTCTGCAGGCTGGCAGGGAAGTTAGGTTTGGGACCAGCTGGAGTAGCTCATCTAGGTGATAGGAGAACTAGCCAGGTGTGGGCGAGAAGTCTTTTCTATTGTGTGGATGGCATGTTTTTTGAGAGCAGGGGAGCTGGTCAGTTGTTCTTTGGGGCATTGTGAGGCTCAAAGTTATCAAGGAAGCTCTTAATATTACATTTTAAATGTCAGGCCTTCTATTGTACTTCCCAGATTTCTTTCCTACATGAAATACCAGTGCTAAAAGCCTTTCGTGTCTCTGACCTTCTTGGACAAGTACATATATATATTTTAAAGATAGACATTTATGTTAGAGTATTTTTTCTTTCCTTTTTTTTTTCTTTTTTGGCCAAGTAATGACATTAAGCCAAACTACAATGTGCTTATCATCATGATTTTGTTGAATATATTTGACATTTCCCCCAAAGTTGGAAGGACAAAAAACTCATTATATTTTCCTTAAGTATCTCATTTCACTGAAAATCATTGAAAGTTCACATGTCAGTGTTTTTTGTTTGTTTGTTTATTTATTTTATTTATTTATTTATTTTTTGAGACGGAGTCTAGCTCTGTCGCCCAGGCTAGAGTGCAGTGGTGCAATCTCGGCTCACTGCAAGCTCTGCCTTCCGGGTTCACACCATTCTCCTGCCTCAGCCTCCCAAGTTGCTGGGACTACAGGCACCCGCCACCACACCTGGCTAATTTTTTTTTCTTTTTGTATTTTTAGTAGGGACGATGTTTCACCGTGTTAGCCAGAATGGTCTTCATCTCCTGACCTCACGATTCGCCCACCTTGGCCTCCCAAAGTGCTGAGATTACAGGTATGAGCCACCTATTAATCTTTAGTATAAATAATAACTCATAATAAACAGTTATTTCATAAATTCAAGAATGTAAAGTTTTTGCTTCTCATGGTTGCCACTTGTGTCAATGTTTCCATTTTGTTTCTTCTAAGTCAATTTTCTTAGTATTAGGATAGGTGACTTGTCCAGCCATGTTAGGACTTTTTTTAAAGCAGCTAGTTTTTGTTTAAAGATGTAAAATTCAACGTATGATGCAAACTGTATTGATTTCTTAGGTATGTAACAGGAATTTTTTTAAGGCAGCTAGTTTTTGTTTAAAGATGTAAAATTCAAAGTACGATGCAAACTGTATTGATTTCTTAGGTATGTAACAGGAGCCTATTTGCTACATATTTTAGTGAAATTTGCCATTTTCTACAATATCATCACTTCTGGGATAAAGTTTAAGTTTCTCTTTTATCCTGAAAGAATCTGCTTTGCAAATGGGCCTATAGCTATCCTTTTTCCTGTGACGATATGCAACAATCTTATAACAACAGAAACGTTTATTCATCACATTCTACTTGGAGGACACTCTTCCATGTACTGCAGATATTTTTAACTCACTTTATACTTGCAAACAGGTAAATATGTGTATATGCAAATGTGTATATAGACATGCAAATGTTGCTTTTTGCTAACATAAGATATTCACATGTATAGAACTAGAAAAAATATCAACCACTCATCCATCCATTCATGAAAACATTTTATTCACCAGTATTTTCAAAGCAGAATGCTGAGTGTTGGCAATCGCCCAATAAATTGATTCACAATGTCCCTCTCTTCATGATTATTATAATCTGGTAAGAGCAACAAAATTAATATACTTAGCTACAATGTGATGCACGTAATTTTAAGTCAAGAACAGGGTTCTATGGGATCCTGTCAGAAGGCTGTCTGTCCTGATCTTTGGTTCACAGGCAAGCTTATCACTGTAATCAAAGAATACAATTATCCAGGTGGAATTTGAATGCAGAAATACTTGGTACATAAATTAAGTCTCCTCATCTTAAATAAGTTATACATTGCCAGCAACAGGGATTGTACTGGAATATGGGGATAGGGAAACGCTGGGGCTTCTATTTTAGCTGGCAGATTTAGCTCTCCTTTCCCCAAGCCCTAGAGCTTTGAGGTTGTACAAAAGGAAACACTGTAAAAAAATGGTTTCTGTGGTCCCTTGTGTGCAAAATGGGGAGAAAAACGTGAAAAGTGTCTTGAATAATTTAAGATAAAAAATACTTCCAAACTTAGTTATTTTGGGAGCCTGAGGTAGGATATCATTTTATTTTTCTTCCCTTGGCAGTGAAAATAGGAAGAAAAGGAGTCTCAGATCCGCTCTCAATATTATCTGAGGATTTTGTAATATCAATCTCTCACATAAGGATGTCTTGACACTTTCTTCTATCTGTCAAACACGATGTGAATGCTCAATCCCTTCCAAAACTCTTTTTTTAAATCTAAAAACCATTGTTTACTGACCCTGACATTTTGATCATTGTAAGCACAAAGCTATCTGATATTAAGAAGTATTTGTGAAGATTTCTTTTATTTTAGTAATGCATTCATTTATTTATTTAAATTAGTCTTTTGTAGAAATACTGTACATAGCATTGTAGTAGCTATTATAAATTTACCAGATTTATTTTTCACTCTTGCTTATTACAATATTTTGATTATTTAATACTTAATATTTAATACTGATATTAAATTAAAATATTTTAATAATTAGTTCCTAATTATAAAAGAATGTGGAAAATGCAATAGATAGTCGGAACTTGAATGAAAATAAACTTGGAATTAGTAGGTTTGCTTATTTGAGTCTCTATTTCCACAGGTTAGTGATCCTTAATGAATGTCAGCTGCTATAAAACCAGAATAACATTAACCACAACTGGAATCAGAACTATATGACAGAATCTATGTGGTTTATTGTTTTAATGCTTGGCACAAGATGAAGACCCATGGAATTGTCATTGTGGTGTTGCTGATGGTGTGACTGTCATTACTTTACAGTTCCGTGTACTTGAGCCTTTGTCTTTTTTAGTGATGAGTTAGAAAAATGCAAGAGTCATATTTGTGTTTTAAGATCAGTATCATATTGGCAGTAGTTTGGAGACTGCAATGAAAGTGTGAAAGCTAGAATAGACAGGAAAAAGTTGAAATATTCCAGGTACACAATGAAAACCAAATTGATTTTCAACAATTGCATGAGAAAGAGAGAAGTGTTGAACAATTTAAATAGTATGTAACAGGTGGAATAAACCAAGTTTTTGATTAAATATGTTTATGTGGAGGAATAGAAAAGGTCAGGAGAGAAGGTGAATGAATATGTGCAGTCTGCTTTAAAGGACCTTGTGGATAATGGGATCATTCACCCATCAAGAAAATGCTAGAAGAGTAGCCATATTGGGAGTCAAGGTACATAGCTTCATTTGGAATGTGTAAAATGTGTGTCCATATGCTACAGATGAGGAAAATTTTCAAATTTGGAAAACTAAAATTGAAATCTTCCCAGGACTTGCAATACCATAATGTTTTACAATAATGTAAGTTCACTAGTATAGTTGATGACAATATATAATTTGTGTAGGATGAATAAAATATGACTATAAGATAATTATGCTGATTATTACTACCTTTAAAATTATTTGCCTAATTTTGCACTGAATTTTATTTTCTGTATGTGTATTTAGTACAATGTTGGAGCTAATGCTACATACTACTGGCACACTAGGAATATATTTAACTCTGAACATGTACATAGATATAATTGCCGTTGCAGTCTGGTGGCTTTGATACAAAAGAAATAATACTCTCCTTGGAGCACAAAGACTTCATTTAAACCTCTGCATTTCATTTGCTCTGAAACACTGGGTTAATCATTTAAATCGTCTAAGACTGAATGTTCCTTTTTAAAAATGAAAACCATAATGTGTATTTGGCAGATGATATTTTCCAAAATAGCTGCAACAACATTTCCCATCTCACCTGCTCTTCCAGAGCTTTGTCACTCTCATTTCAAAAGGGACTCTGCCTTCTGGTCCCTTGAAACTGAACAGGCCTTTGAGACTGCCTGGACAAAGCTAGTACAAGCAGAGAAAGTACATGTGATTTCTGAGGCTAGGTCAGCAGAGCTAACAGAGCATCCACACAGATCTCTCAGTTGGGATTCTTGCTCTCATAATTCAGCATCCATTCTATGAGGAAGCCAAACAGCTATGTGCAAAGCTTGTACAGTGGCCGGGTGCGGTCGCTCACCCCTGTAATCCCAGCACTTTGGGAGGCCGAGGCAGGCGGATCACAAGGTCAGGAGATTGAGACCATCCTGGCTAACACGGTGAAACCCCGTCTCTACTAGAAAAAAAAAAAAATACAAAAAACTAGCCGGGCGTGGTGCTGGGCGCCTGTAGTCCCAGCTACTCGGGAGGCTGAGGCAGGAGAACGGCGTGAACCTGGGAGGCGGAGCTTTCAGTGAGCCGAGATGGTGCCACCGCACTCCAGCCTGGGGACCCGCACTCCAGCCTGGGGACGGAGCAAGACTCCGTCTCAAAAAAAAAAAAAAAAAAAAAAAAGAAAAGAGAGAGAGAAAGGAAGGAAGAAAGAAGGTGAATGAATATGTGCAGTCTGCTTTAAAGGACCTGGTGGATGATGGAATCATTCACCCATCAAGAAAATGCTAGAAGAGTAGCCATATTGGGAGTCAGGAAGGAAGGGAGGGAGGAAGGAAAAGCTTGTACATGTGTTCTAGCTAAAGGCTTCAGCTAAAGTCTCAGCTATCATCCAGCATGAACTGCCTGTCACTGAGTGAGTGATCCTTTACAAGATTCCAACCCCTAAAGTCTTCCTGGTCACTCCAGGTGATGGCTCATAAAACTGAGCCGAGCTGTGTCCTCTGTGGGCCCTTCTCAGATTGTAGATTTGTGAGCAGAACAAACAGTTGCTTTTTTCTTTAAGCAACTAAGGCTTGGAGAGGGTAGTTACATAATAGATCATTGGAACGCTCACCATATTTTCCAGAAATATTTAAATTAAATATTATATGAAAAAAGTTTTAGAGCTTTGAGGTCCTTTACAAATGAAGGGGATGAGTATTATCATTCTAAACATCTTCACTTTAAACACTGCCTCGGTCAACGTTTTTATTGGTTACAGTGTCTTGTAAAATAATAAAACATGGGCTTTATTTCTAAGTTAATCTGTACCTTAAATAAAGTTTATATCTTGATAGTAACAATTGATGGGTGGAATATGTTTCCTCAACCATCTTTTATCACTCTGTAAAAATCAAATAAAAAATGATTGTTGATTACAGGTTTGCTTAATATATTCTAGTAAGATACACCTAGAAGCCCATATACTAGTTGTCCTTCTTCTTGATACTAAATTCCTTGGAATTTCAGGAAAATTTATTTTATCAGATTTTGATTCTTCCTTTTTGACTCCTCTTTTTACTCTCTTTCTGTCTTTCTTTTTTTCTTTTCCACACACACATATACACACACACACGGACATGCCTGATCTTTTACTCTTCTCATCTTGCTTTGGGGAAAAAAGAAAAACAGCATGAACCTTTAGATACATTTGCCGAGGGAAAAGGTGGCGGAGGCAGGGAGGAGAGGGGGTACGAACTGAGTTTTACCTAGCTTCCCCCACCCCGAGATGGAGTCTCCCTCTATTGCCCAGGCTGGAGTGCAGTGGCACCAACTCGGCTCACTACAACCTCCCCCTCCCAGGTTCAAGCGATTCTCCTTCCTCAGCCTCCGGAGTAGCTGGGATTACAGGCATGCACCACCGCGCCTGGCTAATTTTTATATTTTTTTAGTAGACACAGGGTTTCATCATTTTGACCAGGCTGGTCTGAAACTCCTAATCTCGTGATCCGCCCTCCTCGGCCTCCCAAAGTGCTGGGATTACAGGCGTGAGCCACCTTGCCCGGCCTAGTTTAAGTTTTGGGGTACACGTGCTGAAGGTGCAGGTTTGTTACATAACCCATTTTGTTGTTGTTGTTGTTGTTTGTTTTTTACCACACATGGGGAGGTAGGAACAGCAAAGAAACCCTAGTCTCTTAGTGGGCCGCCAGCTGTTGGTTCACCGATCAATAGCACCCAAACTCATTCACTAACTTAAAAAAAAAAAAAAAAAAAAACTGTAGCAGTGTTCGTTTACATAAGACTTGGAGCAAAGCCACTGCCACCATCTGCTGCAGCCTCCTGTGGAGTCACAGCCACCTGGTTCTTCACTTTCTGCAAGAGGCTCCCACGCCTCCCCCACCCACGGTGGAGCCCGCAGTCCCTCGTGACTCTGAGTCCCTGGGGAAGGCTGTGAAGAGAGGCCAAAGGCGCCCTGGCTAAAAGGGAGGCTGGGGACAGCGGGGAGTGCCCGGGCTTCAGTTGACCCCATTATTCCACAGAAAAATGGAACATTTCGCCCTCTATTCCAATCTAAATCTAGCACTAGTCTAAGTCTATCCCGACTGTTTCTCATTTAATTTTGTTTATTTTTAGACTTTTAGGTTGAGGCTTGTTTACATTCTCACTTTAAATGATATACACATCTAATTTTTCTTATTTGGCAATGAATGTCATGCATTGTTGCATTGTGTTCATTAAGGTAAAGCTAACTGAGGCATAAATAATTAAAATCTCAGTGACTTAAAATAATACTTATCATTATTATTATTATTTGAGACGGAGTCTCACTCTGCTGCCCAGGCTGGAGTGCAATGGTGTGACCTTGGCTCACTGCAACCTCCGCCTCCCAGGTTCAAGCTATTCTTCTGCCTCAGCCTCCTGAGTAGCTGCGATTACAGACGCCCGCCACCACACCTGGCTAATTTTTGTATTTTTAGTAGAGACGGGGTTTCACCATGTTGGCTAGGCTGATCTCGAACTCCTGACCTCAGGTGGTCCACCTGCCTCGGCCGCCCAAAGTGCTGGGATTACAGGTGTGAGCCACTGCGCCTGGCCCTTACCTTTTTTTTAACTCATAAATTCATATCGTTCAAGAGGTGGTTGGCAATCCAAGTTATTTCCATCTCATGGCTCTACCACCTTTATGCCATGACAAACCACCTTAGAAAGGGAAAGACCATCGAGGATCCTGTTGGAAGTGCGTTTTGGAAACACTGAATATCTTTTCTGTTAAATACCATTGAAGCCAATTTGATTGATGTAGTCTACTTCTATGTCCAAAAGAAATAAAGCAGGTTTGAGGATCATCTATCAGGTACTCCCATCTAGCAATTCTTCCATGAACACTGAAACTGTGTCTCTTCATCTCTGAATTTTTCGGAGCTCAATAAATAATTGCTGAATAGACCTCACTTCCAGCTTTAGCACCTTGACTAGTATCTCCTTCCTCTATCTAGCACAACCCTTCTCAAGTGAATCCTGTTCTGTTAGTAATACATATTAATCAATGACCTTTCTCTTAGACATCTTTTATCTCAGATTTCCATTTACCATGTTTCTTCTCCTCCAGACCTACTTCCTTCTGCGGATATTCTAGCTATTGTTAGAGGCAAGAAGATAATTTCTTCTCACGAACAGTAAAACCATGTCTCTTCATCTTTGATTTCCCAAGCGTTTAAGAAACATTTGTTTAATTAATATTAGTTCAGCATTATCCATGTCATGGAAGATTTTGTAAAGTTGCAGTTCCCTTTGAAAAGGTTTTTGTTGACCTGGCACGGTGGCTCACGTGGGTAATCCCAATGCTTTGGGAGGCCGAGGCAGGTGAATGGCTTGAGTCCAGGAGTGCAAGACAAGCCTGACCAACATGACAAAAGCCAGTCTCTACTAATAATGCAAACATTAGCCGGGCATGGTGGCACACTCCAGTAAATCCCAGTTACTCTGGAGGTTGACGCATGAGAATCACTTGAACTTGGGAGGTGGAGGTTACAGTGAGCTGAGATCATGCCACAGAGTGAGATGGGAAAATTTTTTGTTCTGTTGGAAGGGTAATATGGTAACACACTTCAAATTCTTGTCTGAGTATTATTCCATCTGATCATCTTGATGTTGTAGAGGCACAGAATGCTAAGAAAATGTATATAAGAAAAATTTCTAACATATTGCATAGCAGAGCTTGGTGACAACTTAGGGGCACAAGGATATGTCAGGAGATGAGCTATCAGCATATGGTCAAGAATAATTATGGTGGATGTTGGGAAAATAAGAGAGATTCTACCAACTGTAAATGCATTTAACCCTAGTCATTCTCTGTACTGAATATAACACATATAATTATTAAATATTAAAATTATCTTCAATCTATATGTTTGCAGATTTATATTTCTGTTTTATTCTGTTTCCTTTTTAATAATTTTAATGTCAGAGCATAATATTGGAATAAATATAAATATAGCTTTTCCACATTATGATTTTCTGTACACTATAGGCTATATTTTCTTATTTTAGTTTGAAAAGACTTGGCATCAGATTTTTTGTTAAATTAAGAAGAGTAATCATATTATTTAAAATTATTTTTGCTCTCTAATCATTCTGAAAAGTACCATCTGGTTTCAACATTTTTTCAATGTATAATCACTGAAATAAAAACACCTGCATTTATGACATCTTTACTTTGTTTCTCCTGGATCATCAAAACTAGGAATGACATTTGATCATCTGCTTGCTTTGTTCTAACTTTGTAATTTTCACTCAAAGATTTCCTGTTGGCATATTAGCATCTGTTTATTTTAAAGCATGTAATTATGACAAATAAACAAAAACAACTTAAGCTATGTATTGAATTCATTCCAAAATAGTTTGAAGAATGAGGCGAAGTTAATATGCCCAATGTTTTCTTGGGGGAAAAAAAAGAAATTAAGAAACCCAACAAGCAGAGAAAACTGCTCAATGATTATGAAATAAGCACATTTTCATGCTGTACATACCAGCAGCCAGCCAGAGGGTTGAGACAAATGGGGTATTGAGGAGTTCTCTTACTGGTTCAACAGGTGCTCACCCATTTCATGTATATTTAATGAAACAGAAGCCATTTGCTAATTCCTATTAATGGTCTATCCTTAGGCACCAGTTCCATCATTTGGTACATTTCTTATCACTAAGCTCTTTGCTAAACTAAACCACAGTTTAAATAGAACTCTTCTGATTCTCTCATTCTAAAACTACATGAAATTTTAGAGGTCCTGGAATATTTCTAACCTCTCTGTATGTGTGCCATATTTCCAACTTTCCTACTATAAGACATCTTAAATTGAATGGAGTTTTTGTCACTTTATGTTTACTTTTACACAAGCAAATATTGTCTCAAATTTTTCACACTGTATTCCTATTACCCGACTACAACCTATTCCATATTCTAGTTTTATTTAAACAGGGAAGTTAACATTTTAAAAAAAATCTTCCCTCATTGCCATATCTCAGGTATATTTCAGCTATTCTTTTCTTTTAACTTTCTTTGATTTATATTTTTAGTTTGATCTTAAGAATAAAGAATGGTTGCTCAGTCAAAATTACGAAATAGATGTTAAAATCTTGACCCTATTCCCCCTAATATTTCTGTAGTACTTTCATATTACACACATCAATTCTAGTCCTTCTAATGAAGGACTTCCTCTAGCGATACTTTCAGTTTGATTTTAATTGTATATAAGAAATTCATGATGGTCTAAATTAAGGTAAATTAGAGGTAGAAGAATGCTTTCTTATAATTAAAACAGTCATGAAAACTGTATTAGGTGTTTTTTCCCAAAACTTTAATGTTGAAATTATTAATGGAATAATGTTAGAAAGCCTACTTATAAATCTGAGCTTCAACCAATTTGTCCATATGTCTTAACTGGCTCAAAAATAATTTAAAAAAATCTTCATAATGTAGAATTAAAAACGCATTCTTTTATTCACTCAAGTATCCAGTGATATAGACAAGAATTACTAATTAAATGCATAGTGCTACACATTGGTGATACCTTAATAAGTAACAGAAACACAGATTCTGTCCTCATGAATCCAAAAGTCACCAAAAAAAGGTAATTATAAATGTTCCAACTTGGAAAGTTGTGATAAAATTATGCATTTTCAACTCGAGATGACCAGAGAATGTTTTTAGAGTATGTTGACATTTAAGCTGAGGTTAATGAATGTCTGACACTAATAGCCAAGGTTTATTGAGCATTTACTATGAGTTAGGCTCAGCTCTAGGTGCTTTTCCTGTATTAATGATCTTCTTTTTGTAGCTCTCTGAGGTAGATACTGTAATAGTACCTATTGTATAGATGAGGAAACTAGGAGACAGTTAGGTATTAGGAGTTAGTTGTCAGAGTAATGCACTCTATTCCAAAACAACCACTTGTCCATGGCACACACACACACAAACACACACACACACAAAGCATGACATTTTCAAGGAACTAAAATCATAGTAGGCATTCATGATTGTGCAAGAGACACAAATTGCAAAAGACACACCTTAAAGAAACTCATAGTCCACATTAATATATGTTTTTCTTTTTTCTCTTCTTTATTATATCGGCAACAAAAAGTTAATGGAGGCTTCTAAGTAAGAGTGAACTGATGATATTAGTATTTTATAGGCATGGTTTTTTTATTTGTACTCCAAGAAGAATGAATTAAATGGAAGAAAACAAGCACAATAAATCTGACTTTGACTTTTTAAGCATCAAAGACAAAAAAAATTCCTATGCATAGTTATAAATTACTTTTATTTTCTCAGGTCTTAAATAGACTTTTTTTTTTTTTTCCCCACGTTCCTCACCAGAGCACAAGCTGAATCCCTGGTTACTTGGTAAAACTTCCATAGCCAACTTTATAACCATTATTTTCTTTTCTTTTGAGATGGAGTCTTGCTCTGTCATCCAGGCTGGAGTGCAGTGGCATCATCTCGACTCACCACAACCTCCACCTCCTGGGTTAAAGTGATTCTCCTGCCTCATCCTCCCGAGTAGCTGAGATTACAGGCGCACACCACCATACCCAGCTAATTTTTGTATTTTTAGTAGAGATTGGGTTTCACCATGTTGGCCAGGCTGGTCTTGAACTCCTGACCTCAGGTGATCCACCCACCTCTGCCTCTCAAAGTGCTGGGATTACAGGCATGAGCCACCGTGCTTGCCTCATTATTTTCTTATTCCTCTTTTTTTTTTAGCACGTTTCACTGTTTAATGGTGTTTATGACAAAGATGAACACTAAAAAAAAAAAAAAAAAAAAAAAAACCTCTGCTTTAAATCAGTTACTTTATTATTTCCAAGAAACTGTGCTAAATGGTAAAATGAGAAAAAATATCAAGGTTGAATAAATGAAGGTTCGTAGGTAAAAATCTGGTAGTTTTATTTTGGTTATCAATTTCTTTAAGTAACTTGGTATTGTACTTGTTCTTCAGTATATCTCAAAAACCATTTATTTCATGTAGTTTCCTCAGTTATTATATACAGAATGAACTGCTTCCTCTTTTCACTCATAGCACATTAATAGCCACAATTATACATGGTAAATTATTCTTTATTTGTCCATTTATTACTCCAATTTTTATTTACCATTTTCAAACTTGTTCCAAAACAGGATTTTGATATAATCCACAGAGCATGATATAACAGAAGATAAAAATAGAATGTGGAGAAAAATTTCTAAAATAAAAAAATAAAAAATCATAGTGTTAAAGGTAGCTATAACCAAAGTAGGTAAATGTACAAAATGTGTGCTCCAAAGTAACATTAATTTATTAACTCCTAGTTAACTTTTTATTTGTTTCTTCCATTAGATTTGAATATTATTGAAGATGGAAATTGTCTTTCATACATCTTTATGTCTGGCTTCTAAGAGGTCTCAATAAATGTTTGTTAAATACATGTACGCATGAATGAAAAAAAATGTGTGATGCTTTCCTAGTCCAAAACACTTTAGCTGAAATGGTGAGCTACCAAAATTAGGTATTGCGCAATTAAATTAGAATAAAGATATTTAACAACACTGTCTATAACTCAAAGCTTTGCAATGGGAAATATAAAAGCAGCCATGTAACATCTAAATGAATATTATCCATCAGATTTGACATTTATTAAGCAATACCAGCACACTGGGCACTGTCGTAAACACAAACTCTTTTTCCCAGTGAACTTAGATTTATTTGTGCCAGTTTTTTTCCTGATAAAGACTGATGCAATTTCATGGCAGATGGTAAAAATACAGAAAGATGACTTTAGTTTTTGACTTTTATAGGCACTATCTTAAATCAATTCCTTTTGCTGGGAATTCCTCCTATTACCTGGACTAAACATTCCGATTACATTTTCACCCTTATCCACAGTGAAGAGATTTCTTTGATTAGGAATCACAAATCTGTACTGATACTGTTGGTGTTGCTTTGGCATTGTTGTTATTAAGATCATTCTTTCTTGTGCTTTTAAAGTCGCATAAAGTAATAGCTCAAAAAATTTTTTAACACTACAACCACAGTTCACTTTCATAACACTCTGATAAGCTCATATGAAACTGCCAACACTCCAAAGATTATATGAAAGTAAAGCAAATCTTGGCAAAAACTTTCTTTTTGGACAGGATATTCAGAAAGAAATGACAAGGTTGGAACAATAAAGTCGGTGGTTTAAATATTTCAATAACATTAAAGAAATTTTATATGAAAATATGTATATTATTTCTACCCTGATAATGTTAACACTGCATGTATATATTGCTATCGACAAACTTTTAATAAACTTTGTTGTATCAGAAAAATTACTATTATAGAATTTTCTAATTTGTAACATGTTACTTTTTTTAAAAATATAGGTACTTTTTTTTTTTTTTTTTTGAGAAGAATTCTCACTCTGTCACCCAGGCTGGAGTGCAATGGCATGATCTTGGCTCATTACAACCTCCACCTCCTAGATTCAAGCGATTCTCCCACCTCAGCCTCCCAAGTAGCTGGGACTACAGGTGCACATCACCATTCCTGTCTAATTTTTTTTTGTATTTTTAGTAGAAATGAGATTTCACCATGTTGGCCAGGCTGGTCTCAAAACTCCTGACTTCAAATGATCTGCCTACGTCGGCCTCCCAAAGTGCTGGGATTACAGGAGTGACTCATGGTGCCCAGCCTAAAAATACATGTAAATATTTCTGAGATTTTTGTTAAAATTCTGATTTTAAAATTTTACAATGATTTTTAATTATTAAGGCTTTTGGCTCAAGTCTATGAATCAACTCTGGCTTGCTTAGGAAAAAATACACAAGGAAAATTATTGGAGGAATCCTGATCTATATCATGGGAAACAAGGTCAAGAGTTGTTTGTAGAAACAGGACCAAAATTATGTGAGAGACCCGAGGAGTGTTCTTGTTTCTAGCTCCATTCTTTCCCGTTCCAAGAAAGTAATGTTAACTCTAATTACCTAGAAGCCTTAATTTGTTTCTCTTCCTGGATCCATATGGTATAATATGATCGCCAGAAACTCTAAAAGTATTTATTGTAATTACTATTTAAAAAAAAAAAAAAAGGCCGGGCATGGTGGTTCACGCCTGTAATCCCAGCTACTCGGGAGGCTGAGGCAGGAGAATGGCGTGAACTCGGGAGGCAGAGCTTGCAGTGAGCCGAGATCGCACCACTCACGCCAGCCTGGGGGACAGAGCGAGACTCCATCTCAAAAAAAAAAAGCCGGACACTGAAATGGTAAGGACAGATTTTAATTTACCTTTGCAATAGGGAAAGAATCCAGTGTGAACTGAACTCGTTTTCCATATATTCAGAGGATATTGGGCCTTTTAAGGAGAAAATGAGGGAGCAGGGAGGTGGAGTAAGCAGGAGCTCTACAGAAGGAGGGAAGTGAAAAACTACACAATGTAGGAAGATGAGGACGGGCCCATGTGAAACCTAAATGGGTGTGTTAATTGTGGTGATAAATGTTAGGTTCTTCCCTCTCAAAATAACTGGGAAATAGGGGCCCTATCTTTCGGTATTGGCAAACAGTAAGTTTTTTCAGCAGTCTTGAGTTTTCTCAGTCAGTCACATTAAGGGGAAGGCTAGGGTCATCCTAATGTTGCATATTTGAACTGTGAGAAACTGTTAGTGTTTGTTCAATCTTTAGAGGCCAAGGTAGAAGTCTACTCAAAAGGAGGACTCACAGGCAGGAGCCTAGCTAGAGCTCTGTCATTATCTAAAAACCTTGTTTATTTATATTTTCATTAAACTATGTGGCAGAAAATGGTTGCCAGAATCTCCAGAGTTAACATAACCTCCATTTTGCTGCAAAGAAATGGATTTCTCTTTTTCTTTCATTTACAAAGTCATAGACCGTCCTTCTAAGACTAGGTTCTCACTTCTGAACAAATCAGTCAAAAAGTGGGTTCACAATGTATTCATGTGGTAGCTCTATGGTAGTTACATAGTATGTGAAACTGTAATTTCATTTTATCCCCCAAATAGAAGAGGAACTGGGGACAAAACCAGTATGTAGTCAGATCCAGGGGTAGGGGGGCAGAAGTAGTCTATGTTCTTCATTTGGGGTGATCAACTGTGGGGGTTTCTGCCCGGAGTGTGTTTCAGTGAGCTCATATAGACAGATCTCGGAAATACTTCATTTTCTTTAGCCTGATGGCAGTGTAGAAGGAAGAGGTAAACATTATGAGAAATGAAAGACAATCTCCTTTAAATAGACTTTGATTCTCTCACAGGTAGAATAGCCAATCTCTGTTGGCCCATTATGATCCCATTTGTAAATGCTAAAAAAATAGATTTTGTTTTCATTGATTATGCTAAGCCTGATTCATTTCCTTGTCAGAGTGGGACTCATCTACTTTTTCATCTTATAGAATCCTTGGGAACGCTATCAATTTCTTCTTTAAAAATCTCTTTAAAATAAGTATTGTCTTTGTGGTAGGTGGAATTGAATATGTTGTATATTTTTAAAGTTATATGGCATATATAACTTCTCTGAGCCTGGTCTCCCCATTTTCTTAATAAAAGGAAAATGAATGATAACTCTTAGAAGATTAATGCAAAGATAAAATTTTATAGCACAAGTAAAAATGATCAAGAGTTTCACACCTTGTAACAAATTAATATATCTGAATTCATCCATCTCTCCTTATTCCAAATAGAATATCCAATCAGGTAAATCAATCATTTATTAACATTAGTCATAATTATTTTAAAGTTTGTGTTTGAAAAATCCAATACCTGAATTACCTGTAGATCTATTGTTATTGGCTACTTCTTCTCTCAGTTTTGTGTTTATTAGATTTTATTTACTGGCACACTGTGTACTTTTTGATAGACATAGTGCATGAAAAATTGTAGTGGTTATGAATGCTTCTCTTTTTATGGAGTGTCTTCTGGGTTAGAGCTGGGACAGATCATTTTGAGCAACAGCATATTTCCAGTTTACACTTACTAAAATGATGTAATTCTTCAGCAGGCTCAACTGAAAGCCTGGGCATTAACTAGGGCCCTGACTCTTGACCAGACCATAATTTCAATTTTTAAATGTCCAGCACTATGAAACTTCTAAAAAAATTCTGCTTAGTTATTTAGCAATTATCAATTTTTTTCTGCTTAATTTCTCAGCTTCTTACCTCTGGGAACCTTAGGATTTAGCAAACATTTCAAGAGCAAAATCTTATGGAATTATAGGTTCACATACCTAGTCTCTTTTCTCCAGGGTCTTGACTCCTAAGTTTCAATTTTTGGTCTCTCCAGTCATAGGAGACTAAAATGTGCTCTAGGTTGCTACTTTCTGCTGAGCCTAAATGCCAATATCTGTGAATCAACAAATGTTTTCAGCAGAAAGTTACAGAGAAGGTCAACTTCACCTCACTGTGCTTCCTAAAATCCTTTCAAGGATGTTGGCTCCTCAAATTCAGACTGCCTTGGTGTTCTTCTGATACCTTCAAATATATGGATTTTGTTTGTTGTACATTTTTTAGTTGCATTAAATTAAATTAAATTTAGTCTAAAGCTGCCTCTGTACTTTGCATTCTTACATAGCAAATTGCAGCCTAACTTTGTATGAAAACAAGTTTCCACCTGACTTAATATATTCTTGTAACAAATTGCTGCGTTTCAGCCAATCACCCAATCACAGCAGCTGAGCTTCAGCCAATCACAGGCATCCAACTGACCAGAGTCTGTCTATACAAAACAAATGCTAAACTGTAACCAATCAAGCTATTTCTGCACCTTACTTCCTTTTATTGTGTGTATAAATACTGCCTACTCATCTTACTGGGTGGAACTCTCCAAACCTCTATTGGTTCAGGGTGTAGTCTGATCATAAACCATTCCTAGCTAAAATGAACTCTGTTAAATTTAATTTGTCTAAAGTTGTTGTTGTTGTCGTTGTTTACAGCTTTTTGGATGTTTAGAGAGAAGATTGGGTCTGATACAAACTCCTTTGCCATATCCAGAAACAGAAGTATTCAGTATTACGGATCCTGGAATATCTAAAGAATTCAACTTTGTAAAAAGTATACCCAGAAAACAGAAAATATGTACACTTCTGTGTGGGTTGTGTGTGTGTGTGTGTTTTGAGATGGAGTTTTGCTCTGGTTGCCCAGGCTGGAGTGCAATGGTGTGATCTTGGCTCACTGCAACCTCCATCTCCCAGGTTCAAGCAATTCTCCTGAAACTCAGTGTCTCTAGTAGCTGGGATTACAGGTGCCTGCCACCATGCTCGGCTAATTTTTTGAAATTTTTTTTTTTTTTTAGTAGAGATGGAGTTTCACCATGTTGTCTAGGCTGGTATTGAACTCCTGTCCTCAGGTGATCCACCCACCTCAGGTTCCCAAAGTGCTGGGATTACAGATGTGAGCCACTGTGCCTGGCCAATATGTACACTTTTAAAAGGCATTATTCACTATATATTTATATCTGTAACTATATTGTTATATATCCTCTTATATTTTCAATGAAAATAGAAAGGGATTGTGTGACCTAATGTACGAGTAAAGGTTATCATTGAGTTTTCAGTGTTGTTATGAAGTAGTAGAGGGTGAAGTGAAGATGTGTTAGGATGACAAAATATAATTTAAAAATAAAATTATATGTGGCAAGACTGATATAAAAACTGGTAGAAGTTAGTATGGAGTCCAGGAACAGAGAAAGACTTATTTTGTATTTCAAAATTATAGAAAAGTTGCAAAGGATTCTTCTCTCTGCATTATTAACACAGCTAAGAGGATACAAACATATAGAACCAAGTATAATATAGTACAGTATGATAAATATTTTAGTGAAAATTTTGTGAAAACAAAAAATCCACCTGTGTGCATGTTTACTAATAATTACTTATTAATTTTTTATTAAATACATTTAGAAAGCACAATAGTAACTTAATGTAGAAGATAGAGGGAAAAGTCAGCCTAAAATGTGTTATTGGGGAAAGAGATCTGTACTATTGAGCCAAAATCTTGGGCACACAGCAATACTGTATCATAAGGAGGTAGAGGGCAATTTGAAAGCGAATGGACAGATCAATTTCAAATAGCCTTTAGCATGTATCCAAATCAATTGGTTCATCTCAGGAAGTTTTCAACTACAACTTAAGGAAAATCAGTTATCTACTATTGTCTTAGTGCAATCCCTTAAGATTTATTATTTACAGGAAAGGTTCTTGTTTTTTGAGGCAACAACTTTACAAGAAGAACTCACACTTTCTCCCAGATGGCTGAAAAGTAACAGTTTTACAGGTTCATGGATATGCTGAGGTGATGGAGAAGTGTAAATTGAAAACAAACAGCATGAAGAATACACCCTCTTTTGTGCTTTGAATATTAAGCATTGTAATATTTTTTCATACGGGAAGGGAAATAGTGAAATGTTATAACATGAATTTGAAAGGAAGTTGTTTTGATATAATGAATGTTAAGGAATCTTATATTTCAATTTGGTGCTTCATACATGATGCGCAGGAAAAGACTGTCATGGAGAGCAAGGCTGATGTCAGAATTTCACAGGCACAACTGGAATTACACTGTTTTTCAAAGATCATTAATATTAGTAAATATACTATTAGTATACATATCAATATATTTGCCTGATGCATTCACTAGTTTCATTAGCATTTTTTCACTTATATTAACAACATTACTTAATAGTTGTTTTAAATTTAAAAATAGCATAGCATGCTCATGCCTGTAATCCTAGCACTTTGGGAGGCTGAAGCATGTGGATTGCTGGAGCCCAGGAGTTAAAGATCCGTCTGGACAACATGGCAAAATCCTTGTTCTCTGACAAAAAAAATACAAAATTGCCAGGTGGTGGTGTGCCTTGCAGCAACAGTTACTCTGGGAGGCTGAGGTGGAGGTTACTGCCTGGGAGGCTGAGGTTGCAAGTGACTCCAGATCTGAGGGAAGATTGCATTCCAGCCAGGACAACAGAACAAAACACAGTCTCAAAAGTATAGCATGTGTATCTCATTAAACAAATGACAAACTCATTTATCTATTCTTCTTTTCCACTGTTTGCATGTTTTTATCTAGTAGTAGACTATGGCCTCACTAGGTTAAGACTTAATTATCTCAATGGCTTAAAAAAAAGTCTACAATAGGGACTAAGGTATTGAATATACAAATAAGTATTTTTCTTTTTTTTTTTTTTTGAGGCAGAGTCTCTGGCCTTGTCGCCCCAGGCTGGGAGGTGCAGTGGGCCGGATCTCAGCTCACTGCAAGCTCCGGGCCTCCCGGCTTACGCCACCTCCTGCCTCAGCCTCCCGAGTAGCTGGGACTACAGGCCTCCGGCCCCACCTCCTCGCTAGTTTTTGTATTTTAGTAGAGACGGGGTTTCAACGCAGCTAGGCCAGGATGGTCTCGATCTTCTGGACTCCCGTGGATCCCACTCCATCTCGGCCTCCCAAAGTGCTGGGATTACAGGCTTGAGCCACCGCGCCCGGCCACAAATGATTATTTTTCAATTACATGTGGGCATTAACAAAAATCTTAGCTTATGATTTTTACTGTATTGAACTGTTTTCCTCTCTCACTAAAATCATGTTGATTACATGCAAGTGATGATGACTTAGAGATACGAATATAATTTGCAATACCAGTCATGGTTTTGGGACATCATTTTCATAATACTTTCTCTTCAATGAGTTATTTCAAATCTGTCTGGAAATTTGAACATTTAACATTGATTAAAATTATTTGAGTGACTATATAACATAATTTTAACAGTATTATCATTATGAGATTAACATTTCAACTATTAATATTTAATGTTTAATATGATTTTATTTGGACATATGATAATAAAGAAAAATGTGCAAGGTCAGATGCGGTGATTCATGCCTGTAATCCAGGTCCATTGGGAGGCCAAGGTGGGTGGATCACTAGAGGCCAAGAGTTCAAGACCAGCCTGGCAAAAATGGCAAAACCTTGTCTCTACTAAAAAACACAACAATTAGCCAGGCGTAGTGGCACACACCTGAGGTCCAAGGTATTTGGGAGGCTGAGACATGAGAATCACTAGAACCAGGGAAGTGGAAGCTGCAGTGAGCTGAGGTTATGCCACTGCACTCCAGCCTGGGCAATAGACTGAGATTCTGTCTCAGAAAAAAAGAAAAAAAGGAAAAAAATTACACGGAGGAGAGCCTGCCAGTAGGTGCAAATTCCCTTACACCTGCTGCTGCCAGGGAGTCTATATATTCATAATTTGGCCTTTAGCTATTTATTTAAAAGTAGCTGAATTCTTTTTTACCTGTTTTTCTGGAAGCCTGACTTCATCCTGTGCTCTCTCTTTTTCTACTTGGAAACATCTTTCTTTCTTTAGATTTCAGGCTTGCTGATTTCTCTTGCAACTTCAGCTCCTTAATGGGTTCATGAAAATTATGAATTTTTTTATTATTCAGCTTTTTCTTTTTTGTGTAGATAGGAGCAACTCTTTTCACATCTTTCTACCCTAAGGAGAAACAGGAAATCTTGGTTTACTGTTTTTTCATTGCTTTATGTTATTGCATTGCATGACCTGTTTTTGCTGAGGAATATTTTAGTTGTTTCTGAGTTTTTGCTATTATGAATAATGCATGTACGACTATTTTTACACAACTTCGGTATCCATAGGTAATAGGGTTTGACTGCGTCCCCACCCAAATCTCAACTTGAATTCCTATGTGTTGTGGGAGGGACCCAGGGGGAGGTAATTGAATCACGGGAGCTAGTCTTTCCATGCTATTCTCAGGATAGTGAATAAGTCTCACGAGATCTGATGGTTTTATCAGGGGTTTCTGCTTTTGCTTCTTCCTCATTTTCTCTTGCCCCTGCCATGTAAGAAGTGCCTTTCACCTCCTGCCATGATTCTGAAGGCTCTCCAGCCATGTGCAACTGTAAGTCCAATGAAATTTCTTTTTTCTTTCCTGTCTCCGGTATGTCTTTATCAGTAGTGTGAAAATGGACTATCCCAATAGCGAAGTACTTTTACCATACACCTTATCCTAGCAGTAGAATTGCTAGGTAATAGAATAGGCATACCTTCATGTTTAGTAGATACTCCCAGTTTTCCAAAGCAGTTGGTAATTTACAACTTTATTCTTAGCTCCACAAGTGCAAACTGACTCAAACACTCTATGGTGCTTTTAAACAGCCACTGTAAAATTTCATCCACGTTTATATAATTATTTATGGTGGGAGAGTTGGTCTGATAAAAACTACACTTTAAAAAAGGAGAAGCAGGTATTTATAATATTAAATTTACAAGTATAGTCCTCGTTGTAATTTTAAACATGATTGACATTTACAGAAATACTCTAAAATTTAAAGTTCAAAATTATTTGCAATCATATGTCACTATAAAAAAGTTTCATATTTTATGCTGTGATATATTACAGCCACTAATTTTATTTTAAAACTAGAGTTTACACAGTTCTGCAATCTAGCACATAAATCTCAATCTCAAATATTATGATATGTATGCATTTGTATGCATGTGTGTATAATCTGAAACACTAGTACAGTGTTTATTTGGTTTAAGTTATTTGCTGTAATGTTACTAAGTTGAAGTGTATAAACAGTTGTTTTATTTTTCAAAATGTTGAAGCAATCTCAAATGTATAGAAAAATTGCAAGAACATAAAAGAATTTTGTTTTTCAAAATTGAGAGTAAGTTTCCTGATCTTCACTACCCTGTGTATTTTATCTTATGCTCCCTACAAAGACATTCTCAGACACAACCAGAGTAAAACCATGAAAGCAAAAGAATGTAGCATTGATACATTTCTTCCCCCTAAATCTCAGACTCTTTGCAAGTTTTGACTGATGTCTCTTTAATTTCCTTTATACAATGAAAATATCCAGATGAAGATTACATTTACATTTATTTCATATCTTTCTTAATCTTCTCCAGTCTCTAATAGTTTCTTGGTTTTTCTTGACTTTTATGATCTTGATGCTTTAGACGGTGGACAGTTGGGATTTTGTGGAATGTTCTTCAATTTAGTTCGTCTGAAGTTTTCTCATAATTAGATTTAGTTAATGTGCCTTTGGTAGGTCATGCAGTTTCTTTTCATGATTTCCTTTCAATTGGTTCACATTTCTGATTTGTGCAATTGTTGATAATGTCCACTTTAATTATTTGTTAAGTGACTTTCCAGGCTTCTTCATTGTACAGTACCTTTATTTTTCTTTGATCTTTGTACTTTGAAATGTGTTCCTTTGAAACCATTTAATTATTCTATTCCTCATCAATATTTCTGTTAGTTTATAACTTATTTTATTGGGTTCAGGATTTCTTATTTCATTTAGTAGATGGGATGGTTAATTTTAGGTGTCAACTTCATTGGATTAAGGAATATCTAGAAACCTGATAAAGCATTATTTTGGAGTGTATCTGTGAGGGTGTTTCCAGAGGAGATTAGCATGTGAGTCTGAGTGGACTAAGTGGGAGAAAATCTACTCTTCATGTCATTGGGCACCATCCAATCTGCTGGGAACTTGGAGAAAACAAACAAACAAAGAGATAGAGAAAAGATGAACATGTCAATCTATCTGCCGGAGCTTGAATACACTCTTCCTCTTCTGTTTTTGGACAACTCTAGGCTCCTGACTTCTGGACTCCAGGACTTACATGCTCCCCAGTCACTGCCCAGGGTTCTCAGGCTTTAGGTCTCAGACTGAGAGTTAGGCCATTGGCTTCCTTGGTTCCAAGGCTTTTGGACTTGGACTGAGCCTCACAACCAGCATCTCAGCATCTTCAGCTTGTGGATGGTCCATCATGGACTTCTCAGCCTCCATGATAACATAAACCAGTTCTCCAAATAAATACTCTCTCATCTATCTATCTATCTATCTATCTATCTATCTATCTATCTATCTATCTATCATCTCTCCCTCCCTCTTTCTCTCTCTCTCTCTTTTATTGGTTCTGTCTCTTTGAAGAACCCTAACTAATAAAGTAGGCTATAATCTACAAATATTTAAGCCTGTCACACTTTCTTTGCTTCCCTGCGACCAGCTCCAGCATTTCTCAAACACTTCCTTGCTTTCTGACCCAAAAAAGTTACGAGCTTTTGTGTTTTCCCTGTGCATTCCTGGAATAAGCGATTTCTCCAAAAAATCCTAGACCCTTTTAGTGGAGATTGGTACATTAAAGCTAAAGTGCAGAGCTAGGTATCATCATTGCTGTTGAAGTATCACTGCTTCTAAGACCTGATAAAGGGAAGAGCTATGTTATATGTGCTTGTTCATATAAATGTATCTATTTCTACCTAGATCTTTTGCATGACATTTATTTCTATGTCTCCCCAACTGTATTTATTTCTACACCTCTCTGTATTGAAAACCATACATTTTTATACATGCAAGCAATTCTTATCCAACATAATGTTTCCTTTTATATTACTCCCTTTCTGTATTTGTAACATATTTCACTGGATCTATTATTCCTGATATATTTCCGGCCGTCCTTCCTGCACGCAGATGCCTTCCTCACCCTTACTTGGACTTTGACACCAAGAAAAGGTCAGCCACCACTGCCTCTTCTGTAAGGTCCTCCTCACCCTGCTTAGATTGTCACTTCTTGCTGAGCCAAAATAGCCTCTCATCTCCTGTGTGAACATGTAACTTGTTCTGTCTCCCTAAAAACTACAGGACTAACTAGTTATAAGCGGTTAGGTTGGAAGAAAAAACAGGGAAAGAGAAAGAGGAAGCAGTAAATGTTAATACAATCTACACTTTAATGGAACATTTAACACAAACTTAAATTTCAAATTTTATGCAATTTTAATATAATATAAAATTGCTCTTCTATTTCCTCATGAATAGGTAATAATCTTTTTAACCCTTGCCAAATTTATAGAAAAGAAATGACAACTCTATTTGTAATATTTTGATTTATTTAATTATGACTGAAGTTGAGAATCTTTTTTTTTTTTTTTTTTTTTGAGACAGAGTCTTGCACTATCACCTGGGCTGGAGTGCAGTGGCAAGATCTTGTCTCACTGCAACCTCTGCCTCCCAGGTTCAAGCGATTCTCCTGCCTCAGCCTCCAGAGTAGCTGGGATTACAGGCCCCTACCACCACGCCTGGCTAATTTTTTGTATTTTTGATAGAGATGGGGTTTCACTATGTTGACCAGGCTGGTCTCAAACTGCTGACCTCATGATTCACCCACCTCGGCCTCCCAAAGTGCTGGGATTACCGACGCGAACCACAGTGCCCAGCCGTGAATCTTTTTAATACCAGTCATGTGTTCCTTATTCTATAAGGATTTTATTTATTATTTTGCTCTTTGATCTTTCCTATTGACTAATGTATTCATTCATTTAACCAATATTTTTCCTGCAAATTTATTATTGATCTTTAATATTTCTCTCTAAATGAGTATTTGTTTATTTTTTTTTAATTATTTATATGTAACTCTAGTCATGACCTCCACAAACGCAGGAATAAATCTTCCTATTTGTCCCAGACTCATTTCACCACATAGCACAATGCTAGATATTTGTTCAGAAGCAACATCCTTTTAACTATTTACTTGAAAACGAGTATTTAACCTGAGGTCCGTGGATAAGTTTAAGGATACTTACAAACTTGAAAATGTGTGGGTAAGTAGTTACATCTGTGTGTGTATATTTTTCTCCTGGAGTACCTACAATTTTCATGAGAACACTGCAGGAGTGTATTTTGTTTTAAAAGTAGAGATGTGTTAAACATTAACAATAAGTCATAGGTTATTTTATATTACAAGCTATGAGAAAACTTACAAATCTGTTCCACATAAACTATCCTACCTATTTAAACAATAACCTTTGAACTCAAATCCTTATAGTGTACTAACTAGGAAAAGTGATTTTCAGTACTGAATGATAAGAAATGCATCATTGTGATGATGGATCATCAAGAATAAAAGTATCATTTTGAGACATTATTGTCTGGGTTGTACAAAAAAACTTTATTTAAAGTAATTAATTACACACAAAATGTATTCTTCGCCAGTATTTGGTGTAAATGCTCTTCAAGTTGGATGTGTTTTCATTAGAACAAATTTATCTAAATAATTTAGTTGCTGATATGAATTAAAATACCATAGATTAAACTGCAAATGTGTTTGTATTATGACTGGCATCTTGTAACAAGGTAAAAGGGTTTAACCACTTTTAAATTTCTCTGGTAAATAATATATATGTTATTATACACACACATATAAATATATATGTGAAAAATATGAAATATATATGTGAAAAATATATATTCTAAAGAATAGTGAGACAACATTCTTAAGAGATTCTAAAAGCATGCCAATTGGTAAATGACTTTGTGAGCTATGAATTTTCTGAAGTGTACAATCTTATAGTACAATTAGTAGTTGTTAAGTATTTCTACAATACACAAACGCCAAGTATAATAGAAATTTGCATCAATATTTGGTCATTTTTGTTCTATGGTAGGAAGCACACAGACTTATAACAAAACACTATAAACAACTTAAATATAGTGTTAGGACCATGTCAATGAATGCTGCAATCTTAGAGCCTTAAACTTATTTAAAATTATTTATCAATAATCATAACCTTACATTCAATTTTCTCTTTATATATTCATTCAGTGAACATTTATAGAGCATCTATTATGTTAGAAAATAGACATGTGAAGATCAATAGAATAGCTTCATTATTTACATTACATTTACTGTAAGGAGAATAGGGACATTAAACAATGGAGGTCTGAAGAAGGTAGGTTAAGGTTATATATTCGGTAAGAGGCAAAATTCAGAATCCTAACTGCATACTCAAGCCAATATTTCTTTTGGCTTTGCTGATATAGTATGGAATCCCTCCTGTTAATATATTTATGATATTCTTGGAACATTTAAGTTATATTCAAATATCACCAATTTTTCCTTGTGAAAATTAAAAGCCAAGAAAATAACATAGTGTTGGGGGGGGGGGTTGGGACACAGAAAGAATATCAACATATCAACATGATAGGATTGTTTTGTTTTGCTTTATTTTCTCCTCCCCATTAATTTATTCCTGCCCAAATCCAAGTCCAAATTCCAGCTGTGACACCTACCAGCTATGTGTCAGAGAGAGAATGTGTATGTTATTAAATCTCTTAAGTCTGAGTGCTACCATATATAACATGGGTATGATAATGGCTGCTTTTAGAGTTGATAGAATTAATACATAATGACAAAAAAAAATCTTGTAGAGTATCCGGCTTATTGTAAGCTAAAGGTGGTAGAATATGCACACAAAAATATGCAAGTGTGGCATGAAGATTATTTTGAGCTAAAGGCACTTGAACAAAAGCAATTGTAAAGGGATGCTGTGCTCCTGCAACAGGAAGAAAGAAACATTCTCATCACTAGAGACTAGAGAAAACTCCCATGTGAAAGATGCACTTCCTGTAACAGGAGGGAGGAAACATTCTTGTCAGAGATGGAGAGTCGAGGCCTAGAAAATTCTGCACAACCAGACCTTGTTAAAATAACTCTGCCTTTAGCCTCCCAATACACTTTACTTTTCCACAGTTACCATTCTTTATTCAATTTACTATACATACATTTAAGTATTGCCACTCCATTGGGTCTTCATTTTCCTATGTGGGTTTTCATGTACGTGTGAAAATCTGTATGCTTTTCTCATGTTAATTTGTCTTATAAGAATTTAGTTCTCAGGCCCAGCCAGAGATCCTAAGAGGGCAGAGGTAAAATTTTGCCTTCCCTCGATATTTATCCACTACATGTTAATACCCTGAACAAAGTTCCAACTCTTCATGACCAGAATGTTTGGAGGCTGGGTTTTCTGTGCTGCTGCACTACTTCAAACATTTTCAAAACAAATTCCTGATTCCACCATGTAGCTCACTGAAACCTAACACAGCCTAAATAACCCATATTCTGGCAGTATGCTCTGTACATATCATTCCTGACCAATGGGCATATGGTAGCTTGATAGCTGATCTTATAGCTAAATCAAAAAATTAATACATGCTTAATAAAACTTCTGTTGATGTTGGCCAAATATAGCAATTGGTACAAAATCATTCATCACCGCAAGCACTAGTTATTCTATCTGGGAATAATGAAAGTTCCCTTGTCTCTCATCAGTCTGGTTTGACTGCATAGACATGGTTTAAGACTCTTCAATTAATTGCAAATTTATACAATAATAAAAACAAAATTATTTCAGAAAGCAGTAACTCAGGAAAGCTGTACCTACAGCACTGTTTTGTTTTCGATTTTTTTAAAAGGTCAGCACACTGGCTTGAACTGGGAATCCAGATAACATCATAATTGAAAACAGATGCACTAATTAGAAAGCAGCTTTTGGTTTCTGGTTCCTGAACATTAATGCAATTGCCCAGTTGTGAAGGCATGTTAATGCCTCAACATGAATTTTTAGTACCACTGTCAGACATTTAGCTAATGATAGATTATAAATCACTGCGCTACCTGAAATGTGAGACTAGATTTATATTATGTTAATGAATCAGATGTTATGTTGCAGACAATAAGTGAGAATCATCCAGGGCTTCTAATGCTGTACTGGTGATGGGCGGCAGTTTCTTTCAGTGGCCAATCTTGAGTTTAAACCTGGATTACTATTCTTGCTAGCTAGCAGCAGGTGGCTTTGCTTCTGTGAAATTCGGGTGCTTTTCCTGTAAATTAGGAAATATTACTTCTCACAGATTAGCTCTCACAGAGAACAAATTATGATTGCATATATCAAAGCACTTTATATATGGCAAAAAAAGGTAATTTTAATGAATTTTGACCATTCTTTTAAAAAACAGTATATTTTAAACATCCATATAGCATTAAATAATAGAAATATAATTTAAAATAAATCTATCGTGATATTGAATAGGAAAGAGAAAAGCCAGTTACAGAAAAGTTATTTACTTCTTTATTGAATTCAAATCCTCTGTAATATTTTCTTGGGTGGCTATGTTACCTTATATTATCAAGTTGTTTCTATTATATCTTTCACTAATACTTTGAAATCTTAAAGATATTCACTAATTTTACAATTAACAAACTAGGTAGATTAAACCACAATAAGTGCTTTGAAAGAATAATATTTTACAACTCGAAATTCAAGATGCCTCCTAGTTTCATACTTAGTGAACATTTATGAAGGATATTCTACATGCCAAATTATGCCATCCTTTAATATAGGCATCTTTGAAAATTATTTTTACAAACCACAGAAACAAATAGTGTCATGCCAGCTTATAGGACACAGACTGAGAGTTAGAGAAGCTGTTCCTAGCCTAAAGTCACATGGCTAATGTTTGTGAGCACTGGCATTTTATGCATTTTTAAATACCAAAAACCAGTGTTTCATTCCTTTGTACTATATTTTCCCAACTAGCCTTATATTAAAGTTATTGTGCCTATTTAAATACTAGAGGGACAGAATACATGAACACAAGAAAGCAATATAATATACATACTCAATTATGTCTTGCTTTTAAATATGAACTCTTTGGCCACACAGCCTCTCTCTGATCTTTTGTGTAACCTTGAGACAAGTATTTAGCGTTTTTTTATTTTTTTTATTTTTTTTTATTTTGGTGGAGCCAAAGTCTGGCCATGTTACTCTTATTACAGGCATAAGTCACCATGCCCGGCTAATATTTATCTTATATGCCCCTCAGTTTTCTCATATGTTAAAAGATGGTAATTATATACCTATTTCATAGGATTTCCATGATTTCTAAAATAGTTTACATATAAAAAGTTCTTAGAACAGAATCTGGCACTGAATAAGCACTTAGTAAATGTTAGTTATTGTTATTGGCCAACTTTTTCTTTTTCTGCTATTCAGAACCACTTTTGTTTTAGATATTCCCATTCCAATATCAAGGAAAAGAAAGTTTGTGATGAAAAAAATTTACAATGCACATATTATAATTTATTTATATTTTATGCAAATTTAACAATCTGTTATTCTATTATTTTTACATCACTAATTATCTCACTTAATTATATTATTTTTCTGCAGGAAGAACGAACCTCAACTCTTTGCTTTTACCTGTAGAGAGCGATAACAGGGCAAACAGCCATTACTAACGCTGTAAGAAATGGTACATTCAATATGAAGAAGCATACATTGGCAATTCAGCTATCACAAAAGAATCATAATAATCATACTTGTTAATCATTTACAATGAAATGTCTTTTCAAAATCTGTAGAAGTAATAGGAGTTAAAGTTTCATTTTACGGACCATTATATGCCAGAAACTATGCAAAGGATTTTATATATATGCTTTCTAATCCTGACATGAGCCTTGCATGGAAGAAATGGCATTCCCATTTTACAGATGAGAAAACAAACTCAGAAATTTTATGTAATTTAAAAGTGTGTAGTGCACAAGAGTAAGGAGTACAAATTTTGCAGTTGGACTGACCTGGGTTTAACTTTAATTTTTTTCCTCAATAACAATCTAATACATAATCTTTCTCTGTCTCGGTTTTATGATCTGTGAAAGGCCTCAAAATGTTCCTTTGAGGATTTTATGTTCCTTTGAGGATTTTAAAGGTTCATAAGACCTTTAATTTATTGTTGGACATACAGCAAATGTGATGGTTAATTTTAGGTGTCAACTTGACTGGATTCAAGATTACCTAGAGAACTGGTAGAGCATCACTTCCGGGTGTGTCTGTGAGGGCGTTTCCAGAGAAATGGTGTGGGAGTCAGTGAGCTGAGTAGGAAATATCCTCCCTCAGTGTGGGCAGGCACCACCCATTTGGCTGGGGGCGGGGATAGAAAGAAAAAGGCAGAAAGAAAGGTCATTTCTCTCTCTCTCTCTCTCTCTCTCTGTGTGTGTTTGTGTGTGTGTGTGTGTGTGTGTGTGTGTGTCTTCTGGAGCTGATACACTCTTTTTCTCCTGCTTGGGGACATCAGAACTCCAGGCCCTCTGCCTTTGGACTCTGGGTCTTATGCCAGTAGCCCCGTGTGTTCTTAGGCCTTTGAACTTGTACTGAGAGTTACCCCATTGGCTTCTCTGATTCTGAGCCATGCTGCAGGCATCCCAGGGTCTCCAGCTTGCAGAATGTTTGTCATGGAACAGACCATTATATGTATATAATCTGTATATCTATATGTATAGATATATACATACACACATACACATATATTTGTGTATATACACACACACATATATTTGTGTATATATATACATACATACACATAGATATATAGGTATCTATACACATATATGTATGTGTGTATCTATCTACATATACATATATAGATTATATACATATAGTGGTCTGTTCCATGACAGACCTTCTGCAAGCTGGAGATCATATATTATATATATAATAATCTATTGGTTCTGTCTCTCTGGAGAGCCCTGATTAATACAGAAGCAAGCATTTATAGATGATTGTTTATGTTATAATTAAGCTAATGTATAAATACGATAAAAATCTATATTATAACAAATATTTGTCTCATTACAAAGATCACCATTATTTACAACCATGTCTACTCTTAGAAAAGACGTTGCAACATGTTGTGGAAACATTTTGATCAATCACTTCTTTTTAAGAATTAATTCATTAGATATGAAAGTCATGTGTGTGTCTGTACATTAGTATCATCAGTCTAAATTGAAGAATCTACCAAACAACTATTCTTATTCCATTTGTATTTCCCATGACATAATATGAGTTAAATATGAATCAAGGTGATGCTCTTGACTCTGGCCTCACATGGATATTGAATGCCTACAGATTGCTTTAGTTGTATTTTCTTTCTTTCTTTCTTTCTTTCTTTCTTTCTTTCTTTCTTTCTTTCTTTCTTTCTTTCTTTCTTTCTTTCTTTCTCTCTCTCTCTCTCTCTCTCTCTTTCTTTTTTTTTTTTTTTTTTTTGAGACGGAGTCTCGCTCTGTCTCCCAGGCTAGAGTGCAGTGGCCCTATCTCTGCCTCTCGGGTTCAAGCGATTCTCCTGACTCAGCCTCCCGAGTAGCTGGGACTACAGGCATCCGCCACAACTCTAGGCTAATTTTTGTATTTTTAGTAGAGACAGGGTTTCATCATATTGGCCAGGCTGGTGTCAAACTCCTGACCTTGTGATCCGCCCTCCTCGGCCTCCCAAAGTGCTGGGATTACAGGAGTGAGCCACCGCGCCCGGCCTATGTTTTTCTTTCTAGAATATAAATGGCAGGAGAAAGAACTTCTGTTGCAATTTTTGATGTACTATGAAACACTCTTTTATAAAGAGAGTAGACTATTACCCACAAGAGATGAATACATTATAACACCAAATCAAGAATGGCTTATTCATTTTCACACAAAAAGCATGCCAGCAATCTTAGCATAAATGAATGATTGATTTACACTGGGTAGAAGCAATTTACATTTTTACTACACATGCATGCACACACATGCTTACATATAAATTTTTAAAACTTTACTGTAATTATCTTCAAGCACAGATTTTTGATGGAAAATATTCTTAACAAGCAAAAACTAACAGAAAATATGACTATGAAATGTTTTGTTTTATTAATTAATTATTAAAATATCCCTCAAATGAATTTATGTCAAAAGGAATGTTTAGGAAAAAATCATTTCATCATCTGGGGTGCTACACTCTCCTATGAGTCATGTTAAAATCACTTAGCATATGACATGCCAATATCATGATACCTCTCATCATTGACTTGAGCTCCAAATATTCAAAAAAGGATTTGTAACTCAATAGTTTAGTTTTGGAGAGTCTTTTCATTCATTATCATTGATAGTTTTATTAAGTAATCTGTTTTAGTCACAGATGCCATCTTTCTTAATAATATACTACCTCTTAAACAATTAAACATTCTCCTTCCATTTGCTGCTAAAGTTCATAATTTTGGGGGTAAAATATTGAACACTGAAATGTTACATTCAATGAGTGATACTGGACTATTTTTTCCTATTTAGTAGCATTTTCTTTTTTTTTTTAACACATGACATAGGGACAATGTTATAATCCCTAACACACTTTTTTTTTTTTCATCCAGCGAATTCTCTGTTTGCCAAAAACTATATTATGTGCTGAAAAATTCAAAATAAATAATCTATGGCCTGTAACCCATATTTTCTATTTAAATAAGTTACCATATTAGGAAAGGAATAGAAAAATCACTATTGTCAGAAAAAAGAATTTGCAGCAAAATTCTATGACTGTTTGTTGCTTCTAATTAAGTTAATCATATCATGCAGTGAATGAGAGAAAGGCAAAAAATGTAGGAGAATAAGAAACAGCATACTCTAACTTCTCTACATATTTGGAAGTGATCTCAAGATCCCAAATGAAGCTTCATCTGCAAAAAGTAAGTGTGCCCATCACAGATTAAATAGATCCACTCATTTTTAAAAAATGTGTAGTGTCGAAATAGATATTTTATTCAAATTTCCAAAATATCTTGTCATAATATGATGTATTGATTTGCCACTTATCTGAAATTGTAACTAATGATATCCTCCTAGTTTTCATTCCAGTTTCTCTTCTGCTATTCAAAGGTACAAACTGCAGTGAAAAGTACAGTGATTATACATATTCCTCCCTTAAGAACATTAAAAATACGTGGAATGGTTTCAAGGTAAACATTGGAAAAAATAATAGGCAAGACAACATACACTTGAGATTTTGGAGAACTAATCATTTGGAGGTACCTACAGCATTCCACATCCATGACCAGAAAATGAAACCATGATATTGGTTCTTAGGTAGCTCATTTGCAGTTAAAATGTCAAAGTGAGTTTTCTATTAAAAGGTACAATATTAACAGTAGAGAAATCAAGAAAAAGATTGTCTAAGCCAGTCCTAAGCCAAAAGGATTTAGTTATTGAAAAAGACATCTCTATAATTTTGGAGTTTTTATAAGTATTATTTCAGATCATTGAGAAATGATGTACACATACATAGTTTGGGATAAAATTTTAATATTGCCCGCAAACCAAAGAACTCTGTTCATGGAAATATCTCTGTGATGAAAGAGGCAAACTAACAGAAAAAGTTGACTTTCTTAAACATAAGAGACATGGAAGATGAATCCTTAAAGTCAGTTAACACATTGGGTCAGTCAGAAGAAATAAAGTAAAAATTTATTTGAATGACTTCTTTTTCTTGAATTGGTCAGATGTTTAATATATCATAGGATAGCCCCACAGCTCCCAATTAACCCTCCAACCTAAACTCTGAAGAGGAGCTTAACATTCAGACACATTTAAGAACGCTGCGCATTCTATTCCCCCTTGAAGGAGAACATTGCACATTAGCATATAAATATCTGAGTCACTCAGCTGTATGGACATCTTTCTTAACTGCATTTAATATAATTGTACTTGACTACTTGAATATTCTTAAATTATTAGCATACTATAGAACCATCATTTTATGAAAACTTCCTTGTGATTAAAAAAGGTGTACTGTGATTCATATTCTTCATTCTTGCTTCCAAATTAGCTCCACCGTTTTCACACTGATGTCCCAAGTGGCTGGTCAGCTCGTTAAAGAGCGTTCTGCCTCTGACTTGAGGCCAGCCAAGGATTGGCATCCACAGGAATCAGAGGATGAGACAGAAATCTAGTACTTACTACCCTGCCTTGCTCCCTGTAAAATCACAGCAAGTTGACTGTGTCTCTATTAAAGACCAAAGCTTCTAAGGGGACATTTTCCTATAGGTACTTGTTCCGGGTTATCATCATCCTTTCCCTTCTTTTTTTAGACCCAAGAGTTGTAACTGCTGTCCACTGTTCTCAGACCTAGGATGCTTGACTGCTATTTTTATTAAGCCTGCTCATACCTTTTTAAATAGTTCCCTTTGGCTGGGGATGGTGGCTCATGCCTGTAATCCCTGCACTTTGGGAGGCCGAGATGGACTGATCATGAGGTCAGAAGTTCAAAACCAACCTGGTCAACATGGTGAAACCCCATCTCTACTAAAAATACAAAAATTAGCCAAGCGTGGTGGTACACTCCTGTAGTCCCAGCTACTCCAGATGCTGAGGCAGAAGAATCACTTGAACCCAGGAGGGGGAGGTTTCAGTGAGCAGAGATCACGCCATTGCACTCCAGCCTGGGCAACAGAGCAAGACTCCACCTCAAAAAAATAAAAAAAAGTTCCCTTTGGTTGAACAATCTCTTCCCTGCTAGATTTATAAGTGGACACAGGAACTAGACACTCAGGATGAGATGTTGAGTTTAAATTGCTTGTATATTTAAAGGACTAAAGAGTAATCCTTTGCAGATGAGAAACAGGACACTGGTAATCTCTGCTAGGTAGCTGCATCACAGTTAGTCAAAATATCAATGGTTTGGGTATCAGATGAAGTACAGATAAATACTGGGAGATCAGTAGGCTGTGATCCTCAGGCACCATGAAATGTACATCTGATTTTTTATTCTTCTGCTTATTGTTTTTTCTAATCCCTTACTTCCTGGCCCAGGATTAAATATTGGATCCCTAGTTAATGTGCAAAGACTCTGGTCTGTGTATGTAGTTTCATTCCATGTCAGTTTCCTGAAAATACACTTTTGTAGTTTCCTCTTGGATGGGCAATATTCTCTTTTTTGTTTTTTGGTTTTTTTTCTTCAATGGAGTCTTGCTCTGTTGCCAAGGCTAGGGTGCAGTGGCGTGATCTTGGCTCACTGCAGCCTCTGCCTCCCAGTTTCAAGCGATTCTCCCGCTTCAGCCTCCTGAGTAGATGGGACTACAGGGGCCCACCACCCCACTGGAATAATTTTTGTATTTTTTAGTAGAATCACAGTTTCACCATGTTGGCCAGGCTGGTCTCAAACTCCTGACTTCAAGTGATCTGCCAGCTTCAGCCTCCAAAAGTGCTGGGATTACAGGTGTGAGCCACGGTGCCCTGCCAATATGCTCTTGAAAAGTCCCCATAATGTTTTCCAATCCATGCTTTACAAATACTTTTCTCCTTGTCTGGATTGTGTTCCTTTGCATTCAACCCAGCTATGTTATTTTTTTCCATGGTGCTCAGCAGCATAGCAGTTGTCACTGCCTCCTCCTGGCATTTCAGCCCACAATGTATCTTTCTCCTCTGTGCTCCCTAAACACTTATGAATATCTCTATTCAGGCTTTCCTGGGTGTTTTATATATATATATATATATATATAATGTATCACTGATGCCAGTCACATTCCCTTGCACATGGGAAGAGTATTTTTTAAAAAGTGATTTAAATAATTAACTAGAATTCTCTTTTCTAATATGTTCATTCAAATATATACTTTCTTTTTACAATAGTCACATGTGTCTAAGTTCTCAATAAATTTAAAAATTCTAAAACACACAGAAATGGGTGAAAATTACCCTTTGCCCTTCTCTGTTCCTTCACTCCTCTCCCAAAGGTAATCTATATTAACAATACAGTGAGACTTTGTCAGCTATACATTTCAGAATCAATTTCAATAAACAAAATAGAATGCATTATTTGAAGGAAGATACTTTTGACATTTTTACTTGGCTGGCACGAAATCATGGGCATGTTGACACTAATTATGCCTTGGAATTTTGTATTGTCACAGAACATTTTCTTTTTTGCCGCAGCAGACCAATTTTTTTTTTTTTTTTTTTAACTGGATGGGTGGATGTCCTATTTGTTATGTGGTTAATTCTAAATGCATTGTGGTTCTTTGTACACTACTGCATTTGGTGGTTCTCCAGCTGCCTAAGAATAGATCTGAACATGTAAGCAGGCTGGTATAGTAGCAGGTGCTTCATATTTTCCCTGGTTTTCCAAAAATATACCATTAAACCTTGGCATATTTTCCAAAAATATACTCTTTTTTTGTTTTCCAAAAACACACCATTATAATACATCACTACACTTAGAAACTGCTACATTTAAACATGTCTTTGTATATACATATATTTACATATGTACACACACACATATGTATATATGAGCAGTTAAATGTGTTACAAAAGCCAAACAGATTTTTAACGTCCCTAAAATGCAGTCAGTAAAAACATACATACCACAATTCGTGGTTTTTTTGCTTTACTCATCATTCTATATATTAAAAATGGAAGGAGAAAAAGAGGAAACCAGACAGGTAAGACATTTCGAACTTATTTTTAGTGGGACACTTTAATATACATTTTGCTCTAGAATGCCTAAATGCTAAAAATGTCTCCTTTAGCTGATACAAAAGAGAACATTGTACAGAGTATTTCTCAAGAATGAACAGGAATATGGTGTAGAGTATTTATGTTTGAAAGCTGTGATTGGCATTGTTAGTGTAATAAGAAACAAAATAAAAGGACAGCTCTGTTTAACCACTGTGGCCTGAATTCTGATTTATGTTTCATCCTCTAATTAAAATCCAAGAACCTTAAAGCTGAGATGTATTATGTATAAATTTACTTTAGCAATGAGATGTCTATTCAACGATAGAAATGTCACAGTGAAATTGGAAGACCTTTTCATCAACGTGAAAATTGGAATTAATCTTCAAGACACAGGGATCCAAACCATTTCCAGGGGATAGGCTGAAAAGGCCTAAGAAGCCAGTGCACTTCAGACAGAAGCCTGTGTCTGGGTATGGTGTGTTGTTAGTATATGGGGAGCTAGCAAAAAAAAAAAGAAAAAAGAAACAAACATATTTTCTCCCTCAAGCTGTAGTTAGGAAAAGGAGGTAAGCAAATGTTCTGGTAGTAATGCATTAGTTACACTGAAATCCTTAGAACAGAATCCACTTAAAAACAGCATGTTCACCGAGTCCACTGCTGTATTTAAACATGTAGTTAGGACTATATAGTGTTTGATTTGTTTAAAGAAAGTTACTTAGCTAGGTCTTTAAATAGGAAAGAAAAGGAGCAAGACTCATGGAGAAGATCTTTTTGGAACTAAATTCTAAACTCTAATTTCTAAGTTGTTTGCTTATAACTTAGAATCAGAAAAATAAAATGTATTGCTTTAAAACAGGAATCTCAAGTCGCTTTTTAAAGGATTCTCAGACAGAGTTTAGTTTTGCCCACATATGGAAATACAAAATGGAGAAGGAAAGTTAATGGAGAACTAAAGCATGGAGACCTTGCTTGAGAATCATAGTAAGAGGTTTGTACTCCTGGACTTCCTTAGTACAATTCCAAGGCACTAGCCATATTTTACTTTATTCTCTAAGAGTACGACACGACAAGAGCCTGAGAGAGGACTGTTATGTTCTCCCATGAAATGGATTGCTTTTTTTAACATCTTAAAAATAATCTTTAATATATAAATAATAAATGGGTAAATATATAAACACATTAGAGTAACTATATAAACATACATAAAATATTTTGTATATTCAGATTCCTTGAGTATTTGAGAGCCGAGAAAGGAAGGGAACAGCAAAGCATGAAGCTCTGAAAGGCCAAAAATGCATCACAAATTTTATATTCTAGAGATTGTAGATATCACCTCACAGGAATGTTACTTGGCTCTTCAACCACAGACAATTCATTTGGACACATGAATCTCACATGCACAGGTAGAAGTTCAATAAATATTTACAGGCTTGAATTTTCAGCCAAGTCTTGTGTGCAACTTCTGTGTTGCAATGAACATTATCTTGACTACTTTGTGTTAACTAGACCACCTAGCATACTGTGTCATACACAGATATCATGACTACCATTTGTTAGCAATTTGATACTTCAAAAACAATTTCACCTACATTATCTTATATTACTTGTACACTTAGTGAGCTAACATTATTGGCATTTTGTAGAAAATGTCACTTAGAGTCAAACAAATTCATTTAACTGACTATAGTTATTATTAAATTTCAAACACTGGTATAAAATACAGTGTTTCAGACTGAATCAAGAAATTATTATTTAATAAACAGAAATTGTTCTTCATGTGATTTTGCTTTCCCAAAATTTACCCAATGCAGTGCACACATTTCATGGAATCAAATGCTTGAGATAAAAGTAGTGAAGCTACAATTTCACCACTTAATAAGCTTAGAGTCTAAAGAAGATGCTATCAGGGTTTCCTATTTCCATGTTAATCATTCTCTCCCCCATCCATTGGATAGCTACCAGGTTATTAAACTGAGACTATGTTTCATGGAATGATTCTGTCACAAGGTAGGTCTTATTTCATTAATATAAATGGTAAATATAATAAAAAGTTGCTGTTTATATAAGGTAAATAAAAATCAGTACCTTGGTGGGAGACCTATGAGATTGCAAATAACTGTCAAACAAAAGGGGTTTTTTTTACATAAACATGTCTAAGTATGTAAAAGAAGATTATAAAATTGTGTAATAATTTCCAGAAAAAAACGTCACTTTTTAAACATATTTTAACAGTCATATTTTGATTACAAGCTTCGAAATCAGAAGTTAAGTTCAAAATTGAAAGTAGAATCTTATTTGACCCCAGGTAGCATCTGAAAATTCTCACATCTAACTTAATAGCAACTGGTGATTGGAATGAATTTTATATCTAACTCGAGGCTTCTTTCCCTTGTTGCTAAGGTGTATGACAAAATACAAACCGAATATCTGTGTCGTGCTTCTGATATAATTAGATTCCTATAAATGCTAAACCAAAAAACAAAACAAACAAAATGTAAACATGTACTTACACAAAAATGAAAACAACCTACCTAGGGTCTCTGAAGTATGTGCAAAATGAGGAACATCTTCTGATGGAGAGTCTAACTCCAGAAAAAGAGAGTAGGTAGAATGAATTACTATTCTTGTGGCTTTTTAAAAGAGAGGGCAAGATATAGTCAGCTCCCTAACTGTTGGCTGAAATTCAGAAAGAAAATACATAGCCTTTCTGGCCTAACATACCAGAAGTCATAATTCAAGGCAACTACAGTCATAGAATATGAAGGGTTAATCCTGAAGGATACAGGACCAGAGAAAGACATCCCCAGATTCTATGTGTAAACTCTTCTCAAACCTCTGGTTGAAACCAGACATGCACAAAGTTGGAACAAACTGCTAGCAATTGTAATAAATTCCAAATTACTAAATGCAAATTCTTTGTACCCAAAGCTGGGGTTTTCAAATTGAATCAAACATTATTGATTGTGTACCACAAGAAAAATACCAACATTCTCAAGGAATAATATGGAATCCAGAGTCTTCAGAGTATAATATTTAAAATTCTAGAATATAATTCAAAACTATTAAACATACAAGCAACTTGGAAAATGTGATCTATTCTCAAAGAAAAAATAATCAACAAACAATGGATAATTCAGAAGACAGAACTTTTAGACTAGGACTTTAAAGCAGATATTATAACTAAACTTGATTTGAAAGGAAGAAATAAACTTATAATGAATAAAAAGATAGAATACCTTAAAAGAAAGATAGAAACAATGAAAAGATTCAAATGGAAATTTTAAAACTGAAAAATGCACCATTTGACATTAAAAATGCACAGGATGGTCTTAGCAGGAAAAAACAGCAAAGCATGAAGCTCTAAAAGGCCAAAAATACATCACAAATTTTTTATTCTAGAGATTGTAGATATCACCTCACAGGAATAATAGTTCCTCACAGGAGAAGAGTCACTAACTAAAAAGATAGATTAATAGAACATATCTCATCTGAAAAAGAAAGAAGAACTGAAAGAAATAGTGAAGAGAGCTTCAGGGACCGGTGAGATAACAGAACATTAAAAGAAAGTCTTACGTGTGTGATTAGAATCTCAGAGTTGATGGACGATTGATCAAAATATGTATTTTTTGCCTGAATAATATAAACATATATTATGGCCTGAAATTTTCTGAAATCTGGTGAGAAATATAAATTTACAGTCAAGAGCCTGTAAAATTCAAGAAGGATATATATGGGGAAAACCATAACTAAGTATTCCATAACCAGTTGCTGAGACCCAGAGAAAAATCTTGCTAGCAGCCTGAGAAAAACAATAACTTAAATAGAGGGAGAACATTATTTGAATGGCCAAAGACTAATTAGAAACAATAGAAATGAGAAGACAGCAATACATATCTTTAAAGTTCTAAAAGTCAAAAACTGCTAAGCCAGAAGTCCATATCTGCATAAATATCTTTCAAAACGGATGGGGTGACATTTTCAGATAAAAGAAAAATAAGTGAATGTATCATCTGGAGATCTTCAATACAAGAAATGTTAAAAGACATTCTTCAAAGTGAGGGGATCTGATAGGATGTGGAAATTTGTATCCTCAGGAAGAAATGGAGAATGTCAGAAATGATAAATATTAGATAAATATAAGATACTGTTTTTCTTCCTCAGTTTAAAAATGTTTATGGCTACTCAATAAAATATAAATGTATAATTACATGTATATATAATACAAAATGACCCAGTAGCATAAAGATCAAAGGTCATAAGCAGTTACAAGATTTCTGCACTTTGCATGAACTGATAAAATATTAACTCTAAGCAGACTGAAAGCTTAAGTGGTGTTATTCCTTAAGTATCACTTAAAAATGTAAAAATTAGCAGTCTATGGCCGGGCGCGGTGGCTCAAGCCTGTAATCCCAGCACTCTGGGAGGCCGAGGCGGGCGGATCACGAGGTCAGGAGATCGAGACCATCCTGGCTAACACGGTGAAACCCCGTCGCTACTAAAAAAGTACAAAAAACTAGCCGGGCGAGGTGGCGGGCGCCTGTAGTCCCAGCTATTCGGGAGGCTGAGGCAGGAGAATGGCGTGAACCCGGGAGGCGGAGCTTGCAGTGAGCTGAGATCCAGCCACTGCACTCCAGCCCGGGCGACAGAGCGAGACTCCATCTCAAAAAAAAAAAAAAAAAAAAAAATTAGCAGTCTAATGCATAAACTAAAATGAAATATGAATAAAATCCAAATAACAGAAAAGAAGTCAGGAAATGCGAGATGGAAGGACAAAAACTGATATAGAAAACACAGGTGAAACAAGAGGCTCAAGGAAAAGACAACTTTGAGGGCATGTTTATATCCAGTTACAGATAACTAGTTTGTGGATTTTCTTTATTTTTGTTTTCTATTCTGTTGATTTCTACTCTTTATTATTTGTTTGCTTCTTGTTTGGCCTTGATTTAGTTATTTTTCAAAGCAGTTCTGACTCAAATTTTCAATGTTGGATGAGTTTTATAGGAGAATATTGGTTGTTTTGAAGGAAAAGGACAAAAAAATGGAAGTGGGACAAAAAGAAAACAAATGATGGTAAGTTAGACCTAATTCTCATTATATTGATAATTAAGTTAAATGTTAATAAATTCATTTCAATTAAAAAATCAAGAATGTAGAACTGATTTTAAAAATCAACACTAAACTCTATGCATGAGAGCTATTTTATACATAAAGACAGGTTGAAAATGAATGGATACAATATGTATCATGCAGACAGTATGAATTAGAAACCTGAAGTGGCTAGCTATGTTAATATATAAAAAGACTTAGAGCAAAAATTAGCAGACACAGATAGACATTTATTACTGATAAAACAGTCAGTTTGCCAAGAACAAAAAACAATCATAAATCTATATTTACCTGATAACAGAACTTTACAATCATGAAGAAAAAATTTACAAAAATAAAAAAAAGCCAATTTCAAAAACATACTTAACAATGTTAATATATCTTTCAGCAATTGATAGAACTAGACTTTTATTTTTTAAAAAAGTAAAGACATAGATAATCTGAACAACATTATCCCACGACCTTGACCTTACTGATATTCCAAAAGCAATACTCACAACAATTACAAAGTACACATTTTTTGCAAGTACATATGGTAGATTTATCAAGATAAATTATATGCTGGTCCATAAAAATATTTTCAAGATATTTCAAAAAGTTGGAATCACAGAGAACAAGTTCTCTATTATAAATGGAATGGGATCACAAATAATAAAATATTTAGAAAAACACAAATATTTGAAAATTATGCAGAATAGTTATAATCTATGGCATAAAGAAGAAATTATACAAGGATTAGGAACTGCTGTTAACTAAATGATGAAACACAGCATATCAGTTTCGTAGGTTGCAACTAAAATGATTCTTAGAGAGAAATGTATAGGTTTAATCTAAAATCAGTGACTCAAGGTTCCAGAGGGAAGACTTTAAACAAATACTAGAAGGATATGAGGTCAGAAAGCATGCATATTCCACATTAGAAATGGCACCATGTATTCAGCTAAAGAGTTTGAAATATACATTTAATATCCTAGAGAATCACTGCAGGTGTCTAAGCAGGAAAGAAGTAAGATCAGATTTTTCATTTTGAAAAGATTATTCTGAAAGCAATGTGAATTATGGATTCATTTTAGAACTTCTTGGAGCAAGGAGAATAGATAGCAAAAGTTATTGTAATAGTCTAGGAGTAGAAGGAGCTGGATTCCACTAAAATGCTATCAATGGAAGTTGAGTGGTCACTGGTAAAAGAGTTATTAAGGAGGTAGTAGCTACAGGATTTGGTAACTGATCATATGTTGATGGTGAGCAAAAGGATGAACTACTTTTAGACTTTGGTGAAAAAGGGAATGTAGGAATAGCAAAAAAAGTCACAGACACAGAAAACACCGGTGAAACAGGAGACTCAGGGAAAGACAACACTGAGGGGCATGTTTATATCCAGTTACAGATACCCAGTTTGTGGATTTCCTTTATTTTTATTTTCTATTCTGTTGATTTATACCCTTTATTATATTTTGCTACTTGTTTGTATTGGATTTATCTTTTCTTTTTAAAGCAATTTTGACTCAATGAGTTTTATAGGATAACATTGTTTGTTTTGGGTAGTCAACCCATACAATGGGAAGGATAGGAGATCTGGAAGAATTTCTCGGCTAGTTTTAAATAGTAGCATGCAGAATTATTTTACTATTGGGAACACGGAAGAGATTTTGTCTTGAGGTGACCAAATAAATGAGATCTCTGTATTCAACACAATGATGTACGTTACAGAAGATGGAATTGTCAGAGGTGTTTGAACAAGAGCAACTCCATCTTGAATAGGGGCTGGATAAAGTAAAGCTGAGACCCACTGGGCTGCATACATTCCCAGTTAGACATTCTAAGTCACAGGATGAGCTAGGAGGTCGGCACAAGATATAGGTCATAAAGACTTGCTGATAAAACAGCTTTGCAGTAAAGAACCTGTCCAAAACCCACTAATAATCAAATGGCGATGAGAGTGCCTCGGGTCATCCTCTCTGCTACCCTCCCTCCCACCAGTGCCATGACGGTTTACAAATGTCATGGCAATGTCAGGAAGTTACCGTCTGTGGTCTAAAAAGGGGAGGCATGAAATAATCCACCCCTTCTTTAGCATATAATCAAGAAATAACCATAAAAGTGGGCAACCAGCAGCCTGTGGGGCTGATCTGCCTATGGAGTAGCCATTCTTTTATTCCTTTACTTTCCTAATAAACTTGCTTTCACTTTACTCTATGGACTCACCTTGAATTCCTTCTTGGTTGAGATCCAAGAAACCTCTCTCAGGATCTGGATCAGGACCCTGTTCTGGTAACACAATCAGCATCATATTGGGTAGCTATTGGGTTATGTTGTTTGGAAGATCCTGATATTCACAGCCTTATCCTGTTGATCATCATTTCTCAGGCACAACATTTCCATTTCTGAGATAGATCCTAGCTGCCTTGTGCATAGATAGCATTCCTGTTTCATTGGCATGAGTACTGAAACTAAAGTTTCCCTAGCAACTGATGAACATCCATCAGTGTTTTCAGATGTCATTAATTCATGTTCTATTTCTATCTAATATTCTCCCACCTGCACAATGTGTTCTCATTAGTTACAGTAATATCTGTTAATCACTTTGAGCTAAGAAGAGGAACATGGAACAGAATAACTTCAGAACACCCATTCTAAGTTTTTATACTTTGTATGGGAAATGGAAAAACACAGAAGGATTTGTTTTTAAGAGTCTAGGAAAAGAGTATTCTGTAAAACACCTCACACTAGTCTATTTTGTAGTAAATTCTCGATTCTGTATAAATATACAACTAGGAATTGCATGTTTATATATTCTAATAGTTTTTCACTCTTAATCACACTTCACTTTTACTTACTACATTTGATAATATTAATAAAGTCATCTTTTTGGAAATTACTCACATTGTTTTTTCTAATATCTCTGTTCACTTCCCTTCTCTGTCTCTGTGCATTCTTCTTTCTCTGTTCATTATATTCTCTCAGTAACTAATTACTTCCAAATATACATCTTCTCATAAAGGCAATTCTCCTGCGCTTCAAACAACTGTTTCCAACTGCCTGGTGGACATCTCCATATGGATGTTCCAAAGGGCCTAAACTCAACTTGTCAAAGACTAAATTCATACATACTACTTGCATTCATTTAATCAATTTGTGACACCAACAACGGCCGTCATCCAAATCCTAAGAGCCATCCATAAAATCTCATCTATCATTTCACAAGTCCTGAAAGCTTTACCTCTAAAGAATATCTGAGATCTGTTCACTTTCTACTTTTATCATCTGTCACTGAAACTACCACAGTGACTGGACTTTTCTGCTTTAAACTCATTCTCTTTTCAGATATCAGAATTATCTACTAAGAAGCACATACACACACACAACACAAACACACATACACACACACATATATGTGTGTATGTACATACATATATGAAAAAGTAGTACATTACTTTATTAAAATATTTCTATAGCTCTCCACAGCATAGAGAATGCAGTTCTGTTTACACCACTGAGTTAGTTCAGGGAAACATTTTAAGAATAAGTAATGATTAAATAAATATACCAAGGTAAACAGTTAATGCTAACCACAACAAACACTTCCAAAATTTTTCAACATCTAATCATAGAGTCATAGATCTGAATATAATCATGTCTCCATCATCAAACATTTATTGAGTCCTTGATATTTGTCAGCCACATTTCTAGATACTAGAAATATATTAGCAGACAAGACAATGTTCATATATTTGTGATGTTTACCTTCTTTATATAAATCAGTCATTAATTTCAAAGGAATGGTACTATTTCTAAAGATATAAAATAAGTCATTTGAAAGTAAAGAATTGGAGTTGTTTTTTAACCAAAGTAGTCAAAGAAAGATGTCTCCAAGGAAATGATACTTGATTTGATATCTAAATGCTGAAAAGGATTAGCCTTAATGATAGGGTTACAATTTTTGCAACAGATGGTCAAAGTAACTCCTATAACAGGCCTATAAATGAGAATCATTCTAGAACACATTCTAGAAGGAGTGAAAGATGGAAAATGTGGCTGGAAAATGAGTAAGGAAAGAGTAGTGGGAGATGATCTCTGTAGAGTGAAGTGACATGCAGATCAGGGATAGTCTTTTAGGCCAGAGTAAGTCAATGAGTAAAAGATGATGTTTTCAGTTTCCTATCTCTAGGGGAGTAACACATTATTGTGCTTCCTTTTTACCAATGAGGTGTTCTTTCTCATTTATTTTCACCATTATAAACCTACTATTGGCCAGGCGTGGTGGCTCACGCCTGTAATCCCAGCACTTTGGGAGACCAAGGCGGGTGGATCACTTGAGACCAGGAATTCGAGACCAACATTTCCAATACAGTGAAACCTCATCTCTACTAAAAATAGAAATAAACAAGCCCAGTGTGGTGGCACATACCTGTACTCCCAACTACTCAGGAGGCTGAGGCAGAAGAATCTCTTGATGAAGGGAGGAAGAGGTTGCGGTAAGCCGAGATCGCATCACTGCACTCCAGCCTGGGAGACAGAGTGAGACCCTGTCTCAAAAAAACAAAAGAATCAAACCATTATAAATCTGCTATTTAAAATAAAATAGAAAAGCAAACCCAATAGACTTCTAAGCACTTCTGTGTAGTTTTAAAGGAGGAGCAATTGTGATTTAGGACATTTTCCTAATCTCTTCTATCTTTATGTTGACTGTTTTCTCTCTAATTGAAATTTCCTTTTCTTTCTCATTAAGATTTTTCCATGGTTTCCACAATAAACATTCATTTTTATTGAAAGTTCTGGAACAATTTTAATTAAACTATCTGATTGATAACTGCTTAAAGTGCTCCCAATTCTAGTATATATGTTTAATAAAACCTTGAAACATAAATTAAAGGGAAATTATTTTTAGTGGTAGAAAATCATAAATATCTCCTAAGTGGTGGTGATCTTCAGAAATTTTTTGAAGTCTCCCAGAATCAAAGACTGTAAGACAATCATGGTAATAGAGGCCAGGCCTGATATGTGCATTAAATTAATCCATTCTGTTGAAAGAAAAGCTCCAGGCGAACTAAATTTAAAGAAGTTTAATTGAGCAATGAACAATTCGCAAACTGGGCAGCCCCCAGAATCACAGCAGATTCTGAGAGAATCCGGGGATATCTTGTGGTCAGAACAAATTTACAGACATAGAAACGGAAGTGACGTATAGAAATTGACAGTGAGGTGCAGAAACAGCTGGAGTGTTTACAGGTTGGCATTTGCCTTATTTGAACAGAGTTTGAACACTTAGCAGTCGATGATGACTGGTTGAAGTATGACTGCTAGGATGGGGCAAGATACAGCTATTGTTACAGCACATCCTCCTAAATTAGGTTTTCACTCTCATCTGCCTATTAAGCTAAGTTACAGTTTATCCACAAGGACTCAAATATTGAAGTACGAAGTCCTTCTCAGATCATATTTAGTTTGATTTCACAGTATTATCATGTGCCATGATGAATGTGAACATTAAGCTAATCAGGTATCTTTAACAATGGTCACGTATACCGTTTTCATAAGGCTTACTTTGCATTCTAGTATAAAACCATTAAATCCAAAGCACAGATTTTTATAGTTTTTAAAAACACATTCTAGAGCTGCATTAAACATGCACCAGAGCTGCCTCAAAGAATTAAGCTTATTGTTTCTCAGACAACAGTAGAAATGTAGTAGATTTGATTGGGTACCTAAATTTGACCATAATCTAGGTTAAATTTACATAGCTAATTTAACCCTTTGGCCCCTGGAGTATCCTAGTTGATACAACCTGGCATCTAATCAAAGTCATCATATACCGAAATGGTTATATGAGTAAATTACGAGGGGACCTTGAAATTTGTAAGAGATTGTGTGTGGGCTTAATTCAAGCCACAGTCATTAAGATTATAATTCATGCAATCCAGTGTTATCAAGATGTGTATGCTGCTGAGCCCAGATGTCCTTAGTAATCTGCTGAAATGTCTCTAACTCAGCAATTTAGAGATTTTTTTTTCTAAGAATACTGCTCTCCTTCATGTAGCAGCCCTCTCTCATTTCTCCCTTTTATTTGAAACTCTATGAATTAAGTACATGGAGAAAAAAGTCACAAATGTCCTTGTAGGACAATTAGGAGTTAATTGTTTACACATCCCTCATTCAATATACTGCTTCCAAAATACAACTGTGACTGCAGCGCAAAGATCTGCCTGGAAGGTAATATGATAAGAAAATCTACCGTAAAATATCTAATAAATTGAAAAGGATGGAAAATAAATACCACCTAAAGTAGTTATATTTCGCGAAGACATTTGTATGGAACTCTTTCAAATGTAAAATAGTTCCATTTTAGACTTGATTACTCCTTCTGGATGCTAGTAATCATCTGAATAGCAGTTATTGCTTCTTAATAATGACCATTGTGGGTCTCTTGTTCAAGTTCTTCTATCCTCAAACACAATGTTCAGAATGTCAAGGTTGACTGTTTCATGAATAATTCAAAGTGATCAGTTGCTGAATTGCCATTCATGGTCCAGGGGTGGGTTACCATTGAAACTAGTTCACTGCGTAGAGTAGCTCACCAGAATATATCTGAAAAGAAGCCAACATTCTGGATTTCTTTCTTTTTTCTAGCAGTGACATTGTAAAAGAGAAAGAAAGATACTAGGCTCAGAGTGGATGGATTTTCACTGGAAGAAAAGCTTTCAACCACTAACACTATAAAGCAATGAACGTGGATTTTTATATAAACAATCCCACTGCTAGATACCCATGCTTTCCTCCCCAGAATTCCCTTTTAGGCAAGATTCCCTGGCAGTGTCTCTGTGTGACCATTTTCTCAACCAAGGGTCTGTAGCTACAGTTTCAGGCTGGGCAATTGAAAAAAAAAACAAAAAAAAAACAAACAAAAAAAAAACCACTTACTAAAAGAGAAACCATTTCCAATAAAAACAACAGGATTTCTGTAGACTGGGCCAAGCCAATTTCTGTTTTGTATAACTGCTTGGGTTCTAACAGGTCTTTTATATATATTTTTTCCCTAATAGATTGAAAGACTGCTTTTTATTGCTGAGCTATAGCAATACAATCCAGTAAAAATAGCCAAGTATCTTTCTGTACAGGCTTGTAATTTCCTTTTCTGTTAAGGTTATTTTGGAAATAAAATAAATTAATAAATCAAAGAAAACTGCGGGGGTCTTCTTTTTCCTCAGTCCCTGCAACCTCAGTCAGTCCAATAATCTTCAATCCAATCAACTTGATAAACTTCAATTTAACTATCTTTTATTAAACACTTAATACCTGGGGCTTGATTAAGCAAAAAATATAGTGCTCTATTTAAGCATACATTTTAAAGCAGGACTATTTCAGGTAAAAAAAAAAAAAAATCAATTCAGTTAGACTAAAACAAAAATAAAGTTTAAAATTGTAGCAGGATGAGCCACACACAAAACTCCTCAGACACCAAATTAAAGAAGGAGGGAGTTTATTTGGTCAGGGCCTTCTGCAAGACTCCTGTCTTAAGAGCCGAGTTCCCCGAGTGAGCAATTCCTGTTCCTTTTAAGGGCTCACAGCTCTAAGGGGGTGTGCGTGAGAGGGTCATGATCGATTGAGCAAGCAGGGGGCACATGGCTGGGGGCTGCATGTACCGGTAATTAGATTGGAACAAAACAGGACAGGGATTTTCACAGTGCTTTTCTATACAATGTCTGTAATCTACAGATAACATAACCGATTAGGTCAGGGGTCTATCTTTAACTACCAGGCCCAGGGTGTGGCACCAGGCAGTCTACTTGTGGATTTCATTTCTGCCTTTTAGTTTTTACTTTTTCTTTCTTTGGAGGCAGAAAGTGGGCATAAGACAATTAGAGGGGTGGGAGTTTTCACTTTTATTTTTACTACCTATGTCTTCTTGCAAGACAGATCGATAGTGATTCATATAGTACACTTGTGCTGAAGCATTTTGGTGAACTAAGGTAGCCATGAAGCTTTTTATCATTTGAAGAAGTACATGTAGCAAATAAGGGAGCAGTAAGCAGGTTCCTATTACTATTATAACTCTTATTGTAAGAGTTTTAAATCCACCTAGCGCTGGGAACCATTTTCCAAACATGGCCCCAGGATCAAATCCATGCACACTTGCACAGGCACGTGTGCCAGTTTTGTCATAGCTCTAACTAAGTCTTCAACTACTTGCCTTTGATTATCTATGTGTAGGCAGCAATTAGTAAGGTTAAATTTCCTACAGACCTCTCCTTCAGCTGCCAGCAAGTAGTCGAGAGCTAATCTATTTTGACAGATAGCATTTCTCATCTGAGTTTCTTGCCGGGCCAGAATAGTCAAGGCTTTGCCGGTTTTATTGTGATTATTTTTAAGACAGCTTGTAACTGTATGATTCTGTTGATCATGTAAATGGGGTCCGGTATCCCCACGAGCCGTCTTGTGCCCAAGGAGCAGCCCCATAATATTGTATGATTTTCTCAGGGGGCCATTTATTATTGTTTTCAATTTTCTATAGCTATGATTCTCTTTTCGCTGGATGCCTAAACAGGGAAGCCTAGGAGTTCACCTGTTTTAATGGGCAGTAGGAAGAAAGATGGTTTAATAGTGCCAATAACACAACTACCTGTCCACTGGTCAGGTAATTTGGCATAAGCTCTATGCCCACATATCCAGTATAATCCAGTGGGGGCTGTCCAGTCCCGGTGGCACTCTGGGTGGGTCCGCACAGTTTGCAACTTTGGGAATTTACTAAATGGATTTCTCTCTGTGTGATTTGAACTCTACTAAGTGACTGTTTTTGTGGTACCATTATACAGTTTCTGTCTCAGACAACCAAGTTGTCCTATGGGGTGAGTGAATTCTTTTCCTTCTCTAGCTATGCAATATTGTCCAATAATTGAGGCTTTTAGGACCCAGAAATTATCAGGGTGATCCTTTTGAGCTGAGAATTCATCAGGAAATGGATCTGTACATACTAATTCTTGGGCTTCCCATGGCCATTGATCTCCTATTACAATTCCTTCATGTTATATACATAACGAAGTGACATTGAGAGACTGGGCTACATGCTCGACTAATTGCAAAAACAAATTTCTTGTTTATCCTGGAATTTCTGGTACTGGTACATTTAGTTCATCATAGAAAGTTTGAAACACTGGCTCAGGAGAGCGTTTGTAAACTTCTCCCCAAACCAAGATATTTACTCTAGGATCCAGTCTGGCCCCATCGATTCCTAAGGTCACACACTCTTTTTTTTTTTTTTTTTTTCAGCGAGGATCAAGGGGATTGGCTATTACTAGCTCTAAGGGGTTACATCGTCCCTTAGTACAGGAAGGGCCATTTTTTCCTTTCTGAAGGTGGACTGGATCCTTTTCATTTTTTTTTTTTTCATTTAAGTGGCCTAAATGACACAAGACCAGTATTTACATTTATTTCCATATAGTCCTAATTTATGACAGATGTACTTATTTTCTGCCATATAGCCTCTTTTTTAATTAAGAGAACCACACCTTATTCCTAACTTATTACTACTAATGACAGCACAGGCATCAAATTTTAAGGTGACTTCTTTGGGCACCCCTTTTTCTTCTGTTTTGGCTAACACTTTACTCGTATCGTTTATGAGCCCCAACCAGTCCTCAGTCCTTAATCTTATTTTAAAAACTGTGGTCATGGGAGGCTCAGATGGGTCATAACACACATCAGGTTGGTCATTTCCTAGGCTACATACCTTGTATAGAATAGCATTATACAAACAAGTTCTTTTTAGAGTTCCAGTACACTTATAATAACCATAAAATGATAGGACCATAGCAACCTTTTGTCCTACCTCAGTGACTTGATGTATACACTGGGAACAGTCCTCAGTCTGAGGAAGGTTAGTTGAAGTCCTTACTGTAAAAGTCCAAATTTTAAGGGAAATGAGTCCCGCGATGAGTTTCCTCATGCTTCGGCCATGCATGGACCAGTCAGCTTCCGGGTGTGACTGGAGCAGGGCTTGTCATCTTCTTCAGAGTCACTTTGCAGGGGTTGGAGAAGCTGCTCCCGTCCACATACCACTCACAGTCTACTGATGTTTACGGATGGTCTCGGAGGTTGGGCCTGCTAGAATAAACTGAGTCCAACACCTCTACACAGTTACGTTCAGCTGGGCTTTCTGATACCGGGAGCAAGGTGGTGGGGTTTACGGTGTTGCAAACTTCAATGGTTATGTGGGGATCTTCACATAGCAAACTTTGGTACTTGGTTAATCTAGCATTTGTTAACCAATGATGTCCTTTGGTATTCATTAAAGTTACCACAGCAAGGGGGGCCTTTATATTCAGATTTTCCCTAAGGGTTAGTTTATCTGCTTCTTGTGCTAACAGGGCCATGGCTGCTAGGGCCTTTAGGCCTGGGGGCCAGGCTTTGGAAATCCTGTCTAGTTGTTTTGAAAGATAGGCCACTGGCCTTGGCCAGGTCCCCACAGTCTGGGTTAAAACTCCAATGCCATTTTTTCTCTTTCTGACACACAGAGTGTAAAGAGTTTTGTCAGGTCAGGTAGCCTCAGGGCTGGGGCCTACATGAGTTTTTCTTTTAACTCATGAAAAGCTCGTTGCTGTTGGTTGTAATACATGTAGTTTATCTCATCTACATTTTTATTAACTGTCACCTACTAAAATATTGACTCAAATCCTGCAGCTATTTGATTTCAAGCTTTAAATTGATCTGGTATTCCTCGTGGGACTCCAATTGTGTCTAAATAGACATGAGAGTTGAAAGACCCATAAGGGGCTTCTCTCGCTTTACTATGTCTTATTATTTTCCTTCTGGTTGATGAAATGCCAGGGTGAAAGGGATAGCCAATTGGACTAAAGTACAAGTGCCACTTCAGTTATTCAACAGAGGGCCCAGTAAAGGTCCACCACAATACCACCACACATCCGCTCAGGGATGAACAAGGGCTGAGTGACTGATAAACTCTTGAAAATTCTTAAGCTCACTGCATCCTTTCAGGTCTCCAAGGAATGCTAAGTTTCCTCCCTGTCATGAGATACAAGAAGTGAACTTAGTGTTGGGAGAGGGAAGCTGGATGGCTCTCGAGGGCTGACCTGCAGGGTGCCTGACTTTGGGATATAGCAGAGAGAGCTTGGCATGACTTATTATTCCAGACTGTGGAATCCTGGAAAAGAGCTACCATGCAGCCTACGCCTGGTGGACTGGAAGACTACCTTAGTGGAAGGGGGACAGTCTGGGCCTCAGGCCTGCCATGCGCACAAGCATAACAATTGCTTTTGTTTAATGTGCGGATGGAATATTTGATCCATTTTAATGAGGCATTTGCATCTTGGTGTCCTGTCTTAATTTCTAAAGCTTGTTTTAAGTCTTTAACTTCTATGATCCTCTAGTAAAATGAATGTATTGTTTTAGGAAATTACAAAAACCGGTTGGGGCAGTTTATCCTTGCTCTTTTGTGGTCCACAGAATGTTGGACCAACTGTGGCATGAAAGCTCTACATCGGGGGGTTGGGCAAGACTTCTGTTTGGCACTGGGGTCTTTATCAAAACCTCCCCAGATTAAATGGTCCTAGTTTACCAATGACTAGTCTGAGGAGAGTCAGGAGGGAGAGAAATACTTTTCTGAAGTAGAAAACTGTCTTTGACTTGGCAAGTCTTCACAGGGTATAACAGGCAAGCATTAAATGCAACGTTTTGAGGTGAAATTGACTTGGTTATGTTAATAACTAGATGGTCAGCAATAGAACGAGGAAAGAAGAAAGAGTAATAGAATATATGAAAAGAGTTAAATTTTTCTTAGCTTCAGTTTGGTAGGGTTTTTCCCTGGGACTACGGCCCATGACTCTGAAGGGAGTGGTGCTTCCTTGATTCGGGTGTAATGAGTCCATCCTTTTTTTTTCTATATGAATGGCAGTCTCAGTGGTTAGCAGCACAAGGTATGGTCCTGCCCAGGCTGACTCGAGTTTTTCTTCTTTCCACCTTTTGATGAGAACATGATCTTTAGGCTGGTGCTGGTTTACCAGAAATTTTAGGGGTAGTACATGTGCTAAAAGACTTTTAGTTTTTTTTTTGTTTTTTGTTTTTTGGGGTTTTTTTGCTAGAAAGGAAAGCGGAAGATAAACCAAGTATATAATTTTTAAGAAATTGACCTTTTGTTTTAAATGTGGGAACCTTGGCAGTGGACTTTATAGTCCTTAGTGCCTTTTTACTGAGAAATTTCCTTTAGCACCTATTTTTATTAGTTTTTAAACTAAAGAAAGCCAAATACCATTTTACACTTAACAATGCTTCTCATATGATTTTTATACCAGATAAGCTAAATTTTATCTTTATATTAGTATGTTATTAATGTTAAACCTAATTTTGATAAAACCTTATAGACATATTTATCTAATTTTTAATGTTTGACCATAAGGTAAGATTTTATAGACTCTTTTTAACCTTTTATAATTTTTGCTAAGGAGCAGGTTGGTGCTTTAAGAAAAACCTGTTATGCTTTTACTTTAATGTCCAATTCACAGAAAAACTGGATGACACTACTTTAACTTTAGCTAATATATTTATATACGGAATTTTCTTTATATTTAACATTTTAAAACTTGCTTAAACCTTCAAAACAATAATTTTTTTAACTTTTTAATGTAGGTAAAAATGTACATTCTTAGGCCGCCTTATGATCCCTTTGCCAAAGGTATATTTTACTTTTCTTATACACCTTGCACATAAACTATCTTTTTTTCAATAGTTTTACATTCAGTAGGCCTACTTACTTTTAAATTTTACAACATTTTTTGTATAAATTCTTTTTTTATAACAGTTTTTTCATGACTTTTGCTGAAAAATCTTCGACATCCCTCAACTTTCTGACTTATTACAAATATTTCATTCTTTAAACAACCAGTTAATTTATTTCAGGACAAGAATTTACCATATAATACTCTTTTTATGTAAATTCCGTCCCCCCCTTTTTTTCCTTTTCTTTTTTTTTTTCCTTAGGATACTTCTGAACTGGTGAGGTGTGCTCACAATGAGGTTACCTCTAAAAGTTATTTTTTTTTTTAATTTTCTTTTTTTTGCTTTTTTGTTAGCAAAGCAGTTGCTGCTACAGATTGAATGCACTTGGGCCATCCGCTGGTTACTGGGTTAAGGATTTTTGATAGGAAGGCCTCAGTGCTTTCAGGATACGCCCTTGTTTACACTGACAACAAAGTGGTATTGGAGTGTTATAGGGTTACGAAGAATACCTTCAATTATCAATTATAGGTTTTAAATTTACCTTGGCTTTTAAAGGAATAGGGTACACTTTTTTTTTTCTTAACTACTTGTATATCTCTCTCTTTCTTTTTTTCTTTCTTTGACTTTGTCTCTCTCTCTTTGACTTTCCTGTTGCCTCTGTCTCTTCCTCCCTCTCTCTCTCTGTCTCTTTTCTTTCTCTCTCTCTGCTGGTCTTTCCTTGCCTCTGCCAGCTGCTTACGCTGCTGTTCTCTCAATCACTGTGTGTCGGTGGTGGGGAGTCTAAAACCAGCTGTAACCAAGTGTCTATGTATGGGAACTGGTCTGGGTTCCCTGGCTTACAGGTTACCTTGTACCATACCTTTGAAACAAGGGACCTGTCCAGGCTTCCTTCTAATGACCAACCTACCTCTAATGCTGGCCAGTCTATCTTACACAAAGTTTTAAGTTTTCCTGGTGTCATAGTACTCCACAGTGTCCCTTAAATTCTTTTTGAAATTTTTCAGCCTAGTTCCTAGGAGGGTGGGCTTATTTGTGCCTGACCTATGTTTCTTCAAGACAAAATACCATGCTCACACCACAGGCACCTCACAAAACACAGAATGGGTAAAAACGGCACACATACACTTTTGCAGTTTGCATGAAACCAAAATCAAAACCAAAATCAGAGTATCCAGAAATCCAAGTCAGGTCAAAACCGAAACCAAAGTATCAAGCAATGCAAGTCAAGTCAAAATCAAAAACCAAAGTGCTGGTACAGGCAAAACGTGGGTGATCAGGCCACGCTTCCACTCAAAAGGGGTAAGCAAGTTCCCAAGACCAATCCTGTCAAGCAATTCAAACCAAGTCAAAACCAGAACCAAAACCAAACTGCTGATAAAGGCACACCATGGGTGATCAGGCCACACTTCCACTCAAACGGAGTGGGCAAGTTTCTAAGACTAGTCTTACCAAGTTTTAGATGTCCAGTCTCCAAGTGCCTGTTCCTTCCAGGTGTTCAGCCACTGCATTGATCCTCCATGGGCGTCTGCCACACACTGCTGTGGCGAGGCATCCCACTGGGACAAATGCCTGCCCGGGAGCACTCTCATGATCCACGTCACTCGGGCTGGTCGGAGTCTCCCGCAGGGATGTTCCACGGGGCAGGCTTAAGTCACCTAAGGAGCTGCCTCGACCATCCACCAATCACCTTACTTCCCAGTCAGGGAACCAAGAAATGTAGCAGGACTAGTTGCAGACAAAACTCCTCAGACACGGAGTTAAAGAAGGAAGGGGTTTATTTGGCCGGGAGCATTGGTAAGCCTCCTGTCTCAAGAGCTGAGCTCCCCGAGTGAGCAATTCCTGTCCCTTTTAAGGGCTCACAACTCTAAGGGGGTGCATGTGAGAGGGTCATGATCAATTGAGCAAGCAGGGGGAAAGAGACTGGGGACTGCATGCACTGGTAATTAGATCAGAACAAAACAGGATAGGGATTTTCACAGTGCTTTTCTATACAATGTCTGTAATCTATAGATAACATAACTGATTAGGTCACGGTCGATCTTTAACTACCAGGCCCATGGTGTGGCGCCGGTTCGTCTGCTTGTGGATTTCATTTCTGCCCTTTAGTTTTTACTTTTTCTTTCTTTGGAGGCAGAAACTTGTCATAAGACAATATGAGGGGTGGTCTCCTCCCTTAAAATGAGAGAAAAACACCCCTATAGAATCAGAATGCTGAGAGTTATTACAGAATCTGAGACAGAGTTCAATAGCAAAAGTCCAGGAAGGCCAACATGTCATTTCAACTTAAAAGAATAGTGCTCTGAGGAACTGAAATGTCATCAGAATTTTCTCCTTTTTATGTTTCTGTGCTAGACTTTCTCTTTTTGTAGACTAACCTCCTTTGCAAGGGAAATATATAGATAGATAGACAGACAGACAGATAGTTTTGACACCTTCCCAGACACTGCTTCAGTATACCCAGGGAAGAGATTGATTGGCTTGGAAGTTGATCAGGTACCCATAAAATTTACCTCAAAGGAAAGTGGCTCCAGCATGAATAAAGCAGCTCCTATGAGGAAGTTATGGTTGACAATAGAGAGAGACAATTCTTCTGTGAAGGAGGCAAAATGTTGCTAATAGGTTACTGAGATAACTACAGCACAAATGAAGAGGTAAATGTGGGCCAGGTGTGATGGGTCACACCTGTAATTCCAACACTGGGAGGCCAAGGCAGAAGGATCATTTGAGAAGAAGTTGGAGACCCACCTGGAAAACATAGTGAGACTCCATCTCTATAAAAAATAAACATTTAAAAATAGCCTGGTCCCAGCTACTCTGGCAGCTTAGGTGAGAGGATCCCTTGAGCCTAGGAGCTCAAGGCTGCAGTGAGTCATGATAGTATCACTGCACTCCAGCACGGGCCATGGAGTAAGGCAGTTTCCAAAAAAACAAAGAACAAAGGAGATAAATGGTCATGATAAGTTAAAAGACTAGCTATCCAAATGAAACCATATTTGAAATATATTTTTAAATTAGATCCAAATGAAAATTGCAAAACTAATCAAATCAACAATTAGGGATGGCATTCTATTGGGGAGTCTGATTTTGCCATAAAAATATGTTTCATGGACAAGATGATAATTATTAATGTTATAAATTTTCAAGGTATCAGGTCTCATTCATTGGATCCTTTCAATACATGCTGCAGGTGTGTTTACAAGGTACATAAACAGAATAAGTCTAGCTTGTTAAAGTGATGCCTCTGGGAATTTCAGAAATAACAATAATTTTAATAAGAACAATAGCAATAATAATAATAATAATAAGAGCTGTCACTTGTTGTTACTACATGTCTGAACCTTCTTTTAGCAATTGAAAGTCTTATATGGTATATTATTATCTACAGTTTGTAGATGAGGTAAAAGAAAATCAAAGAGGTAAGGTAAATTTCCACAAATGACCTGATAGGATTTAAGTTCACATTAGTATACATATAGGATTTAAGTTCACATTAATCAATTCTATGTCTTGAGTTCTTCCCACCATAAAATGCAGCTTCTCTCTACTAAACCGTTAAATGGAATTCAAAGCTGATCTATCTCAAAGTCTCATGAATCTATTTTTTTTCTAAAAGCATATTTCTTAGAAATGTGTCTTGGGATAATAATAAGTTTGACTGCATTTGAAAGTAGAATTAACCAAAAACAAATCCTGGCTTAATAGCTGAGTCACATTAAAAGACTAATGAAATTCACAGGAGAAAATTCAAAAGGCAGTAACAATGATAACACCATAAACTTAGATAAATTTAAAAGGTAGTCCAGAATAACTCATTTTTATAAAACAATATAAAGTGGTCATTGTGTCCCAACCAAAAGAAGGAGAACTACCAGTTTGATGCTTTTTCATCTTCATCTAGCAACACATACCAACAAGGGTAGCTTACTGTCCAGGATATCCTCAGAATACCTCAGTTTTATTTTTTATTAATAAAATGTGCCCATGCACTTGATTCTATAAAGCTAGGCAGTAGAGTACAACTGTTCTTTAATTTGAAGCCTTGTGTATTCCTTACTGGCTGTGTGTCCCTGAGCAAAAAACCAACCTTCTCGCATCCTTATATTTTGTAACTACAAAATAAATATAGTAATATTATTTTTCTCATAGACAAGGTGGGAAGATTAAGTAAGATAGTATCCGTGTAAGGCATTAGAACTCTGATACACGAAGAGCGCAAAATAAATGTTGGCTCTGATGATTATCATGATGACAATAAAGTCATTGATACCAACATATTACTATTTAAAATTTTGATCACCATTTACCCCAAATAGAAAAAAATGCTAAAAGATCTTTAGGGCTTTCATTCTTTTTAATTTGCATGTGCCTGTATGTCTGCCTGAGTCTATTTAAATGAAGACTGTAAGCTGAGCAGGCTAATTAAATGGGCTTGGTGAAAGTTCAGTATGTAGAAGGGAGAAAAAAAAGAATACTTAAGGAACTAAAGAGTTTAATTGAAGGAAGACTTAAGATAACAATAATTAAGCTTACTCAAGCAAATGGTGTGTACTGGCATTTTGTGGGAAATCAGCAATTGTGTTGATTGAACAGGATTAGATCTAGAAGGTGTTAAAAATCAGCAGAGATGTTTTGAATCAATCTTTTAGGTAATAGCCACTGAGGTAAGAAAGTAACTGCTAAAATTTGTCTAATAGTAATATTGAGCATCACTTTAATTGAGGTAAATTTGGAGGCAGAAAAGTGAAGGAGCTATTTAGGTCATACAGTACAAGGATACTGACTAAGGTATTATATTACCATTCGTTATACTCTCATCAATAGTTATAATAATAATAATAATTTAAACATGAAAGTGATGTGATCACCAAGTGACTTTCAGGTTCCCAAGAACTCAAGACAGTGGTTTCTTCAGCGAAATGCAATCTTTATTTCTGGAAGGAATTCTCCCCTAAGTTACTGTATCCATTCTAAACTTGTCAACCCTGATAAACAGCATAGAAGAAACCCTAACAATTCTCTATAAAGCTTTCAATTAAAACAACAGAAATTCCCAATCAGCCTAATACATTCCTCATCAAAATACCCTGAATCATTTTAGTTTTCCTGAATCATAGATCCTACTTCAGGAAAATCTCCAATACTGAAAATTCAGACACCATCTTTTGATTATGTGACATAATATAGGAAAGCTCAGAATGCAATACACCAGATATATGAATAAATATAATGCAGACATGGAGAATTTAAGGCCAGAGAACTAATAAAATTATGTTCTTGATTAAATTATCTCACTCTAGAAACTTTATACTGTAGTTTACTTATTTAACTACCTTCTTTAATAGATGCTGAAAGTCAGACACAACCAGTTTAAATGATTTGCAATTTAATTTCCAAATCAGAAGACCGCGTGCTTCATTCAGTGATTCATTCAATAAACATTTATTCAGCACCTGCTAAAATTCCAGCAATGCACTATAAGATGCTGAAATTATATATGTAAATAAAACATGGTTCTTGGACTTATAATTTACTAGGCAATATAAATACATAATGATGCAATCGTAATCTAATGGTCATTGAGAAAATAGGGCTACACTGAGATCCTAGGAAAACACAAAAAGAAATACATAGTGACCTTAGCAGATAGGGAAGGTTGGTTCTCTTTCCATTTTACTACACATTATCACAAGAGAAATTTGCTACAGATTATAATCATCCTCTGAAGGCTTCAAAATATTTAACCACTGTTATATTACCCCTTTTTTTTTAAGGTAGTAACCAATATGGCAATCATGTTCAATGGGCCAAGTGGGATAGGCAGAGGGTTAACAGTCTACTTGTCACTTAGATAGATATAAAGTAAAGTGAAATTGTGATCAAATTTTGCCTTCCAAATAATTACATGTATGGGCCAAGCTTGATCGCATTCTTATCCCTCAAGTTTAAGTTTAAAGATGAACAGAAAAGGCAAGAGAAGTAAATATCTAGAGACTAAGTCTCAGGATCACATGTTGCTATTTAGCATCTCTCCTAAGAGCTACTGTTGTGAATAAGTTTCATTCTTTTACTCAACTCATATTTATCAATCACAAGGGAGTTTGTCCTATTTTATGTTGCATTCGATGACCAAAATCTGGAAATATAAATAACAGCTGGGAAGCTGAACACAACAATTTTTATTCCTTCTTTTTATGAACTTGACCTTAGAGTATAGGCTTACTAATGTAATAATGTTTGTTAATTATGTAAAAGTGAATTACTTTGAATCTATTTATTTAAGTTTAAGTAAGGAATAGTGTGTTTTATAATTGCTTAGTCTAAAACATATGTTTTAAATAAGCATCTAACATAAAGTATCTTATGATAGCGTCTTACTTGACTGCAGTCGTTAACTAAATCGCAATTATGAAAAACATGTTTAATGAATTAGAATCATTGCTTTCCAATGACTATCTACAATGGTGGTTTAAGGCCATGTATCACCTTTCTTTTTGGAAACAGTAGGGCATATTCATACTACTTCCCTTATTCTATTACATGTGTAATAAATCTCATTTCAGAAAATTTCTCCCACCACAATTCAAAATTAAATAAATGGCCAAATCCGAGAAGTCGCCTTTTAGAGACAGACATACCCAATGCCTGAAACTTAACCTGAGTTCTGTTTATAGCAGGGATGTCAATTCTATTTCATGACATTTCTAATTGCTTTTCTAACATCGGAGCCCAAACTTTTGAAGGACACAGTCTACAGTTGGTGTTATCTTTGCGCTTTTCATGGAGCTTAGAAGAGTGCTTCAGAGAGCGATCCCTGTGTGTTTGCTGCAATGAATATCTGCTGTTTTCTAGTGTCATACCTGCTATCAAGACAGGTCATCCTACATAGACAGTTGAGCAAAATATAAGGAAGATAAACAGCCAGCATTATCTGGTCTAAGGAGACAAGCAAATGGGGCACAGGATAGGATGATTTGGATGTACGTTTATTAAATGTGTACTTTAAGTCACGGCCTTTGGTAATTTATATATATGTATGTGTGTGTGTGTATGCATATGTAAGTATGTGTGTGTATACTTAGAGAGAAACTCATTTATGTCACAAAATGACCACGTGGCATAAAATTGTATAGATGATCAAACCTGAACTTAGGAAGGTTGTCATCTGACAAAGTGTACAATGTGTACCAACAACAAGCCTAAATTTATCAGATTAATTTTTAAAGAATAATGGTTTTAGAGCCAAAAGACAATAAATTGAAAACGAGTCCAATGGATTTAAAGTGAGAGAGTCATGTATGTTTCATGTTATAAAGTTACAATATTGGCTGTGTAAATAGTAAATAGTGTAAGAGAGAGAAAAGAATATGAGAGGAATGGTAAAGCAGAATTCTAGATAGTTCCCCATGAACTCTGCCTCTGGCCATTAGTACCATGATTATGTTTTTACATGGCAAAACAGGTTTTCTACTTGTAATTGATTTTACTACTATATTCTCATTAAAATAGGGAGAGTTTCTATCTGGGTGTAACTAATTTATTCACATGAGCACTTCAAAAAGACATTTTTCTGTGATTCCTCACAAAAACGCAATCACAGAGAAGCAAAGTTAGTGAAGGATTTACGTGACTTTGTTGGATTAAAGGTGGATTAAAGGTGGAGGTGACAGCTGGGCGTGGTACTCACACCCACACACTTTGGGAGGCCACGGCAGGAGGATCACTTGAGCCCAGGAGTTCAAGACCAGCCTGGGCAACATGGTGAAACCCTGTCTCCACCAAAAATACAAAAAAAAAATTGCCAGGCAGGTTGGCCTGTGCTGGGGCAGGAGGATTACTTGAGCTCAGTAGGTAGTGGCTTCAGTGAGTTGAAATCTCACCACTGCACTCCAGCCTGAACAACAGAGTGAGACTTTGTCTTAAAATAAAAAGAAAAAAAAAAAGGAGGGGACCATTTCAGAAGGAATACAAGTAGGCCTCTAGAACTGAGTGACTTTATCCAGCTAAGATGGAGGGGACGGCTGGATGTGGTGGCTCACGCCTGTAATCCCAGCACTTTGGGAGGCTGAGGCAGGAGGATCACTTGAGCCCAGTAAATAGAGGCTTCAGTGAGCTGAGGTCATGCCACTACACCCCAGCCTGGACAACAGCTGAGATCCTGTCTCAAAATAAAATAAAATAAAATAAAATAAAAAATGTACAAAAGGAAGGCACCATTTCAGAGGGAGTACAAGTAATATAAGTAAGTCTCTAGATTTCAGAGTGGCTTTTTCTAGCTAACAGTCACTCCTACAGTCACATCAAACTTAATTATGCCAACAACCTCAATGAGGTTTGAAGTGGATTCTTCCCCAACGCCTCCAGGTAAGAGCGCAGCTTGACTGACAACTTAGTTTCTGCCTTTTGAGACTCAGCAAAGAAATCAGTTAAGTTGGCCTGTACTTCTGACCTGCAGAATTATGAGATAATAAGTGGCTGTTGTTTTAAACTACTAAGTTTGTGGCAATTTGTAACAGCATCAATAGAAAATGAAGCAGAAAACAAGGGAGAAGACCAATTACTGTCAATTACAGTGATCATGGCAAAATAGAATGGCAGTTTAAACTAGAAATATGACAGCAGCACTGAAGAGCTACTTGCAGAGGAAAAGCCGAAGCAGAAAAGTGTCCTTGTCCTCAGGGCAGTCACAGTCTATCACAGCAGTGTCATATAAGTGTCTCAATTTCGGGGACTCTTTATCCCTATATCCCCTAGCATGAAGAGTGGTTGTTAGATGATATTTCCTCGTTTGAAATAAATTATCTGTTCTTCTTTTCCATAGAGGTTACTTTCACCAATTCCTTACTTCCTAAAATTAACCAATCTCTCGTATGTCCCACCTTACTATTATTGTCTTACCCTGGTTATTGATTCCATATCATGGTACTCTAATATTTTTTGCAGGACTCCTTTCTTGTGTTACGTATACAAGATATCTATTAAAGAATCAACATTTCAGGGCCCTGCTCTGTATTTACTGTGCACAGTTTAGACCTTGAAAACATTACTTGCTCAAATATTGTGTATTGAATACAGAGATGAGACGCAAGTACATCCTCTCAGGTCCTCCCTGTAAGACGTTAATCGTCAATTCCATCATACATGTTACTGAAAATGTGTAAAGCAATATATAGAAAATTATTTTTCTCACAGTTTACAAGATCATAAAATATTTAGAGACAAAGGGACATTTGTATATGGAAATTATATATTTAGAACTCTTTTCTTCCTTTTTGTTTAAATATTTAACATTGTATAGAAAAAGCTGGAATAAACGGTTTAGTCACATATAAATAGATAAGATTATTTTTACTGCAATAATAAAGTAAATCCTTCTATAATTCAACTCTGTGGCACTCAAGGTATTATCTCTGTGCTTGAAAACTATGCACTGCTTAAATAATTAAAGCTTCTACAAACATTATTTCCTTCACACTTAGGAGAACTGGAATAAACAATTCACTCAGAAATCAGATCTGCAAGGAATGTATTACTATTACTTTTTAAGGAATTTTAAGTAAATGGAGACTCAAAGTTATTGATACTGTATATGTTCATTAACAAACTTATTACTGCTAAGTATAATTTGCATAATATAGGCTTACATTTTGTGAATTAAAAATGTTTATAAGAAATTTTTATTTTTGAACCAAATTTTTTAAATAATCAAGGCTAACATTTACTGTGTACTCATTAATAAGCAAAAACTTCTTGTGTACATTTTTCCATGTAAGTTTTCATTTATAAGAATGTGAGTTTAAAATAATGTAATTAAATTATAAGAAAAATTAGACCAGATGTTTTGAAGAGACTTCTTCCTTTTGCCTCTCCCACTATGTTTTGTTTAATTGAGGTACATCTTACATACAATAAGAAAGCAGATTTTAAGGCTTATAGATAATAGGGTGGGTAGGTCTCTTTAAACTCTATACGAAACTGCCAAGCATCTTTTTAAAGCGATTATACAATTTTACAGTCCTGCCATGAAAGAAAGTGTGAGAATTGAAGTTGTTCATGATAATTTGGCATTTTCAATATTTCAGTTTAACTCTTTCTAGTCAGCTCACAATAGGGACACCTTACCATCCATGTCCCTGAAGATAATGATGCTAAAACATTTTAATCAGTTTATTGGCCAGTCATATATTTTATTTTATTAAGTGCCTGTTCCATTTTTTCTGCTTATTTTTGTTTTTTTAATTTTATTATTAAATTGTAAAAATTTAAAAACATATTTAGAAACACAAGTTTTTCTCAGATAAAGTGTGAATTTTTTTCAGTAATAATTTTTAGACTCCTGAATAAATACTTCTGTAAGTATATCCGTTAAAATTAGTCTTACTTTGCTTTCTAACACTCATGCTCTAGAGTACATTGTGCAACCACACCCACCTGGGAAATCCTAATAACTGAAAAAAAATAAGTAGTCTCAGCTGTCTATGAAACAAAAGCTGATGCCCATAATTCCTCAGGGACATCTTGCGGACTTTCAATCCAGCTAATTAGACACTGAGTGCTGAGCGAGCTCAATGGGTGATCTGAAATGACTGTTGCTTTTGAGTTCCATAGGTATGTCATTATCATATGGGTTGCTGTCGTCTAAATGTTTGTGTCTCCCCAAATGCATATGCTTAAATCCTAATCCACAAGATAATAACAGTAAACAGTGAGGCTTTCTGACTGTGATGAGGTTATGAGAGTAGAACCCTCACGCATGAGATTAGTGCTCTTACGGAAGAGACTTCAGAGACCTGCCTTGCCCCTGTCACTGTGGGGAAACAGCACGAAGCCTCCATCTATGAGCCGGAAAGCAGGCCCTCATCAGAAAACAGATCTGCCGCACTTCATCTTGGCTTTCCCAGTCTTCTGACTGTAAAAAATAAATTGCCGTTGCTTACAAGCCACAGAGTATAAGTATTTAGAGCAGCCCTAACAAGCTAAGATATGGGCAAACGCTAAGTTTCCCAATCCATGAATATAGAATATCTCTCATTCTATGTATTTTATTTCTTTTCTCAGAGTTTTAATGTTTTCTGTATATATATATTTTCTTTGATTTACACCTGAGTAGATTGTTTTTTATTTCTTGTTTTTTGTTGCTATTGTCATTTTCTATTTTAAATAAAATATTTTGTTTATTGTTGATATAAAGGAAAACAGTTGTTTCTTATATATTAAGTATACATAATATAATTTTGTTGTAATAATTATTAATTCCAGGATTTGTGGAGAGTGTTTCTTTCTTTTTTTTTTTTTTTTGGTTTAACATAGACTTTAGTCCTTGGGACAAATCATGTGTCTTTCTTTCTTTCTTTCTCTCTCTCTCTCTCTCTCTTTCTTTCTTTTTTTCTTTCTTTCTTTCCTTCCTTCCTTCCTTCTTTCTTAAAGAAAAAAGAAGCTTGTTGGTAGCTTTTTTTCTAAATTTTTTGTCTGAAATTGTATAAAATCAGGAACATCTGTTCCTCGAAAGTAAAGTCAACTGGGTTGAGAGTGTTTTCACAAATGAAAAATTTTTTATTACACATTCAATTTTCATTTGCATACTTTTGAGTATATTCAGATTTTCTGTTATTTTCAGAACATTTTATAATTACTATGTTTTATGAATTTTAATTCATTTAATTTATATTGTCAAAATAATTGAAAGTATTTTAGAAATTAGTATCTTATGATTTTTAGAAACTCTACCGTATCTGCATTTATATCCCCCCTTTTGTTGCAAATTTACATGTGACTTTACTTATCTGATCAGTATTGCTAAAATAATAAATATATTGACTTTTTCTTTTCTGGTGTTCTTCTTTTTAATAATTTTTACTCTTGCTCTTATAATTTCTAACATAAAGGCTAAATTTTTGTTTTGTCCTGTAACTTCTCCTAGCTTTGCTTTCCTAACATTAAAATATAAACGAATTCATTTAAAGCTATAAATTTTACCACTAATACTAGTATCTTAGTTGTTTTTACCAAATTTTGACATATCATCATGCTTTCACTTTTGTTCTATTAATACATCATATATATTTTGTAATTGTCATGGTGATTACCTTTATCACCCATGAGACATTTTTCGTCTTCAAGCAATTTTTGATAGTGCTTATTTTAATGGCACTGCATCGAGGTATAATTATGTAAATTACCATAGTCGTCACTTATCTGCAGGAGATACTTTCCAAGAGGTACAGTGGATGTCTCAAACCACAGATAGTACCAAACTCTACATATGGTATGTTTTTTTCCTATTTATACATGCCTATGATAACGTTTAATTTATAAAGTAGGCAAAGTAAGAGATTAACAAAAATAATAATAAAACAGAAAAATGGTATCAGAATACTGTAACAAAAGTTATAGGAATGTGGTCACTCATTAAAACATCTCATTATAAGGTTCTCACTCTTCTTGTGATGATAGGAGATGGTACACTGACCAGGTGATGAGGCGAAGTGAAGTGAATGATGTAGGCATTGTAACACAGTGTTGGGCTACTACTAACCTTTTGCATTCCTGAATCTATGTAACCATCCCTTACTTGTAGCAAATGGTTTGCTGTCATTCATTTCAAGAGATCCCTTGCGAAGTCTGCAGAGACTTAATGATTCAATCAAAACATGTTTTGTTCATGTCTTCCTCTCATAAATTTAAGACCTTTGCCATCCTATCTCAGCACTTACCACACAACTGTAGCCATACTTTTGCAATTTGAGGAGTTACAGCAAAACTAGCACAAATTTCTTTTCCTTCTTCACAATTTCATGAAAATGTGTTTAGCAAACTCAGCATCTGATTTTATTTTTTCTGTTAAGTCAAGAACTTTCATTTTTCACTTAAAGAAAGTACTTTATGGCTTCTCTTTGGAATGTCCAAATTGCTAGCATCACTTCTTTTCCTTCCTTCCTTCCTCCCTCCTTCCCTCCCTCCCTCCGTTCCCTCCCTCCCTCCCTCCCTCCTTCCCTCCTTCCCTCCTTCCCTCCTTCCTTCCTTCCTTCCTTCCTAAGTCCGAGTCTCGCTCTGTCGCCCAGGCTGGAGTGCAGCGGCGCCATCTCGTCTCACTGCAAGCTCCGCCTCCTGGGTTCGCGCCGTTCTCCTGCCTCAGCCTCGCGAGTATCTGGGACTACAGGCGCCGCCACCACGCCCGGCTAATTTTTTTTGTATTTTTAGTGGAGACGGGGTTTCACCGTGTTAGCCAGGATGGTCTCGATCTCCTGACCTTGTGATCCGCCCACCTCGGCCTCCCAAAGTTCTGGGATTACAGGCGTGAGCCACCGCGCCCGGCTAGCATCACTACTCTTGTGCTTTGGAGACGTCGTTAAATAAAATAGGGGTGACTGAAACACAAGTACTGTGATACCACGACGGTTCATCTGATGGATACCTGAGAAGGCTCCTAAGTGACTGGCAGTTGGAGAGCATCTACAGTGAGATCTCTTGGACAAAGGGAGGATTCATGTGGTTGGGAGGGGGAAAGAGAAAGATGGCAGCAGATTTTGTCACACTACTCAGAAGGGCAGTGATTTAAAATTTACAAATGGTTTACATTTGGAATTTTCAATTTAGTATTTTTAGATAGCAGTGAGCTGTGGCTAACTGAAACCACAGAAAGGGAATCTGCAGATATGGGGATACCACCGTATATTGACACTTATGTTGTAAATTAAAATAAGCAAATACAAGGGTTTTGGCTTTTTTTTTTTTTTTTTTCTCCTTATTTGGGAGGGCTAGAGCCTATGTAAATGGCAGTTAATTTCAACATGCTATAGTTTTTGTTAAATGACTACTTTTCCTGGCTGGTTTATCAATTTCTGGATATATACTGGAAAACGTCCCCATCACTGCTGATCTCTTAATTGCTTCTTGAAAGTGTTTTACCTTATGACTCATATATTTGTAGGCTGTGATGTGAAGTGATTACATATTAATGATTTTTATATCTTCTTGAAAAGATTTGCATATTACCTTTTACTATTATGCAGCACCATGTGTCATCCTTACTAATATGTCCACCATCAAGTACCTTTTATCTATCATTAATATTTCTCTACCTACTATTTTCATTTGCCAGTGTTTTCATGGCATAAGGGATTTCATAGCTATATTATGTTTAAATGTGATCCATATACAGAATATTGCTGATTTTATATTGTTGGAATTGTTCTTAATCCAATATGATAATTTTGATATGAAAACTTAATATTTTATATTTATTATGATTGTGTTTATGTATACTACCATCTGGTTTTCTGTATGCCTTCCATTTTATTTGAAATCTCTCTCCACCACTCCTTTAAAATTTTGATTGGATTGATCAATTCTTGATATCCCCTCTCCCACTTCTGGTTTGAAGGATATAGAATATATTTTAATCATTTTAGTGGTGTGACAATGTTGTCACATACATAGGTAACTCTAAATATACTTTACATAACTAAGGGGTCTTTAGGAACTTTTCATGAATGCTGATGGCTTATTTGAGCCTTCTTTCTCATAGAACTAATTATAAAGTTTACGTTTTATATAATTATAAACACAAAATAAGTATTATTAATTTTGAGTCAATCTTAATGAAATTAACCAGGGGATACTCTGTGCTCTACGATGTTTCTCTCTCTGGTTTCACTCTTATCTCTGAAGTATAGCCTTTACTCATTCTTTTAGTTTGAGTCATAGAATGTTAAACTGTCTTACCTTTGTATGTCTCAAGATCCTGTCCATGTTCTGGAGTGGCAGTTTGGATGATATGTAATTCTGGAATTAAAATTATGTTCTCTTAGTTTTACAAAGATGTATTAGACTGTTCTTGCAATGCTATGAAAATCTCATACTAGGTAGTTTCTAAATAAAAGAGGTTTAATTGGTTCACTATTCTTCAGGCTTTATAGGAATACATCGTGCTGGTGTCTGCTTGGCTTCCAGAGACGCCTCAGGAAGGTTACAATCGTGGCGGAAGACGAGGGGAAATGGGAATGGTACATGGCAAAAACCAGGGTATGTGAGAGAGAGAACATGGGGGGAGGTGCCACACACCTGTAACCCTTTTTTTGTTATTTTTTTTTAAAGCAAACCCTGCAACTCACTGCCAACACTCATTTAATTTTACATAAACACACTCTTTGAGGTAGAACCAAATCTGACTGATTTTCAATGTGAAAAGAAAATATAGAAACATTATTGGAGTTATTTCTAAACAGAGTGAACATCAGAATCATCTGAATGATCAGAATTGTCTATTTCAGAAAAATCAAATTCATCAAATGATTCCAGCCAACAACTGTTGGAGAATGTTGTTAATATCATGTGTGGGAATGCTACATTTTCCAGAACTTGATTTTTTCAGCAATTGAGAATTACTAATTTTGTCAATGGAAATAACACTACTAAAAACAGAATGGTGTAAATGGAATGATGTCTTTTGTTTTCAGTAACTATACTAGAGTGATGTGAAAATAATAATAAAAGTGAGATATTCATGGCAAAGTTATCTCAGGGTAAATGCTACAGCTGCAACAATTCTCAGGGTAGACTTGAAAAAGGTTAAATGACCAAATCTCACAAGAACTCACTTTCACGAGAACAGCAACAACCAATGAGGGATCTGCTCCTATGGTCCAAACACCTCCCACCAGGCCCCACCTCCAGCACTGGGATTACGATTCATCGTAAGATTTGGGCGGGGACAAATAACCAGACTATATGACAAGGGTATTTATTCTTTATCTTCTGTCAGGTGAGAAGTCTGTGGTCAGCCTTAATTAAATCTTTTGCACGTAATCACTTTTATCTTTCTGATACTTTTAATAGCTTCTCTTTGTCAGTGATAAAATGCAAATTTACTATAAAATGTGTACTTGTAAATTTATCTTTATCCTTCCTGTCTCTCAAATAATTCAATCTATGAATTATTGTTTTTTTTTTAATTTCACATATATCCAACTGCTTTCTGCACAAATATTGTTGTAATGTTTCTTTTATATGTAATTGGAACATCCAGGTCCATTGCTTATACTTTTTAGAAATATCTTTATCGTTCTAGATGTGTGGAGAGTAAGGGTATATCAAGTACTTTCAAGAACTTGTATATCAAGAAATAAAATTCACCATTTCTCTCTTCAATGTGTTCAAGCTAATGTTCGATCCAACTATCTTGTGCCTCTCTGTATCATATGTTCATTAGATTATATCTATCTGTATATACATATATATATATGTATAAATTTGGAGCAAATTTATATTCTAGTCATTGATTCTGTAGGGTGTTTTTGTTAACATTAGAACCTCTTATAATACTTGGGACTTTGGTTTCCAGCTCAATATTTGAGTAGTTTTTGGCTTGTTTGTTTGTTTTTCTCTCATTTCTTTGTCTGACTTTTGCGGTTGTCTCAGGCTAGATATCTAAATACTGAGACTAGAAATAAGACGTTAGTGGCATTTGGGGATTATCCTCTACAGCAATCTTGGATAACTCCTCCAGTATCTTTTACTCTGAGTAACTCTAACCTTCTGGGGGAATGGTAAATGCAGGAGCACAGTCCATGTTATTGGAGTCCTGTGATTTTTCTCCAAGCAGTGATGCCAGAGTAGACTAAAGATCACATGATTTAACTCCGGCTAGCCTTTTATTTTTTCCCCTCATATAATTCTGTTAGCATAGCAGATGACTCTTAGGATAGAATCAAGACAAAATGTAATACTGACTAATATTTACTTGTATGATTTCTAAAACTTAAAGTCTGCATCTTTAGATTTCCATTATGCTTTTGACTTTATTCAGTGTTTAAGTTAAAATAATGTAAAGTATTTTGTGATTTTGCCTGCTGTCTCTTGTTATTGGTGATGGTTGATAATTTTTCTAGTTATGAAACTAGATCTGTGATACCATCAATACCAAAAGATGGTATCACAAAAGATGCATTGATGGTTTCACAGATCTACTGGATTATTTGGATCTATTCTTTGTCATTAGCCTGTGCACCTGTCTCCATTCCTCTAGGCTCTCAGTTAGCTTAAAATGAAAACCCAACCTACAGCAATTTGTTTTTTCAACTTTGTTCCACATGCTTGGGAGTCCTGCTTCTGTTCTTAGCTGCAAGCTTTGGAACTCATGCTGACTCACCATCTTATTATAGAACCATTTATGTTCTATCATCTATATTCTCTTTACCCCACAAACACTGAGTTCCCATCCACCTCCTCCAGAATCCAACAGATTCTCAGATTTAGTCCAACTGCCCAGTTTGAATTTCTGATTCACAGAGCTGCAGATCTAATTTCTAAGATTTTGTCTTTTAACATTTATCATTGCTATGTGTTTAAAGCTGAATGGCTGTGTGAGCTATGAGCCAACTGCCCAGAGTTGCCCAGTACAGTTGACTTCCAAGGTCTCTTATTATTATTTGCTTGCTTATAATTTTTTCAATTATCTATTCACAGTTTTCTGTATTTGGACATTTCTCTCATCCTATCTGTAGTCCAGTGCATCCTTTATCTGACTATAGATACTATATTAAAATGTTCTTTTTATATTTCCTATTTTTGCTTGTGATTCTTATTTCCCTTCATCCTCAGCTCTTGGCATTATGATTAAATACTTAATTTAGCCACAATGCAATGTATTTACATGCTTCTATAATTTATAGTCCATAATTTACATGTACTATCCAAGGCCTTTTATAATTTAACACTGTGAAACATTTTTTGGAATGCAGTTTACATGAAATATGTTATACACAATGAAGTTATCTTGTTTTGTATACAGCCCAGGATTTTTGTGTGTGTGTGCCTTGACTAATGATTTCTGCTATGGACTTTAGCTCATCTGGGCTCATAAATACTTACACTCATAAAAATTGTTTCTCTTTACTTACCAATATAAATCTGAATTTGTCTATAGAAAATTCAGCCCAGTGAAAATGGCATGTGACTTCCAAGGTGTTTGTCTTTGCTGTTATTGATTTTGGAAAAAATAATCTTTTCCTAAGAAGGTTATTTTTACATTTTTCATAACAGAGGAAACCTTTAGGATGTGAACCAATAGCTTTACAAAGAACTGTGAGCAAGGTTTGTAATGCTCACTGACATTTAAAAATTGTGAAAAACCTAATTTTGAAACTTTTACCATTATCATCTAAAACCTGTCATAAATGTCATCTCCCACTGATGTCATCTCTCATTAGCTATTTATTAGCAAACTTTTTTAAAAAATCCAGATGTGTATGAGTTTATTACTAAATCTACTGACAATCTAAATAAACAAATGCAGCATTTTCTCTTGGAGAATTTGCATTATAAACATGAGTTATATATTTCTGTTTTAAAGAAATGCACCTGTGTGCTATTGCCATCTGGTATAAATTTCTGTTTTCTGTAGTCCAAGACTTCCCATTTCATTTAAACTTTAAAGACCAAAATATGAAGGACAAATTTATATAGCTTATCCTCTGTCCATCTATATTTCAAAATAACCCCTTAAATAATAGACATTCAGGATATTTAATCAATGTATTTTTGGTAAGCCCTATATCTAACTGGTAAGCCCTAATTTTAACAGAGTTTTTCTACGTTAATAATGGTACTTTATTTAAGAAAAACAAACAAATACTGGCCAGGTATGGTAGCACATGTCTGCAGTCCCAAAACATTGGGAGGCAGAGGTCTGAGGCTGGCTTGAGCCCAGGAGTTTGAGACCAGCCTGGGCAAAATAGAAAGACCCTGTCTCTACAAATTAGAAAAACACTGCTACCTTGTATCTATGTTATATCTTCATATGTTATGCTAGCCCTCATGGATGAATAGATAGTCATTATTCATCCATCTTCCTGATAAAGGAAGTGGAATCCAGAATATTGCATGGCATACAGATGTGCAGACAAATGTTAATATAGAGCTAATTTTAAATACCATTATGTTTCTTGATAAAAGATATTTTAAAATTTGGTTTCACTTCATAAAATGAAATGAAGATTACATTGCAAATAAGAAGTAAAACAGCATTCAAAAGGATCTCTTTTTTTTTTTTTTGAGACGGAGTCTTGCTCTGTCGCCCAGGCTGGAGTACAGTGGCCGGATCTCAGCTCACTGCAAGCTCCGTCTCCCGGGTTTATGCCATTCTCCTGCCTCAGCCTCCCGAGTATCTGGGACTACAGGCGCCCGCCACCTCGCCCGGCTAGTTTTTTGTATTTTTTTTTTTTAGTAGAGACGGGGTTTCACCGTGTTAGCCAGGATGGTCTCGATCTCCTGACCTCATGATCCGCCCGTCTCGGCCTCCCAAAGTGCTGGGATTACAGGCTTGAGCCACCGCGCCCGGCCAAAAGGATCTCTTTAAAATGCACCCTTCCCTGTGAAAATTATGCGGTGATTCCACATGCAAATGATGATAGAATTCAAGCTTCTCACCAGGATCATCGGTCTGCTGACCTTCTGCCCTTCCCTTTTCTCCCTCACACTCTCTCAGTAGTCTGAGGCCACATTGTTCAATGTATATCAATATATTCCTTCCCTCATATGAATGCTGTTCCTTCTGCCTAGAAAGGCCTTTCCATCAATTTTTCATCACTTGTTTATTCTTGTCATTCAGGTCTTTTATGTCACTGTGACCTCATCAAATAGTGTGTCCCTGACCATTCTACTAAAACTAGTCACCATTGCCACTGTCACCATCCACCCCATTATTGTGTTTTCATTTTTATAATATGTATAATTATAGAAAATTTTAATATGTATTTTTACTTTAATGTGTTTAGAATATATTTTCCCTGCTAGAATATATTACAAAAAGCTCTAAAAGAATAGACACTGAGTTTGTTTGGGCCACTGACTGATATATTCTTAAAATAGTGTTTGGTCCACAGTGGTGCTGAGTAAATATTTGAAGGGACTGGTGACTATTCCCAAGAAAATGAAGGTTTTTCTACTGGTTGCTTCTTGCTAACCCTCTGACTTTGGTTAAGTCATACAGACTCCCCATCTCCTAAATTACTCTTCCATAAGAGGAGGAAAGATAAAGAAATAATGTCTAGACTGCTTATTTCCTAGAGTTATTTTGAGAATATAATGAGATAATTTTGGAAAGTGTGTTGAGAGTTGTAAAACATTTATAGACATATAAAATACTATTGTTGTCCAGGTTTGCTGTCAACTTGCTATATGTCCTGCAATCATCCCCAGGATCCACGTTTACACAATTTGGGGGATGTGAACACAGTTGAGCTCCCTGGCTCTTGGAGAACTATAAATACAGCCATTATTATTAAATCTTACCTAGCTGTATCTGGCTGAGTTTCATATTAAAAGCTAATGTGCAAACAATTATACTTAGCAATGACAGGAAAATATGAGAAATCTGGGAGCCGTGGAGAAGCAGCTGTGAGTTTTTACATGTGATCAGTAGAGCATTTATTCCCACAGAGGCATTGGTAATATATCTAACATACTAGTTTATAAAACCAAGTGTATGCTATAGTTAACAAGCACTCTTTCCTAAGAGGTAAAGAGTAAAAAAGATATATATTGCCATTTTGATGCAATATATTTACCAGTATTAGTACAGAAAAACAAGGAAAAAGTACACAAACAAACTAAGCTTCTTATTTCCTGTAATACAAAATGATACCTTTCTTAGATTTAATTTAGTAGGCCTTAACTGGCTATCTGCTACACAACTCTAACGACTCACACTTTTGTAATTTTTACATGGTATCATTAACTAAACTAGAAAAAAAAACTTCAAAATAATTATTGATCACTATAACCATGATCATACCATATACATTGATTATTATTTCAATGTAAATGACTTATTGAAACAGTTCAATTTGAAGAAGATTAAAGATCCACTGTCTTTTAAAGCATAAAATCTTTAATGACTTTTTAAATTAGCAAAGCAAGGGTAAACTGGTTGCTTCTTGTTTCAAACAAGAATCCATCTTACTTATACTCAGCATCTTTTATTTAATATGACTCTTTAACTCTTTATTTAATAAAATAAACTTTTATTTAATATATTCTTTTAAATTAATGAAAGAATGCATTTTTACTTCACACAGTGAGAAGAACTCATCCCTGTATCCCTGTATCCCTGATCCAATCAAACGACTTATGGAATATACTGTCAATCACCAAAAAAAAGGTTAAAGATATTTGTCCGTGCTCAGTTTGGATAAGGTAAGACCCTATTTTCCTGCTTCAGGAACATTCAGTCAAATGGTCTGGCTCTCTACTCAAACATCTCCATTGCACAAAGCAGGTCAAACATGAAGAAATGATTTTTCCTTTTAAATATGCTGTTTTCTAAAAGTACCTTTACCATCTGAAACCTCAGTAGTTTCTTGATTCACTGCTTCGTAGATGTTGTGCTTTTCCTGTCTCAAAAGCTGTCACTATCATGAGGAAATCTTAAGTACAGATTTTTGATTTTTTTTTTTTTTTTTTTTACCAAGAGAGAATATTGTAAAGCAAAATTTCAATTTCCCAGTTTTTTTTTGAGTCTCATTTTTCTTTTAAATTAACATCTTTCTTGATTTGCTTTCCGAATGGAAGGTGATTGTATTCTCTTTACCAAATTAAATGTTTTTTGCCTTTCCTTATTAATAAGGATCAAAAAGAAGTGCAACTTTCAGATGCAATAACATTTGCTGATAAGATGTATACAGTGACATCACAAAAAAATTAAACTGCCAGTATGTTCCATCTTTTCACAGAAGTAAGGTTCTTTGTGGAATGAACAGGGCATCAGCGATTATTGAATTAAAACTTTTAAAACAAAGCTCCCTTTAATAACGTTGGCCTAGGTCTAGAAAAGAATGTGCAACGTTTAGTCTTTCAAGCAATAGGTTGGTATCTGTGGAATCTAAAGAAGTATCTGGAGGTTTCACTGATGAATCAGGCCATATACACCACTATAAGGGGAAGAAAAATCATATAAGCTGATCACTTTGGTGTACTTTAAGCATCATTAATCTGGCCACATTCCCAGGTTAGCTCCTACATTCACATATAAGTTACCTACTAAGTTCAAGCTGAGCTAAAGACTATCAGAGACAAGGTAGAAAATATGAGAGTGAAGAGTGACCTCTATATGGACTGCAAGATGTTGAAGGCTCTCCATTTATTGGAGGAGGTGGAGTATTCAGGAAGAAAAGATGAAGGAAAGGTTGAGTTACAGCTGGGAAAAATTTCACAAAGATTAAGTGTGTTTGTATAACTCATACATTATGTCCCCCTCCACCACTGTCATTTTAAAAATGATATATTTTTGGAACTCTCTTATGCTATACTTACATTTACACTGATTTATTTCTGTTTTATAACCTGAAACATGAATACTAAGTGCCAAACTAAGCTAATTCTTAGGAAAGAATGACAGATAAATATAGAAATATTGGCTTCATTCTGTATTTTAAAATACCCAATATCTAATTTATTAAAGTCTTCATAAATGCAGTCCATTATTATTCTTAAATTTTTGGTTATTTCAAGCATGCCTTTACAAAGTAACTGAAATGCTGCCTTTCTTCTTTAACGTGAAAACCACAAAATTACACAGAAAATATGTATAAAAGGAAAAAGCATTTGAATATTAACAAGTCTTCCACATGTTGTTTTGAACTCAGAAGTTTTGAAAGGCTAACCAGTTGCAGGAGTAAGTCACAGCAGATAAGCAAGAGAAAGAGCAATTGTACTACTTTAATCACAGCCTTCTAATGGTAACTTTGCTTTCTCTCTTTAAAATTTTTGTTTTTCTTTCTTTCTTATGAAAAAAAAAAAAAAAACCCTGGATACATGTGCAGAACGTGCAGGTTTGTTACACAGGCATATGTGTGCCATGGTGGTTTGCTGCACCTATTGACCAGTCCTCTAAGTCTTTTTAAGAACACTAATGAATATGTGGATTTTCAGAGTTATAAAAACAAGGTCTATAATCTGCTACTTTATGAACATGTTTTATAAGGTGACTATTACAATTCATTGCAAGCTTGAACTCAAGATAAAAGTTAAGGATACCAATAAAGAGTTAAAACTATCACCCACCATTTAACTATTAATAGTTTTATATCTACTTTTTTGTAATGTTTTCTAGATTCCATTGTATCTGTTGAGAGTTGAGCTATGTTCTGTTATCACTTCTTTATAAGTAATAATATATCTTTCTATCTATAATCACTTTTTGAATTTTCTGTGTCTTTGATATTTTAGTAGTTTGAGTGAGTTGTGCTTAGGTATGTTTTATAGTTGTCTGGCTTCAGTTATGTAGTGTTTCTTGAGTCTGTGGGTTGAGATACGCCATCAGTTTTGAAAAATAAAAAGCTACCATCATTTAAAATATTACTTATGTCCAGTAATTTATCCCGTCTCTCTGAACTTTCTAGACTGAAATATTCAGTCTTTCTGGAACTCTAAACATACACGTTTCACACATGTTCACTACATTCCACATGTATTTTATGTTTGTGTGCATATATGAGTGTTAGGGATTTTTCTTTTTAACTTTTTGAAATTATTTTTGATTCAGCCAGGATATTGTCTACTCTCTTATAATACAATATACTCCTCTCTTCTGTGTTAATCCATTCATTTAATGGATGAATTAAGTCTACCAATTTTGTTCTTAATTTTATTTATTGCATTTCACAGTTCTCACATTTGTATTTGCTACTTTTCTTATAGTTTTCTAGCCTCTGCATATTTAATATGCATTTGTTGGAACTAGTTCAGCCTGCTACAGTTTAATATAGGAAACAATATAAATGTGATTACATGACCTTTCTATTCAGTCTGATTTGTTTGGAATACTTCATCCTACTATTTCTGTCACATTAATCACATTTAAAAAAATAAAATAAAATCTGTGTTTTTCAAACTACAGATCTGTTTAATATATAGATTGCATTTTGTCTTTATATTTTTCTTCTTTTGTTTCCATATACCTGGTTTTTCTTAATCGAATGCCAGTCACTGTGTATTCAAAAGTATGGCATCGGAGTGATGTTAATGCTATCTTCTTTTGGAAGTTTGCCTCTCCAAAATTGAGATGGGAATAATTACCTTAATTCAAACAAGTACTGAATTTCTATGAGACAGCGTGATTCTTTGTGATGTGTGATCTCGTTTCATTGCTATGGTGTAGCGCACAAGGCTTCTCAACTGAGAAACTAGGAAGTGTACTAAGACTGCCCCCCTAACTTAGAAAATTTTAAATTCCTATTTTCTCCAGTCTATATTTTAAGACACTAGAAAAGTTGATCGTGTTTTCAGTGGCTTTTTAAATTTCTTCATCTTCTTTTTTTTTTCTCGAGGGAGTCTCTCTGTCACTCAGGCTGGAGTGCAGTGGTGTGATTTTGGCTAACTGCACCCTCTGCCTCCCGGGCGGCGATTCTCCTGCCTCAGCCTCCCGCATAGTTGGGATTACAGGCATGTGCCATCATGCCTGGCTAATTTTTGTATTTTTAGTACAGATGAGGTTTTGCCATGTTAGCCAGGCTGGTCTCGAACTCCTGACCTCAGGTGATCCAACCGCCTTGGCCTCCCAAAGTGCTGAGATTACAGGCGTGAGCCACCTCGCCCGGCCCTCAGTGGCTTTTTACTTGACATCTTTGCCTCTTTCCTTATGAATCTTAAGAGATTGCCAAGTGTCTCAGGAGAATAAAAGTTGAGTACTTTGAGTACTTCATTGTATCTCTCTCCCTCCCAGCATCATGGTTACTCAGGTAATGCAAACTTTGGCACCCCAAAATTTCCATTTTGTCTACCTCAGCCCCACTGAATTAAAAAAAAAAAAAAAAAAGCTTCTGGATTCTTCCCCTCTGCCTGGATTGTTTTTCTTTTCTTTTCTTTTCTTTTTTTTTTTTTTTTTTTTTTTTTTTTGAGACAGAGTCTCGCTCTGTGCCCCAGGCTGGAGTGCAGTGGCGCGATGTCGGCTCACTGCAAGCTCTGCCTCCCGGGTTCACGCCATTCTCCTGCCTCAGCCTCCTGAGTAGCTGGACTACAGGCGCCCGCCGCTGCGCCCGGCTAATTTTTTGTATTTTTAGTAGAGACGGGGTTTCACCATGTTCGCCAGGATGGTCTCGATCACCTGACCTTGTGATCCGCCTGTCTCAGCCTCCCAAAGTGCTGGGATTACAGGCGTGAGCCACCGCGCCCGGCTTCCTGGATTCTTAACTATTGACCCCACACCAAGAATCAACAGATTCTCCAATGGGGAGAGAGATTAAAGAAAATAAACGCCCGTCTCTATGGCTTTCTTCCTGCCATAATCTAGGCCTCTGAACCCCTGACTGGCTTAGCAATCCTCTGGTGCTTTCCAACAGATTTTTTCTTGATGTATTATCTAACTATTCTAGTCACTCCTATGGAGAGTTTTAGTCTTCGTAGGCTACTTTATAATAAACAAAAACAAATATTCCTAGATCAATTTAAACGTTTAAATTTTTATTTCTTAAAATGTAAAAATAATAAAGGTGAGAAATGAAAGGAAATTAACAGTTTATAATAATCTAAAATGGGTAATGTTGCATTTCGCATTTTATCTAATGTCTTTAACCATGACTTTTTAGAGATAAGTGTTCCAATTTTACAGCTGAAAATAGTGACACATACTGTTTTTTTACCTTTCAAGCATTCACTCGGGTAGTAAGTAACAGAAGCCATATTGCAATGAAATATGTCTCACTTGGCCCTGCATACAATCTAATACATTATGATTTTAAATTTAACAATACAGGGCCACACTAAATCTAACAAATGTGCTCCATTTTTTCTTCAAGTCGTAGAGAGTAACCTGAGAACAACTTTAATTCTCATGAAGGGAATTTGTTCGCTAGGAAACTTCATTATATTAATCCTGTTTAAATATAATTTATTTTAATTTAAATCATTTTATTCTGTCTCTTTTCCATTTGTTAATGAGGAAACAGTATAAAATACACTCCCTTTAATGTTCTTTTTTAAATCATATTTTTATTCTATAAGGTGAAATTCTCTAAATATGGCTTTCTCATTAAATTAATTTTCTGCCCATCACCACTATTTGTGCTTTGCTTTTCTACCGATATGATTTTTTAATTAGACTATAGAAAGGACAGGGACCTCACTGAATCTATTGGAAAGATTAATACCAGGTCCTATATACAATATGACAATTTATGTCCCCAGGTCAGATTTTTTTAAAAGATTTTTGTATTTTATTCACCATAAACTCTAAAGACTGCTTTTTATGAAACTTATAGGCGGGCCCATGATGGCTCAAGCCTGTAATCCCAGCACTTTGGGAGGAGGCGGTAGTGGGATCCACCTGAGGGTCCCAGGAGATCGAGACCATCCTGGCTAACATGGTGAAACCCGTCTCTACTAAAAATACAAAAACTAGCGAGGAGGCGTGGTGTGAGAGCCTGTAGTCCCAGCTACTGGGAGGCTGAGGCAGGAAGAGAATGGCCTGAACCTGGGAGGCCCGAGCTTGCAGTGAGCGAGGTCAGCGCCACTGCACTCCAGCCTGGGTGACACAGCACGAGACTCCGTCTCAAAAAAAAAAAAAAAAAAAAAAAAGAAAACTTATAAAAATGGCAAAACTGAAAAATTATAATAATCTTTAGTTATGCCCCAATTTAAAAAGTGCTGGGATAGCTGTCCCATTATTGTGGAATCATACCTAGGGGACATGGTGTAAGCAGTATTATAGGTCTTTTTATAGAAGCCATATAATATTACTTTTTTATATTGAATAATAAAGAACCATACATTCTTCCTGGTAAATTTTCTCATTCCTGTTATTGAGTACTATCTTATTAAGAACAGTAATTTTTGAAAAATAAATATGACTTTAATTGATTTAAAATAGTTTCAAGGCCTAAGGTGCTCCATAAATTATTTTTCAAGAACATATTACACAATTTTCATTTAAATTGAATTGAAATACAGATTTCAAATACAGGTTGACAATAGTTTTTATGTTTTCTTTCTCTATTTGTTGTCATAAGATGAATGGCTTATCACCAAATTTTGGAATCTCTCATGTAACCTGAGTCGTGTGCAAAGTTAGACGACTGAGAACAAAATAGAAAATCTGTCTTCTAAACATTTCTTCCCTGAAAAGCTTCATTTGAAGCAATTCTCATTTTTTTGCCAAAATATAGTTATGTTGTCTCCTAGTCCTTTACATTATCAATCTCCCTTCCCCTAGATGTAATCACAGAAAAAAAATTCAGAAAATGTATTAGATATGAGTCTGGCTCACTTCTCATTTGTACCATTAGCCAAGTTCGTATGTAAAGACTGTTTGAAAAAATAGGAAGGCTGTGCTTGACCTTTGAACTCTTCATTTCCGCCATTCCACTACACAAAATGTAAAACCAGCCATCTTATCTCTCTGCAGTTTCATTACCAAAAACTTAAATACACAGTGGTTGGAAAAAGAAATGACTTTTATCACCCCTGTAATAGAAAGCTAACAAGCAGCCACTTAGTGACTTGTTAGTGTAAAATTCCATAAGTTTTAAAGAAGAAAGGAAAAAAAAAAAAGATGTATAAAATACTACCCATTCCGGTGGGGTTACTCACAGATTAGTTGTAGAACCAGACATAAAATGAAACAATGTGATAAATGCTGTAATAATTATATACAAAGTCCTATGGGAACATCAAGGAGAGAGGGATTACTCTCCCTATGAAGCAGAGAACAATTCCAAGAAGACATATTTTTAACTGATGCATAATATACATACATATTTATGAGATACTGCTGATATTTTGTTATATGCATAAAATGTGTAATGATGAAGTCAAGGTATTTAGGGTATCCATCATCTTGAGTATTCAACATTACTATGTGTTGGAGCTATTTCAAGTCCTCTCTTCTAGTTATTTTGAAATATATGGTACACTTTTGTTAACTATAGTCACCCTGATCTGCTATTGAACATTAGAACTTACTCATTCTATTCAACTGTGTGTTTGTACCCATTAACCCATCTCTATTTACCCCATCCCTTCTGTACACACCTTTCCCAGCCTTTGGTATCTCTCATTCTACTCTCTACCTCCAAGAGATCAACTTCTTAGCTCTGACATGTGAGAACAGCAATATTAAGACACTATATTTGAACTAGTTTAAGAATAAATGTAGAAGTTTTCCACAAAGTAAATAAACAGAGGAAGTGGGTCAGGGTAAGATTTAGAAGGTGGGTGAGAATTAATTTCATGAAGCAGAAACTGAGCAGAAATCACTCTTATTATACAGTTTCCAAAAATAGCTTAAGGAATTTAGGAAGACAACAGAAATCAGGATAGAATTCTGGTTATATAAGATCTGCTTTTGAATATCACGCTATTGCAAGCATAAAATCCATCAAAATGAATTTTTTGAACACTCTCATATTTCAAAGGGTATAGAATCAAGACCACATCTAAGAACTGAGCAGAAGAGTCAAGAAAATAAACAACCTTTATGGCTAATATAATATCCTAGCCACTCTTCCTCATTTTCACCTAGTATTTATAATCTTAATGAAGGTGTGGAGACTGGCTTGCCAGATCTTACTAGCAAGATCTGGAACACAAATCTCATCAGCAATGACTTCTTCATTGTCTTTTTGTTTTTGAAATATTATTCAACACATTGTTTATTAGTCAGGGTGGAGAACTCTCTTCATCTATTAGAATAAAGCTCCTAGGTAGCAACCAATTTAGAGAAACACCATGTATGCAAGCAGAACTTTATTAAATGAATGTTTGTGAGTGTATACATGATGATGGTGTTTCTTCACGACATTGTCATCAATGTTTAGCCATGTCTTTAAAACATCAATTTCAAGTCCTTTTAGAAAGAAAGGCAATAAGTTGAAACATTTCCAAAAAAAAAAAAAAAAGTGTGTATTTTTCAGCAGGTTAGCAGATTTCACGGCATGCTAGTGATTAACAGCATGCGACATAATGATGTAAGTGTCACGGATGTGTTTACATTCTGTAATGTCAATATTCTGCATTGCTGGTGCCTGGACAATGAAACCGAGATTATAGAGGACATTTGGACTATGTCCATCCTCGTTTTCAATTAGTTTTTGCTATTTATCAAAATGTTGATTTTTCATTAAAATCACATCTTTAAATTCACACCTACATGTAGGTGTGTGTATGTTCATTTAATTGATTGGTTGATATAGATATGCATTATGAAATAATTACAGACAAAGATGTGGTCTCCTACATTTAGCTCTTCCAAATTAAAGACATAAAGGAGACTGACATTATTATCTTTTTTTGTCTCAATCTTTTTCTATTTCTTCTACGTTTTCAATTTTGACAAACCTTAACCTCCATTATCTGCTTTGTTTAAATCCGCTTCTCATTTTAAAATACACTCATTCTTTATTTTTTTTCTGACTCTACAATTCAACTGTTAAAATTTTGAGTGATAGATGATCAGAGGTGAGTACCCAAAGACTAGGAGTTTGTTGAGTGTGGGAAGTTGTGGAGAGCATACAGGTTCACTAAACTTATTTCATTAGCCATAGCTCTATGTAAGACTCACTGTCCTTAGTGTTTCTGCTTTATATTGCTGTATCCTATCACTAGTTTTGCTATTTTCAGCTGACTGTCAGAGATGACAATGTGTTTATGTTTTTCTCTAATATTTCATTTTTCTGAATCTCCTGGGAAGAAAATCTTCTAGAATAAATGGAGTTTGGCAAGTGACTCTTCCAACTTATTATTGCTTTTTTTTTTTTTTTTTTTTTTTTTGGCTGAAGTACAGAGCATCTCTGTGCCAAAAGAGTTTCATCTTTGTGTTTGGACAATGTTTGGATTTCAGAAGGAGGCATCCCCAAGAGATTCAATAGTAGCATCGGGAATTGTGTGACTGATGTCAAGCAAACCTAGAATGTGACCTAATTTTTGTTCTTTTCAGTCTAGGAATGATTCAAACTAGTAGCATAACTATGAAACTCCATCTCTTCTTAATCTTCTCAACAGCTTAGTTTCTGGGGAAAAGATTAGTCTGATGACTGTAATTCAACTCTAAGGCATTTCTTGTATGGTTTGGAGAGGAAAGGTCTCACATATTCCAATAAATACAAAGACATATTGGGAACTCAGAAAATAGAAAATAAATTGAATTCAGCAGGTACTATCAAGTGGGTAGCAAATTTTGTTTTGCCAATATTACTTTAGAATTATTTTCATATGGAGGAGTACAAGGAACTAGAAAATGTGAACTCTCAAATCACCAAAGTCCTTCAGATATTACTTAAGAAGTTGTAAAATATATATCACTCACAATAAAATTAAACTGAAATGATATATGTGTACATACATGTATCTGTAATTTTATAAATGGGTATCTCCCATGTTTGCAATTTTTTATAGCATTGTCCATCTATAGAGTGTTAGTATGCATTTTTCCGTTAGGAAAACAATTTGCTTTACACCTATAATAAACAGAGCTCATTGGTTTTAAGAAGCAAGTAACTTGTAACTTCTCAGAGAAAATTTTATTTTAAAATATTATTAAAAATAATAGATATTTTACATTACTATGGGTCCTTCTCTCGTAAAAAAAAAGTACTTGAAGTTGGTGGAATTATTGAGAATTTTTCTTTTATATAAAACTGATTTTGTTTTTATTTTTATGCCTTAAATATTTGCTGAAATGCATTACATAGTTCACAGATTTCACACAGCCTCTGCTGAGGGATAATTCGCTCACATTTGTATCATTAACTGCTGTGGAAAGTCTAGCTCTTTGGCTGCCTTTAGAAGGGTTTATGAGTGTTTTATGATGTTTCCTGGTTATACTGTATTTTTACAACTGTTGCAAATAGACACAAATGTCATAAATTACTGAAAAAAGTTATTCTGGATCCCTCTGAGTTTAATGAGGAACAGTTACAGAAAAGGGAAGTTTGCAAGTGCCACTAAAGTCAGCTTGATGGATTCCACATGTAGAAGAAGTTGAGATCTCTGAGTCAGATTTGTTAAACTTCTGATGCACTCCACTTTTTTCTTCTCTCTGACAGTATTTCAAATGCATTCCTAATTTTGTATTAGGTGACTGTTTGCTAATGAATGTGGCTATTTGTCTTAACAGTCCAAAGTGCCTCTCTTTCCAAATAAAATGAATAGGTATATATGTTCTCCTCCAAATACAATCATTTACATAATATGTCTAGAAATATATATGTCCTCCTCTAAATACAATCATTTATATAATATATAGAGAAATTCCTCATAATTAAAATTCTTAAAATTTATTATGATTTTGAGTACTGTAGTTGAGACACTGTATAAGCTTAATGCTTGGTCTAAAAATGTAGAATTATCATCAAATATATGTTATTACAATCACATATCTATTATTAATACCAAATCTTTATTTAGTGCCAAATATATGCCTGAAATGGTGGTAAGTACTACGAATGCAAACAGGTAAAATGTGGAAGCTGTGATATAACAGAAGGCATACTGCATTTATAACTAGCAATAAAGGATAATTCTAAGTACTTACTTTATGCTGCTGATAATAAAGGTAACACTATTATAGAGAAAAGTAGCCAAGCAAGGCAAATATTATTTAGGGAGAAAACAAGTAAAATGTAAATTTTATCAAAATTGAATTTAAATAATTGTATACAGGATCAAAGAAGATATTATTCAGGAAGAATATCTATAGATGTCTGCAGGTTTAGCTAATAAGCTGCATGAAATGGTGAAGAATAATTCCTACATTTACATTCTACACCAAATTATACAATGCAACAGACAGCCTAAGTGAAAATATGACAAAAATATTGCCAAACTTACCAGTATTCAAAATGGTCCATTCGATTGACTATTATTCTTTACTAAATATGGTACCACATAAGGAAACTACTAGTTACAACTGAATTTTTTATCTTTTCTTTCAAAATCTTCCCAAACACACATGAATTAGAAAAATTAATTTGAATAAAGGCTAGGCTAAAGTGAGATAGATACTAGATACACCAAATACATTAACGATTTCCTTTCAAGTAATTGACATCAGCTAACTGTGATATGAAAGCAAATACCATGTGGAATACCTTGGATGAATTACTTCATAACAATGTCATACCACCCAACAATATAGATTACATTATTATCCAAGCTTTTGAAATTATAAAATTGAGCCTTAGTAGGTGAAATACTTCTTGGAAGTCCAAGAATGTCTAAAGTGGTAGAGAACAATCTTGAACCAATGAAGTCTCATCCCGAGGCTCAGGTTTTTAACAAATATTTTATAATGGGATATACTATTAAACACAGGTCATATCTGAATTCAAGTGTATTACTAACTTTGTATCTTTTATACAGTCATACATACTCAAAAAATATATACAAATTTATGGATTTGCTTTTCAGCTCTTCTTATTGGATACTGCACTTATCATTTGTGATTCTAATTCTTAGTCAAAATTACACAGGAAATTTGGCCTAGGATAAACAGTACTCTTAAAGGAAAATAATATTCACAAACATCACATAGAATGATGTTAAATTTTTTTCTTGGACTTTTTTCCCTTTTTAAATTTTATTTCTTATTGTTACATAATAGATGTACATATTTTGGGGACATGTGGTGTAATTTAATACATTCATATAATTTGTAAAGATCAAATCGGTACACTTGGAATATCAATCACCTTAAATATTTTTCTTTTTCTTATGCTGGAATCATTTGATTCGTTCTCTTCTGGCTATGTTGAAACATACAAGAGAATATTGTAAATTATAATTACCCTACTGATCTATGAAACACTGTCTTATTTCTTGAATCGGACTGTATATTTGTACCCTCTAATTATCCACTCAGCATTTCTCCCTCCACCTCTCAACGTCCTTGGATGAGATGAAGTTTTGATGAGGTAATTCATCTTAGCATTAATATATGAAGACTTTGAAAATGTTTTTATTTTTCTGGTAGAAATTTTAAAAATCTGTATTTTTTACCTAAAGCTCTTATCTGTCTACTCATTGAACATTTTAATTTGTGAACACACATCTTTGTCATGTCCCATAAATAACAATAAATGGATATAACACATGCACCCACGTTTCCTTTTCCAAGTTTGGTACAATAAATAAACTAATATTGGGTTTTAGAAAAGTTAGAACTTTTTGAAGAATGCAAAGGAGATAAAGGCAGATCATTGAAATTAGTTTCTGTTTTAATTTGTTCAAGGGAAACAAAAAAGATGCCTGAAGGTAAATGCAATGTATGTCTTTTTTGCCTGTCAAAATAGCATTTTTGTTCTATTGCTGTATGTATTACCATTATCAAACTACTATGTATTTGATGCTTGCCTATGGCAATACAGTGGCCCTAACTAATAGAAGATGGCGCAGCATCAGGACTACATTAAGAAAGGAATGTTTTATTTAAGGACTCGGCTGGTAATGTACTACCGTATTTCCCTTTACAATTTGCTCACTCTAATTGTTAAAACATTTCCTGCTCTTTCAGAAGAGTAGAGACCACAAAAGCCTACAGATGAAACACTTTGAGATTTACACTGGAGGAACAAATTTGTTTTGCAACCTACATTTAAAAGTATTTTAAACATGTCTTACATGACTCCTTTCTTTCTTGTCTCTATTAGTTGTTTAGAATTCAACCAGGACTTCTGTGGGTTCTGGAATGAGTAATTAATGAAGCATTAGTGTTTGAAAATTTTCTGAATGAAAGTCAGTGAGGTAGAATACAGGCAAATGAACCTAAAGGCAGACACACACAAAAAATGCAGTCCATAAAATTTTTGGTCCAAATAAGGATTTGAGATTTTTGTACTATTTTCTCCAAATAGTTTAGGCTGTTTAGCTATAATACTTTTAAAAAGTGGATATATCACCATTAAATAGTGGGGGTGATTTTTTCGAAAAGATTAGTTGGTATTAAAAAGGAATTAGGAAAGATTGAAAATATACTGATCAGACATATAAAAGTGAGTAACAATGTTCCATTATATTATAAACCATTTTCAGTAACTAAATCATAGTCCCAATATTAACAGGTTTCTAGTGGGTATTTGAGACCTATTATTCTTCATTTTGACAATTATTGCAAGTGTCATATGAAGACATAGCTAAATTCTCCAAGTATTTTGTGAGCTCTCTTTGTTCAGGATATTTTGTACTTCTCACAACTTCCAATATGACAGGTAATAAATGTAAATAAATCAATACAGATGAATCAAACATATTTTAGTTTTAAAAAAGTTACAAATCTTAATTTCTAAATGCCTGGTAGTTATTTTCCATGCATTCAATATCAGCATCACATCAATTATTTCTTATGGCTTAAAGTTTCATTTCAGGGCATAATTACAACTATAGTAGAAATTTACATCAATATCTTTTCAGTGTCACAATTACAAAGATGCTTGTGAAAAACAGCTCCTTTTTAGCACAAGGGGCTGAAGCTAGAACTGTCATAATTATCAATTTTGTGGTTAGTTGTTTTTCTTTATTTCTATGACACCAAATAAAATCTGGTTGATCAAGATAATTCTTTTAATAATAGAGATTTTCAAATCTGACCATGAATTAAAATCTCCTGTTTTATCTATTTTTTTATGTGTATAGACAATTATCAACAACTTAAGATATTTCTGTTCTCCCATTTCCAATCAAACATTAACTACCAGAGGCATCCACTATTAGTTTTGCCTGTTCCTGAACTTCATATAACTTGAATTTCATCCCATGCATTGATTCAGAGAACACCAGGCAAAAACAGATTTTAGATCCCACTTAGATTTGATCGTGTTTCAAAATCAAGTCAACAGCTATCATGAGACCTTTTTCAGTAGAAGTTGCCTAACCTCTAATCTAGATTAATAGGCATCAATTTTCCTGTATATTCAAGGATTGTATTAATATCTCTTTTGAGAAATTGACCATAAACCTAAATCCTCTTCACTTAGGAACATTTTGTAGAACAGGAAAAAACACTTGTGAAAAATATTTGCTGATTCAAAAGCTCTATATAAATATACAGGATTATTAGAAATGATCTTCTGTCCAATATACAAGTTTTCTTGTCATAAAGAAACAGTTTTCCTCTTGCTGTCTTCTCACATTGAAATTATTCAGATTTGAACATCTTTACAGTCCCCTGGCACATGCTAAATTCAGTGGATCCTTTATTTCATGCATCCTTTGCCTTCCTGCCCAGTTTTACCTCTTGCCCAATTCTCTTCACTTACGTGAACCAATGGCAGTTTTTCTTGCCCCAGGGTCTTAGCACACCCTGACCTTCCTTGAGATTCTCTGACCCTACCTTTTGAAAAGCTAAGATCTCATTTTTGTTTCCATTATCTGTATAGATATCACTTCTTCGGAGTGGCCTCTTCTGTTTTAGTCTCTCAGAGCACTCTGATGATTTAGATCATCAAATCATTCGTAATGTTTACTTACTTTCATTAGGTTGCCAAATCCATAAGGCTAATGACACCAGGTGTCTGGCTTGCTTTTATATGTCCAGAGCCTAACACTGTGACTGAAATATTAAAACATTTATCCATTTCTTGAAAGAAATGAAGACTTCGCCTTTCCATAAAAGAAAACAGCTACCTTTATTTATAAATGAGAACTTGATTTCCTGAGAGTAAGGGTTTGTTCCCATGCTCTTTTCTTATGTGTCATTTATTCTGGGTTCAGGGTCCTTGAGTCTTCGTTGAAGAAAGAAAGTGCTTCTTGAAGCATTCGGTATATATTAGGGCTAACGTTGTGGTGATGATGAGCTCCCGAGTAGTATGTGTGTCTTGTCGCGTTATCATGGGGCTGAGAAAATACTTCCTAATTTATCTCTTCAAATATAAGACCCTCTTTCTTCAGCAAGATCAAGTTGTCTAAGCATTCAGAAGCCTCTCTCTATTTCATTTGTTTCTCTGAAGATGTCAGCTGTTTCTTAGTATTCCTCAGGTGCTTGATCTCACTTACATCAATTGATCTGAACAACTGAGAACTTTATTCTTTTAAGAAAAAAAGAATATAAGAAACTATAGAATGCTAAATACTGTCTTAAAATCAGCTTTATAATATACCAATTGCCTTCACTGTGAAGGAGGAGAAAACCCATATACTGACCATTTTTAAGTTCTACTGACTTTTCTACGTGTTATGAGAACTCTGACACTATGGATGTGTGCAAAGCGAGGCTAGCAGTATCAGGGCCCAACTAAAGGAGGATGATCTTTGTAGGAATTGCTCACTTCTATTTTCCTACATGACAGGAGACAATTAAGCACTATACAACAGTAAATTAGAAACAGAAGGTAGAGCAAATGTCTATAGTTTTGCATAATCCTCATAAATCGGAGGAGAAACGTACTCGGGCTTTTTAATCAATGAGAAGACTGTTCTTTCAATGACTTTGTTGCAGTTCTTAGCCCAGAAGTACTACAGCCAATGGTGGAATGACTACTGCAATTTTATTCATAAAATACCTATGAGAATTCCAGATGGTGCCTCTGAGGCCAGTTGTTAACGGGGCAAGAGCAGATTCATTCCACACCCATTTTCTACTTTGGTGTTGAAATGCGAGCCAGTCCATGGTCTAGATCCCACCCACATGCCAACATGCACCTGCAAAAGTCTTCAATTTGGGGGCTTTTAAATCACAAGCAGACACCCTGATTTAGCTTACATATTAAAAATTCCATCACAGGAAAAAAATTCTCCAAAAACTCAGAGCTCTAATTCCTTAATGAATTATGTACGTGGTGAGGGATATACAGACAGACATGACTTGATTTCCTGTTCAGAATACTGGAGCGCATATTGGAACACAGAACACGACCATTTCAGGGCTAGTGTTTCAGTTGCACTTGTAAGTAAAGCGAAATGTTATCAGGATTCATTTTAATTGAGGAAATGGGGAATTCCAAACTATTAATAAAACATCGTTGACAACATTTGAACTTAAGATAAAAATACAGCCTACTTTCTCCAAGTTTACTCTATGGTCTTTGGAGAAATGGTGTATGCGAATAGATAGTCACAGACTAAAGCCCATTTTGCACAGATTCTGCAAGACCTTTCTCCTCATTTATAGAAGCGTGCCTCTTGCCTTCGCCAAGTTTCATTTTAGACTCCCAATGAACCAGAAACCCAAAGCTAAAATCATCTGTAGTCACCAGCTTTCTTATGTGTTTCACCTGGAGTCATAAATCTTTTCTTTATATCCTTTGGGAGGGAGTGAGTTCCCCTGAAACTTGGGCCAAGTTCACCTGACACTTCTCAGGAGCCCCATTTAGGGTTTGCATAGAAAAAAGTCAAACCAAAATAATTTTTACCAGTTTTAGATTTCATTTAAAAAACATACAGACACATGTGCAGTGTCCCAAGTCACTTATTTTAATAGGAATCTGGAAGACAGAAAAGGCATCAGTTTAGACTGACAATACTAACCTGAGAAACGTACATAAGACTAAAATCAATCTCCACAACTCTATGTTATCTATAAGAATTAGGCCAAAGGAAGTTTTATGGTAATGTTAAAAGAATGTGTGAGCACTTAGTAGCCCGTTGTATTATTATTATTCACATTCATGTAAATACTCCTAAACCTGATCTTTTCAGGTCATATAAGCACAGAAGCAGCGAATGTTATTCTTACTGGCTGTAATTATCAGAGGGTGGTTCCAGAGTATTAAGACATCAATGAAAGCACACAGACAAGAGGGAAGGGGCTTTGTCATAAACCTTCCAGTAGGGGGCGCCAAAGGCAAGAATTGTTTAAGAAATGTTATCTGGCTCCACTTTCTGAAGAAACACCATCATTGCTCTTACTTTAAGCCTTGCCTCCCTCTTACCTCTGCTGCAACCTCATAGCATTAATAAATAAAATGTGAAAAGAGAAAATCGAAAAGTCGTAGACTTTTTTTATTGCCTTAATTGGAAGAAGTTAGGATCTTTTTGGGTGGGGGATGTGGTTTGTAACTAGGCAGGAACATGAGAAGAGTTTCTGGGATGCTGATAATATTTCATTTTATGATCTGATTGGTAGCTATTTGTGTGTCTTCACTTTGAGATGACTTATCAAGCTGTAAATTGATTGTAGGTGCTCTTATCTGACTTTCACACTTTTAAAAAATGTTTACTAAAACAAACAAACAAAAAAGAGAGATACTGTTGTTCTGTGTCCCCAGAAATATCTAGTAGGAAAAGCAACACAAAAACAGCGATGAGGCTTGAGTCTGCATGCGTGCTAGAATCTAGGTGTGGAATCCTGCAGAGCAGGACATGGATTAGACTGTGATGGAGTCAGAAATGAAAAATACTCTAAGAAAATGAGAAAATTGACTAAATCTGTGCTCACTGCAGAAAACCTGGGACTGGAAAGAGGCTAAAAAATCATTACCTCTCTCCGGATCCACAGTCTACTTAAAATTTCATATGACGAGAGATGAGAAGAGATAGACAGAGCCTGATGTCCGGGGCCTGCAGAGGCCTGTTCACTGTCTCATAGACGGAATATGCCATATTCTAAACCACAATGCATGGAAGCCATAACTTACCAAAATACAATCTGATCTGGACTCAGAGCTCCAGCGGTCAGCAACTGAAAATTTTAGACAGAGTAGTATGATAATAGACTAACACTGACCTTTACAACAAACAAACTCACTCCAAGCATATCTGGATTAAAAGCAAATAAATAAACAGATCTACATCTATTCTTTCCTTAATGAACCATCAGACATAGGAAAAAGATGGATTACCCACAAATGAGCAATAATTAGACAAGCCATTCTCTCACCAGAAATGACAAATGGCAGAAGATAGAGTATCCTTTCAAAACATTTATGGAAAATTATTGTCACAAAAACGTATATTAATAAATAGGTAAGCTTTTTGAATTCATACTATTAAATGAAAAACTATGTAGAAAAATTAAATTTAACACTGTTAAATTAAGCAAAGAACTATCTGAAATTTGATTGGCCTTTCAAGTCAGAATAGCTCAGAGAGCCTCCAGCATTGCAAAGTGGTGGAAGATTTATAGACAGAAAAATGAAAATAATGAAAATGAAAATAATATAAAATAATGGAAGTGAGGTACAGAAACAGATTTGGTATTGCTCAGCGTTTGCCTCATTTGAACACTGTTTAAACAGTTGACTGCCTTTGATTGGGCAAAACTCAGTGATTGGCACAAGAGTAAGTTACAGTCAGCTTACACTTGCAGTTAGGCTACAGTTCACTATGTACGGAGAAATATTTAGGCTGAACTTTACATATGTAAGAACGTAACTTTAGGCTAAACTTAGTTTAACAATTCCTCCCTTTTGGTCATCCTCTCAATGTTCAGAGAGGATCAAAATTTTAGGCATTGACGTCACTGTAACCATTGTAAATGTACTTAACTGGTGTCAAATCATATCGGTAAATAGCAAAACTGGCTTTGATAAGGTGGGAACAAGGACTCCAGGTTATTTATTTATTTTTTTTTAAGGACTAGACTAGAGGGGACTTTCTTGTGCTGGAATCACCTCTTTTCAGTAGAAAAACAAAACATGGTCTGTTTTAGGATCTGTTTCCTTGAAGTTTTAATTTGATTATGTCACATTTAGCATGAATGACTTCATTTTGGTTTGTTCTGCTCTGTTGGGGCCTAGTGCACACACTCAGTCTTAAACAATGGACTCCCACAAATATGTCTAAAAAATTTCCCGCCATTTGGTTAAATTCTTACTCAAGTGAGAGTGACCAAAAATTAGGGGTTTAGCACTATTCTCAGTTACCATCATTTTGGGTTTCTGCTCTCAGCATACCATTCATAGATTATTGCATCCTCGTGGTCATACATTTCTTGGAGTTTTTGTCATTCTAGTTGACAAGAGATCATTTAATATTCTGGAGATGACTGCATGCAAACATTTAAAACTTGTGGGAGAAGATAACCCACCATAGAGATTACTATTATGACTATCGGATGGAGGATAATATTATCAGGAGGAGAATATGGAGTATGCTCCTTAGCCAAAGCCCATACATATATACATGTATACATATATACATACATACATACATACATAAGCATCCACATATATGTACATATGTGTGTGCATGTGTGTATATATACATGTATACAAATATATGTGTGTGTGTGTATATATATTCCCACCAGATTAGCCTGGAGTCAAAGCTTGAGTGTGAAGAATGGGCTATACTTGTCTTGACTCTGACTTGTAGCTGCTGGCCTAGGCACTGAGAACATGTCTCCAGACCTCACTATGACAACCTATCCGGGCCTCCAAATCTAGAGGCTCAAAATAAAAAAACATAAGCTAATAGCCAAATCAAGAACATGTCAAATTACATATAAATGATAATTTTAAAGTTATTTCTATTTTATTAACAATTTTTTAACTAGCTTTATTTACAGAATATTATCCCAAACACATAATACATATAGACATACAAACGTAAGAACAGAAAATATAGCTTTCATAAAGGATTCCTATTGCTGGCTTTTAGATAATTTTTTCCCCATTCAGACTCTTAATTCTTTAACTACCTGTTTCATTGCCCTCAGCAGTTGCTAACTAGGCAGCAAATGTGCATTTCTAAAGGGATAATTCTTAGGTGAAACAACAAAATTTTTTTGAGACGGAGTCTTGCTCTGTCACCTGTGCTGGAGGCAGTGGGTCGGATCTCAGCTCACTGCAAGCCCGCCTCCGGCTTACGCTTTATTCTCCTGCCTCAGCTCCCAGGCTGGGACTACAGGCGCTCTGCCACCCTCGCCTCGGGCTAAGTTTTTGTATTTTTAGTAGAGACGGGTTTCACTGTGTTAGCCAGAATGGTCTCCATCTCCTGACCTCGTGGACTTCCATCTCGCCTCCCAAAGTGCTGGGATTACAGGTTTGAGCCACCAAGGCCTCGGGCCTAAAACAACAAAATTTATATTTCAAAAGCAAAGAGCTAACATTTAAGGCTCAGATATGGTTTTATTGTGACCCCAATAATAAATTTTTTGAGACAGAGTCTGCCTTCTGTCGCCTAGGCTGGAGTGCAGTGGCCGGATCTCAGCTCACTGCAAGCTCTGGCCTCGGGTTCACGCTTGCATTCTCCTGCCTCAGACTTCCATGAAGCTGGGACTACAGGCTACCTCACCACCGGGCCCCAGCTGGCCTGTATTTTAGTAGAGATCGGTTTCAATTGTTAGCTAGGATGGTCTCGACCTCCTGACCTCAGGATCCTGGCCCCATCTCTCAGCCTCCCAGTGTTGGATTTCAGGCTTGAGCCACTGCGCCCAGCCCAATTTCATATTGACTACACTCTACACCCCAGATGTTATAGGAGGTACTTGGTGGGAGATAATTGAATTATGGGGGCAGGTCTTTCCCATGCTGTTCTAGTGATAATCAGTAAGTCTCACGAAAGCTAATGGTTTTATAGACGGGCATTCCCCTGCAAAAGCTCTCTCTTGCTTGCCTCCATGCAAAACGTGACTTTCCTTCTTCTTTTGCCTTCTGCCATGATTGTGAGGCCTCCCCAACCATGTGGAACTGTGTGTCAATTAAACCTCTTTTCTTTATAAATTACACAGTCTCAGGTATATCTTTATTAGCAGCATGAGAACAGACTAATACAGCCTGAATATTGCATCTTTTGCTCAAGCCAAAGAAAAAATGGCATAAGTAAAAGTACAGTTAAAGCAAGATGGCCAGTAAAGCACCTTAAAAGAAGCTATGACTTGTGTAAATTTAAACCATGGTAAGAGTTTCTAATGTACACAGAAAGGCACCTAACATATGGAGATTTCCTTTAGGGATGTGTATTAGCTTGTTCTTATGCTGCTATAAGGATATACCTAAGACTGGAAAATTTGTAAAGGAAAGAGGTTTAATTGACTCACAGTTCTGCAGGGCTGGGGAGGCCTCAACAAACTTATGGTCATGGTAGAATGGGAAGCGAACATGTCCTTCTTCACATTGTGGCAGCAAGAAGTGCAGAGCAAAGGGAGGAAAGTCCCTTATGAAACAATCAGATCTCATGAGAACTCACTCACTATCAAAAGAACAGCATGAGGGTAACTGCTCCCATGATTAAATTACTTCTTGATGGGTCCCTCCTACCAAACATGATTATGTGAACTACAATCAAGATGAGATTTGGGTGGGGATGCATCCAACCATATCATTTAACCCCTGGCTTCTTTTGCCATTTCTATAAGCATTTGCTAATTCTAGGCTAATACTTACACATGTAAATGTAGACACAGCTAGAAGGTAGATTACTTAGTTCTCAAGAAAGTAAAGATCTCATTTTTATCTTGAATCTTTGCTTTGACTCTCATATCCCCTTAATCAACTTAGCTGATGTCTTTCCCCATATAAACAAGCAAGAAAGGGGTTAGAATACAAAAATCTCTGCAAATTTCGAAAAGCTAAAGTTTGCACCTCCTGCAATGTTATCATTTACTATTGTTTTTTAATCTGACCCAGTCAGACATAAGGAGTCTCCAACTGGATCCAAGCCAGTTATTTTTAGGATCTTTAAGCCAAAAAATAGCTGAGACAAGTCTCAATTAATTTAGAAGTTTATTTTGCCAAGATTAAGGACATGACCATGACAAAGCCTCACAAGGTCCAGGGAACATGTGCCCAAGTGTTGGAGTCACAGCCTGATTTTATACATTTTAGGAGGGCAGAAGTTACAGGCATATATCAGTTAATACATGTAAGGTGTACATTGATTTAGTCTGGAAAGGCAGGACATCTAAAAATGGGGGCTTCTAGGCCATAGGTGGACTCAAAGATTTCCTGACTGGCAGTTGGTCGAAAGAGTTTAATTTTGGCTAAAGAGTTGAAGTTAGCAGGAAAAAAAAAAAAAAAAATGCTTGGGGTTAAGATAAAAGCGATTGTGGAAACCAAAGTTTTCGTCATGCAGATGAAGCCTCTAATTAGTAGCCTTCAGAGACAATAGATGTTAAAGGTCTTCTTATCAGACATTAAAAGGTACTAGACTTTCCTGAAAAGACCAGTAAGGGAAGGAGATTCTCTACAGAATGTAAGTTTCCCCCCACACAACACAACTTCGCAGAGCCATTTTAAAATATGTCATGGAAAAACTATTTTTGGATAAAACACTTTTATTTCTTTCAGGGCCTGTTATCTGTCATGAGAGTCTATAGTAGGTCAGATTGGAATTTGGTATGTTATTGCTACAAAGAGTCTGTTTTGCCAGTTTTAGATCTTTGTTTTAATGTTAATGCTGGTCAGTTGTGCCTGAATTCCAAAGGGAGGAGAGTATAATGAGGTATATGGAACCCCTGTTTCCATCATGGCCTGAACTACTTTTTCAGGTTAACTTTAAAATGCCCTTGGCTGAGAGGAGGGGTCCATTCAGTTGGTTGGGGGCCTTAGAATTTTATTTTTAGTTTACAGATTGAATTTAGTTCTGGACCCAGTTCATTTTCTGTTGAGAGTTCTGAAGAAAGTTCGGATCAAAAATTTTGTTCAAATAAACTTGGATAGCTCAAAACACAAAATCTGTCGAGCTTCAGAATCCTGGAGAGAACTTGCCACGATTCCCAGCTGATGTGAGAGTGCAATGGACACAACGCGCTCCAGGCATCCCACCTGGTCACTCAATGCTCCTGCAGGTCGCTAGAAGCTCTATTTCAGATGACACTTCTGACTTCATCTGTTAAAAGACAAAAACATAGACAAATTAAATTTAACAAGTTTAATTGAGCAAAGAATGATTCACAAATTCTGCAGCTTCCCAAGCTGGAGGAGGCTCAGAGATGCTCCAGCACGGCCATATGGTGGAAGACAATTTATGGACAGAAAAAGGAAGGTGATGTACAAAAAATGGAAGTGAGGTACTGACATAGCCAGATTGGTTACAGTTCAGCATTTGCCTTATTTGAACACAATTTGGACAGTGGGCTGCCTTTGATTGGCCAAAACTTGGTGACTGGAATGAGGAGGTTACAATCTGTTTACACATCCAGTTAGAATACAACTCACCATGCACAGAAAAAACTTCAGGCTGAACTTAAAATATGAAAAAAAGCAGCTCTAGGCTAAATCTAATTTAACAATGCATACCAATCAAGAGTTTTTTTTGTTTTTGTTTCTGTCTGGATAAATGGTACTGAAGAGCCAATAAAGGATTACTTAAGGGAGAAACCAGCTGAATTGTGAGAAGTGCAGAGCAAAAAATAAATGGGTGTTTAGAAACTGGTAAAATATACTCTTTCTTTTAATTATTATTAAAGTAAACTGAAATCATCATTAATTTTACTTAATAAAAAGGTGGAAATTAAGTGTCCAGAGGTCGTTAATAATGAAGGAAATCTAAATATTTCACACAAAATATGTCTCCCTGGTATAATGAGTATTTTAAATGAAAAATCCTAAAAGATCAATAAGTGACAAAAGAAACTTTTCCCCATCTACATAAAGGGAGAACTGACCCACCAAGGAGAAAAATTGTTTGTATTTCCCTCCCTTTTGTCTTATTTTTCGTTACAGGAAAGAAGATCAAAAATGTAACCACACTTGAACAGACCTGTTTTCAGGATAATAACTGTTTCTGAGGATCATTTACAATCTAAAGACAGCTATTTACAAGTCAATTTCTGTTAGATAGTAATCATTTATGCCCCCTCAACAGAATTCCTCTTCTCTCCCTTCCCATATTCTGTTTTACCAGGATGCAAGCCCCCATTCTTTCTGTAACCTCAAGGTGGTATATAAGCTTCTGTTCCTCAATGGGAGGTTGGGTCTTTATTCTGAAGGCTGCTACGTATACCCATTAAATAAATTGGTATGCCTTTTCTACTATTATTCAATTTGCCTCATGTCAGTGCTTTTCAGCAAAACTTTAGGAAGTCAAAAGTGTAACCACCCAAGGGGTTCACCTTGCCTGCTGCCTAGACAGAGCCAATTTATCAAGACAGGGGAATTGCATTAGAGAAAGAGTAATTCATGCAGAGTCAGCTCTGCAGGAGACCAGAGTTTTATTATTACTCAAATCAGTCTCCCTGAGCATTCAGGAAACAGAGTTTTTAAGAACAACTTGGTGGGTGAGGGGAATCTGGTGAGCCAGGAGTTCTGATTGGTTAGGTAGAAGATGAAATCATAGGGAATTGAAGCTGTCCTCTTGTGCTGAGTCAGTTCCTGGGTGGGGGCCACAAGATCAAATGAGCCAGTTAATCAATCTGGGTGGTGCCAGCTGATACATCCAGTGCAGGATCTTCAAAATATCTCAAGCATTGATCTTGGGAGCAGTTTGAGGATGGTCAGAATCTTGTAGCTTCCAGCTGCATGACTCTTAAGCTATAATTTCTAATCTTGCGGCTATCTTGTTAGTCCTACAAAAGCAGCCTAGGCTCCAGGTTTCTTTTGGGAAAACGCTTTTATTGTCTTTGTTTTAAACTTTAAACTAAGTCCCTCCCAAAGTTAGTTCAGCCTACACCCAGGAAGGAACAAGGACAGCTTAAGGTTTAGAACCAAGACGGACTTGGTTAGGTTAGATCTCTTTCACTGTCTCAGTCAAAATTTTGCAAAGGAAATTTCAATAGCTTCGGCCTCCACAATAAGAAAAGTGATAGATACAAGTTTTGTAAGTTTTCATAAGTAATTAATTTACATAAGAGTCTAATTTTGTTTGAAAGAAGAATAGGTAGAATGAATAACTTTAAACCATTAGAAAAAAAAATTGTGTTGCTTAACACAACAAATATTTACCAACCAATATTCTAGGTATTGGTCATTTGCTTGGGTTGTTGGAAGAAAAGGAGGCAATTGTGAAGCGAAACTGGTAATGAGGAAGGTAAAAGTAGTTCAGAGATGTAGAAGGGAGAGAATACTAGCTCAAGGTATAGAGACTGGAGCATGCTTTCACCAAGATAATGTAATGAAGAGTCTGACTCAATTTTTGATGTTTGATGGCGGAGAGCTTTCAAGCCCCATCTCTTCCTTTTTCTTTTCTGCCACATATCTGGGCAAGCTGAGGAGAATTCCCTAGTGCTCCCTCCTTTGGTGCCAGCAGGAAGTTTAAGTTACATATGCTTCTACCCCAAAGAAGAAATTCTCATCCCAACCCAACTGTCTAACCACAGTGAAAGCTTAAAGCTAGTCTTGCTTTGCTCCCTTAAGCCATTTTCAGCTTCCTTTAGGAGTGGCCCCAATTTCTCGAGAAAATATCCTATGTGAGAAACCTTTTCAGACCCTTGTGTGTGTGTGTGTGTGTGTGTGTGTCACTAACAGTGTTGACATTGAGCCAAATTTTGAATGACCACAACTGGCAGTAAGCTTTAGAAATGTTTGAGTAGGTATAGATATTATTTGAGATAGAGATGATAGATAGATAGATAGATAGATAGACAGACAGACAGATATGGATATAGAGAGATATAAAACAATCATTTATTTTCTCTGTGCAAAATATATTGAAGGAAGGGAGGGGATAGAACAGAAAACTATTGCAGGTTGCTTCAATAGCTTAAACCACTCCTCTCCAATCTTTCTCACCCAGGAAGCCCACATAGAAATTAAGAGTGCCTATACCATACACTAGGATGGCAAAAGAGGCTGCTCAGCATCGGGAATTTTTCCCAGTTTCTCTAATTTCTTCAGCCCTCACTGATCATAAGAGGATTTGTTATCGTGGTACACTTGAATCATATTAGGAACAATGTTAGAAAAACTGGGAAGAGATGGTGAGGGCTTAGATACCAAGTGGCAGAAAGAGAAGTGAGAATAAGTTGTTTTAAAGGTAGAGCTACTGCACTTTGGTGTATGTTGGAAGTAAGATGAAACCACCTTTGTAAGATTATGACAGTGAGAGAAATTTAGTATGACTGACTTCATCTTGCTTCTAACCTTAGAGTTAGAAGCAAGGTTACAAGGTTACATGTCTTTGCTCATTCCTGGGTGTAGGCCAAGCTGACTATGGAAGGAATTTAGTTTATAGTTTAACTTTGAAACAAGGATGATAATAGTCCCTGCCTAAAACTGATGTCCTCCATGTTTGGGGTCTGAAACAACCTTTGTAGGACTAATGAAAGGTCATAAGATTAGAATTATGAGAGAAGCCTGAATCCGACTAAGATATAGGCATAGTTTCTATAATCTCTTACTTCTTGGGAGTCAAGGCCAGTGGTAACAAGATGTGTGACTTCCTCAGTTGCTCCTATAGCTAACATCACTATCGTAGAACCTAAGATTTGTCTTCTAAGGTGTTTTTCAGACTTTTGCATTCTGGTAGCTGACTGACCCTACCTGGATTTATGATTTATGACTCATGACTCAACTAGTCCTGTGGGCCCCCCACCCAGAGGCAGATTCAGTGCACAAAGACCATTTTCCACATATCTATGATTGGATTCCAACCAACTGGCAGCACCCATTCCCTAGTCCCCTGTCCACCAAATTATCTTTGGAAAACCTGAACTTCTGAGCATTTCGGGATAATAATTTCAGTGATTATTCCAGCTGTCCTGTGTGGCTGGCTGGCCTTGTGTCAATTAAAGTGTCTTTACTGTACTATCACGATCTCAGTGAATTGATTTTGTCTATGCAGTGGGCAGGAAGAACATATCTGGTGATTATAAGAGAATGTAGGATATCAAGATATCCCCAAGGTTTTTGGCATGAGCAAACAGATGAATAGAATTACCATTTACTGAGATGAAGAGAGTGTGGAAAGAGCTAGTTTAATGTACCAGAAAGGAAATTTTGTGTTCTAAACATACTGTGCTTTTCAAAAATGTATTAACAAGCACTAACAGCAAAAATTCAGGACCATTGACATCATTTTGCTAGAATTTTCCATTGAAAAGATAGACCCAAATGGTAAAATACAGTGCAACGTTTAGCATGTGTGTGGTTCAAAATAACTTCAACAAAACATATATTAAATCATCTGTTATTTTTAAGGTCTATATTTTGTCATTTGGTTCCTTTTTATAACTTTTACGTCTTACTGGAATTTTATATTTTGTATTTGTTTCCAGAGAAGTCATAATTGTTTGTTAATGATTATGCTTACTGTATTATAAAAATCCTTGTAAGGTCATGCTAAATCTGGCTCATCTCACTTTGTGTCTGTTGATATCTTTTCTCATTCATGTTGTGATTTTCCTGTTTCATGTTATGATTAATGCATTCTCAATTATACTCTTGACATTTTAGTTGTTATGAGACTCTGCATCCTATTTAATCTTTTTTTTTTTTCAGCTGGATGTTCCCTGGGGCATAGTGAAAGGGCCAGGTGGGTGTGTATATTTAGCTTTCCACTGTGTCCCACACACACCCTAGCAAGAGTACTCAGTCACACTGCCTTTTTGCAGACAGATACGAAATTTCACCTCTCCCTCAGCCCTGCTGATGCTTTCTCAGAGAAAGAAGACACCAATTTGCACCTCCTCATTGTATTCAGGTTGGGATATAGAGCTTCACACTGGGCTTTCCATCACCAGGAAGATAGTAAGTAAAGGACTAATTCTCATTGTCTTGTTGCTGTTTGGGTAGGTAAAAGTTCAACACTTTACTGGGACTCTCATACCAGGAGTGAAGAGAGGCAGAATAGAGTGGAGGGGAAATGTGGAGTGGCAACTACCTTCACTTGAACCACCATGTCATTCTACCTTGTTGATACTGGCTTGGGGTGGAAGCAAGGCTCACCACCAAGCTAAACTAGCCGTAGGGAAAGGAAATACGGAGTATTGTCTAACCCATCTTGCACCACCTAATTCTGCCTTATTGATGTCAGGTGGCTATGAAGGCTTAGCTCCCTGAGGTGTCCACTTGTTATATACTGATTTTACAAATAGTAAGAACAATGTGATTTAACAATGAAAATACGTGAAATTTAAAAACCTTCATTTCGGCTGGGCATCGTGGCTCAAGCCTGTAATCCCAGCACTTTGGGAGGCCGAGACGGGTGGATCACGAGGTCAGGAGATCGAGACCATCATGGCTAACACGGTGAAACCCCGTCTCTACTAAAAAATACAAAAAAACTAGCGGGGCGAGGTGGCGGTCGCCTGTAGTCCCAACTACTCGGGAGGCTGAGGCAAGAGAATGGCGTAAACCCGGGAGGCAGAGCTTGCAGTGAGCCGAGGTTGCGCCACTGCACTCCAGCCTGGGCGACAGAGCGAGACTCCATCTCAAAAAAAAAAAAAAAACCTTCATTTCACCTGCACTGTAAAATTTGTGTTTCATGCTATTTTCCAAACCTTCTCTATATGCATTCATATAGTATACTATTGTAATGATAGTATATATTATTTTATCTTATTTTTATGCTTATATTTATATATTTTACTTTTGTAAAGTCTTTATGGTTATTGTACTTGATACACTTTGGATATTTGTCCCTGTCTTAATCTCATGTTGAAATGTAATCCCCAGTGTTGGAGGTGAGGCTTGGTGGGAAGTGTTTGAATCATGGGGATGAATCCCTCATGAATGACTTGGGCCATCCCCGTGGTAATAAGTGAGCTCCTGCTTTGAGTTCACAGGAGATCTGGTCATTTAAAAGTGGGTGGCACCCCCCTACATTCTCTCTTGCTCCTGCTTTTGCCATATGACAACACACAAGCTCTTGCTTCTGCCATGAGTAAAAGCTCCCTGAGGCTTCCACAGAAGCCAAGTGATATCACTGCCATGTAAAACAATTAAATTTCTTTTCTTTATAAATTATCCAGTCTTGGGTATTTCTTTATAGCAATACAATAATTGCCTAGCACCATACTACACAAACAGTATTTTATAAATAATTGTGTATTAAAATTTTTTAAAAGAATATTATGATATTGGGAAGTCATTTAAAAATCATTTTGTTGATTAAATGTATAACACAAAATGCCTAGCAAAGTGGCTGATTAGTAAGATACTCTTCTTTCCTGTTAGTGATTGTATTACTTTCCTGTGGTTACTGTAACACATTACCACAAACTTATCATCTTAAAACAGAAAAAAATTTATTTCTTACAGTTTTGGAAGTCAGGAGTCTGGACAGATCTTACTTGGCTAAAATTAAATTGCGGTCAGGGTTGCATTCCTTTCTGGAGGCTCTAGGGGATAATCCATTCTTAAAATTTGGAAAAAGTGGAGACATTCATATCTGAAGTCCTATATCCTTTAGTACGTTTCTAAAAAACAAATGTATCAGGAATAGCACATCAGTATCAATAAGATTTACTCCAATTTCTAAAGTAAAATATGGAGGAGAAGGTTTAAATTTTAGGACTGGAAAGATCAGCACCAAAATCTAAAACAACTTCATTTGTCTTAGAAAGGTAATAAAATTGAACTCCTGCATCTTAAATAACTTGCCTATATTCACACACACAATAAGTAACAATGGGAGAACAAGAGCCAGTAATCAGTATTTTTGAACTCCAGTTCTTCACTTCTCTGTTTCATTACAACATCCATTAGGAAAAAAAAAAAAGTGTTAATGATAATTTATTTCAATTGAAGTTTATTCATCATGAAAGATATGTGACAAAAATACCATCATACAAACAGATAAATTTGTTGAAAATAAGAAATTATTTTAGAAAGAACAACTAGACTAGGTGTGGTAGCTTACCTCTGTAGTCTCAGCAATTTGGGAGGCCAAGGTGGGAGGATCACTTAAGTCCAGGAGTCTGAGACCAGTCTGGGCAATAAAGTAAGACCTCATCTCTACAAAAATATTTTTAAAATTAGCTGGGCATCGTGATGTGCACCTCTAGTCCTAGCTATCAGAAAACTGAGATACAAAAATATCTTGAGCCCAGGAGTTCATGACATTGCACTCCAGACTTGGCAACAGAGCAAGACCCTGTTTCAAAAACAAAATAAAAATAATAAAAAAAATTAAAAGAACATTTAAAACTAATACCAATACTTTTATAGAGAATATCTCTTGGTGCTTTTAGGTAATGACATTGTTCTTTAATTTGCTAAATTTTGTAGTCTGTGTAGTTATAAACAGCCTCACCTGAGTCTATTTAAAAATCACTTATTCTAGTCAAAAAACGCCAACATGTATATGTTTTGGCTAAATGTTGGTGTCCCTTCAAAATTCATATATTGAAATCCTAATGCCCAATATGAAGTGGAGACTTTGGGAGGTGATTGGGTGATGAGGATAAAACCTTTATGAATAGAATCAATGCCCTGATAAAAGTGGCCCTAGAGAGATTCCTGGTTCCTTCTGCCATGTGAGTACACAGTGAGAAGATGCAACCACCAGGGAAGAACCACCAGGTTCTGCAGACCAGGAAGCCAGCCCTCACCAGACACCAGATCTACTGCTGCCTTGATCTTGGACTAGTCCTTGGAGACTAGTGCCAGTCTCTAGAATTGTGAGAAATAAATGTTTGTTGTTTAAGCAACCCAGTCTATGGTATTCTTGCAATAGTAGCCCAAATAAACGAAGCCAATAGTATGCCAAGTTAAAGTGGCACTTAAATCCACATATATGTGTGTGTATATATGTGTATACCTATATATTAGGCAAGCAGTATGCTTGAATATATTACTAATTGTTTGAAGTGGATTATTTTTAACAAAATGTTTGAAATATGTTTATCACTAAACCTGTCAGAGAAAGAAATCTACACTTCTAAATTAATTATCAAAGTAAAAATTCTGTCAATTTTTGCACCATAGGAATTGAAATAGCTATGAAATATGTTAGTTTTCTAGTTAGATCTCCTTTTCACTCTAAGTCAGGTCACTATGACCAACTAACATGACATGGAAAGGAAGAGTTCGTGATTGCAATTTTAAGTCATTTACCTGTAACTCATGGTATTACATGAATTTGAAATCAGCAGCTGAAAACTAGAATATACCATCCCTAATTCATTGCTAGATGATAAGTAGAAAAAGAACAATCCGTTATTTTTTTTCTCCTTCCAGGACAATTATAAAAATGATGCAAAAATCACAAAATGATTCTATTGTAGCTGTGTTGGCTCCACAAATTAGCCATTTTATAGAACCTGTTTTTGAACACACTGTAGAAACACGTGAATTCTACAAATGATAATACCACATTTTGAGTTTCAATATAGGAAAATCCATTACAGATGACTTAACTCTTCGGTAGAGAGCTTAATATTTTTTTTCTCCACAAGTTCATATTAGAAAGTTTTAGGCTTAAACATTCTTTGAACTGTAATACCTATATGTTTGTACAAAAGAAACTTATGAAGAAATGTTGGATAGAAATCTAAGAAACGTGTTAGTTCTAGAAACACAAGAAATATGTATCAGTGTTTTTTTGTTTGCTTTGATTTTTAGCACCAAATGTAGATTGGCTACTTTAGGATATTAGCTGTAACAATTACTTCACTGCAAATCTTTTCTTGGCATCATTCATGACCAAATGAACTTAAGAAGCCAATTAGCTATTCTCATGAGATATAATGTTTCTTAGACAGTGTGACTGTTTTTATTGAAACAGTTTGTATTGAAAAATACACAAAAACAGATTTTAAAATATGAGGTATTTGAGATACTTGTAAACTTTATATAAAAACAAGAAGAGGCAGAAAAAGGCTAATAGAGTGATCACATAATTTGTCATTAAAAGTAGGATAATTTTCAGAGCGAAATGAACTATCGATAAGTAGACCAAAATGAGACATTGAGATTGCTCAAGACAATTCAAGAAGTGTGGGCATGCTATTGATCAAGGCTATCAAATCAATGTATAAAGGGACTTAGAAGTGTTTTTGCACAAACCTGAATTCAGGCTCTGGATGTGCCATTAACTAAACGTACTTTACCTAGGACATCATTTAAAGACTACTAAAGTAGTCTTTAATGCTTCAGTAGTCTTTGGCCAGATGTGATGGCTCACACTTGTAATGCAGCACTTTGGGAGGCTGAGGCAGATGGATTGCTTGAGCCCAGACGTTTGAGACAAGACTGGGCAACATAGTGAAACCCTGTCTCTACAAAAAATGCAAAAATTAGTTGGGCATGGTGGCGCATGCCTGTAATCCCAGCAACTTGGGAGGCTGAGGTGGGAGAATCACTTTAGCCCAGGAGGCAGAGGTTACTGTGAGCCAAGATCACGGTAATGCACTCCAGCCTGGATGGCTAGGTGAGATCCTGTCTCAACAACAGCAGAAAGGACTAGTCATTATATGTAAAATTGTAACCATAGTAATATCTGTCTTTCTAGTTGATTGTGAGGAGTAAATGTGGTAAGATTTAAAGCAGTAAAGATTATTGGTACCAAGTAAGTGCTGAGAAAAGGGTAGTTATATTGTACTGATACTGAGTTTTTTGTTTTTGTTTTTAAGCAGAACAAACAGTCAAAGAAGAGGCAGATAATCTGGATAGGAGATTTTGAGAAGTACCTCTCCAGCACTGTGAAAATACCTTTCCCATCAAAATTTGCTAAAATTAGAAATTCTTTTATTTTCCTCCTTTTAAGTGCGAATAATTCTGGGAGGAATACACATTTTAAGCACTTCAGAGGTCTTTTTCCTCATTAGATATTATTATTAATTTATTTTTGGATAAAAACGGCAGATTAGGCCGGGCGCGGTGGCTCAAGCCTGTAATCCCAGCACTTTGGGAGGCCGAGACGGGCGGATCACGAGGTCAGGAGATCGAGACCATCCTGGCTAACACGGTGAAACCCTGTCTCTACTAAAAAATACAAAAAACTAGCCGGGCGAGGTGGCGGGCACCTGTAGTCCCAGCTACTCGGGAGGCTGAGGCAGGAGAATGGCGTAAACCCGGGAGGCGGAGCTTGCAGTGAGCTGAGATCCGGCCACTGCACTCCAGCCTGGGCGACAGAGCTAGACTCCATCTCAAAAAAAAAAAAAAAAAAAACAAAAAAAACCGGCAGATTATATTTTGTTTAGAATTCAATTGTTTCCAGAACAATTTTCCACATATTATTATGATTACATTTTTTGATATTAGCAAGTACTATTATCATTACCCTTGCTTTTCAGATGAGGGAATCGAATAAAATATTCCAGCTTAGAGATTCAGAGTTGGAGCTTAACTTCAATGCAGGTTTTCAGGTTCAAGTATCTGGAACTCTATTTAAGCAGGACTTGCTAAGAGCTGCTTTTCAGAGCACAGAGGCTGGAAAAGACAGGCCCAATGCTAGAAAGAATCTTTAAGGGACTATATTTGGTAATGAAGTGGCTATTGCTGACAGATGGCACCTAAACATGAGTAGAAGAGAGTGGGGAGGGAAGAACACCATGAGGAAGGTAGATTCAGAACAATAAATGGTATGTAAACATACTTCTGGGCCATTTCAAATACTTTTCGCCTTACCTTGTGCTTTAGCCAGTACAGCATTGACTCAATCCATGGAAGTTTTAGCAACATGCTATCTCCTTACTTCCTACCCCAGGGCTTTTCTGAAGCCATTGCATGGAATACCCATGGAAACCTCCTCCAATCATATACGTATGCACACAGAAGGACAAGGAATTTCTTTTTTTCTTTTCTTTTTTTTTTTTTTTTTTGAGACAGAGTTTCACTCTTGTTGCCCAGGCTGGAGTGCAATGGCACGATCTCGGCTCACCGCAACCTCTGCCTCCCAGGTTCAAGCAATTCTCCTGCCTCAGCCTCCGTAGTAGCTGGGATTATAGGCATGTGCCACCATGCCCGGCTAATTTTGTATTTTTAGTAGAGACGGGGTTTCTGCATGGTGGTCAGGCTGGTCTCGAACTCCCGACCTCAGGTGATCCACCCGCCTCAGCCTCCCAAAGTGCTGGGATTACAGGCGTGAGCCACCACGCCTGGCAGGAATTTCAAACTAGTGGATTTATGCATTTGAGAAGATATCAAATCATTTTTGCCTTGAATGGAAAGGTCTGAGAAGTATTTTACAAAGCTCCTCCAAAAGTCATAATGGACTGAACACTGGGTGGCTTTACTTCTTTCACTATTTGACTGACTCTCTTTGTTCTTTCCTCTTGGTTTGAGGTGTCAAGGCTCGCCAAAATCCAACAAGAAAATATATTCTCTTCTCTAACAGGAAATTATTTGCATATTGGAAAAATTATAGAACCACCAAGAGGTCCTAGGGGAAGAAGAAAACCCACAAAATAAGTGCAGTAAGTCTTGTGAGTACTGGTTCATTGGGCTCAAATATAAGACAGAGATTTATTGACTTAGAAGCACTTGGAACCTGTCTTTAATGAGATGTCCTTTTGGAGCATAACAACTGTCAAAAACATTGCTACTTAAAGGGTGACCTACAGACCAGTAGCAGAGTATCACCCAAAAGTGTGTTAGAAATACAGAATTATATGTTCTATTAGGTATATTGAATCAGAATTTGCATTTTATCAAGACCCTAGGAAATTCGTTCCATATTTAATTTTAAGAAGTGCTAGTCTACAGTAAATGAAGTGGAGATGGCTCAATAGAGTATTAAAGAAGGAGAGAGAGGCACATACACAAAGTTCACTCTCCTGGGAGAAAACAGGGAATAGCCATATAGGAGAGAAAAATAGTTATCTTTTCCTCACCTATTGCAAAGGTTATGGCTGAGACTCATACAACAAAAGACAGATTAATAAGAGAAAAAACACACAAATGTATTATATAAGTTTTACATGACAAGGGAGACTTCAGAAATGAAGGCTTAAAGAAACAGGGAAATCTGTGTACATTTATGACAATCATGCAGAAGTGTGACTGGAGGACAAAAAAATGTATGATCTAATGGTAATAAACTGAGGGAAAATTAGCAAGGCCCACTTGTTCAGATTAGTCTTGGTGACTGTGTATTCATTCTCTTTCTCTAGGTACAGGGAGGACACTTCTGGAATTAAGCTCTTATGATCTACTTTGTTAGAAAGTCAGATAATTCTTCTGTGGTCTACTTCATGGGAGAATGCTGGGAGAATTTCAGAGAGACTTTTCTACTTCTGCTATTTTCTTAAATGCCAAGTTGCCATACTTGGGATAGGTTGTCCTGAGTCCCATAAGTCAAATAAAAAAGCAAATTCATACTTAGGTAATAAGGGACTTTATTCAAAAAGACCATTGCAATAGGGAGACTATTGCAGAGAAACGAAAGCAAACAAGACCAGACAAAACTGGGTATTGTGGATTAGGCCGAGGCAAGGGTATGATTAGAGAGTTTATCAGGGAATAGTTTTTTGATGAGGTCAGTTGATTCTATGGAAAAGCCATTAAGAGGGTTGGTTTCCAACACTCAGAAGAGGAACAAAATGTAGGGACCTGAGGGAAGAAATCTTAATATAGGTTCATTGAGTTAGCAGAGATTTGTCCAGATTGGTGAGTGGGAACAAGCAGTTCAATTAATCATTTATGAGATGAATAGGCATTTGTAAAGTCTGTGTCTGTCCTTATCACAAGTAAACAAGGGGATCAGTCATCCAGGAGTCTTATCTAAAGGTGGGTCTTTGTAGCAAGCCCTCTCATGGAACAGCCATTGCTGTTTGCCAGGAGCACAGGACTCTATGGTCAACGTGGAAACACATCCTTAAGTTGCCATTGTTCTTTCTGTTTTTCATTACCCTGTCATTTCTACCCTTTGAAATCACTTCCCAAATAAACTACCTACATGGAAACCTTTTACTGGCTCTGCTTAATTTAGGAAAATCAGGCTAAGATAGAAAAACAAAGGCAATCTTTCCATTTAACCTAAATGAACAGTTAATGTTGTTAAAAGGACCAGCAATACCAGAATAGCCTTCTAGATAATTAGCTTGCTCTAAAATACTGCTCGGCTTTGAAGAGAACTTTGTCAACGTAGAAACACCAGTGCCCTGTGAATCTGAAGGTCTGTATTTAAACTACTGAAAGTTATCTCAATTTAGGAAAAAAAAATGCAAGATTTTAGGTGTTCAGTCAATAAAATATAGAGAATAGCTGACTCATGGATTATGTATAAAATATGGAAAAGTTCTTTGAATTTCCTTTGTAAAAGATATTACTAGCTCATAAAGCATTTTTTCTCCATTGTTGAACATACGCATTTTACTAGCAAAGAGGTAGTAAAATACGGTAAGAACAGAGAAGTTAAAAAAAGTAAGTGAGAAACAAAAGTTGCTTTAATGATTGTGATAGCACACTACTGGGGAACTACTAGCTAATAATGTCTGTCATATAATCGGTGCAAAATGTGTATGTTAAGCAGGGAGAAATCATGTCTTTCACAAGCAGTCCTAGAAACAGCCTTCATGTGCCCCTCAGGAGTACTTCAGCATTTGGACACTGCCCTTCTTCAGAGTCCTAACTCTGCAAGGTCCCTCCTCTGAGCTTCTGGAGTACCAGCACTAGGTAGGCAGCTCCTCCTGTTAGAGCTGGGACTCAGTTCTGAGGATGGTTGACTCAGTTCTGAGGATTGGCTCCTCAGTGATTCTAGTCCTAATACAGTAAACAACTTCTCTACCAACCCATCACTCTAGTTGGGGAGTGGGAGGAGGTGGTGTGCTGTTTCCTGCGGTTACTATCTCTGCATTGCTTCAGTGTTGCTTATTGGTGTTTGTTTTGCCTCTTCAGCTCCCCAACATTTTATTTTATTTATTTATTTATTTATTTATTTATTTATTTTCAGATGAAGTCTCGCTTTGTCACCTAGGCTGGAGTGCAGTGGTGCGATCTCGGCTCACACAGCCTCCCCCCGCAGGTTCAAATTATTCTCCTACCACAGCCTCCCAAGTAGCTGGGATTACAGGCACCCACCACCATGCCCAGCTAATTTTTATGTTTTTAGTTGAGTTAGGGTTTCACCATATTGGTCAGGCAGGTCTCAAACTCCTGACCTCAAGCCATCCATCTGCTTCAGCCTCCCTAAACGCTGGGATTACAGGCCTGATCCACCGCGTCTGGCCTCCCCAACACTTTCTAATGAATTCCTTTGCTGAACTCTCTTTGTGGAAACACATAGTATAATTTCTACAATTTCTGGTTTTTGACTGGACCCTAAGTCGTACAAATGTCTTCAAGTGAGTATGTGAAAATAGTCCTTCAGTGGTTTTCAAGCCCCTGGCATCACTCTGTTCACAACAAGTCTCCACACAGCTGTCCCTGATCTTGTGGAAATGCAGATGTGTTCAAATTATTCATTCCTTTAATATCCCTCAGTGGATCATCAAGGACATAAAAATTCCTTTTGCTTTTCTTCAGGTACAAATTTTCTTTAATCATGGGTCAGAAATTTTCTTTCTGTGAGGGGCCAGATAGTCAATATTTGATGCTTTGAGGGCCGTACTGTCTCCAGCTTAACCACTTAACTCTGCCTTTATAGGATGCAAGTAGCCATAGACAATACTGAAAGAATGAGTGGCAGAATTCCAATAAATGTTGACACTGGTGGCAGGGTGGATTTGGCCAATGGATATAGCTTCCTGACTCTTGCTCTAACAAAAGTTTCTTTAAAAAAAAAACAAAAACAAACAAACAAAAAAACACATAACTCAGTTCTTTAGCATGCTTTCTTCCTACTTCAAGCTTCTGGTTTTGTTCAAATATACTGTCATCTGAATAAAACATCATCCTGGTCTTATTTGAATGATGAACTCCTAGTCATCCTTTTAAAACCCAGTTAAAAGACATAAAGTCTTACCTCTAAAGTGAAAGCTTTTTACTGTACATCTTACTAGGGAGTCCTCATTGATACGTCCAATTCTCCTGCTTTACTTTGTAGTCATTTCTCTTTTAATGGGTAAAATATTATATTGGCCATCTGCTTATCGTGTCCTTCTATAGAAATGTAAGTTCCTTTAGGGAAGAGAGATTTTATTTTTAAATTTCAGCTGTTACGATGTGTTTATTGAAACTGTTTAGTTTGCTAAAGGATTAAATGTATGAATGAATGACTAAAATATCCTTATGGTTCTCTGTAAGTTTGGTCTTCCTGGTTCACATTTTTTTTAAGGAAAGCTTGCTTCCACTTAAGACTTGGGCAACAAAAGTCAAATAAAAAGAAACATACTTGCCAGTGGTTATCTTTTTTTTGGTGTTGGTTAGAGAATCTTTACCAAAATCTGAAGTAGCATGGTGCCTCATTAAGAGAGACAACCGTATTTATAGCTAAGTGTTTGAGAGAAAAAAATAATGGAGAAAATCTGGAATTATCTCTTTGTTTTATACATACAGGTTCTTTGAAAATAAATAGCTTATAAAAAATAACGACCCACTTAAAAGCAATTCAGACCATATGGTAACATATTATGTTCATCACATTTAAGATCTCAAGTTTGAGGCTTCTTGTTTTCTCAATGAACATGCTGCTAATAGGATTTATACCACTGTACAGCCGTTTCTGCCTCCAGATTCTCTTGCTTCATTCCCATGTGATATGGTTTGGCTGTGTCTCCACTCAAATCTCATCTTGAATTGTAGTTCCCATAATTCCCACATGTTCTGGGAGGGTCCAAGTAATTGAATCCTGGGGTAGGCTATTCCCATGCTGTTCTCGAGATAGTGAAGAAGTCTCATGAGAACTGATGGTTTTGTCAAAGGTCAGTTTCCCTGCACAAGCTCTCTGTTGCCTGCTGCCATGTATGATGTCCCTTTGCTCTTCCTTCGTCTTCTGCCATGAGTGTGCAGACTCTCCAGCCATGTGGAACTGTGAGTCTATTAAACCTCTTTCCTTTATAAATTACCCAGTCTCAGGTATGTCTTTATTAGCAGCATAAGAACAGACAAATATACGATGTTACAAAAATATTTCTCCGAATACATCTGTTTATTGACTTTGAGACAGTGAGTAGTGAATAGTATTATTACTAATAAAGTTTTTTTAAAAACAACAAAAACCTTGACGTTAAAAACAACTTACGAGTACAGTTTACAATTCCAGACCTTGCATTTTACTTACTGACAAAATATTTCCTATTTTCTCTTGGTCTTTTCTGTACCAGATGTTTCAGCCTTAAATATCATACTGGTGCCTTTTACTGCCTTTAGGTCATAACTGCCATTAGCTTAAGAAATCCTGGATTAATAGTAAAACTTATCAAGGGAAAACTAAACAATGTAACCCAAAACTCTGTCAAAATATTCAGGTTTGGACAGGTAGTAGTTCATATAAAAACAGATTCCAGAATTTAGGGTGTGGGTTGGGTGGGTGGGGAGTCAAACACGGAGTGACTGGTCTGAACATTGCATAGTGAACCAAAAAGCCACAGATGTTTCCAGGTTTGTGTCTGAAAATCTGGGAAGATGAATGATTTATATATTTTTATTTTTATGCTGGGGAGAGTCAAGTGAATGATGTTGTAAGTAACAAGTCATGAGATGTTGAAACATACGTTGAAAAGCTCAGTGACTTGGATGCCAAAATTGGCTACCCTGCTCTGCCCTCACAGCTGAACATATTTTACTTCTAGTTTATACATTTCTTCTGCCTTAATGTAATCTCATTATTTTATGGAAACAATGGAGAGGTGACAAATAACTTTGACTCCTTTAAATATTGAGAAGAAATTTAAGAATCGTTCCTAGTTGAAAAGATTGGGTACACAGCGAAAATAAAACTGATAATATGTGATTTTAAAATAATGCTCTTTGGAAATCTATATAAGTTATTTACTAAAAAGGTAAATGCATTACAACAAAAGTACTTCATATTTGTCTATTTTCTACATCTACATTGTACAATCTAAAAGAAAATCCTTAAGCTCGCTCTCCCTACACTTGCTACAATTGAAGACTGCTTTGGGGTGTTCACGGTGGATCATATTACTAACCAGTAAAAACTATTACAATTTTTAGTCACTAAAATGGTTATAATATTGCTTTGAACATGACTCAAAAGCTGTTTGTATTAATTAAAACTTCCACCTACGTCTTGAAATTGTTTTTTTCTATTTTGCTTTCTTATAAGATTGCCTTCCTGTCTTTTCTTCACATCCAGGATACCACAAAATGGTCCAACTACTTACCTCATCACTGCACATTTCTTACAAACACATCTGAAAATTTATCCCTTCTAAAGCAGCCTTAGACATGAGTGATAGCTCTAACATTCAGTTTAATATTTACTGTATTAGTCAGGGTTCTCTAGAGGGCCATGACTAACAGGATAGATGTATATATGAAGGGGAGTTTATTAAGGAGTATTGACTCACAGGATCACAAGGTGAAGTCCTACAATAGGCCATCTGCAAGCTGAGGAGCAAGGAAGCCAGTCCAAGTCCCAAAACCTCAAAAGTAGGGAAGCCAACAGTGTAGCCTTCAGTCTGTGGACCAAGACCTGAGAGCCCCTAGCAAACTACTGGTGTTTGTTCAAGAGTCCAAAAACTGAAGAACTTGGAGCACAGGAGAAAGATGGAGGACAGAAGATTTAGCCAGTCTAATCCTTCCACATTCCTCTGCCTGCTTTTATCCTAACCGAGCTGGCAACTGATTACATGATATCCACCCAGATTGAGGTTGGGTCTACCTCTCCCAGTTCACTGACTCAAATGTTAATCTCCTTTGGCAACACCCTCACAGACACACCCAGAAACAATACTCTGCATCCTTCAATTCAATTGAGTTGACACTCAATATTAACCATCACATTTACCAAAGAAAATTAACCTGCAGTTATTGAATGATTATTCAGCACGGTTAATTTTAGAGCAGTATCATGTTCTCAGTAGGGAATATGCGCGACTGAAGAAATCTACAAGAATTCTACTTCATTCTTTTCTTTATATTATTTCTCATTTCATATTTTTTTCTCAGAGATCCTTGTTTTGATATTCCTCATTTTAAATACACGTTAAATTCCACCTGTTAGTCAAACTCCAGCTAGAAGATATAGATCACACTAGTTTTTTTTAACAGAAATAATTTAATATAAAGTGGTATTTTTAACTAGATATAAAACTGTTACCTAGGTAACTCGAGAGGTAAAAAAAAAAAAAAAAAAAAAAAAATGAAGGTATCACAGAAGTAACAATTTCAGGAAGCAGCTCCCCACTCACACCTAAAATGCCTTATAAATTGGAAAATTGTCAGTGATTTTCGGCTAACCTTGTAATGGTTTTATACTTTCCATAGCTAGCTCAGAGATTTCTGATATCGCTATATATTTTTTAAAAATTGTTCCAGCTTTTTCTAATGATGAGACATAAGTATTAGCCTACTATGATCTATTATATTCTAGAAATGAAGGTTTTTGTCAATATTTTTTACTAGTTGTACAATATGACTGAATTTACTTGGGATAAATCAGTTATAATTAATTTAATATTGCTGGTTAATACTTAGCAAATGAAAGAACACTTTTTGACAGTTCTGGATACTCATACCTATCTCTCTGTGTAAGAAACTAAGTGTTTTTTTAAAATATATTTTCCAAAACAGATATTTGAGTGAATATATATTCTCATACGTGAAGTTTTAGAGATAGATAGGATAGGTAGACAGAGGTATCTAATATATATTTTCATATTAATTAACAATTTTGTTATAGTAAAATAAGCTTATAAATTGTAAATTATTCCCATATAAGCTGATCTAGTGCTGTCAATCTGTTTCCAAATATTACTTTTCAATGCCAAACAAAACTTTTTGTGAAGTATAAAACTATGGCCTTTTAGAAATCTATTATATAAAAACTTGTAGGCCGGGCGCGGTGGCTCAAGCCTGTAATCCCAGCACTTTGGGAGGCCGAGACGGGTGGATCACGAGGTCAGGAGATCAAGACCATCCTGGCGAACACGGTGAAACCCCGTCTCTACTAAAAAATACTAAAAACTAGCCGGGCGAGATGGCGGGCGCCTGTAGTCCCAGCTACTCGGGAGGCTGAGGCAGGAGAATGGCGTGAACCCGGGAGGTGGAGCTTGCAGTGAGCTGAGATCCGGCCACTGCACTCCAGCCTGGGCGGCAGAGCGAGACTCCGTCTCAAAAACAAACAAACAAACAAACAAACAAACAAAAAAACTTGTTAAACTCCGTGATCATTGCTCAGAAATATCAAACATTAAAAACTACATAAAATTATGGGTTCATCTGTCAGATGAGCAGATTCTATTGAGAAAACTACTTTTTTTCCCCTGAAATCTTCCTAATTATGTCTCTCAGCACACAACAGGTATACTCATGAAAATAATTTGAAGTTTAGACTTTTATACATTGACTGGTAACATAGACTGACATGAACTCTGTGTAAATGTTCTTGTTCTATCTCATACATATTTATGGAATAAGTGTGGATGGAATAGAACACTCACAGTTAATATAAATCACACAGAGTCAATACAAATCTCCAGAAAAATAAATCCATCTGACAAGTTCTGATCTGTCCTGATCTTCAGGACAATGTATCTGACTAGTCTGTATTTGCAGTTTGGTATCTCAAAGACATTTGAAATGCAACAATTTCAAAATCAAACTCTTTCCTCCAGCATGATCTACCTAGACTGCCCCATTTTTCCTAGCATGAAGGTGAAAATCCTTAGTATAGAATGTGGCAAGTCCTTCCCTTACTCAGGACTTGCTGGCCTACCTTGCTGGCCTACCTTGGTTACCCATCACCCATTCCTTTGTGATATCCACAAGGACATGCAGTTTTTCAAATGTGTCTTTCTGTGGCTGCCTCAAGGGCTCTGCACATTGTAGTTCATCTACCTGCCTTGCCAGAATGCCCCCCCACACACCATTCCCCTAGTCCACCCTGTCAAATCAGGGATATTTCAGCATACTTCTGTGGGTGTGTTTTCCATGGCTTCATAGGGTGGGGCACATCCGTTTGTTATGTGCTTATTTGACACAGCCAGGTACATATTGCAGTTTGTAAAAATAGCTTTTGTGATTTTTAAAAATTACCATTAATGTACTCCATCAGGCTGAATTTTTTGTGTGAAAGCAGGTATATCTATTTTAGTTGTTGTTGTTGATATTGTTTTGTTGTTGTCATTTTGTTTTGTTTTTACCATTTCCTAGAACAATGCCTGGCACATCATAGGCATTCAACAGACACTCCTTGCAGGAGGGAACAAAGAGACGGAAGGAGGGTTAGATTAATAAACTACCAAGGAAAGCAGTGTTTGTTTTTTTAATTTAAAATTTTTTTTAATTTTTTTATTTTTCAGTTTATTATTTAGTTTTTTTAATTTTTTAATTTAAATCCCAAATTTGGATGATTCAAGTAATTTCAGACCCTGCCACCAATAACAAGAAAATATAACTTGAAATAATGCATCCTGGCTTTATTTTTATTTATTTATTTATTTATTTTTTTGAGACAGAGTCTCGCTCTGTCGCCCAGGCTGGAGTGCAGTGGCCGGACCTCAGCTCACTGCAAGCTCCGCCCCCGGGTTCACGCCATTCTCCTGCCTCAGCCTCCCAAGCAGCTGGGACTACAGGCGCCCGCCACCTCGCCTGGCTAGTTTTTAGTATTTTTTAGTAGAGACGGGGTTTCACCCGGTTAGCCAGGATGGTCTCGATCTCCTGACCCCACGATCCGCCCGCCTCGGCCTCCCAAAGTGCTGGGATTACAGGCTTGAGCCACCACGCCCGGCCTGTATCCTAGTTTTAATAGCTGCAATGAGTAAATAGCAAGGTTACAATGAAAATTAAATAAAATAGTATAAGTAAAGCAACTTTCTGAAAACAGTATATCTTATCCCCTTTCAAGGAATAACAAAAACTAAATTTTACAAAATCCAAATATTTGACTTTTTACACAAAAACTTTTGATATACAATCATAGTTTTACCATTAGCCTTCCTAGTTTATGTTGATACATCTTTAGAAATTTTGGAAATGTGACTTGGTTTTTACAAGTTTAAATCTTATTTTAAAAATCCCAATTAGCCCTGGTATGGTGGCTTATGCCTGTAATCTCAGCACTTTGGGAGGTCAAGACAGGAAAATAACTGGAGCTCAGAAGTTCCTGGAAAATCACTGGAGCTCAGAACCATCCTGTGCAACATAGTGAGACACTGTCTCTACCAAAAGAAAAGTAAAATAAAATAAAATAAAATAAAAACATAAACAATCAACCACCAAATTAGCCGTGTGTGGTGGCACATGGTTGTGGTCTCAGCTACCCAGAAGGCTGAGGATGGAGGCTTAAGCCCCAGAGTTTGAGATTGTCATGAGCCGTGATTGCACCACTGCACTCCAACCTGAGTGACAGAGGTGACCCTTTCTCAAAAACAAAATAAAACAAAACCAAAATCCAAACAGAAGTAATTAACTGCTTTGGGATAAATTAAACTAATCTAACTTACTCGAAACTTCTTAAAATATGTGCCACTGAAAGGAAACAGTATTCTCCTACATATGGTTAGGCATTATCCCAGCACCATTTGTTGAAAAAGGTGTCCTTTCCCCACTTCGTATTTGTGTTTGCTTTGTTGAAGATCAGTTGGCTGTAAGTATTTAGGTTTATTTCTGGGTTCTCTATTCTGTTCCATTGGATTATGTGCCTATTTTAATACCACTACCATGCTATTTTGGTGAATATGGCCTTATACTATAGTTTGAAATCAGGTAGTGTGATGCCTCCAGATTTATTCTTTTTCCTTAGTCCTGCTTTGGCGATGCGGGCTCTTTTTTGGTTCAATATGAATTTTAGAATTGTTTTTTTCTAATTCTGTTAAGAATGATGGTGATAATTTGATGGAGATTGCATTGAGTTTGTATATTGCTTTTGGCAGTATGGTCATTTTCTTCATGTTGAATCTACCCATCCATGAGCATGGAATGTATTTCCATTTGTTTGTGTAGTCTATGTTTTCCTTCAGCAGTGTTTTATACTTTTCCTTGTAGAGGTCTTTCAACTCCTTAGTTAGATATATTCCTAAGGGTTTTTGTTTGTTTGTTTGTTTGTTTTTGTTTTTGTTTTTTTGCAGCTATTGTAAGAGGAGTTGAACTGGATCCTCATCTCTCACCTTATACAAAAATCAACTCAAGATAGATTAAGGACTTAAATCTAAGACCTGAAACTATAAAAATTATATAAGTAACATTGTAAAAACCCTCCTAGACATTAGTTTAGGCAAAGATTTCATAACCAAGAACTCAAAAGCAAATGCAGTAAAAACAAAGATAAATAGCTGGGACTTAATTAAACTAAGGAGTGTTTGCACGGCAAAAGGAATAGTCAGCAGAGTAAACAGACAACCCACAGAGTGGGAGAAAATCTTCACAATTTATACATCTGACAAAGGACTAATATCCAGAATCTGCAACATTCTCAAACAAATTAGTAAGAAAAAAAACAAATAATCTCATCAAAAAGTGGGCTAAGGCCATGAACAGACAATTCTCTAAAGAAGTTACACAAATTACCAACAAGCATATGAAAAAATGCTCAACATCACTAATGATCAAGGAAATGCAAATCAAAACCACAATGCAATACCACCTTATTTCTGCAAGAATGGCCATGATAAAAATATAAAAAAACAGTAGATGCTGGCATGGATGTGGTGGTCAGGGAATACTTCTACACTGCTGGTGGGAATGTAAACTAGTACAGCCACTATGGAAAACAGTGTGGAGATTCCTTAAAGAACTAAAAGTAGAACTACCATTTGATCCAGCAATCCCACCACTGGGTATGTATCCAGAGGAAAAGAAGTCATTATGTGAAAAAGATACTTGCACATGCATGTTTACAGTAGCACAATTCACAATTGCAAAATCGTGGAACCAACTCAAGTGCCCATCAATCAATGAGTGGATAAAGAAACTGTGATATATATATAATACATATATATGTGTGTGTGTATATATATATGTATATGATAGACTATTACTCAGTCATAGAAAGGAATGAATTAACAGCATTTCCAGCGACCTGGATGAGATTGGAGACTATTATCTTAAGTGAAGTAACTCAGGAATGGAAAGCCAAACATAGTATGTTCTCACTCATATGCAGGAGCTAAGCTATGAGGATGCAAAGGCGTAAGAATGACACAATGAACTTTGGGTAATTGGGGAGAAGAGTAGGAGGGGAGAGAGAGATAATACACTACAAATATGGTGCAATGTTTACTGGTTGGGTGATGAATACACCAAAATCTCACAAATCACTGCTAAAGAAATTACTCATGTAACCAAATACCACCTGTACCCCAATAACTTATGGAAAAATAAAAAAAGAAAATAATTCATTTAGAGGATAAGAGAAACATACTTTTCCTTTGCATTAAATAAAGGTTGTAAGTGCCTGCCAATAAAGGAAACAATATAATATTTGATACCTATAGCATACTTAACAGTTTTTATGAGTAAATTGCAGATATTTATCCTCACATGCATGAACATAAGTCAGCTTCCATAGAGAGTCATACAACTGCATTTTCTGTAGACAAGCCTAACATCATAAATGTCATCTCATTGATGAGTAAACTGTTATCTTTGGTAAATGTTTTCCCATATAATACTATATTTAAAACATTCATCAATGACGCCTTTGTAATGGAATCATATAATTCATTTATAGTCTATAGGCATATATGTTTCCTCTTCTAGGGCAGACTCACGTCCAAAATAGCACATAGCATATAGAAATTTATCTTCATAACATAGATTATCTATATGGCCATTAAAACCATGGCCCATCATACTGTAGAAATTTTTTATTGTGTTACAGAATTGTAGCAATTTTCTTTTGAGTTTTGACATAATAAATTACTTACATGAAAAGTACCAATCACAAAATCAGTCCATAAGAAGCTAAAATATGCTTCATAAGAGTATCTAATTTCACTTTCACATTTCGTGTGATTAGTATATTTGGATTTTTTTCTCTGTTGTTTGATCGTGTCCTATATCAACAGAATATCATCTCCTAAAATAAACATGGTCAATAAAAAGATAACCTTGCTATCAACCAATGGTGAATGGAACTGTCAAGGATCCCATTTAAATTTATTTTTCATTTTCTCTTAGAGGCCTGTGATAACTGATCAAATAATTCATATAGCAAATCAAATTATGGGAAATGTTGCATATTTTCAGGTCCTAAAAAACATATTAATAGCCACTGTTCTGTTGTCATAATTTAAACTCTAATAGTATAGGAGAAACTGGACTATTGTGTAACTGGTAAAATAGGGCATATATTTCCTCACTTGGATGCCTGGATTAACATATCTGCAGAAAAGCTTTAACCACCTCACCACAATCACCATTCTTTATTTTTCTTTCTTTTTTTTAATGGGCATGTTCAATAAAATTTTGAAAATCAGAAAAATGTTATATGTTTTTAAATTTAAAAAGAACAAAATACCACCACCCTTTTACCTTTTGGTTTCTCTTTATTTGTTCTTACGTGGGCAAACTTTTAAAAAATATTACTTAATATAGCAGCAAGTATATCACCTAGGATTAGGGTCACTTGCAGAAAGATGTCCTTGCCACAATCCCATGGATCCCTTGGCCACTATGCTTTCAGTACCAATAGCCATGGCTATGTCTCCCTTTGTTCAAGGACTGCTCACAAACTTCCAGAATGTGCATCTCTTAATAAGTATCAGATGGAGGCAAGAACATTAGTACTCCAGTTCCTTTGCCCTAATCAGGACCACTTGGAGATAGGACCTATACTTCCTCCAAAGCTCCCCCTTTAGCACAGACCCAAAGTTGCTCACTATGGAACTCTGTGATATCACATCTCTTCTTGACCTCCTTTCTTTTGTGGTTCCATTTTCCTACTTTTCTACCAGTTTCCTATGAACACTTCTTATTAAATTAATCTCAAATAAATCTTGCTCTTAGAAGTTACTTCCGAGGAACCTAATATTAAATATGGTATGAGTAACAGAAAATATAATAAATTATTTAAAATATAACTTCTTTTTAGTTTTGGAGATCAGGTTTGACACTGTCACTACATTTGTACAGAGGTGTGGTCATAGCTCACTGTAGTCTTGATCTCTTGGTCTCAAGTGATACTCCTGGCTCAGCCTCCCAAGTAGCTAGAACAGGTGTGTGCCACTATGCTCAACTAATTTTCTATTTGTAGAAATAGAGATGTAGAGATGAAGTCTCATTATGTTGCCCTGGCTTACTTTCTTTTTGGTCTCACAAGTAAAATAATTATTATGGAGGTGGTTTTTAAATGGTTCTATCTAATAGGTGGTTAGAATTAGTCAAAAAGGGAAGTTAGGCATATTTGGAAGGCAGAGTGAAACAACTACCATTACTCTGTGAACACTGTAAGACTCAGATGTGGCGATGAATAAATGCAGAGGTGTCTAGTAAGTTTCTTCCTGTCATTACCGCCCTTTGCTCCTCTTCTACTCTTCTGACCAACTCGTAGCCCAATTCACCACAACAAACCCTGAAGCACCACCAGGAACTTGACTGTGGATCAACAGAAGTGGTAGCTACAAAAAGCCAACAGCTTCCCATAGACTGCCACATGCAATTTCCATCTTCCACTCTGGAAGCTAGAAGAGCTTAGCTTCTCTGCCTGGCTTGTTAGTGACTCCTTCTCTGATCCTCCATTTCCCCTTTCAAACTATCACTTCTGGAGATCTTTTCACAATTGTGCAAGATCTAATATTTATACTGAATTCCTTATCTATAACAGCCATAGTGACATACATACAGTGACTCACACTTAATGGTCATTTCATAAATATTTGATAAAAAAGTGCATAGTAGTTTCACAGAAAGAGTTAATTTACTAAGAGATTGGGAAAATATGTCCTTCGTATATTAAATACTTCTTTATCATTGACAGAGTTAAGTTAAATCATAAGCAGTTAAGGTATTCACTAACCTTAGAGATCCTTATAAATTCAGAGAATTTATAAGAATTCTTTTGAGAAATTTAGAGAAATAGAACAAGAAAGGCATAGTAGAATGTTCACATCCCCAGTTGATAACTCAGATTTATTGAGCACTCAGTGTGTGAATCATTACCTCTCTAATTGGTATATACATAAACGTGTCCAAAGAAATCATGATTTAGTGTCTGCAAATAAATTGTACCATAGTGAACTTTCTTTTTCTTGATATACAGAAGAAATGCATTTCTAGATACACACCCAGAAAATTTCAAGTAAGTAATTTATGGTTTGAAATATGAAATTTTTATGCATTGCAACCCAAAATTAAGCCTTGGGAGCAGCAGCGTATAGCTATTTCACTTACTTAAAAGAATTCAAAAGTAACACTTGTTTTATTTAGCTTTGCAATGAAGAAATCTAACAGGAATTACTATGAATCATAATGTAGTGGCTCAAGTATCCATGATGTCTAACAATGAAAACAGGAAAATAAAGAGTAAGAAATGTAGTCCAAGATTTACTGTAAATGTCAGGCACCTGAATGCAAGAAAACTCATAAAATCATTTTTTCAAGCTAAATTCTTACAGCATATTATTTATATGTCAACTGTTAATACTGCTCTCATCATTCATTCTCAAAATACTTGATAAATTTTAGTGGAAGCATAAATATGCTTCTCCAATTCAAGATAGATTTTATTCTTGCTATTTCAATTAGATTGCCAATCTTTTCCTCCTACTCCATATCTCCCACTACCAATAGTGTTATTTATATTTTTTTCAGGAAAGAAAATGAATTATGGTATGACCATACAATAAAACGTTGCTATGAACTCTTATTTAGTTAACCGACTTAAAATTCTGGGCTGTACATGGGAAGGGTCTTAGTGTGACTCTCAAAAAGTCTTAATATACTAAAGATTTGTAGGTAATTCTGATATGAAGACAGTATTTCAAACCATGTTTTGTTTACAGAGTTCTATAGATATAATTATAGATAACTATTTGACTCATAGCACTCACTGGAAAGTAAGAATCTTTTTAAAGTTAAGCAGTGTTTAATCACATTTCCAAATTAAGTAAATTGTGGAAAACACCAGTTCTGTTACATACTAGCTGTATGATCCTAATCTGATTTCTCCTCTCTAAGATGTGAGTTTCCATGTATGCAAAAAGAAGGAAGCTATCTGCCAATTCTTCCTCATGGTAGTCCTAAAATGCAATGGAATTAACAATGTGCCAACATGCTTTGTAAATCCTTAACTTTGTGAAAAAATATGCCCTGATAAGCATGGCTGAAAAACAAACAAACAAAAAGTTCTGCTGAGCGCAGTGGCTCACACCTGTAATCCCAGCACTTTGGGAGGCCGAGGTGGGCGGATCACTTGAGGTCTGGAGTTGGAGAACAGCCTGACCAACATGGAGAAACCCCGTCTCTACTAAAAATAGAAAATTAGCCGGGCATGGCCGGGCGCGGTGGCTCATGCCTGTAATCCCAGCACTTTGGGAGGCCGAGACGGGCGGATCACGAGGTCAGGAGATCAAGACCATCCTGGCCAACATGGTGAAACCCCGTCTCTACTAAAAAAAAAAAAAAAAAAAAAAAAAAAAAAACACGCACACACAAAATTAGCCGGGCGTGGCGGAGGGCGCCTGTAGTCCCAGCTACTCGTGAGGCTGAGGCTAGTGACTGGAGTGAACCTAGGAGGTGGAGCTTGCAGTGAGCTAAGATCGCGCCACTGCACTGCAGCTTGGGCGACAGAGGAAGACTCTGTCTTAAAAAAAAAAAAAAAAAAAAAAAGAAGAAGAAGAAGAAGAAAAAAGAAAACAAAAGAAAATTAGCCAAATGTGGTGACGCATGCCTGTAATCCCAGCTGCTCGGGAGGCTGAGGCACCAGAATCACTTGAACCCAGGAAGCGGAGGTTGCGGTGGGCCCAGATTGTGCCATTGCACTCCAGCCTGGGGACAAGAGTGAAACTCCATCTCAAAAAAAAAAAAAAAAAAAAAATCGGAGAATTACTTAAAGTGTGTGTTCTCTTTAATCCTGCCTTTACCAGTTCCACCACCTTACAGTAAGCTAGAGCTCTTGTGTCATCTCTCATAACCCCATCAGACATTTGGGGAGCACCCATGTCTGGAGCACCCATCAGACATTTGTCACCTATTCAGAGCACATTGATATGATTATAGTTAGCTATACTCCTGGGAATGACTGGGTGTGTCATATCATTTCCTTATAACTGGCTTTGATATAGAAAGCAAGCAATTGCACACAGGACAAAGACCATGTGAGTGGGATGACTGGGCAGGTGAAATAGAAATGGAAACAACAGTTGCTAGGTCTGTAGAAGACACGGCTTTGCTCATTTCAATACTGTGGTGCTGTACAACACGGAAGTTACCTGTGAGGCTGAAACTACCGTTAAGTGAAGGCCAGTAGGATTGGCAAGACTCCTAAAATTACTGAGAACAGAAACAGTGATATATCAAAAGGAAACCATTTACAGTTTGATCATTATTTGTCTGTTTTTCTTAAGGCATTCATGACATATTCTGGGAATTACCTAAATTATTTACTTCTGTAATATACTTTGGAAGTTTCAGCCACTCTTTGTATATCACACTAATAAAGTTCTAAGGGAATAGAACAAAAACTAGTCATGTTTTGTTTTTCTTTCAGTGAATAAACTCTTTTGTGTGTTATGTGCTAAGTGGTCTCTATTTGCCCTCAAAAAAGAAGTCATACTACTCATTTCTGTTTGCATGCTGGAGGGCAGGGCAACCGATGGAGCGGACTGGTTGGGCTTTTTAGACCATTTGCTTCTACTTAGTGGGAGAAATCTGTATGATAAGAGTGAAAAGAGTGAAAACTTGGGGTACTTGTGCCTCTGCCTCCCTCCGTATAAGACCAGGTGCCCTCCTCTTTTTCACATTGCAGCTCCTATCCACAGCCATTTCCTGCGGCTGCAGGTCACCCTGTGTTCCCTCCGACAACCCCTCCGATGGCACCTTTCTTTAGAACCAGACTGGAGTTTCTTATTTTTGTTAGCAAATGAATTGTTTCACCATTTCCTATTAGTCTCCCTCGCTCTGTTCGTATCTTTGGGGAAATTTCCATCATTAAATGTTTTGGACCACATTTTGTGTGATTTTCTGGCTCCCTAAAAAGCATGTGGTATATAAAATAAATAATCAGGTATAGAAGCTACTCATAATGTTTCTTTCTTTCTTTCCCTCTCTCTCTCTCTCTCTCTTTCCCTTCCTTCCTTCCTTCCTTTCTTTCCTTCTTTCCTTCCTTCCTTCCTTCCTTCCTTCCTACCTTCTTCCTCCCTCCCACCCTCTCTCTCTTCCTTCTTTCTTTCTTTCTTTCTTTCTTTCTTTCTTTCTTTCTTTCTTTCTTTCTTTCTTTCTTTCTTTCTTTCTTTTTCTTTCTTTCTTTCTTTCGCTGGAGTCTCACTCTGTTGCTGAGGCTGGAGTGCAATAGTGTGATCTCGGCTCACTGCAACCTCCGCCTCCCGAGTTCAAGCCATTCTCCTGCCTCAGCCTCCTGAGTAACTGGGATTACAGGTGCCTGCCATACGCCTGGCTAATTTTTGTATTTTTGGTGGAAACGGAGTTCCACCATGTTAGTCAGGCTGGTCTCGAACTCCTGACCTCAGGTGATCCTCTCACCTTGGCCTCCCAAAGTGCTAGGATTACAGGTGTGAGACACCACGCCCGGCCATAATTGTTCTTTTTGATACTAATTCTATTTTTAATTCAGAAAACAAACAGGAAAAGCAAGCAAACAAAGTCCACAAACATGAAACATTTGTTATTTACTAAGGGAAAAAAAAATCTAACCTGCAAAATACTTATTTTTTCTTAGTTAAAAAAAGAAAAGTTACTTCTATGGCCTCTGATGTCTAAAATAAGGTAAGCAGAGCAACACAATAGAAAGAACACAGGCTTTGGAATCAAAAGACACAGATTCTGCTGGACACAGAAACTGTGTCTCTCCCTAGTCTATGATTGGTGTCTCGTTAACTTCCTATCTCTAACCTTTATTCTTCCATCTGCAAATATCAGTTTCTGGGGATGTGAAGTTCTAAATCTGTAGGGCAGGCTAAAAATTTCAGCAAGTGTTGATGTTGCAGTCTTGAGTCTGAAGACAGTCTGGAGGGAGAAATCCCATCTTCCGGGACTCGTAAGTCTTTTCTCGTACGGTTTTCAAGTGAATAGATGAGGCCAATTATGTAATGTAATCCGCTTTACTCAAAATCTACTGATCTAAATGTTAACCACATCTAAAAAGTCACATCTAGACTGGTGTTTGACCAGACGATTGAGTACCAGCGCCAAATTGATAGATAAAATTAGCAACGACAACAGGCTTTCAATAAATCTAAAATCTTTGCCACAAGCATGAAAGGGGATTGTTATCATTAGCATAAATAAACCATCCAAAATACAAACATTTTGGAAATTCAAATGTCCATTAAAATATAAGCAAACATTGTTCAAGCCACTAATATTGCAGGAGAATAAAACCAAAAGCACAAAATCAATTTAAAAGTGATAGATGTTGTTATTTGCAAAATTTGTATTGAAAGAAAAGGTGGGGAGAGCTTGTAAGCCAGGGGCTAGAAACATCACATCTCATTCTATATAGATCTTGAAAATAGAGAATTTCTGTAGTACATAGATGGATATTATCTAAGATGCTTTGTGATCTAAGATCCTCTTTGTGATTAACAAAGAGGATAAACCTCAACATATCTCAGTTGAGGAGGTTAAGACCCATCTATAAGTGGCTTCAGGTGATTGTTCAGGATAGGAAAGAAGTAAGAATCACTTTAGTGTTTAGAATTTATGACATGTAATATTTTCTCATATAGAGAGACATCCATCCAGCACTGAAATAAATGTAGCATAGATTACTTTCCCCTGGGAAATTAGGGATAAAAATTACATTATTCATATTGGTCCTCATATTTCGCATTTCACACATGAAAGACTAAGAGGTGAGAAGGAGTTTGATGGTGGGACTCTAAAAAGGAAGAAAAGAAGAAAGAGAGAGGGAAATTGAGGATGAGATTGCAATTTTTCATATTTTTTCAAAGTAAAAAATATACTTGTGAAATTTGTACAATTATCCTAAAGCTTTTCTAGATCTCAAAAGTGAAAGATATCATTTGTGTCATTTTTTTCATGAGCAAATTTTAAAAATATTATCTTTACCCTTAAAGATTTATTATTACATGAAGATTGATGACTTAAAATTGTGGCCACTCTTTTGTGTATGGTATGTGCCAATATCAGAAAGGGTGAAGTAAGTGGAAAATGCCAGTTTCTAGCCAGGAAATTGAAATAAAGGAAGAAAAATAGAAGCACTAGAACTTAGACCCTTAAATCAGCCACAGTCGGGAATGTGACAGCCCACTTTTTTCTCTTCTCCTGGCTTTGGTTTGCAGATGAACTCCAAGTTGCTTTTGAAAGTCATAAGGTTTCATTTAAATAATAAAAGAAATGAAGTTGGAGCACAAATCAAAAAACAGGGTTTAGTTTAACAACTAGAGCAGGAACGAATGAGAAAGGTTCTGGTCTCTCAGTAGATTCATCACATAGATCTAATTTCTCTTTCTCTGAGAGATTACGTTTAGCCCTTTGAAAGTGTTAAGCTTAATTCTTTCAAACATAACTAAAAATTCAGTTTCCAGTCAAGGTGAAAAAATGTACTTCTTTAAAATCCATTTATTTATGATTGACCACAATCCCTTTTTAAGTTTCAAAACAGGCCGGGCGCGGTGGCTCAAGCCTGTAATCCCAGCACTTTGGGAGGCCGAGACGGGCGGATCACAAGATCAGGAGATCGAGACCATCCTGGCTAACACGGAGAAACCCCACGTCTCTACTAAAACCTTACAAAAATTAGCGGGCAAGGTGGGCAGCCTGTAGTCCCAGCTACCGAGAAGGAGGCTGAGGCAGGAGAATGCGTGAACCGGGGCCGGAGCTTTGCAGTGAGCTGAGATCCGGCCACTGCCTCCAGCCTGGGCTGACAGGCGAGACTCCGTCTCAAAAAAAAAAAAAAAAGTTTCAAAACAAGTGGAATTGAAATATTTCAGAGATATGTCCCAAATTAGCTGTCCTTATAAGAAACGTGTGAGTATTATCTCTCTCTCTCTCTCTCTATATATATATATATTCTATATGATATAATATACATATTTATATAATATAAAACATGTATATATTATAATTATATAGAATATATTATATTATTTTATTATATTATATATATTATATAGAATATATATAGAGAGAATATATAGTCAAGGTTAACAAGTGATAGTTTTTAGGAGGATTTGAAATTCTTAGAACTATGGTAGTCACAAGTCCTTGCAAGACATTCAGAACAGTGAATTCGATTTATGACAACAGTGGAAAACATCACAGTTCCTATACGAATGAAAGGAATTCCAAAGTCTTGCCACAGAGAGAAAACAATTCAGTATACCCAAAAACCACACCCAAATTATTTCACATTTAGTAATAAGAAATCAGTTTGGAAATGTTTCACATGTGGCAATTTTGACCCTTTGGCCATAAGTTTCTCCATCCACTTTTTCTTTACTCAAGGATTTTCCCTTTATCATTCCCACAGTCAGCATCCTTTTCCTTTATCTTTACTTCCCATTCACCATTACATTTTTTCCCCTAAGTTCCTGACATTTTTCTTGTTCTGAAGGATCTAATTTGATTTCTTAATTCTTTTTTCATAAGCTATACTCTCCAGCTTTAGAAAGAATTAGAATATAGTGTTTAGAGGCAGCAAAAGCTGTTTAAAAAAAATCCTAAGTATGTGGTGTTCCTGTCTATTCAGGATACTATAACAAAAATATCATAAACTCATAAACTGAATGGCTTAACAACAAATGTTTATTTCTTACAGCTCTGGAGGCTGGGAATTCCAAGATTAAAGCACCTGCAGATTCGGTGTCTGGTTCATAGACGGCTGTCTTCTCTCTATTTCTTCACCTGGTGGAAGGGACAAGAGAGCTGTCTGGAGTGTCTTTTATAAGGGCACTAATTCCATTCATAAAGGCTCTGTCTTTGTGTGCTAATCACCCCCAAAAGAGACTCTACCTCCAAATATGATCACGATGGGGATTAGATTTCAACATAAACATTTGGAGTGGATGACCGTAAACATTCAGTCTATGACATATCAGGATCTTTTCATCCTCCTACCTCTCTAGTCTTTATTCTTTCATATTTTTGCTTCCTATATTAATGAGACAAATAATTTTAAATATATAGAGTAAAATCAAGTTACATTATGTGAAATCAGCTGTGAAAAAAATGTATATACATATATGTATTTTTATACATACACCTGTAAACATACACATGTTATACATATATGTAAATATATTTTTATACACACACATATGCACATATATATGCATACACACACACACACACGCATGAAATTTCCATGAAAATTGCTTTTGAGACAGGGGGCAATTTGAGAGGAAAAGTATGAGTCTATGCACTAAATCTTTCCTTTTGAAAATGTTCCCCAACTTAATTTTGAAATTTGTTTATTTCTGGATTAGATTATCAAAAAATTGCATACTCAACATAATTTTTTTAAATGCAGAGTTTCATACATTATATTTTAAAAACTGCCACTAGTCTTACTCTATGAAAATAATGAAAAATTCCGTATCTTTAGTTAGAAAAGTATTCACTCAATATCCCTACATTTTCAAATAACCCTGGGAAAGCTTTGTGAGGGCCATAGAAGAAACACGAACACAAGTTGATGAGTGTCTGTTTCAGTAAATATCAGCCTTTGACTAGTGGGGAAGATGTGGTGGGCAGTCCGTTACTTCAAAGCATTTAAAATTCAGTTTGAGAAGCAACATATCAAGGTGAAAAATTTAAATTACGTCTTAAACATAACACATTGTAACAGTGAAATAATTGTTCTATTGTTATGCATAATTAATATTCAGAAAATTGCCCTGAAAATGATTGCTATGGAAAATCAAATAAGAGCAAGAATCTTGGTCTGAGAAAGTTAAAGCTTTTGAAATTAGGTAGGTTTTGAGCTGGTGACAAAGACCAGATCAGATATGAACAGAGGCCGAATGTTCAGAAAGAACAAAACTGAGCCATGATAAAAACATCCATCAACAACTTGATTGCCTGAGATAGAATTCATGGAATTAACTTGAAGACAGAGGGGAGATTATGATTTAAAAAATAAATACTAACTGAAGTTGGATCTTGTTTGCAGCATACTCATACCATGGAAAACCTGTTTTTTCCCTATGACTTCTGTACATTCATCTTACTATACTTAATTAATGTCTAATGCTTTTTTTATTGAAGATTTAATAAAGAAAGATATAAAAAGAGAGAAAAAAGGATGTAGGTGGAAGATAATAACTTAATTTAGTGGCAGATGTTTTAATTATCTAAATAAAAAATCCTAGATTATCAAATGTCAAATCATAATAATGCAAAGGAAAATTTTTCAGGACTCTCAGATTATGATTCATGTAACAATAGCGAACCATTATATATCAGTAATGACAAATTAGAAAATATAAAATTTGGAAAAAGAATATATTTTTAATAGAATTGAAAGGAATGAGGCACATCCCCCATATATCTCCCAACTTCCTGAGCCCAGCACAAACACATTCCTCCATATTTCTCTCAAACTTCAGAAAAACACCACCTAGGAAATCCCCGATAAGGACACAGCGGGAACCAATAAAAAATGCTAAATTTGCGGTAACTGAGAGAATTACCTTGTTCCCCTGTAACTTTACATATCCTGTTTACATCAGGCTATAAAAAGCAAGCACTCGCATTGTTCGGGGCCCTCTTGTATGCTGTGGAATGGAGGGACCAAGTTCGAACTTGCAGTAAAGATCCTTGCCACTTGGCTTTGACTCTGGACTCTGGTGGTCTTCTTCGGGCAACAAACGGTCTGGGCATAACAGAATCAAGAGCATTAAGATTAATAGTAATATGTATGAAAACTTAAAATTCCTGTCAAAAAATTATACAACATTATTGAAGGACAAAAATAGAAATGTGAATAAATGAAGAGGTATAAGCATCAATTTCCACCCACAGTAATGTATAAATTCAATACAATTAAAATAAAAATAATGCATCATTTTTTTGGGAACTCAGTAAGGCATTTTACAAATTCATAAGAAAAAACAAAGTGCCAAAAATTTCTGATAGATATCAATATCTAAAGAATGTCAATATTGTAATTAACGCAGTGTAGTCTGGCACTTACACAAATAGAGTAACTGTCATGCATGTCCGGGTGAAGAGACCACCAAACAGGCTTTGTGTGAGCAACATGCCTGTTTATTTCACCTGGGTGCAGGGGGGCTGAGTCTGAAAAGAGAGCGAGATAAGGGTGGGGCCGTTTTATAGGATTTGGGTAGGTAAAGGAAAATTACAGTCAAAGGGGGGTTGTTCTCTGGCGGGCAGGAGTGAGGGTCAAAAAGTGCTCAGTGGGGGAGTTTTGAGCCAGGATGAGCCAGGAAAAGGAACTTCACAAGATAATATCATCGTTTAAGGCAAGGACCGGCCATTTTCACTTCTTTTGTGGTGGAATGTCATTGGTTAAGGCGAGATAGGGCATTTGCACTTCTTTTGTGATTCTTCAGTTACTTCAGGCCATCTGGGCGTTCACTTGCAAGTCACAGGGGATGCGATGGCTTGGCTTGAGCTCAGAGGCCTGACATTAACTGAGTCTAGATTAGAGTTGGAAAGTTACGGGGAGATGTGTAACTCAATATAAGACAGAGATGCAATAGCCAATAGGTGTGAAATTAATGGATTACTTAATATACGGCAGTCTACCTTTCATAATAAATCAAAATAAGTTCTAGTCTGAGATCCAGGAAGATTATAACGTAAAGTCGTTATTTTTCTACTCTCTTCTAGAAAAGTACTCCACGACAAGGAGACATACACACACACACACACACACACACACACACACGGTCCCCTTATGTCTTTGAGAAATCTAGAAGACACAAAAATGTAAAAAGAGTGCTAGAAGCAATGACTATTTTGCAGGGTCATGAAACAAACTAAACTAAAGAACACACAGAGCCTACGATTTCAGAAAGCGTTGGCAAAGTATACTTCTCCAAAGGTCCAGAGGAGGGAATGAGAGCAAAATTAGTGTCTTTGACCTTTCTTACAATAAAAACAAAGCCAAGCCGGGTTGCCACCAAGAGTTTCCCAGGGCAACTGTGGTCTCAGGAAGCAATTAGAATAGCTGTTTTCCCAAAGTAACTTCAAGATATGGCCCTCTGTATTAGAAATTCTCACCCAAGTGTCACAACTCACTAATGTGTCAGGTAATGGTGAAATATCCTAAGGATAAAACATCAAAAATTGCAACATTTTACCCTTTCTTAAATAAGAACAAATCGGAGACTGTTAATCATATTACTCTTTCGCTGGATGTTCAATGTGACGTTGGGTGATGCACATATATGAGTGTTGTCTGTTTATGTGTCAGAGCGGAACAAATAGACTGAAAACATTACTCAGGGGTAGTTCTTGTATGTTAAATGTATTAATGCCAGCTGCCTTTCTAGTCAGAGACATGTATTTTGACAAGTTCTACATCCATATATTTCACACTACATAAGTGGACTTTAATCCTTTTTCCTCTAAGACCCTACTGTGCAAGAGTGAACTTCTGAGAAGATTGGGAAAAAAACCCTGACAACAACAGCTTTTGCTCAGATGTCTGCAGGACAGAGGCTCAGCAGGAAGCTGGGCACATGTGTCTCTAGTATATTTCAAGAACATCCATAGAACCAAAAAAAAAAAATTACTGCATAATGAGGTGCTGTTTTTTTTTTTTTTTTTTTAATTCTCCTGAAGACTATTTTTATTTCTGTGCTTGCAGCCTTATACCATTTCCTTTTGGAAGAAGAGAGGCAGCTAAAGAAAGTTTACCAGCTGAAGAATCAATTGTACCAGATATTCCTCTGTCAACACCTTGATTCCAGCAGAGGCTGTTTCTGCTCCTCAAACCAGCACCAGGGTTTGTAAGACAAACCTAATAGCAGGATGCCCAGGGCTACACACCTGAAAGGAAACTTTGTCTTTCCCCTAATAAATAAGAAAGAAAAGAAAGAGAGAAATCGGGAATGTTTGTATTACATATCACTGGATCATTTTGATTGATTTATTGCTTACTTTTTTCCATCACTCCATAAAGAGTGGGAGAGAAAGCTGAGTGGTGAAGGCTGGTGAAAGCATTAATCTTTTATATCCATTCTAAGTGGTTCTTTATTTGACAGAATTGTTACCTTCTGGTGTGAGTGGTGTTTGCATATTTACTGATCTCCTTTTTTAATTGAGAAAGCACTAATGCATTATAGCACATTCTCTATCCACATGTAACTTTGTTTCTTTTTTTCTGAATTTGGTGTTATGATTGGATGGCCTACGAAAAGCTTTTGATGGTATGAGATGGTACCATTAGGATTCAACACTGTGGTGCTGTGCACGTCTTAAAGAATAATTGTATTTTAAAAGAGATTTCACTATAATTATCAGTCAACCATACTAGACTTTTCCATTTATTTATTTATTCCATAAATAATATTGATTTCTTACTATGAGACATGTCATAAACTTCACTATATGAGAACACATTTTGCAGTTAAGTGCTTAAAAACTTGGTAATAAGAAAAAATATAATGTATATCCCTATAATGTCAAAATGATAAGCATAGAATAAGTGGTAAAAATGAACATGGCGATTCATCTGGGTGGTTAAAGAATATCACCTGAATAAGAGTACACACAGACATATTATATATATATATGGATTTATACAATATGTAAGTATAGAGTCAAATGAAATCTTCTATCCACTGACTTGTTAAATTATCACAAGTAAAACTAGATACTTAAAATATATTATTTATATAGTGGATTTGAGAATAAGAACATAAATATATTGTGGAAAAAAGGTAAATCCATAATTAAAAGTAAAAATGTTATAAGAGAAATGTTTAGAAGTTATTATAAAGCATGGTTAGGGTCAGGCCTCTGAGCCCAAGCCAAGCCATCGCATCCCCTGTGACTTGCACGTATACGCCCAGATGGCCTGAAGTAACTGAAGAATCACAAAAGAAGTGCAAATGCCCTGCCTCGCCTTCGATGACATTCCACCACAAAAGAAGTGAAAATGGCCGGTCCTTGCCTTAAGTGATGACATTACCTTGTGAAAGTCCTTTTCCTGGCTCATCCTGGCTCAAAAAGCTCCCCCACTGAGCACCTTGTGACCCTACTCCTGCCCACCAGAGAACAACCCCCCTTTGACTGTAATTTTCCTTTACCTACCCAAATCCTATAAAACGGCCCCACTCTTATCCCCCTTCACTGTCTTTTTGGACTCAGCCCACCTGCACCCAGGTGATTAAAAAGCTTTATTGCTCACACAAAGCTGGTTTGGTGGTCTCTTCACACAGACACGCATGACAGTTAGCACTTGGTCAGTAACACAATATCCATTCCAAAAGTCCTTTTTTCTGTTCTCCATCCGTGACAGACATGGGAAAGAGAGTCAGCTTCTTTAGGAACTAGGAATGGCTGTAAGACACAGTTCCCACTCATGAGAGCTTAACAAAATCAGGCTGATGTGCAAGGCAAGGGAAAATATTGGTTTTCCTGATAAGGGACAGGCACAGCAGCACTGTACCTTACCTTGTTTTTTTTTTTTTTCTTTTCCTCAGATGTGGACATAATGCTTGACGTTAAGCATAAGAATGAGGAAATGCAAGAGAATCTTAGAGTCCTTAATGAATCAATAGAAGCAGCAGCCTCTTTTCCTGTGATCAAAAAAATGGTAGTGGTACCAGCCACTGTAAGTCTTGTTTTTGCCATTTTAGCCCATTGATTCACAATTTGTTAGAGGAGAAGGTTTCCACAAGAGCATATTAGGCAATGTCTGGAGATGTTCTTGGTTGTCACAACTGAGAGCTAATGTCATCTAGAGGGTAGAGGCTAGGCATGGTGCTAAACACCCTGCAATTCACAGGACAGCCCCCACAACAAAAGATGATCCATTTCAAAGTATTGGTATTATTGCCAAGGTTGAGAAACCGTGGCTAAAAAGATTATCCAAAAGAAGTCAGCAAAACACCCCTAACTGATAAAGTAATCACATAATCTCTCTATTTTACCCCTCAATGAATGGTCAGTATGTTTTCTTGTTGCTCTGCACTTACTACATCACAGTTTACTCAGTCCCTTCTATTGCATTTTTTCATAGCTGTACTATTCCTGTGTAACACCTGCCACTTGTAACACTTCAGTGTTCTAAAGTTTGTAATTCTGTGTTTATGTTGGCTCACATGATCACTTGAGTGCTGGCATTGTGCCTCTGGACTGTGGGCCTCCAGAGCGGTGTCCAAGCTGCCTTGAGAAACAGGAGAAAATTACTGAGTGAATAAATGCCTTGGTTCCAAACTCTTGAGATATCATAAACAAACAAAAAACCATAATCTGGATGTGCCCTAATCACAAAAATAGACTTAGAAGATTTTGGTGAGAGAAATAACTGTGCTCCCTTGCATAGTTCATGAAATCTTGAGTGAATTTTGTTTCTTCTGAACTTAACCAAAACTAAACTTTTCCCTTTGTGGTAATGGCTGAGTCAAAATACTACAGTGTTTTGTGTAATTTTTAAATTCTTCTATTGTTGAAAGTAAATTAACAGAATCAAAGAAATAGTTTTGGTCAGATCTGATGTTGTGATAAAGCTGCATAATTACTTTTTAAATTTTTAAAATATACTTGTCTATATCATACATACTCACCTATATTATGATATAATCAAAATGTTTTAGGCCTGCACATCTCAGCAATATTTTGTATTATCTTAGTAGTCTAGAAACTAGATATTATCTTTGAATATTTTTACAAAAGTAAGCATTTGGGAAATGGGTGAAGACAAGAATTTGCATACCAATCATATTGAAAATTAACGAAAACATGAATATTGATATTTCATTCTTTTTGCCATAAAAACAGAGTAAAATATTTTGCCAGAGTGTAATATAATAATCAATAGCTAGGAATAATAATACATTAACAATGAAAATTAGTCATGTTTTTTAGCACTTACATTGTAGCCAGCACTTTTTAAGTATTCTGCGTATATCACTTAACCCTCAGAATAGCTTTGAAGTAGACACTGATTATCCCTAATTTTAGAATGAGAAAACATAGATAAAACTCATTGAAGATAACGCCAGTAGTTAGTGATGGAACCAGTAGGCACATTCTTTTTACAACTGAAATATTACATATGATAAAAATATACCAAGCAGAAGAAGTAGCAACAACTTGTTGGTAATCAGATCAACAGTCCAGGTCAACAGGTGCATGTACCTTCTGACTGGGCCTCTCTCACCATGATGAAACCACCTGCAGTTTGACAGCCATTTCTCTTGATACCCTGTTTTGTTATTGTATTTCGATGTGTACACTAATAGTCACATATTATAGTTAGTATTTACATATTATTAATATATTGTAATATTTATATTATATTAATGAATATTAACTATATTAATAACTTTTGTATTTATTCATTTTAGTGAGATGAATACTACATCTTTGATGCTGAGAAAACATTAAAATGGTATGAATTTTGAATTTGTATTCATCAAGTCTGCTTGCAAATTATGATTCTGACATTCATGGAGTGGGGGGTGGTTATAACAATACTTCACCTCCCTGAGACTTTTCTACTTACCTGTAAAATGGGGAAATAAACACCATCCTGACTGACCGTTATCTGTAGATGAAGTCTCTAGTACATTGCCATGGGCATAGTTGCTAATCAATATATGGTAACTATTTTTTACTATGCTTTCAGTGAGTTAATAAATATTAATGTTCAGTTCCAGCATAGCATTGATATTGCATCTACTATATTCTACTTATTTCAGATTTTACTATGTAATACTTCCTAATCACCTGATTATGTGTTTAATATATAACCCATCATTTAACCCACACAAGTCAGAAGTATTAGTGCATTTATAGAAATTCATAGCTCATCTGCAGGTGAGCATACTGATTTGAATGAAAAACTGTAAGCTACTTGGGATGTATACATTATCGATATTTGATATTATAATTCTTAAGTTTACTAAAAATGAAATATTCCTTTTTCAAAAGATATTTAGATATTTCAAGCTGTATTCATAGAAAGCAGGTTTTCTAAGTGTTTTGGATGAGAAAATCATATAAAAATAAAATGTATAATAACCCTAAAATTAATTATCTTGTTCTGGAAGTATATGGCAAGAAAGCTTATGAAGTTGACTATACCTTAATTACACTAAATTCTTGACTGCAAGGGCAATTATACTCGATAAATACACCAGCTTATTTAGGTTAAATATGTAACTAATGAGGCAAACTCATAGGTTTAATTGCATTAAAGGTCAATCAGCTTTGCTCTGCTCCATGGAAACACACTGCACTCCAAATTCTAGCTATCCTCATCCAAATGAATGAAAATAATCATAAGAAATTGCAAGGCATTGAAGCACTTAGTTGAAGTTCATCTTCACAGCTGAAGTCTCCAGCATTATATGTCAGTAATATCATCAAAACAGTACACAAATATTATGTTTTATTCTAGCTCACGACCTTCTTTTATTTTAGTGTGATTCTTTTAATAGATATAAAGCTTGTTATTACACATGATATAAAATATGAACAGCTCTGCCTAGCATTCAAAGTCTTTCTGAGCTAATGCTCTACATTTCAAAATCTTCTCTCCTTTACTCCTATTCTGGCTTCTTCATGATCATCCATGAACCTGTCATAATCGTACCTGCTTTTATTCTTTGCTTGACCTTTTCATCACTCTTTTTTTCTTCTCATAGCTCATAACCTTTATTTTTAAATACAGGAGCAATAATAATTATTAACAAAGAACATAAAAGTGAAATGTTACTATATTTTTAAAAATATTGTTACATAAATTAATCTTCCTTACTCCTCAAAATAACCCAATTAATCAGGTACCATGGTTACATTGAATCAATTTTAAGGCTAGAGAAATTTAAGAAAAAAAATGATTCTAATATCTTTTGTTACACTGAAAGTTACTAAGGTCATCAAAGTCACCAGGAATCTATTTCTGTCTTATCTCCAAAATGTCGTGCTTGATGGCTGAATGGTCTTTATATAGAGCCGGGACTTCTTATGTCTCTTACATGGCACAAGAACTCTGCACCTTGTCTGTTAAATTCTCTGTGGCTTATGGGTAAACTCCCTTGGAAACCTGAGTAAAGAAGATCACTTTACGAGCTTTCCATTAGTTATTTCTCAAAGGTACAGAATGTCCAGTCAAGAAAAAGCTTTGGCCTATCACTAGTTGGTTTTCCCTGCATTCAAACATTTCCCATGCCTGCCAAATAATTGTTATCTCAAATATAGACACATTTCTCATATAGTAGATTCATTCAAAGTTCAGCAAGATTTTATCCTGATATAGACATTTTAACAAATTCCGAAATTTCTTGCCAATCAAATCATTTCCATGACCACAGAAGACACATACACTTACAGCTTTAAAAAAAAATACTTTTATGTGAACACTTTATGAAGTGTTTCAGTTTGGGTTTGGAAAGGGGGAGTATGTTAAATAAATGCGGTAAATAGTAATTCTTCTCTAAGTGGATAAAAATATGGAGAGTGGAAAAATAAAAGTAAAATTTATAACAAAATTTAAGAAAGAGGAGCTTTTGCACTCGTAAATGTAGCATGAAAGAAGAAGTATAAAATTCAAGAGGGGAATCTGAGGTTTACAAATATCAATTTTAGGGAAGACAACCTTCTCCACTTTAAGGGAAAAATGTAACTACTTTGTTTAAAAATAGAGGATGTTTGTGTGTATGAGTGTGTGTGTGTGTGTGTGTGTTTGTGTATGAGAGAGAGATTAAGAGAGAGATAGAAAGAATAACTGAATTAACCTATTATAAAACAAATAGGCACAAAATAAGGAAAGTTTTGATGAGTGCGGTATTCAATTAATCCCAGTTCTTAAAAAATTACTTCTATTAGCAGATTGTGCTTTTTCTTGAAAAAAAGAAAAAGAAGAAGTTGTTAAGCCTTCATTGAGGGAAGAGTGAGTAGTAATCACATATCTTACCTTTCTCATAGAAATTGGGGAAAAATGCTAAAGATAGACAAAAAAAGTTCAAATTTGAAGTCAGTTCTTTTGTATCAAAATTGATAATCATATATTGGTTCTAAAAAATATAAATTTTAACTTCTTTCTGTACTTGTAAATCTACGTTAATACTTTGAAAAGTCAACCTCAGGCTTTAATCAATTCACAGATATGGCAAAAACAAAGGCAGTATTTCACAGCTTTACAAATAGCTGCTCTAAAGGTTCAATTTATACAGGTGTATGTGCTTTTCTTCACCTATTAATCAATAGCACAAAAATGATGTAGATATGAAAAAAACTGTACCTCTAAATTGATGTATGTTTCAAAAATAAACATATTATACATATGATTGGTTATCTTTATTTTTAAAAATGTATTCATATAAAATATTAGGCTTTAAGTGAAAACTAATAAGATGCCTTGGTATGTATTAATAGTTTTTTTTTAACTTATCACAGAGACTACCCGCAACTAATCAGAATTCGTTTTAAATTTACAATATACGAGATTTCTTTTGATAACAAATTTTTAGTTCTTACAGCCTTCAGTGACCTGCTAACCCAAATTCTACCTTCCAGGCAACTGCACTCTTTGGAAATATGATCCATTAGTCATAAATAATCACAAACAAATATACAAGTGGCATCTGGTAGAATGGGATCTAAACTCTAATTTTCTTATTATCCCATTATTTTAATTCATGAAACAGATAAGAAATAATAGCATTTTATTTATTTGGCTAAAATTTTCTGGAGCTATTTATAAAATAATTCAAGAAAATTAAAATAGAATAGAGTTTTAAATTGTGCAACTATATGCTAAAGCTGAAATTCTCCTGACAACTTTAACAACAAAACAATGAGTTAGCTATAGCAAAAAGAAATAAAGAAGATATAAATAAAGAATGAATTCATCAAATAGAAGTAGAAGTAGTATGAAAACATTCGTTCAAATATTGACCTGAAAGAGTGACTCTCTCCACTGGCTGTCTGTCTTTGTGGAGTTGGAGGTTCAATTTAATTCAACAAATGATTTGAGTACCTACTAATTACTAAGCAGGTCAATTCTACTGAGCATACAAAGAAAATATATAACTCTTTTTTTTGTCATAACAGAATTGAAAAAGAAAAGTGTATGGGTACGTTTACCAACATGCAATAATTAAGCAAATATATAATTAAGTCATTATTCAACTGTTTTGTTGACAATAACATGATATTCATGGCAAGGCCAATATAGTATGTTTTAAGAATGGAACAGGCGGTAGCAGTGAGCCTCAAAGCCCTGTAATCCCAGCAGCACAGGGAGGCCCGGTGAGGTGGATCGAGTCAGGAGATCGAGAGACCATCCTGGCTAACATGGTGAAACCCGTCTCTACTAAAAATACAAAAACTAGCCAGGCGTGAGTGGCGGTGCCTGTAGTCCCAGCTACTCGGGAGGCTGAGGCAGGAGAATAAGCGTGAACCGGGAGAAGCGGGCTTCACAGTGAGCGAGATATTACTGCACTCCAGCCTGGGTGACACAGCGAGACTCCAGTCTAAAAAAAAAAAAAAAAAAGAATGGAACAAATTAGAGTTGGTTGACTGTTGAAGAAGCTGTATGGAAAGTCTGGAGTTAAACTAAATTTTAACAACTGCATAAATGATTCAATATATAAATATTTTAAAATGTTGTACTAGAATTAGAAACATTTTACTAGAAAATACACCAAAATATACTAGGATTTTTGCAAAAGAGAGAATGGGTGATCCCTTTAAAAACCCTTAACAAGTTCTGGGATTGTACATTGCTGCAAGCCAGGAAGATAAAGTGGATGAAAGGGAATTTGTAAATCAAATTCAGAAAGCCCAGAGAGGAAACAAAACCACAGGCAAGTTATCCCAACATCATGGCAATGAAGAGAGTTTTTTGTTTGTTTGTTTGTTTTTCCTTTTAGAAGCTATCAAGATGGGGAAACCGTTACACACTTGTGTTTCAGAAGCATTTTACATTTATTCACAGTAAACATACCTCTTAATTCCTACCCTGGCCAGAAACCATTCTTTCTTAAGATTTTCTCGGGCCGGGAGCGGTGGCTCAAGCCTGTAATCCCAGCACTTTGGGAGGCCGAGACGGGCGGATCACAAGGTCAGGAAATCCAGACCATCCTGGCTAACATGGTGAAACCCCGTCTCTACTAAAAAAATACAAAAAACTAGCCGGGCGAGGTGGCGGACGCCTGTAGTCCCAGCTACTCGGGAGGCTGAGGCAGGAGAATGGCGTGAAGCCGGAAGGCGGAGCTTGCAGTGAGCTGAGATCCGGCCACTGCACTCCAGCTTGGGTGACAGAGCGAGACTCCGTCTCAAAAAAAAAAAAAAAAAAAAAAAGATTTTCTCATTCTAGTAACTGTACTTCCAGTTGCCCAAGACTAAGACCTATCATCAATTCCTCCTTTTCCTTCACCTCCTACATAGAATACATCAGAAGTCCCATTGTTTACAATTCCAAAATATTTTGGAAGTGGATTCTCTTTTCTAGCCACTCCCTTCAGCTACCCTAGTTCAAGTAAGGATAAGTTTCTACATTTCCAGCTGTAATAGCTTTTAAATGCTCTATCCAACTTCTAAAATGTAATCTTCTCGCAAAAGCCAAAGTTAGCTTTCCTGAACACACCCCCCGCACTGGAGAAGCAGAAAGTCTGTTTGCCAGAGAAGTTTCCGACTTTATGTGGGGTAGAGGAAGAAGCAGAAAGGCCCCGGGAGCTTGCTGGGTCCTCAAGCAGCCCATTCCTGCCTGTCACCACAGGGATCCATCGGGGGGCGTGGCCAGAGAAGCAGGTTGTAAAACTCCACAGGGAGAAGGAATTCTCTAGCTGAACTTTGTAACAATATGAATGGGGTGAGAAGCCTCTTGGCCAGAACTCGACAGAGGGCAGGAATCGGGCATGCAGACTTCACAGGTGGGGGAAGAACTAAAGCCCTTTTCTCTCGCAGCTGGGAGGCGAATAGCCTGGAGCAAATTTTCAAGCCTGTCTCGCCCTCCCCCTGGAAACAGATTCAGGAATGTTGAGGGGAGCACAGTGGGAGTGATACCAACCCTTCTGTTTTCCTGGGAGCTGGGTTAGGCCTATGACTGTCAGCCTTCCCCCACTTCCCTGACAACCTGCATGATTCAGCAGAGGCAGCCATAATCCTCCTAGGTGTGCAACTCCAGTGACCTGGATATCTCACGCCCATCCTCCACAGCAGCTGCAGAAAGACCTGCCCAAAGAGTGTCTGAACTCAGACATGCCTCGCCCCACCCCCACTTGATCCCTATCCACCCTGGTAGGGGAAGACAAAGGGTATACAATCTTAGGAGTTCTAGGGCCCCGCCCACCACCAGTTCCTCTCCACACTACTACAGCTGATGCTTTCTGGAAAACACCATCTCCTGACAGGAGGCCAACCAGCACCAAGATAGAACATTAAACCACCAAAACTAAGGACCTTCACAGAGTCCATTGCACCCTCTGCCACCTCCACCAGAATAGGCACTGGAATCCACAACTGAGAGACCCATAGACGGTTCACAACACAGGACTCTGTGAAGACAACTCCCAGTACCAGCCCGGAGCCAATTAGACTCACTGGGTGGCTAGACCCAGAAGAGAGACAAAAATCACTGCAGTTTGGCTCAAAGGAAGCTACATCCATAGGAAAAGGGGGAGAGTACTACATCAAAGGAACACCCTGCCATGGGACAAAATAATCTGCAAAACAGCCTTCAGCCCTAGACCTTCCCTCTGACAGAGCCTACCCAAATGACAAGAAACCAGAAAACCAAAACTGGTGATATGACAAAACAAGGCTCTTCAACACCCCCCAAAATTACTAGTTCACCAGCAATGACACTGTCTTTGACACTGTGTTAGGTGCTTGTAACAAGTACAGAAGAAAGAGGTATGATCTGTCCTTTAAAGAGCCTCCATTTCAGTTGAGCCATGAGGACCAATAAATTCAGAAGAAGAACAAAAATACCTATCACAAGTTATAGGTTAAGTGCTAATTAGTGTGGAGAAAAACAGTTGTCAAACACAAGCAAACGAAACACATCCCATGGATGGGTAGAATCAATGTTGTGAAAATAACCATACTGCCAAAAGCAATCTACAAATTCAATGCAATCCCCTTTAGAATGCCACCATCGGTCTTCACAGAATTAGAAAAAAAAAAATAATTCTAAAACTTATACGCAACCAAAAAGAGTCCACATAGCCAAAGCAAGACTAAGCAAAAAGGACAAATCTGGAGGCATCACACTACCTGATTTCAAACTACACTATAAGGCCATAGTCACCAAAACTGTGTGGTACTGGTATAAAAATAGGCACAGAGACGAATGAAACAGAACAGAGAATCCAGAAATAAACCCAAGTATTACAGCCAACTGATCTTCGACAAAGCAAACAAAAACATGAAGTGGAGAAATGACAACCTTTTCAAGAAATGGTGCTGGGATAATTGGCTAGCCACATGTAGGAGAATGAAACTGGATCTTCATCTTTCACCTCAGACAAAAATCAACTCAAGATGGATTAAGGACTTAAATCTAAGACCTGAAACTGTAAAAATTCTAGAAGACAACATTGGAAAGACCCTTCTAGACATTGGCTTAGGCAAGGATTTCATGACCAAGAATCCAAAAGCAAATGCAATAAAAACAAAGATAAATAGCTGGGACTTAGACTTAATTAAACTAAAGAGATTTTGCACAGCAAAAGGAACAGACAGCAGAGTAAAAAGACAACCCACAGAGTGGAAGAAAATCTTCACAATCTATACATCTGACAAAGGACTAATATCCAGAATCTACAACGAACTCAAATCAATAAGGAACAAACAAAAAATCCCATTAAAAAGTGGACAAAGGACATGGATAGACAATTCTCAAAAGAAGATATACAAATGGCCAACAAACACATGGAAAAGTGCTCAACATGTTAATGATCGAGAAAATGCAAATAAAAACCACAATGCTATACCACCTTACTCCTGCAAGAATGGCCATAATCAAAAAAACAAAACAAAACAAAACAAAAACAAACAATAGATGTTGGTATGGATGTAGTACATAAACTAGTACAGCCACTATAGAAAATAGAGTGAAGATTCCTTAAAGAACTAAAGTAGAACTTTGATCCAGCAATCTCATACTGAGTACCCAGAGGAAAAGAAGTCATTATTAGAATAATATAGCTACACATGCATGTTTATAGCAGCACAATTCACAATTGCAAAATCGTGGAACCAACCCAAATGCCCATCAATCAACAAGTGGATAAAAAAACTACAGTATATAAAAAGGAGTGAATTAACAGCATTTGTGGTGACCAGTATGAGATTGAAGACTATTATTCTAAGTTAAGCAACTCAAGAATGGAAAACCGAACATCGTATGTTCTCATTGATATGTGGGAGCTAAGCTATGAGGACTCAAAGACGTAAGAATGATATAATAGACTTTGGGGACTTGAGGGGAAGAGTGGGAGGGATAAAAGACTACAAATACGGTGCAGCGTATACCCGGGTGATGGGTGCAACAAAATTTCACAAATCACCACTAAATAATTTACTTAGGTAACCCAATACCACCTGTACCCTAATAACTTAGAGAAAAATAAAATAAAACCCACCACCACAACAACAAAAAGCCAGAGTTAGATTTTAAACTTTAAATCATTTCATTCTACTGTCTTAAAAAAGCAAATAAGCTATTTTCAAATAGCTTCTTACTGTCTTAAAATGAAGTTCACGTTCTTGCCATGGCCAAAAGGAATCAAGCTGACCTTTTCTCAGTGATTTTTCTGATCTCGTCATTTTTTCTGCACTTTCTGGCTCACTAATGACCACTATCCCCAACCCCATACCAAAATACTCAAGATTCATTTCTTTTTCTTTCAAAGTATGAAGCCCTTTCTCTTACAGGCTTCATACATGTTTTTTGTTTGTTTGTTTGTTTGTTTGTTTTCCCCCTCTATATGCAATTCCGCCACCACAGTTCAAAACATTGGCTCAATAATACATGACTTTGTTACAATATGCTAGTCGTGCTCATTTTGCAAATTATGTGAATGGAAAGAAAATTGTGTTTGGGCAGTCAAAAGCTGTGCTGTAGGCATTTATAAAATTATTTGCCTGATTACATAATGGGTAGTCAATTATCAAATAGAAATATGTGGTTAAGGAATTTTAAAATTAGAAAGACATTAAAGTCAGTTAAGTGATAGTTTGTATTATAAGGTTCATGAGCATAAAGGACCAACATAATAAGATATATAGATTACATATATATAGTACATACATATATACTTGAGAAATATGTATGTTTATATATAGGTATGCATAAATATAGTATATATCGGTGAAGTGGTGTTAAACTCCAGTCTGGTTTACAAATGTATATTAAATCCCAGAGGGTTTTAAAACTGTTTATTTGTTTGACATTCCAAGTATGTTAATACTGTCTAGTCAAATTTTCTAGTAATTGACTAGAAAGTAATCAGTGTCTTCCCACATCAACCTCTGTGCTCAAAGGTAAGTGTTTCTTCTTTATCATGGCTGATGAAATTAACTTTACCTTTAGATGAGACTAAACTGGTATATATGTGGTTTCTAAGTGTGCCTGATAACATATGTTTATTTGACATTACCATAAGATGCCTGCTGCATACTCTTGTAATTTAAACCTTGATGGCAAGTGCAGAGTTACTTTAAATATTCATTGCATAGAATGGATAGATACAACAGCAATTTACATGATTATGTAAAACGTAACATAGTTGATGTGCAAAATAACTCTGTTGATGAACCTCTCCGTTCAGGTTAGATAATATTAAACAACATAATTTTCCTCCATGAACTCATTACAATAGATTGAATTTATAAACCATCCAGTGATGCCTATCAAGAAATCAGAAAATTTGACTTTTCAAGCCTGATCATGTTCAAACGTAAGAGTGTGTCTACATCTTAACTGATGAAGCATAATGCAATTTCATAAGCTCAGAAGAGAATTAGAAATAAATGTTTGTTGTTTTCTAAAATGAAAACCAGTAGTTTTTCATTCATGAAACAAAAAGGAAAAAAATCATTCTACCCTTAATTTATCCTTCTGAAAATAGATTTTTATGAAGTTAAAATATTTACTATCATTCTTATTTTCTGCTATATGTCTCTTCGTATCTTATATATTTAGAAAATCATATATATATATATTTTTTACTGGCTAAAAGTAAAAAGAAAAAAAATCATTTTAGTAACACTATCTGTCCTAAAATAAGGCTATGCTGCGTGATTTTAAACATACCCAGGAACTCAGATTTCTCAACTGTGGTATGTGAAAAATAATAACACAAATGTTACAGGATTTACATTAGTGGATATCTGCAAGTGTTTAGAATGATATGTGAGATCTAGTAAACACTCAACAAAGTCAGCTGTTACGGTTTACTACCTAGTACCAACCAACATTATCTAACGTATGCACTACCATTTTGGTAAAATTTTGTCTTTATTTTATAGATGAGTTAACCAAGGCATAAAGAGTTTAACTAACTTGCCTGTGGGCATTTGATAAGTAATTATTAGAGCAATGATTCAGACATAAGAATTTTAACTGGAGCATGTGATCTCCCAATTTGGTGTAAAGTTGTAGAATTAACACACTATTAATATAGTGTAGTTTAAAGAAATGATACACCAACATTGTAAACAGGTCAAAAAAGTTAATAGAAAATGACAATTGATTTAGAACTCAAAGGACAGTTAGGCATTTGCCACTCAGACAGATGGAGACAGTTTAAGCATTCCTAGAAGAGAGAACTTGTAGCCTTAAGATACAGGTCATCCAGGTAAGACCAAATAAATAATTAGAAACAGAAAAATACAGTGAGGCCTTTTTTTTTTTTTTCCCTTTTTTCTTCATTTTTATTTTTATTTTTAGAGACAGGGTCTCACTATATTGCCCAGGCTGGACTTGAACTCCTGGGTTCAAGTGATCCTCCTTCCTGGGCCTCCCAAAGTGCTGGGATTAGAGGCATGAGCCACTGCTCCTAGCCCATGAAGTCTTATGAACTGAGGATGTTGGGAGATACAGATACCAGATTATAGACAGCCTTGTAAGCCATGTATATTTACATTTGACAACTGTTTTCCTCCACACTAATTAGCACTTAACTATAACTTGTGATTGCTATTTTTGTTCTTCTTTAGAATTTCTTGGTACTCAGGGCTCAACTGGAATGAAAGCTTTTCAAAGGCCAGATCATACCTCTTCCTTCTGTACTTGTTACAAGCACCTCGCACAGTGTCAAAGACAGCATGATAATTCTTTCCATACATTGATCGATCTCTCTCTCCCTCTTTCTCTTCCTCACTATATAAGTACTTTTACCTTTTTGTCTACTTCATTTAATATTTTTATATGGAACAGGGATTATCATTTTATCTCCACGGAGCAGAACATTGGGATTATGGAGGTTCGTGTTACATGCCTAACCTCGCTTACCTATGAAATCACTGAATTGAGATTTAAACAAAGGCATTTACCTTGAATGGTCATGCTCTGGCCAAACAGCCAACAATAACACAACGTCTCCTGAAGTAGATGCATACAGCCATGTGATTAAATGGTAAAAGGTGAATAGGTAGTGAGTAAATATTTAATTAATTTGTAAGTTATCTTTCTCCAGCTTAGAAAAACCCACTGCAATAAAATCAAATATTTTTTTATTTTTTCAGATTGATAAATTATAAAATTAGGTTACATTAGAGTAACTCAGGGGTCCTAACTGCAAAAAACATTAGTTGAGTTGATAAATTCTGAAATTAGGATACATTAGATTAACTCCGAGGTCCTAACTGCAAAAAAGAGAGGTTGGGTGTCAGGCAACGAAGAAGCAAATATGCATATATTTGTCTTTCTGTATATGTAAGAAGCAGCATAGCACAATAGATAAGAGCATAGTTTTGAACTAAAAACTACCTTGGTTCAAGGCAGCATTTATTTTTTCTGTTACCAGAGGAAGTTACTTAACATTTCCTGCCTTAGTGTCCTCATATATAAACAGGGTTTATAATAGAATCCACATAATAGGCTTGTTCTAAGGAATAATTGATTGAGCATTCATAATAGAGACTGGTTTATGGTCAGGACTATGAAACTGTTTGTTACCATTATTATCATTATGTAACTCACATGTGCTATGAATTTGGAATCATCTAACTTCTTTCATGTATATTTTAGAAATACTGTTCCAATGTTCACTAAAGGAAAAAATGACATCAAGAATTTCTAGGAGATCATACTCAGGATTGTTAACCATGAAATGACTTGGTACACATTGTGCTAAGCATAGGGAAAGGACACTGCTTTGATTAGAGGCTGACATGTGAGAAAAAGGAGATGAAATGCAAGGCCAGATTTCCCCATGGCCCATGCCTCAACAAGGTGTTGGCCAACACAGCAAGTCAGGAGTAGGAGAAGAGAACTGAAGCCACCGCAACCAGAGGAGTGTTGACTCTCACCAAGTTGAAACAAAATATTTTTGCTTCATAGGGAGCCAGTTTTCTCCCAGCACCATCAAGCTTGAGAGCCCACCTTAGAATAGCAAACTTCCTCACAATCTTGTTTTCCAACACAAGAAATCTTTTGGGCCTGCTTTCTTTTCTGCTTTATCGATTCCCATCCTGATTTATATGCCTTTGTTTCCCTTCCTGGATGTCTACAAGTTTTACTTTTTCTTTTCTGTAACTTGGTCACTGGCAGTGTGTAGAGAACTGTTCCTCATGATTGTCGCTTGTTTTCATGCTTTGTGACTGAATTAGAGGCCCCGGCACAGTGCCATACCTGACCCATTCCAAACCTTGGTGACACCACAGTTGAGATCCGCCTTTTTTAGATATGCTCAATCTGGGGAGGGAGGTTAAAGCAATTGAGGGAAACGTTAATGAGGTCAAGTTGGAATCATTATTTTTATACAATGAAACATACTCTCAAAAAAGTATGCACATCAAAAGAACACAGCTAAGTGAATGATTGAAAACAAAACATGCATACGAAACAGGGCATTGCTTGGACCCTATCATGCCGCCCACATACCTGCCTGTAATAAGCATGCCTTCTTTATATTATTCCCTTGATTCTATTATTTTTAATTTAAACTATTACTCTTTTGCAAAGGTGTTAATAAAGTACTGATATAAAAATGATTATTCTTATTTTCAACATATACAGTTATAACTTGAAATTTTCCCCTAAATACAACATTGCTTGCACAACAAAGGATTATAAATGCCATATTTTAATTTTCACTGAGTTCAGAATATTCTGTAATTTTGATTTTGTATGCCTTTCATCCCTTGGATATATAGAGGTATGCTACTGATTTGTTTCTAATTATCTTTTTTTTTTTTATATATCAATCTTAAATTTACAGTGGTAACACAATATCCTCTTGCTTCATTTCCTAGTATACTTGTGTTTTGGTAAATATTACATGGGCCTTTAAAAAGAATTAGTATGCTTCAGTTGTTGGTACTGTTTTAGATATAAAAATTGGATTATACGCCGGGTGCGGTGGCTCACGCCTGTAATCCCAGCACTTTGGGAGATTGAGGTGGGCGGATCTCAAGGTCAGGAGTTCGAGACCAGCCTGATCAACATGGTGAAACCATGTCTCTGTTAAAAATACAAAAATTAGCCAGTCATGGTGGCCTGCGCCTGTAATTCCAGCTACTCAGGAAACTGAGACAGGAGAATTGCTTGAACCCGGGAGAGAGAAGTTTCAGTGAGCCAGTATTGCGCCACTGCACACCAGCCTGGGAGATAGAGTGAGACTCCAAATCAAAAAAAAAAAAAAAAAATTGGATTATAGTTGTCATTCAGAAGCAACTTTTCTTCATCCATCAGTTTTTTATTCATTTGTACTACCAACTACCAAAGGAAACAGATTATAATTTTCTAATATCATTCTGAACTTAACTATTTCTTATTTTAGTTTCTGACATTTTTCTTTACATATTATGAGTTAATGCTATTAGACACTTTCACATTTAATATTTTTATGTGTTTTGTTAAATCATCCTTATATCATTTTGAGATATGCCTGTTTACCTTAGTAGTGTTGCTTTAAATTTTGTTTTGTCAGATAATATTATAGCTGCGTGAGTTTTCTTTTGGCTAGTGTTTTTCCATTTCTTTGCTTTATCTCCTTTTCTTCTGTATCTTCATGTTGAAAGTGAGTTATTTGTAGGCAACATAGGATGTTTTACCCTTTCAAACCCAATCTTACGTTGTTTACCTTTCAATTAATTAGTTAATCATTGACATATTTGAATTTAAGTGTAGCTTCCAACTTTCTTTTATGTTGCTATATTTAGTTCACAACCATTTTATTATTTTTTCCATCTATATAGTTTGCCATCAATTTATTTTACTTTCAGGGGGATATTTCAAATAAAGTGGCATACAATAATGCAATTCAGCTCTAAATACGTAAGTGCTTATATCATTACGTAAGGTTTAATAAGACTTCTTACTGAGTATCTCCTTTCTTGTCTTGTCTACTTACAGAACAAACATTTTCTTTCTAATAGCTTTCTAGTTATTCATAATTTAGTGTTCTTTTCACAGTTGTTGTAGAGATTACAAAATAATTTTTGATATATCAAACTATATAATGTTAGTACTTTTGCAATGATTTTACAACTCAGTGACCTTTCATAACTTTAACTCAATTTGTCTATTTCTTTCTTGTATGCTATTTTAATCACTTATTTTAATTTCATATACATTTTAAGCACAATAGACCATTATTAAAATATCTTTATATCTCAATTTGGCTACAAATTACTCATTCTGTGTCCCTTATACTTTCCTGTTTCTCTGTGCAACTAGCTAGAATTCTTCTGACAAACACCCTTTAGTATTTCCTTTATTAAAATTATATTGCAGATAAGTCATCTCAGTAGTTTTTAAATCTTAAAATTTTTTTTTAACTTTTTTTTTCTTTTGGATAAAATCTTAAGCTTACAAGTGATGGACTGTAGTTACACCCATGTAACTATTACCTGAAAGGGATTTTTTTTTTCCCCCCCAGACCACTACCATTATCCATAGGCAACCACTTTTCTGATTTATATAATCATGTATTAATTTTCCCTTTTCTTGATCTTGGTAATGGTATCATAGAGTATACACTCCTTGTGTTCCATTTCATTTACTTAACACAATGTTTTTAAGATTCCTACATGCATTACATGTATCATATAGATGGATGGATGCATAGATAGATAGAATTAAAACTCAGCATTTTATCATGAATATTTTAGACATATATAACATTTGAAAAAATTGTACAAATAATAGACATATTCCTATCATTTAATTTCTATAATAATTGTTGTATTTGTTTATTGCATACCTATCCTTCTACTCATCAATTATTACATCTTATTTTTGGTACATTTTAATGAAAGTTTCAGACAACTATATCCTGCACTTCTAATTGCATCAGCATTCATATTATTCATTACAATTTAATATTTGTTTATAGTTCTTTTTTCAGTAAATTTTACATACAGTGAAAGGCAAATTTTTACTTTACAAAGATAATTATTTTTTATTGCTAACAAATATGTCACAATGCGATTATCCATTTCTTGCATTGGTGGAAGTCTGGGTTGTTTTTAGGTTAGGACTATTATAAGTAAACTATTATAAAGATGACTGCCCAAATATTTCTTTGGACATCTCCATTCATTTATCTTGGATAATCACCAGAAATTAGAATTGCCAATTTAGAATATATGTATGTTAAACTTTATTTTTTATTCAGCAGTGTTGTGTAGACTCACATAATTAGATCATTCTATCTCTCTTTGTCCTGCATAAGCACATCTGTACATGAATATCAAAGATGGAAAAACACACATGTGGACACTGATTTTACAATGCACTGCTATTAACAAAACTCTCAAATAGAATGTTGTAATCTGTCATAATTTTTCTTCTTTCCTGGAACTCTGTATTATTCCTACTCTCTGCAAAACACTCAATTTTATTTTAAGCCTGCTATTATCATGCTTCATACCCTGATCTCATTTTCCACCCCCAGAGGAGAATAATACTGCTTTTTGAAAATGACTGTACTTGATATTTGTACATTTCTTAGAAGTATGATGCTTTGATCTTTCATCATTTAAACATATTGATTTTTATAATGATTTTCTGTCATCTCCCATCTCAGTTTCTAAACCACTATTTCCTCCCTTATGACTTTCATTCATGCAGTGATTAATATGTTCATTTTTAACAATAGGAAGGAAAGATCTCTTCTCAGTAGGCTTATTTTCTTTCAACATTGAGTGTATTATTACCTTGAATGTTTCAGATAGAATTCATTAATAATTTACTTAAAAATGTGAGGGGATATGGGCATATAAACATCATGGGAAACAGAATACTTAAAGTGAAAAACTACGAAAAAAAAAAAAGTGTTATCAGCATGTGGCTCTTAGTTTGCTAATACGTGTCTCCTGGAAATTAAGGCAGTTTTGAGAAACACAGGGCAACAAAACTATATCTAAAATATATAACAAAAACTAAATATAATAATAATTGTCTGTTCATTTATATACAAAGACAACTTTCTTCATGGCACAAGTGTTTGCTGTGCGTATATTAGTTATTGTTGGATGAAATGCCAGTTTCATGCTTGAAATCCCAAACAAAAGGGGTATTATGTTTTTATTCAGTTATCAATTGCTTTCAATCAGAGATTGACTCATGTGTAAGTTAACAGAGAGGTTTACATCTAGAGTTAATAATTTCTTATAAATATGTTAACCTTCTTAATCACATGGACAAGCCCTAAATTCTTCAATATTAAAAATTAAAAAAAAGATTCTTTAACTTGAAAATGTTTGTGAAATTTATAATGAACTAAAATCCACATTATCTTTAGAATATTGGAATAGTCCTCTTCCTTTTAATCTTGATAACCTACAGGGAATTTTAGTGACCATAATCACATCCAAACAATCAAATGTATTGACATTTGGGGAAGAGGTTTTTGGGAATATTGAAATCTATTTTAAATAACACTTCTTTAAGATAGAGTATTTTGTGAGCATAATTTCAAAAAACAATCAATGGATTCATCCAAATTTTAATATTACTCCTGGTCATGGGTACTACATGTATACATATGTACATTAAGATGGGGAACACAGCCTCGCGCGGTGGCTCAAGCCTGTAATCCCAGCACTTTGGGAGGCCGACGCGGGCTGATCAAGAGGTCAGGAGATTGAGACCATCCTGGCTAACACGGTGAAACCCCGTCTCTACTAAAAAAATACAAAAAAAACAAAAAACAAAAAAAAACCTAACCGGGCATAGTGGTGGGCGCCTGTAGTCCCAGCTACTCTGGAGGCTGAGGCAGGAGAATGGCGTAAACCCAGAAGAGGGAGCTTGCAGTGAGCTGAGATCGCACCACTCACTCCAGCCTGGGCGACAGAGCCAGACTCCGTCTCAAGGAAAAGAAAAGAAAAAAAAAAAAGATGGGAACACAGAAAGACAGAAAGTTTTTGTGTGTCTATATATTTTGACAACTTGCATGACAAGGAATATTAGGAATAAAATATACTAAATCCTCCCCAAATTTTAGATACAATCACCACCAGCTGAATAAGCAAAGACAATTTAGCTAATTTAAGTAAAACTTTTAGCTACAATTGTCAAAGAACTTGTGGCGGGGGGTGGGGGTCAGAGAAAGGCAATCCTTCAGTAACGTGCACATAACTAAAGAATCATAAATAGGTGAAACCCTGTCTCCACTAAAAGTACAAAAATTAGCTGGGCATGTTGGCAGGCGCCTGTAATCCCAGATACTCAGGAGACTGAGGCAGGAGAATCACTTGAACCTGGGAGACGGAGGTTGCAGTGATCCCAGATTGCGCCATTGCACTCCAGCCAGGGCAACAAGAGTGAAACTCCATCTCAAAACAAAAACAAAAACAAAACAAACAAACAAACGAAATCCCATAAATAAATAAACAATGAGAAAAAGGGCCAAAATACTACCAAAGACAAAGGAGTATACTTTTTTTTTTTTTAATTATTGGATTCATGATAGACTCTAATAAGTGTTAACTCCTCTTTTCCTATTTCCTTCCAACTCATAACAGAAAGTTTGGGCACAGAATTTTTTTCCCCCGAAGTATTTCAAATATAAAATGCTTCTACATGTTCTTTTTATATAGTAACCCTTAATGTATAATCATAAATGAGACATGTTCTTCGTTGTCCATTTCCTGCGTTCCTTTAGGCAATGGATGCACTCAATGTTTGAACGGAGATGTCCTACGTATATTCAGCACTTTGCTTTAAAATGATTATATTTAAAACACAGTTTGTAAGAAATTGTGTCACTTGTGAAAGGGAGCAAATGCACAAGAGAGAAAACAGCTCCCTATTTATGCTGACTTCTCTATAAAAGGATTTTAAATTAATGGGAAATTTCAACATGAAAATAAGACAGACAAGTAATTTAGATGAGAATAGAGTTTCTAAATAGTTCAAAGTGATTTCCTGATGTCATTTTAATTTAAATTCCCCAAAACAAGTCATTTCAAAATTACATTCTTAGCAGTTGAATCCAATTTCTGGTGAAATTCTAAACTAGTTCAACCTAGTTACTCTTATGAGAAAATTCTCAATTGCATATGCCTGTTTTATAGAAGTGAATGAAAAATGCTATTCTCAAATTAATAGTATGTCTCAGAAGATTTTGTTTAAAGCAAATCTTCTTGCTAGTATTAACTCTTTTTTTTTTTTTTTGAGACAGAGTTTTGCTCTTTTTGCCCAGGCTGGAGTGCAATGGTGCGATCTCGGCTCACTGCAACCTCCGCCTCCCGGGTTCAAGCGATTCTCCTGCCTCAGCCTCCCGAGTAGCTGGGATTACAGGCAGGTGCCACCACCCCGGCTAATTTTGTATTTTTGGTAGAGACGGGGTTTCTCCATGTTGGTCAGGCTGGTCTTGAACTCCCGACCTCAGGTGATCCACCTGCCTCGGCCTCCCAAAGTGCTGGGATTACAGGCGTGAGCCAACGCGCCCAGCGAGTATTAACTCTTATAAATATATGTGTATATATATAATTTTAAAATATCTATCACAAGAAAATCCTAGGTAAGAAGTAATGAGAATTAATAATTAAAACAGTTATCACTGTATACCTTTTAACAAGATGATATTTCAACATCAGAGTCACCTTTCTACGGAGGAAGAAAATAATGTCAGCTTTCCCAGTCTATTTTTGTACACACATTTCACTCTGTCACTCTGTTGCTAATTATTGAGTCACGAAACAAATCAAACCGTGGAGGTGATGATTTGAACATATCAATCTTCCTACCTCTCTCTTCTTTAAATCAGCTAAGAAAGTTTTTTTTCATGTTATTGTTTGAGTTATCTAAGAATTTTCTTAAGATTCCATCCACCTTATTCTGAGTATATCGTATTGACAATTTATGTGACAGTTTAGAGGGAAGAAAAATAATACAAAAAGTTACCATAATTTTAAGAATATATGCAATGTTATATTTATATATTTTAATTATATTACATTGCAAAATATGGTGTATGCTGCCAAAAATATTACAATTTATCCCCTTCATTTGACATTGTCATTTCCATCTAATCAACATAAACTGATTTAACTCTATGTCTATTCACTCTGAGAGCTCAGAAATAATTTTCAGAAAATGATTGTGCCTTGTAGATATGTCTGCATTATTTATGAGATATTCTCAGATCTTCCCTGAATTTCTTCTTAGTAATTGCTGCTGATACCTTGTAATCAAGTCAAATAAAACCATCATAATTTTAAATAAAACTTTGTTTTAAAATTGTTAATTTGTGTCAATTATATAATACACATACACACAAATACATTAGTATTCATATAAGAATGTGTGTGTACAAGAATATAATTATATATATGTGCACATATAAACTTAATAAATTTACATTTACACATTTATTTAAAAAATAACTAGCTTTATAATCACTGATACTTGAAATTTTATAGAAGAGTAAAATTTTAATAAACATTTTAAATCTTTCAGATGATGTGGCAAGAAAAAATGACAACTACTGTTACATATAACAATAATGCAATTATTACTAATAATTTACCAATAAAATAATTTGCCAGTAAATACTATAAACACAGTAATGTTTTTTCATTACCTTATTATATGATTCATTATGTTTCCCTCACTTTTCTAAGAATCAATCATTTAGACAAAAAAATTTGTATATTAGACTGAAAAATAGATAATTGGCCATATTGAGATGTACCAAATACATTCAAAAAATTCTTCTTATATAACATTTGTTGGTGAATGATATAGTTTGTCTGTGTCCCCACCCAAGTCTCATCTTTAATTTCCACTTGTTGTGGGAGAGACCAGGTGGGAGTCATCAGGGCAGGTCTTTCCTGTGATGTTCTCATGAGAGTGAATAAGTCTCACAAGATCTGATGGCTTTATAACGTGGTGTCTCCCTGCACAAGCTCTCTTTTTGCCTGCTGCCATGCACATCAGGTGTGACTTGCCTTCCGCCACGATTGTGAGGCCTCCCCAGCCATGTGGAACTGTAAGTCCAATTAAACCTCTTTCCTTTGTAAATTGCCTAGTTTCAGGTATGTGTTTTTCAGCAGTGTGAAAATGGACCAATACATTGAATGAGCAGATTAGTAATTAAAATAACTGCCTTCTATATATGTGGCATACTCTTTAAAGAAAAAATAATCTCCTTTAAAAATTCAGGAAACAATATATCGATGTAACTTTTTATTAATATATATTTCCAACATTATGTATTAATGTCACCACAAAGCTAATTCACATTATTATTGATGTGGTAGAGAGGCAATCAATCCATGCCTTAAAATTTATGAGAAAAATCACCTTTCTGCCTCTCAAATTTAACATGTTATATTTAGTATATATTTTCTATAACTTTTCCCCCCAGTAAAGTGGTAATCAAATTTATATCGTAAATGCAGCAACACATACAGGTTACAGATTACTTATATATTTATATATGTAAATTTATGTTATTTATTTAAATGTATACATATATGTTTATATATTTATATATTCAATCTACATGTGTATATTCACCATAAAATTGATATAGAATTATATATATATATATAAAAAATGAGTGATCGACTAGTTAATATTTATTTTCTCTCCCTAATGTCCCGATTTCTATATGAAGGCACCATCTAATTGTGCATAACACTGCATAAATGTACTTCAGGAAATTCTTATCTTCAAGAATAATGACAAAAATATTTTGGTAACTTTTACCACTAAAGACATCACTTGTAGATTTTCCAGTTGTGTTAATTTGAATATATAGCATAAACTATTCCTAAATCCATACTTCTTTACAGAAGAAGTCATTGTTGACTGGCAATGATATAAGTATATATTATTATATATAGAAAGAGAGAAGCAATAAATTTTTTATCTATATATCAAGTACCACAGTTTCACACCATTCCTGTTTCAAACATGAGGATTGGCCATAAAGGTTCATACAGAAAATATTTTCATAAGCAATCTGGCATGATCTATTAAATTTTGGCCATGAATATTTACAGAATATTCAGATATATACATATGAAATTATAGATTTAATACTAATATCCATATAATTGTTAGAACAGAATTGCCCAAATTTTACACTGGAATAATCGCATCAATGGAGATAAAATTTTAGGACAAGTTAAATATAAACATAAGAAAGAGAAATATAAACAAAAATTTACAAATACACATATACATACACATGCATACACAAACATACATATATATACACATACACAAAATTTTACCCATTGTTTTATATTTTAGAAAATTGTTTCTGAAGTCTGATATAAATAATTAATTCAATTATACATACCATGTTTTATATTTCATACATAGGCACATTTAATATTAAAAATGAAAATATTAGTTTACATATTCAAAAAATTAAAACAATGCTACCACACTAATAAGATTTAATTAACGGATATACAAAGTTATTGGAAAGGTTTGCTATTCAAGGAGAAAACATTAGGACTCTAAATAGTAATAACTAGTTGATTCAACACCTCAACAATATTTATATTCTATTTATCTTTCTAAATTAGAGAAGGGTAGGCCGGGCGCGGTGGCTCACGCCTGTAATCCCAGCACTTTGGGAGGCTGAGGCTGTGGGATCACGAGGTCGGGAGATAGAGACCATCCTGGCTAACATGGCGAAACCCCTTCTCTACTAAAAGTACAAATAAATAAATAAATAAATAAAATTAGCCGGGCGTGGTGGCGGGTGCCTGTGGCCCCAGCTACTCGGGAGGCTGAGGCAGGAGAATGGCGTGAACCCGGGAGGCGGAGCTTGCGGTGAGCCACTGCACTCAAGCTGGGGAGACAGAAGGAGACTCTGTCGAAAAAAAAAAAAAGTTGGCCAAGGACAATGCCTCTTTAAATTAAGGCCATGTAAACTCTGACTGTTCCAACTACATTGTCTCATCTTGGTTGCAAGAATTTGAGTAAAACATTTATATCTGAGAAAGAAGTCCAAGGAAAAATTAATCATGCACTAATCCATTGAGGAAGATGATTTCAGGGAGAAACTGCATTAGTTGTCTGAATATCTAATAAAATTATTTTGCCAGTATCAGTATTGCATAGTAGATGCATTTATACACAGATGTACCCTTTATTGGAAGCATATATAAACACCAGAAATACAAAGTATTTGCAACATCAAAGCAACATCATAAAGCAATTGATAATAATTTTCCATCCAGGAATAGCTGAGTTTGGTCTCTGGCTTATTTTTGTAAAATATGTGCCTGGATGAGGAGTGACTCATTGCTATGCTTTCTTTCTTCTTTTCCCCAGCTTTACTGAGATATGATTTATAAATATATATGGATACATTTAGGCTATACAACATGATATTTTGATACTGTGTATACACTGTGAAGTGATTACCACAAATTAAGAAACATATCACATCACATAGTTACATTTGTGTGTCTCTGTGTGTGTGTGTGTGTTAGTGGTGGGAACAGTTTTAATCTACTCTCTTCCCAAAAATCAGCACATTGTTATTAACTATGGTCACCATGTTGTGTGTTAGGATTCCAGTACTTATTCATCTCATAGCTCATAGCCCCTATAACAAATATCCTCCTCTTTCTCCCTTCCTCCAGTCCCTGGTAATCACCATTCTACTCCGTTACTATGAGTTTGGTTTTTTTAGATTCCACATACAGGTGAGATCATTCAGTATTTGTCTTTCTGTCTCTGGCTTATTTCACTTAGCATTATGTCCTCAAGACTCATCCATGTGGTTGCAAATGACAGAATCTCCTTCTTCTTTAAGGTTGAATAATATTCCTGTGTGTGTGTGTGTGTGTGTGTGTGTGTGTGATATTTTCTTTATCCATTCATCTATCATTGGACACTTAAGTTGTTTGCACTTGTTGGCTATTGTGGCTGCAACAGACATGAGATTGTCTTCTTTCTTAGTGTTTTTCATGACTTTTGTCTTAGAGAATTCCACTAAAGTTCACTATTGCTAACTACTCCTTTACTAATCATTCTTTGTACTGTTTGTGTATCTTTATTAGGTAACTTTTTCACTCTTTTACAGCTTCCTTGAGCCAAAATTTCCCCATTGAAACTTTGTTTTACCAGTAGGTAACATATTTTCGCTGAAAGTGAAGTTCTACGAGATCTCCTTCTGCGACACGTGTGATCTGCTGCAAATCCATGACATTTTTTCATTGTTCCTTTTGTTCTTTTGTTGAATTAACTTTCTTTCTATTGTGGGCACCTGCACATTTCTATTGTTTCACAGCCTGTACCATTCCTGACATTAATTCTAGGTACAGTGAGAGGAGCTATTTATTTCCTTTATGAAGCTTAATTATTTTGGCAGTAATAACACAATTTACAGTACATTTATATTGAGAAAATGAAAATATTTATCTTAATAATTCAACAAATAGACTTAGCATGCTATTTACTCATCCAATCTTCATAGCAATACTGCAAAATAGATAAAATTATTATCAATTTGTCAGATGAAACAACTGAGGCTCGGAGAGGTTTCATGGATTGCTCTGGGCCATAAGGCTAGAATGTAGAAGAGCTGGGATTTCATCCCAGGAATTCAGAGTCCATATTCTTAAGTGCTATGTAAAATAACCTTCAATGAGGACAAACTTAGCCATTCATGTATGTATACATATAAGGTCTCACATTTTAGTGGGTTATCTGTGCTGTCAGCTGTATACATGGGCATTATTCCTTCATTATCGTATGTGTGCTCAGTGACATATAAAAAATTACTATAATCTTAGCAGCCTAAAACAAGCATTTTATGTTATATTTTCCATAGGTCAGAAATCCAGGCACAATTTATCTGAATTGTCTGATCAGGATCTGTAAAGGCTGCAATCAATGTAATTGCTGGGCTACCTACTTATCTAGAGGTGTAGGTTGGAAAGAGCTGCTTCTAAGTTCCCTCAGGTTGTTAGCAAACTCCATCCGGTAATTATAAATCTGAGGTCTTTGCATTTGTGGTAGTGGTCTGCTTCTCTACGCTGTCCACAGATGCTTGCCATGTGGTCCTCTCTATGTGCTCACAACAGGGAGACTTACCTCTTCAAGACAAGCAGGAGGGCAACCCTCTGAAGTATGCTAAGACTGAGTCCTACAGAATGTAAACTAATCATGAAGGTGACATCCTATATTACCTTTGCCATATTCTATTGGTTAGAAGCAACTTGCCAGTCCCACCCCTACTCAAAAAGAGGGAATTATACAAAGTTGTGAATACTAGGAAATGGCAAAATATTGGAGGGAGAGTCCCTCAGGATCTGTCCACTGGAATCATTATGGTCATTCTAGGTACTAAGACAAAATTCTATCCCTTGGTTTGAATTCAGGTAGAAAATTTGGAGGAAAGGAATCTTCTTCCATGACACTTTTTGAATCTGAGTGAGTAGCCACAAACTTTCTAGCATTCGTCAGAGTGGCCAACATTATAACTCTGGAATTGCAATATGTATTATTGTTAGAAGATTAATCAGATTTTGCTCAGTCTTAGTCCCTTATGTTTCAAGCTCCTGCCCATCAATTCATCCAATCAGGAGGATTCCACTAAAGTTCTGTTCCCCTGCGGGCTTCGAAGTGGCAGAGCTAAAGGAAAATATGATTACAGTTTCTTCTTAGAATATTAGAAAGAAGTTGTAAGTGAGATGTATTTCAACTCTGATTATTTTATTGATGGATGTTCATTGGCCTATGCACAATTGATCCAGGCAGTCCCACAGTGCTCAGCCTAGGCACCTAATTGAGCTTTTAGAGAACAATACCTAGTGCATTGAGCATGATTTCAAGAAGAAGAAGCAAAAACAAGATCCTTCTTGAAATTGGCCCCTATTGAATTTGAACTGGTTCATGATGGTACTTAAATTACTTTTCATGTTACCCAGTTTTAACTGTGCCACTTACAAAAAGGCTATGTTTGTTTCCGATTTAACTTGTGGAAACTTTTTTTTTTCTATTTTTAACAGTTTTAAAAAACTCTGGAAAGTCTAGTTTTAAGAAAAGTTGAAAGCATTAGCTAAGATACTACCAATTAAAAATAATATGTAAAAAACTATGTGTTTTATATACACACACAGCAAAGAAAAATTAAGAAATTCTGCATTTAAATAATTCAATTTCTTTGAAAGAAATGAGTGCAGGTATATATGGATGTGGAATTCAGGGCACCAAAAATATTGAATGTGCTTGTGCTCTGCTCATACGCTTAACACTTAATGTATTATTAAAGACAGCTCCAGGCAAAACTCCTCCTCTAAAGATTGGAAAGGCCATTTCATGGACAAAAAAATACCCAGGGCATAATCTGGCTTTGTGTACTCATATACTTAATTACAATTTGATATAACGTTTAAAAAAATGTGATAATCCTTCCAATGTGGGATAAAAACTGCTTGGAAATGACTCATCTGGACAACAGTATTATTCTACAAGATACTTAGGGAATAAAATGTGCTGGTCAATCTTCAATCTGAGGTCTTCAGCGTGTGGTCTCAACTGTATTCTTGAATACAATAGTAGACAAAAACAAAGCCATAAATGGAACATTCTTCGTGTTCCATGGAGAGTTCACATATATTATCTCATTAGATCTGCAAAATAATGCTAGAAAGTGGACATTCGTTTAATCTCGACTTCAAATATATAAAAAAATAGGAGGCACCCAGATTTCATTACTCTTGCCACAATACTTTTTCAAGAGAATACAAACTGTATTTTCCATCACCAAACAGATTTCAAGAATCGGCTCTTAATATAATGTTAAGACGTGGCACAGTAAAATTATTAGATATTTTGGTTAAAATCATGGTTTCACTATTTAATAGATCTGAAAAGTTGAGCTTTTTACCTGACATTTCTGTGTCTTATTTGGTTTCTCTGTCAAATAAATAACAGAACATCTATAAAATATTGTTGATGTATATAATGAAATAGACTATATTAATATAACTCGTATGTTAAGTTCGATTTGGAAAACAAATACTTTCTCAAAATTTTATTTTCCTACTGTTTCAACGAATGCAAGTTTGAAGACAGACCGATTAGTTTTAATGTTCTTGGAAGCATCGGTAAAGAATACTGTCACTGGCCGGGCGCGGTGGCTCAAGCCTGTAATCCCAGCACTTTGGGAGGCCGAGACGGGCGGATCATGAGGTCAGGAGATCGAGACCATCCTGGCTGTCACAGTGAAACCCCCGTATTCTACTAAAAAATACAAAACTAGTCAAGCCGGCGTGGTGCCCAGTCCCAGCTACCGAGGCTGAGGCAGGAGAGAATGGCGTGAACTCCGAGAGTGAGGAGCTTGCGTGAGCTGAGATCCGCCACTGCACTCCAGCCCAGGATAGAGCAAGACCTGCCTCCCCAAAAAAATACTATCACTTATTCTGAGACTGATAAAGCGAAGTCCTCCAAATCTATTGATACTTATTGCTATCTGTGAATACTGTATCCTGGACTACAGAGTAAAATAAATTATCATAAGAAAGAAGAGATCCTGCTCTTGTCTCTAAGGACTACATTACATATTAATTGGACAATTTAGAAATGAAAATTCACTATGTCCTCTTATTTAGAGCTCTAAAATGTGTAATCTTACTTGATTCACTTAAAACAAAGGATCTATCATGTAAATAGACACATAAAACAAAGTTTTTTGTATATATATGTGTGTGTGTATTTACAGATATAAACAGATACACAAATAGATCAATGGATATTCTGCTTTTCAAAAAACTAGGTATCTAATATTAGGTAGCATTTAATCTTAACCTATAACTATTTAAATGTTAGAAAAATAATTGAAATGTTATAAACACTGTATTTTAATACAGTGTTCACATATAGATTTGAATCAATCTCAATCTCAAGTAGACATACTAATCTTGTGACTTCAAGAAAAAATAAACCTCATCCAGTATCATTTTAAAAAATGTCTTTAATATATATTTTGTAGGTACCTATCTTGAGCCAAGCACTGTTATTTTATACTGATTAGATGTATAATAAATATATCATAACTGTTAAAAATGAAGAAAATAATAAAAGAGGAAAGAGTAAAAGAAGAAAGGAATAACTTCTTTTAGGTCAAGGTCTAATTAATATCTTGACCTTGCCCTCAAGATATTAATTAGATAATAAGATGTGTATCTTTGTAACAGCCTATATTAATTAGTATTAGATCATAAACACAATACCTTGAATGCTAAATAAGAGGTAAAACTGGTCTATGGAAGCAAAAGCACTGAAGAGGTCGGCTGCGGCTCGCTCAATCCCAGCACTTCTAGGAGGCCGAGATGCACGGATCACGAGGTCAGGAGTTTGAGACTATCCTGGCTAACACGGTGAAAACCCCGCCCCTCACCAAAAAATACAGAAAACTAGCCGGCTGCAGGTGGTGGGCTCTGTAGTCCCAGCTGCTCGGGAGGCTGAGGCAGGAGAATGGCATGTGAAAACCCGAGGCGGAGTTTGCAATGAGCTGAGATCCAAGCATTGCACTCCAGGTTTGGCATATTAGCGAAGACCTGTCTCCCAAAAAAAAAAAAAAGTACTGAAGAAAAGAATGACATATTAGGTTTTTTTTTTTTTTTTGATGACTAGTAATTTTTATTATTTGTGTGGTGTGTCTTTAGGCGTTTCTCTATAGAGGATTACATTATCTGCAATAAATATAGTTAACTGTACTTACTTACAGTTAACTGTATGCCTTTTGTTTCATTCCCTTTTGTAATTTTCTTGGCTAGAACCATCAGTACAGTGTTGAATATAAATAATAAGAGAAGACACCTCTATGCTGTTTTTGATCTGAAGAATACAATTTTCAGTCTTCAACATTAAGTATAATGTTATTTGCGGATTTAGCATTGAAGCCCTTTATTAAGTTGCAGAAATTTAATATCTATTCCTAGTTTACTGAGTGATTTTATCATGCATAGTTTTTGGATTGTATCAAATTATTTTGATAATCAAATATGTTTAATTGTTGCATCTATATTTACAGCTGATATTGTTCTGTGGCTTTCTTTTCTTTTAATGTCTTTGTCTAGTTTTAATATTACAGCAATATTAGCCCTAAGGATGAGTCAGAAATGCTCGTCATCTTCTATTTTTCAAAAGATTTTGTGAAAAATTGATGCAAATTCTTCTTTAAATTTTTGCTAGAATTCACAATTGAAGCCATTCATTCCTTGGCTTTTTCTTGTGGAAAGTTGTTAATATTTTAGGGTTTGCTTTTCTTTAAATCACTAATTCACTCATTCTACTTGTTGAAAGTCTACTTTTTAAAAAATTTTTGAGTCAGTTATGGTAGTTTTCTCTTTCTAGGCATTTGTCCATTTCAAAAAGGTTGTCTAATTTCTTGGCATACTATCGTTACAGTACTCATTTAATTTTTCTTTCCTTATAGAGGGGAGTAATGCTCCCTCTTTCATTTCTAGCTTTAGTAATTTGAATCTTCTTTTTTTTTTTCTTTCCTTGAGCAGTCTAGCTAAATTTGCTCAATTTGTTGATCTTTATAAGAATCAAATTTTGGCAATGTATTCTTGACTCTCAAATCTTTATTATTGCCTTACTTCTACTTGCTTTGGGCTTAATTTTCTGTTATTTTTCTTGGTATGTAAGGTAGAATGTTGGCTTATTAATTTGAGATTTTAAAAATTCTTTAATGTAAGCATTTACATCTCTAACTTTCCTTCTGGACACTGTTTCAGATGCTTCCCATAAATTTTGATAATTTGGGATTTTGTTTTTATTCACTTCACAGTGTTTTCTAATTACTTTTGCTATTTCTTCTTTGACTCAGTTGTATAGGAGCTTTTATTTCTTTAATTTCCACATATTTTTGAATTTTCTAAATGTTATTCTATTGATTTCTAGCTTCCTTCTATTGTGAGAATAACATACCTTCTATTATTTCAGTCCCTTCATATTTATTGAGACTTTTTTTATGGTCTAACATATGGTCTCTACAGGAGAATGTTGCATGTACACTTAATAAGAATGTGTATTCTGTTGTTTTTGAGTGGCTTGTTCTATAGATACTTATTAGTTCTAGTTGCTGTATGGTGTTGTTCAAGTTTTTTATTTTATTGTTGAGCTTCTGTTTAGTCATTATATCCATTATTCATAGAGGAATATTAGAGTCTCTAACTCTTATTGTTGAATTTTAAATTTAAACTTTAATTCTTTACAGCTTTTGCTTGATGTATTTTTGGGCTTTCTTATGAGTTGCATAAATGTTTATAATTACTATATCTTCTCAAACTGACACTTTTATTATCATAAAATATCCTTCTTTGTCTCCAGAAATTTTTCTTGTTTTCCTGTTAGGTTAGGTTACATTGTTTTTTTAGTAATTAGTATAGCCACCGCAACTCTTTTTAAATTTCAGTTTGCATGACAAATCTTTTCTTATCTTTTACTGTAAGCTATTTTGTCTTTAAATATAGAGGTTAAAGTAGGCAGTATGTAGCTGGGTCCTATATCTTAATATTCTTCCTGACTCAGCCTTTTAATTAAAATGTTTAAATTATTTACAGTTGACCCTTTAACATTGTGACAGGTAAGTGTGCCAAACCCCTCACATAGTTGAAAAGCCATGTATAGCATTCAACTACCACAAAACTTAACTACTAATAGCCTACTGTTAACCCCAAGCCTTACTGATATTACAAACTGTCAATTAATACATTTTATATGTTATATATATTGTATACTGCATTCTTAAAGTAAGCTAGAGAAAAGCAAATAATATTAAGAAAATTATAAGAGAAAATATATTTACTTTTTGTTAAGTGGAAGTGGATAACCATAAAATTCTTCATCCTCTTAGTCTTCACATTGAGTAGCCTGAGGAGGAAGTAGAGACGGGGTTGATTTTGCTGTCTCTGGTTGGCAAAGGTGGAAGAGGTGGAGAAGGTGGAACTTGAGGTAACAGAGACAGGTACATTAGTGTAACTTTTATTGAACAAAATTCGCATGTAAGTAGACACACATAATTTAGCCTCTGTTGTGCTAGGGTCAATTGTATATTACATATAGTTACTGGTAACATAGGAGTTATCTGACATTTAGCTGTAATTCTGATATTTAGCTGTAAATCTGACATTTAGCTGTATTTTTTCTATATATCATAGGACATTTTAATTCATTGATACATCTATTTCTTCCTATTGTGACAATGCATATTTTCAGTTATTTCATTACTGACTGTTCTGGGGATTAACTTCTCAATTTATAGGAATGTATTTACATTAATACCGATTTAATTTCAACAATGTTATGGTTAATATTAGGTGTCAGTTTGAGTGGGTTGAGGGATGCCTAGATGGCTGGTGAAGCATTGTTTCTGGGTGTTTCTCTAAGGGTGTTTTCAGAGGTGATTGATATGTGAATCAGTGGATTGGTAAAGGAAGACCTGCCCTCAACGAGGAAAAGCAGGGATCCAATGGACTGCCAGTGTGGCTAGAACAAAGCAGGCAGAAGAGGAGCATTCTGCTTGCTGGGTTCCTCACTCTCTCCCTTCTCCATCAGGGACTAATATGAATCGTACACAAACACTTTGTTCATGTATAGCTCTGTTCTACTCCTTCCTTTATGCCAGTATTGTATTATAATATCTGTATACAGTGTGTACAAACTTTACTTTTGTAGTTATTGCTTTATGCAACTGCCCTTTATATTAGAAAAAAATAAAGAGGAGTCATAAATCTATAGTACATTTATGCTATTATTTTTACTTATGTAGTTACCTTTACTGGTACTCTTTAATTTTTTTCTGGATTTATGTTATTTTCTAATGTTTTTTCACTTCAGACTATAGGACACATTTTAGCATTTGTTTTACATTGGTCTTCTAGAAACAGCACTCTCAGAATTTGGTTTATCCCAAAATATCATAATTTCTGTTGCATTTTTTGAAAGAAAATGTTGATACATATAGAATCATTATTTACAGTTATTTTACGTACACATTTTAAATGTGTCATCTCACTGCTTTTTGGGCTACATAGTTTTTCATAAAAAATGATCATTAACCTTATTGAGGATTCTTGTGTGTGTTGAGCTGATTCATTCTGACTATTTTCAAATATGTATCTTTTGTGTTTTGGCCATTTGATTATGATATGTGTCTACATGTACTTACATATTTTTGAATTTACCTTTATTGAAGCTTATTGAGCTTCTTAAATGTGAAGATTAATAATTTTCATGAGATTTGGGAAGTTTTTTTTAATTTCTTCAAATAGAGATGCTCTTCGACTTACATTAGGGTTATGTCTGATTAAACCATTTGTAAATTCTATAAAACATGTATTCCTTATTTTGTGTGGCCACTGAAGTTTCTGCTTGGTTGCCTTAGTGGTCAGCTGATGACTGGAAAGAGAGTTCTCCTTAAATACCCCAACTCAATAAATTCTCTATATTTAAAAAAAATATGGTGTGCATGTCATGGTATACCCTTAACACTCAGCCTTGCCATTTACCAGTTTGCCTTAGCTATCAAATCCTACTTGTGCAGAGTGTCAATGTCAACTAGAAGTGAGAGCTTGAGGCCTTTTCAGGTCTTTCCTGAGCATGCACACGGCCGCACAAGTAATCATGGAATTCTAGATTCCCAGGAATATGTCAATGCTTTTCAAAAGTGCTATAGCATCTGCTGTAAACTCTATTGTGTCATCCTATCCCCAAATTCATAGTTAAGCCCTGACTCCCAGTATGACTGTATTCAGAGAGAGGGCCTTTAGGAGGCATTAAAGTTAAATAATGTCATAAGGATGGAACTCTAATTCAATGGACTATGACCTTATAAGAAGAAGAGAGAGATCTCCTCTCTCTCCAACATGTGAGGACACAGTAAAAGGATCGCTATCTGCAAGCCAGAAAAAGATCCCTCACCAGAAACCAATGGTGGTAGCACCCTGATGGCAAAATTCCTCTAAAACTATATGAGATAAATTTCTGTTGTTCAATCCATCCAATTGATGTTATTTTCTTATGACACACACGTAGGTTATTAATACAGCATCCCTTTTCTCAGCTTTTCCATTGAAGTTTTTTGATTAATGTATTGTTTGACACAACTTTTATCCCTTACTCCAACAACTTCAACATTACACTTGCCTGTAAATATTTTCAACAAATGCTCCCCAGGAGAAGCTTCTAGTATAATGTGTGTTTGAACAATGTCTAAAAAGTTAAGCTTTTTATATGGGGAGTTTCCAGAGAACCTCCAGACAGGTCAGATAATATTGTTTTGTTTTTGTTTTTGTTTGCTTTCTTTCTTTCTTTCTTTCTTTCTTTCTTTCTTTCTCTCTCTCTCTCTCTCTCTCTTTCTTTCTTTCTTTCTTTCTTTCTTTCTTTCTTTCTTTCTTTCTTTCTTTCTTTTATTAGAATGAGTATTTGAAATAACAGCAACTCTATTCTGTTGCCTTGGTACTAGGAACATGACTGCTGTAATATTTTACAAGTCTATACCTGGGCTAGAGATCACTGCATAGGGTGAGGGCAAATTAAAATGTCATCCATCTCACTGTTCTTATCAATATTTAGCCATTTTCAAAATGACTGTAGGGCAATGCCTAAGAGAAATAAAATTTCTCGTTACATAGCAGTTCTCTCATTTAGATATTATTGCAGATTGTTAAAACATATATTTTTACTTGTGTGTGTAAATTTATTTAAAAGTAAATAATAGTTATTTAAAGTCCTTTTTCTCTCTTTTTAAACAATCCTTCAGGTCTGTGGTCCGAATTTAAACAACCTATGTGCTATGGTGTGAATATTCTCACTTTCCACTCCAAAAAAAAAAGAAAATTATATATTGAGAAACCATCCCTTAAGGCAATGATTTTATAAAGTGGGGCTCTGGGGTGATGGTTAACTCATAAGTGTGAAACCCTCATGATTGGAATTAGTGCCCTTCTTAAGGGGCACAAGATAGCTGCTTTATCCATGTGAGAACACAATAAAATTACTTCCACAATGTATGAAACAAGAGACAGGTTCTCCCACGGAATCTCTCAACACATTGATGTTGAACTTCACAGCATCCAGAACTATGAGAAATACATTTCTGTTCTTTATGAGCCACCCAGTATATGGTAACTTGTAATAGCAGATCACAATGAACAAAGACACTGTGTCATTTAAAAAATCTTAACCAGTAATTTAATTTAAAATGATCCAAATTTCTAGTGCATCCAGACAACTAAATGATGGTAAAAGAAAATGGTGTCCAAAGCAACTCAACTTCAACATATGCCCACTGAATTTCCATAGGTTCACAAAAGAATGAAACCTTATGTTCAAAAGTCACAAATTAGCTAAGAAAATAAGAAAGCATAATTGACAAATAATAAATCAAAATTAATACTAGAAGATTTAAAATCCTGATGATTTTGACAGTAGAAGTGGATATAAATTAACATAATAATTGTTCACAGAGATAAGAAAGGCTTGTACATCTGAATAATAAAATATGTAGATTTTAGTATAAATTAAATTTGCTTAAAAATTCTTAAAATTTATAAATGTATGTACACACACATGCACATATATTTATACATACAATTATTAAAATTATCAAAATGTAAGTAAGCATCAGATTAAAAATAAGGAATATAACAGGTTTTAAGTAAAGAAAGCAAAATGGAAAATATGATGTGTTGAAGAGCCATGGATGTACAAGATAGTAAAGATGAATATACATTAAATCAGAGTTCCAACAAATAGAAACAGTGAAAAAATATTTGAAGACACATTAGCCAAAACATTTCCAGAATTTTTGAGAAACACTGATTTTTTAATATAGCCACCTAAATAAATCAATTAAAAATTTTTCTTAATCAGAATCCTGGGAAATGTAAATAAAATAAAGTCACACCTAGACATAATATAATTAAACCACAGAATATTGATGACAAAGAAATTATCTGTGAAATATCTAAAAAAAAATGTACCCCCTTTCACATCCATACACCCACACATAGAAGAGGCATAAACGTTTGGCTGACAGCTAACTTCTTAACATCAATAGTGAAGACAGAAGTCCAGTAGGATAGAAAAATAAGTTGCCTACTGACTTCCATGAATTGTCTTATGCAGAAAAAGGGGATGGTCTCAAATTTTGCAAAAACATGACACAATGTTTTTACACCCATATATAGTTTATCCCAGTGTTTAGTACTACAAACTTTTGTAAAACAATTCATAGATAGAATCAGATTAATGGCTTTGTACAAAAAATTACAACTCATGGGAATTTATTTTAAGGGAAATAGCGTTTACTACTATCTTAAAAATTAAAATAATATAAATGATAATAGTCATGAATTTTAGCATAACAATGAAATATTGTACTGCCAGTAAAAATAAAAACAATAAAGATAGTGTGCTGACATACAAAATGCTTAAGTACAAGATGAAAATAAAAATTATACAACTGCTACATTAGAATTATTTAATAGTAGGCATACATTTAAAGAAGGTCTCAGAGAGAGAGAAAAAATTTAATGCTTCATGACTAATTTCATATTATTCCATTTTTATTTCCAATAAAATTTTTGTAGTACCTATTCCTCTGTGAATTATTCTTTTTGTAAATTTTTATGAATTCAGATAATCATGAGCAGCATATATTTGTTGAATAAGAAAATTTATAAGATTGTATATTTCGTTTATATTTAGAATAAATTACAACTTTTTATGGAATATTTATAATCTAATGAAGACAAAAGACAATCAATATATATGGATGGACATCTTAAATGTTTTTTTTTTTTTTTACAAAGTTGCAGAAAATGATTCTGCTTAAGTTTAACAAAAGTAGAGTTTCTAAGACTGCTTTAAGATAAATTATGTGACAAGAGAAAGTTGAAGAATCATTCAGAAATGGACAAAACCAGTGCTTATTTCAGAAATTAAGATAGAAGTCTTGTTGTATTAATTCTTTTTTTCTTTTGAGACGAAGTCTCGCTCTGTCGCCCAGGATGGAGTGCAGTGATGCAACCTTAGCTCACTGCAACCTCCGCCTCCTGGTTTCAGGCGATTCTCCTACCTCAGCCTCCTGAGTAGCTGGGATCACAGGTGCATGCCACCACTCCACACAAATTTTTGTATTTTTAGTAGAGATGGAGTTTCACCATGATGGCCAGGTTGCTCTCAAACTCCTGGCTTCAGGTGATCTGTCCATCTTGGCCTTCCAAAGTGCTGGGATTACAGGCATGAGCCACTGTGCCTGGCCATTGTATTAATTTTCTGTGATCAACTACTGTAACAAATTACTACAAATTTAGTGGCTTAAAGCAACACAAATGAATTATTTTGTCATTCTGTAGTTTCAGAAGTCGGATCAAGGTTTCAGCAGAACTATTGTCTTTATGGAAGCCTTAAGGAGAACTTTTTCCCTTGACCTTTTCAACTTTGAGAGGCTGCACACGTCCCTTAGCCTGTCACCCCTTGCTTCATCATTAAAGTCAACAAGATCAGGAAAAGCCCTTTTCACACTCTCACTTCTCTGGTTCCACCTCTTCTGTGTCCCTCTTCTGCTTTCAAGGATCCTTGTGATTACATTACGCCCACCTAGCCACAGATTCTGAGGATTATAACATTTATATATAATATCTGTATATATTTATTATATCATATATAATATACTTAAATATGTATTATATATAATACATATACATATATTATTAAACACATATTTATATATGTATATACTATTATATATACATAATACATAAATAATATATATTTCAATGATATATAATATACACAATATATCATATATACATATTATGATGTATGTAAACATATAATAGCATATATGTATATACTATGTATATCTAAATGTTCTAATCCCCAGAATTATATAATGCATAATATATACAATATGTATTATATATATTTATACAAAATGTTCTAATATATACATATTATATACATATATGCATGTATACATTATACATACATATACACATATATACATAATATATATGAGCATCTTTATACATAACCATATATATGTATTATATGTATTCTATATATATTACATATATGGTAGGCAAGGGGTAGTAGTGCTGGTTATTCTACCGACCTAACTCAACAATATTTTCAGGATGCTGTTACTGGAATAAATCAGCTCTTTATATTTTTTTTTTGTCTTTCCACACATCATTTAAAATTCCAAGGAAGAAAACACAATTAACACAGGTTGGGTGATTATAATCCATTACTGGCCCATGGGATGGAGTTGTGATTCTCATAATTTCTGTGCTAAATTAAAAAGAACTCCTTGAAGTAGATTGAGGTGTTGCTATCACACAAGACGAATAAATGAAACAAACCACAGAACAACAACTGTTTAATGTAAGTATTAAAATGTAAGCACACTAGCTAACAAAGCAAATGGAAACATTTAATTTAAACAGTAATATCAATACTTATTTTCCAAAGTGCATTTCTCAGTACATTAGTAGATTGGTTGATATGACTTTACATAAATAAGAAAAATATTATTGCTTCACAGTCATATATTTTGAGAGCTAGTATAAGCACATCCCTTTTTGGACATTTATCAAATAAATCAGTAAACCAAAACATTGTGAAATTTTGTGTTTAAAAATGCAAACCCAGTGATTCCTAATTTATTTGAGTAGAAAATTTTATTTTTAAAAATTGCATTATTAATTTTAATGAAACACCTAAAATGATACATTCATGGGAAAGGATTCCATAGAGTATCTTTTCTGAAAGCCAGTGAATGATAAAACATTATTTTACTTGCAGTACAATAAGATTCTGTGAAAATTCATAGTTTGCATTTAAAGTAAAATTTTCATTATGAAAGTAGAAATCAATAACAGAAGGAAAATTGGAAAATTCATTAATATGTGAAGTTAAACAGCACACTTCTGAAAAACGAATTGCCAAAGGAAAAAAATCACAAGGGACATAAAAAAGATGCTGAGACAAGTGAAAATGAAAACACAACACACCTAACTTTATGGGATGCAGCAGAAACAGTTCTATGAGACAAGTTTATAGTGATAAACATTAAGAGAAAAGAAAGATCTCAAATAATCTAACTTTATATCTCAAGGAACTGTATAAGGAACAAACTAACTCCAAAATCAGCAGAATGTCAGAAATAATAAATACTGGAGTAGAAATATTAACAAATGAAATGGAGACTGAAAAAGCAATATAAAAATAAATAAAACAGAGTCTTTTTGAAAAGATAAACAAAATTGACAAACTTTAGCTAGACTACAAAAAAGATAAATAAAATTAGAAATGAAAAACTATATATTAATATTAATATAAACATACAAATAAATCAGAAGAGACTACTACAAACAGATATGCACAAGCAACTTGGAAATGCAGGACAAATGGCTAATTCCTAAAACCATACAACTTACTAAAGCTTATCTGGAAGGAACACTAAATCTGAATAGACCAATAATGAGTAAGGAGGCTGAATCAGTAATCAAAAACCTCCCAATGAAGCAAAGCCAAAGATCTGATGGCCTCACTGGTGAATTTTGCCAAATATTTAAGAAGTGACAAAGATCAAACCTTCTCAAACTCTTCCAAAAAATTGAAAAGGAGGGAACTCATCTTTCAAGGCCAGCATTACCTTTATATCAAAGTTGGACATTGATAGTACAAAAAAAGAAAAAAAAAAAAAGAGAAAATTACAGGCCAATATCTCTGATAAATATAAATGCAAAATTTTCAAAGTACTAACAAACTGAATTAAAAAAACACATTAAAAGGGTCACCTACCATAATCAAGTGAATTTATCTTTAAGATGCACTGATAGTTTAAACAGATAAATCTTTAAATGTGACACACCACATTAAAATAATAATAGATAAAAAAATAATGTGATCATTTTAATAATTGCATAAAAGGCATGTGAGGAATTCAGTAAAGCTCCAAGCACATAATTAACATACAAAAATCAGTAGTGTTACTATTCACTACTAATAAACAAGCCAAAAAGAGAAATCAAGAAAATGATTCCATTTACCATAGCTTTACAAAACCCTTAAGAATGAATTAAATCAGAAAGGTGAAAGATCAATGCACTGAAAACTATAAGACATTTATAAAAGAAATTGAAGATGACACAAATAAATGGATAACCATTTAATAACCTGTGTTCATAAATTTGTTGAAATAATATTGCTAAAATATACATACCACCCAAAGAATTCTACAAGTATAATGTCAAAGTTCCAATGACATTTTTCATATAAATACAAAAAATAGAAAAAAAAATAGTATTCATAAGTTTTGTATGGAATCACAAAAGACCTTGCATAGCCAAAGCAATCTTGAAAAAGAAAAAAAAAAAAAAGCTGACGGTATTATACTACCTGATTTCAAAATATACTACAAAGCTATAGTAATTAAAACAGCATGCTGCTTCCATTAAAAGGGGCATATGGTCCAATGGTACAGAATAGAGAGACTAGAAATAAATTTACACATTTACAGTCAATTAATCTTCACCAAGTGTCCAGGATCAATGAGGAAATTACAGTCTTCAATAAATGATGGTGGGGAAACTAGATGTCATTCAGAAGAATGAAATTGGACCATTATCTTATGCCATATACAAAAATCAACTCAAAATGTATTAAAGACTTAAATGTTAGACCTGAAACTGTAAAACTACTAAAAGAAAATATAGAAAAAATACTTTTTGACATTGGATTTGAAATCAGTTTTTGGATATGACCCTAAGAGCATAGGCATCAAAAACAAAAACAGACAAATGGGATAGCATCAAATTAAACATCTTTTGTGTAAAAAAGGAATCAATCAACAGAATGAAGAGACCTACAGAAGGGGAGAAATATTTTGAAATCATATATCTGATAAGGACTTGATATCCAAATATATAAGGAATTCAGTCAACTTAATAGGAAGAAGACACACAACCCAATTAAAATATGGGAAAAGGCTCTGAATACATATGTCTTAAAATAAAAAGTAGCCAAAAGCTATTTTTTTTTAAGTTTCAACATCACTAATCATCAAATAAATGCAAAATAAAATGAAAAGGAGATATCACTGCACATGTGTTAGAATGACTATATGGATGACATGGTTTGGCTCTGTGTCCCCACCTAAATCTCATACCCAGTTGTAATCCCCATAATCCCCACGTGTCAAGGGAGGGACCTAGTGGGAGGTGATTGGGTCATGGGGGTGGCTTCCCCCATGCTATTCTCGTGATAGTGAGTTCTCATGAGATCTGATGATTTTGTAAGTATGACAGTTCCTCCTGCACACACTCTCCTTCCTGTTACCTTGGAAGACTTACCTGCTTCTCCTTCTCTGTGATTGTAAGTTTCCTGAAGCCTCCCCAGTCATGTGGAAATGTAAGTCAATTAATCCTTTTTCATTTATAAATTACTCAGTCCCGGGAAGTTCTTCATAGCAATGTGAAAGCAGACCAATACAATGGCTGTTATTGAGAGGAGGTGCCAGCTGGGCTTCGGGGTGGAGTAGGGCTCAGAGAGCTGTAAAACTCACTCATTTCCTGCATCAGGACTTACTTTGATCCTGGATGAATAATACTGAAAATATATGCTTAAAATATTCCTAACACTAGGATTTGTGCATGTGTATTCTTCCCCGAGAAAGCTATAAACAGCAAAACTTTTGCTGTAAGTTTCCCTGTGTCCTCTCTCCCTTCCCCCTCCCCCAAAACTAAAAGGAATGTTAACTGCCCGTTTTTCTGTGACCATTGGACCTTACCTATATTCCCAATTTCAATTCCTTGTAAACATACTTTGTAAAGTCCTTTAAGATTCTGTCACCTTTGCCATGCCGCTGCAAGGTCATAAAGTAGATAAAACCTAAGTTGCAATTCCGATTCTCCTCAAAATCTAGGACATGTCACAAAATAATGTACTGCATTTGTTTCTCACTCTGGTAACATCTTTCCGCTGCAAGTATTTCCCACCTTAAAGAGTTTAAAAGGCAATCGTATAATCTAACTCTGGCTACAGGTTCGGGACCCCTTCCATGCCTTGGAAGCTTTGTACTCTTGCTCTGCTCAATAAAACCTATTGCTCACTCTCTCTTGGTCGGTGTCTCTATCACTCGCCACGGTCAGCCACCATACCAACTCTTTGGCATGGTTAGGCAAGAACCTTAGGCATTACGTTATCAAAAAGACAAAAGATTACAAGTGTTGGTACGATCTGGAGAAAACGAAACCTTTGGACACTGTTAGTGGGATTATGAATTAGTATAGCCATTATGGAAAACAGTATGAAGATTCATCAAAAAATTACAAATATATCTACCATATGATTCACCGATTCTGCTTCCAAATATACAGTACGTCAAAGAGAGATGAAATCAGTATGTGGAAGAGATATTTGACACTTCCATGTTTTGTGGCACTATTCACAATGGCTAAGATGTGGAATCAGCTGGTGTCAACTGATAGATGAATGAACAAAGAAAAATGCATATAAACACACACCCATACACACACACACACACAAATACACACACACACGGAAACATTTTCAACCAGCCTTTACAAAGAAAAATATTCTGCCATTTGTGACAACATGGATGAACCTGAAGGATATTATGCTAGGTGAAATAAACCAGACGAAGACAGATACTGCACAACCTTCCTTACAGGTGGAATCTAAAAATGTTGAAATTACAGAAGCAGAGAGTCAAATGGTAGTTACAGAGGCTAGGGGAGGAACAGCAGATGAGATGATGTTAGTCAAAAGGTACAATGTTTTGGTTATATTAGAAGAATCAGTTCTGGAGATTTAAAGTATAGCTTGTTGAAAATAGTCAATAATAATACAAGTATACACTAAAATTGTTAAAAGCATGGATTTTAAGTGTTCTCACCACTAAAAAGTACATGGGGTGATGACTATGTTAATTAGTAGCTTGATTTAATCATTTTACAGTGTACACATATATGAAAACATCAGTTTATATACCACAAATATGTACAGTTTTTATTTGTCAATCATCCCTCAATAAAAAAGCAAACTGATTCACAGTACTTTTTTAGAAAGCCAAAAAAATGTAAAACATCAACATCAAAATATTTTAGTTAATGTGGGCAAGTGTGGTGTTATGGAGAGATGAAACAGTTTCACTGAAAATATCACATAAATAAAAATGACTATGCTATTTAATTTAGTATTACTTTGAAAGCTTTTTTAACATAGCTACATAAGTGCAACTGTTATCCTGTTTAACTGATGTTGAACATATTTTAACAGCATTTTCTTAGTTCTAAATCCTCAGTGATACATGTACAATGGTCATCAAAGTTGCCTCAGATTCATAGAGTTTATACGATTGAACAGTGAAATGTAGTTATAATGTATTCTTTTGAATTAATAACACTTTCCTTAACATTGATTTAATTTGCATTTGTCTCATGTGTGATTTATTATTTAGCCTCTGGAAATAGATGCACAATGGGAGGAAGTCAGAGAGCAAATCTAAATGTGTGAGATCTTAATTTCAGTTCATTAATCTACATTGCCTCCTAATGTTTAGTAAGATGAAGACCATATGAAGTTTTCAGTTCCTTCTTTTGACATTTGTTTATGAAATATTTAAGGTGTACAGTTTATGCATAAGACATTGGGTTTTGTAGGTTGTAAATACAGTAATTAAGATGATACCATCTCTGTGATGAAGTAGGTTGCACTCTAGGAGGACAGAGAAAATAGTGAACAGCTAATTTTTAAAACAAGATATAAAAGAGACAGTGTTATCAAGATTCAGGACAGCAGAATATTTTTGTGTGTGTGGTGCACTGGGGTATTTTGGATAACAGTTTTTTGTTTGTTTGTTTGTTTTGTTTTGTTTTAAGGAAGTGTCATTAAATGGAGCAATGTCTAGTGAATTGGATTTTGACCAGCAGAGAAACTAAGGGTGTAGGTAAAGGAAGAAATAACTTGAATTGCTGGGGAACAGATGAGAAAAAGCAAGTGAAAAATCATATGGGTGTCCTTAAGGGAAAGGGTTGTAGTTCAGGTAGCAGGAATATTTGATGTAAGATGGGAAGGTTTGGAAGAAAAGGTTATAAAAGCTGGTTAAATCCATGGAATCTTGGTCTTTAAATGTTCGGCTAACAAGTTGTTCGAGAATGAAGTACTGAGATTGCTTGGCAGAAAAGTGATATAATCAATAGTATTATATCATTGGTGGGAGGGCAGTTGAATAATGGGGAGAGATCTAGTAGCAGGAAGGCAAACCAGAATTAATCTAGTCAGTGGATCATGTGACCTTGAATTTCATAGTAGATCATGTGACCTTGAATTTCATGATGATGATAAACTGAAAAATAATAGAAGTTGAGCAAGGTATAGTTGAGAATAACCGCATAAACAGATTAACAGTGGACTGGATCTGATGAGGTGAAGGAGGAGAGATAGTGGGGGTACCTAGAAATAATACCTAAAGTCTGAACCAGGGAAGTAAGAAATTGATCACCTGAGGTCAGGAGTTTGACCAGCCTGGCCAACATGGTGAAACCTGTATCTACTAAAAATACAAAAATTAGCTGAGTGTGTTAGTGCATACCTGTAATCCCAGCTACTCGGGAGACTGAGACAGGAGAAACGCTTGAACCCAGGAGGCAGAGGTTGCAGTGAGCCAAGATCACGCCACTGCACTCCAGCCTGGGTGACAGAGCAAGACTCCATCTCAAAAAACAAAACAAAAACCAAGACAATGATTTAATTAGAAGTAGAAATGTTTGGAAACCTTTATGGTTTATTACATGGACAGGTGACTTCGTCTTGGATATGTTGAGGCATTAATAGGTATTTATGGAGATAGTATTTATGTATTTTAAATTTATTTATTTTTCATTCTTATAGGTTCATGGGTGTATATATTTATAGGGTACATGAGATATTTTGATACAGGCATACAAAGTATAATAATCACGTTATAGAAAATGTTGGCATATAGAAATGCCACTACTTTTAATGAAAACTGCAATCACATTTGCACCAACCTAATATCATCTGCAAACAAAGATAATTTGCTTTCTTCCTTTCTTTTCTTTCCTTTCTTCCTTTCTGATTACTCCAGCTGGGACTTCCAACACTGTATTTAATAATACTGCTGAAAGTTGGCATCCTTCTGTGTTCCAGATCCTAGAGGAAAGGCTTTTAGTTTCTCCCCATTCAGTATGATACTAGCTGGGGTCTGTTGTATATAGCTTTTACTATGTTGTTATGTTCCTTCTGTATTCATTTTTTGAGAGTTTTCGTTATAAATGGATGCTTAATTTTTATCAAAATTTTTTCACCATCAATTAAAATGATCGTATTTCTTTGTCCTTCATTCTGTTGATATAATTTATCACATTGATTGATTTGCATGTGTTGAACCACCCTTGTATCCTTGGGATAAATCTCACTTGGTTATGATGAATGATCTTTTTAATGTGTTGCTGAATTCAGTTTGCTAATATTTTGCTGAAAAATTTTTGTATTAATATTCATCCAATATAGTGACCTGTAGTTTTCTTTTCTTGATATGTCTTTGCCTGGTTTTGGTATCAGAATCATACTGGCCAGGCCTCCTAGAATGAGTTTGGGAGTATTCTCTCCTCTATTTTTCAGAATAGTTTGAAGAGAATCGGTACTAGCTTCTTAAATATTTGGTAGAATTCAGTAGTGAAGCCATCAGGTCTGGGGCTTTTCTTTGCTGAAGATTTTTAATCACAGGTTTAATCTTGTTACTTGATATTGGTCTGTTCAGGTTTTGGTTTTCTTCATGATTCAATCTTTTTTTTTTTTTTTTTTTTTTTGGGACGCAGTCTCTCTCTGTCGCCTAGGCTGGAGTGCAGTGGCCGGATCTCAGCTCACTACAAGCTCTGCCTCCCGGGTTTACACCATTCTCCTGCCTCAGCCTCCCGGTTGGGTAGCTGGGACTACAGGCGCCCATCAACACGCCCGGCTAGTTTTTTGTATTTTTTAGCAGAGACGGGGTTTCACCGTGTTAGCCAGGATGGTCTCGATCTCCTGACCTCGTAATCTGCCCATCTCGGCCTCCCAAAGTGCTGGGATTACAGGCTTGAGCCACCGCACCCAGCCTTCATGATTCAATCTTAGTAGGTTGTATGTGTCTAGAAATTTATCCATTTCCTCTAGATTTTCAAATTTATCGGAATATAGTTGCCAGTAGTAGCCACTAATGGTCCTTAGAATTTCTCCGGTTACAGTTTTAATGTCTTCTTTGTCATCTCTGATTTTATTTATTTGGTCTGGCTAAAGGTATGTCAATTTTGTTTATCTTTTCAAAAAACCTACTTCTGTTTCTTTGAACTTTCATATCGTTCCCCGCTCATCCTTACTTCGCTCTTGCCTTTCCTACCCATCATCTCTTCTCTTCACTTCTCTTCGCTTCACTTCTCTCCTACTTTTCCTGTTCCTTTGCTTTCCTTCCTTCATCTTATGTTGATATTCATATCCAAGTGATTTTGTGCAGTATCATGAGTAAATTCCATCTAAATGATAAACAATTTCTACATGTTTATGTCCAGATCACCATTTTCTCCTGAATTGCAGACGCTTTAACTGCCACTGGGTATCACCAAACAAAAGTATTTTGACCCAATATTTCCCCAACACACTGCCTTACCAAAGTTACTGAATTCCCAGTCTTGCACATCTTCGTCAATGACAAATCCATCCTTGCAGAAAATTTTTGGTCATTTTGAATTGCTTTCTCTCACACTCCTATCCAATCTATCAGTAATTATGTTGGATTATCCTTCAAAATGTATCAGGAAGGTAACCACTTTACACCACCTCTACTGCCACTATTCGATCTAAGTAACAATCACTCCTTATATGAATTCCTGAAATAGCTTTCTACTTAGTGTATCTTTCCCTCCAATGGCAGCCAGACTTATCTTTTAAACAAGAGAGTCAGATTCTCTGCTCAAAATCCTTCAAGCTTTAAATTTTATTAATGAGAAAATCAGAGAATTTAAAATAACCTACAACGTTCTACACGATCTCCCTACCCATATTATATTCATTGTCTGATCTCATCTCCTACAACCCCATTGCCCCACTTCCAGCCAGCTGTTCAAGCAACAACCTCCTTGCTGTTCTTCAAACACATCAGGAATCCAGAACCTTTGCATTCATTTCCCTTTAACTGGAAAGATTTTCCTAAGATAAAAAACATTGCTCAATCTTTTTATCTTCTTTAAGTCTTTTTAAGGAAGCCAGATTTCTATTTATTGATGCAACTAGTTTCCTCCTATCCCTCCAACCCATTCTCATTCCTCACATTGCTTGTTATTCTAAATCCACACCAATTATCTTCTCCTGTATTTCTATACTACAAAATGTATTTCTTTATTATAGTTATTGTTTATTATCATGGACCAATGAAAACTTAAGAGTTCTAAGAGTGCTTTTCCACACTGATATAGCCCATGTGCCTGTAACAGTGTCTAGAACATAGAAGAACTCAACAGATATCACTTAATGGAATGTTGAATAAAGAACTATGTAGAAAGTAATAGGATATTACATTAAATAATCAAAGGGTAAGAATTTTTAGACACTTGAACTGTCAATACTACTTGCATAACCTGACATATCCATTTTTCTTCCTGGCAACCAACATTTGGAAAATATCTTAAAAATTAATATCTATATTCTTTGCATAAGCACTGAAGTTACAGCATTCCACAGGTCTTTCTGAATCTTGTTTTATGTGATGTAACAGGCATAGATGCTAATTTTTTTGGTGTTTACCTGTTAATGTACAAATCAAATTAAAAATTTAACCGAAAACATTGAAGAATAACTTCTTCACATACTTTATAATGCCATCGCCAAAGGTAGGTTACTGCCTCTGAAATACCATAACCACATACACTACAAATGGAATTGCCGATTACCATTCAATTACCAAGGTACCTATTGCTTGGTCTTTGAAGCAGCACTATTCATTTTAAAAAGGTCTATTTGGTTAAGCAACATAATTTATTTGAGAAGGTTTCAAAAATACACATGGTGTTTATCTCTTCAGAATGTAGTACTTTGTATGTAACAGCAATGATAAACAAAACAATTAAATCCCCTCAACAGAAACAAAAGCAGCAGCTCATAATAGTTCAGTTCCTCAGAAAATCTATTTATGTAGATTTCACTGAAGACAGACAGTATACAAAGTGCAGTGTCCACTTTCAAACCTTGCACACATTAATATCTCCCAACAAATTTACAAATTTGTGTTCCAAGTTTTAAGTAGGCATTCACAGTGGTTCATGACTGAGAGTATCCGGGCAATCTTAGGAGTTCTGAGACCGTTTACCAAGGAGCACTTTGAGTTTGGAAAGATCACATTGGCCTTTGTAGCACACTGTGTGTGCAAATAGGTTTCTTGTTCAAGCTTCTGCAACCAACTCTGGCAAAAGCTGCCTGCAAATTTGTTTCTAATAAGATAGCTTAAATGTGTTGCCACATGGGTATTTCTGATCTAGCTTTACAAGCACTCCAAAGGATGCTGCACAAAGAATCAAAGAATCTGCCAGCAGTTGAGATACAATCCCCAGGAAATGTCAAAGGCAGATTTCAACCTAATGTTCTGGTGCAACAGGGACACAGCCAAAAGAGTGAAATCCATGTGTCTTGTTTCAAAGGATCCTCTGATACAGTGGTTATGTGCTTAAGGGAGAGCTAAGTAACAAGAATCCCCAGAGTTTTCCTTTTAGCGTGCATGTCCGCCTCTGCGCTACTTTCCCAGGCGTGATGACTGGTTTGCGAGCAGCGTCTGCATCATAAAACTCACCCAGTGTTCCTGGCCACGGGAAATCCCTTGAGGAAAGCAGAGACAGAGGCAAATACTCACACAGGCCTTCCCCTCGCTAAAAAAACACAAACTTTTTCCCCCCCGTGGGATACTAAACTAAAACAACATTAACCGGAAAAAAAGCAACAGAATTGTCTGATCCACAGGACATGTTTCAAAAGAGGACAAGGCAGAGTCATTTGCTTGGTTATAGTAAAGATGTGCAATTGGGAATTAGGACACGGGTGCGAAGCTGTGGGCTGATGATGTGTTGACAATCTTCAGGTTTCATTCTTTTTTTTCTTTTTCACATCAGCGTGCAGTCTCTCTGTCCACATGATTGGAAAGCTTCTCAAGTCATTCAGGTAACCACGCTGAGTGTGAGTGTAGAGTGACTGGCTTAATTCAGTGTCCTGTTCAAAGAACAACCACTGGTCTTGAATGGCAGTGATTACGTAATACTCATGGGAGTATATATAGGGGAAGGTTGGGTTAACTCCAAGATGTCATTTTCTTAAACTTTTAATTAAATAAAATATATAAAAAAATTTTAACTGACAGCAATGACACATATATTCGTACCTACAACAAGCAGCTGTTAAAAGCAAAGTGAGGGAGAGATTACACAAGGAAAAGGCAGTCAATTTTTCAATTAACTTAAAGGAAAACACATCATCTTTGAAACAACTTCCAAACATGAACTCTTATGCAAAATCAAATATGTTTTACTGCTACAATCGCTGATTTTTAAGAGTCAAACACCCTCGGCCGGGCGCGGTGGCTCAAGCCTGTAATCCCAGCACTTTGGGAGGCCGAGACGGGTGGATCACGAGGTCAGGAGATCGAGACCATCCTCGCTAACACGGTGAAACCTCGTCTCTACTAAAAAATACAAAAAAACTAGCCGGGCGAGGTGGCGGGCGCCTGTAGTCCCAGCTACTCGGGAGGCTGAGGCAGGAGAATGGCGTGAACCCGGGAGGCGGAGCTTGCAGTGAGCTGAGATCCGGTCATTGCACTCCAGCCTGGGTGACAGAGCGAGACTCCGTCTCAAAAAAAAAAAAAAAAAAAAGAGTCAAACACCCTCATTCCATGAACAGCCATTATTTCTCCGTTTGAAACTCATTTTGGTCTTTCTTTCAAGCCTACTCTGACATTATTTGATTTAGGACTCTCTACTCTGTGTGTTTACAAGTATTTATTATATGCAATAGATGTAAATATATAAAATATACATATAAAACATATGTGATATACACCTAATATTTGTATATTATTATTTCCTGTTTGTTTTGAGATGGGGTCTCACCGTATGGCTCAGGCTAGAGTGCAGTGGTGCAATCATGGTTCACTGCAGCTTTTACCTCCTGGGTTCGAGACATCCTCCCACCTCAGCCGCCTTAGTAGCTGAGATTACAAATATGTGCAACCGTGCCCAACTAATTTTATAACTTGTTGTAGAGAAAGGGTCCCACCATGTTGCCCAGGCTGGTCTCATACTCCTGGGATTAATCGATCTTGCCACCTTGGACTCCCAAAGTGTTGGGTTTAAGGCATCAGTCACATTGCCTGGCCTCATGTTTTTTTTCTTAAATGTTGACCAAAGATGTCTAGGGATTTGGAAGGCCTTGTTTTCCTGCTGAATAAAGTGTTTGATTATCCAGGATGGATTGCTGGAAAAGTCATTTACATTTCCTGAACCTCAGACTCTATCTGTATGATAAAGGGACTGGGAAAAATGAGCTCTCAAGTTGGTTCTTAGTAGAATAATTTGTTATTCTGTAATCAAACCTAGGAATTTTAGACGGTGAGACTAGGGCACTTGAAGGTTTACATAGATATGAAACATATCATTGCATTATGCTAGGATAGGGATAAACTTTTATGAACTGTTTTCACATACACCTTCTTATAACAAGAAAGTGTATTCTGAATGGGACATACAGAGTCATTATTGCTATTTTTTGTGCCTTTGTTTTCGAATGAGAACAATAAAACACTGAATTAAGAATTTCAATCTTCTGTAAAGTGTTCTATATATACCTGCCTTAATCCTACCATTTCAAATATGTAAGCTGTAACTCACTGTCCTTACGTATAAATACAAATAGCACCTAGGAACTTAATTTATAATTTTTTTTGAGATGTACAGGATATTTAAGCATCTTATACAGACTGTCATATGCAGGTAACTGACTCGCTATTTAGAAAAATTGTGTTTTGTTTGTTTTCCAAATGGGTAACAAAAACTTTGTGTATTGTTAAGAAGAATATATAGCCATGTCATTAAAAAGTCAACAACTTGTTGAACATATGTATGCTAGGTACTATATCAGTTTGAATAAGGTATATTATGTTGCAGCAGAAAACTTCAAAATCTCAGTGATTTATTCTACAGGTTCATCTATGATAAACTGTGGATTTTTCCAGAAAGTCTTCCTTGCAGTGTTGCACAACTTCCATATAAACTATATCTATGTTCATGGGAGAACAGTGAGGGTATGGTGAAGTATGCATTGGTACTTAGCGTTTCTGTCAAGAATTGGTAAGCACTCTTCTGCTCACATTTCATTTACCTAAACAACTTATGAAAACATTCTCGAGTTCAACAGAGTTGTGTTTTGTATTCAACCTGCAGGAAAGGATAATAAAATGTGATAAAGATTAAAACATTCTACTATAAACTTTTCCAGAAGAAGCTAATATATTTAAAGAGATGGTAAAAATTACTAAGGTAAGTAGTTATTTAGATACAATTTAAATGATAGTGTCGTGTTAAGTTACAAGAAGGAGATGTCAAATGATAGGGTAAGAATCTCCAAAAGTCTTCCCCTGCATAAAAGTATTGATAATACTGGCAGAATTTTTATGAAATCAACATTTCTGAAATTTTGGAAATGAATCAAAAAACTGCAATAATTCAAGAATAATCCCAGAATAATGCTAGAAAACATGAGTACATCTCAAGTGAGTATAGCAAGTTTAGTGGCACTTTAAATAAATCTTGTCCATCCCCTCTGGACATGTTCTTGGTGTCCTTGAAAACCAACAGTCTTGCAATTATAGTAACTATGAAAACCAACATCCTAGTAGCTTTAGCAGTCATTGCAAAAGATCAAATGAATTTGGAGTTACTCAGAGAAGTCTATGCCTACACTAACATGTATGAAAAGTCCCTGAACAGCTTTATTCTTAGGATTTGTCTGTGCTGATATAACTCAGAACATGCTTTCAGCAAAAAAAAAAAAAAAAAAAAAAAAAAATCAAAGGCATTTGTCAAAAATAGTCCCTGGCTATTCTTTAACGTCACCTAAGCTTGAGGTAGTGATGCCAGTTGAGGCTAATAAGAGATTCACAAAAATATTAAAAGGACAAATTGGGGAAAAAGATGTCGATAGTGGGCTTTGAAAAATTATGATAATTTCTTAAAATTTAGAGGGTCATAGATACGTGCAGGACTGTTCACATGCCCAGAAATCACCTCAGAAATCCCTAATGTCTCACCAATGGCTGACCTTGAAATTCTGCATAAACAGCAAGTGAAAACGAAGGCAGAGTTATAAAGTGCCTGGTCCACCCTCAGCAAGGCAGCAGAGCTCAAGGCATTTAGCACCACTGAGTGCTCCAATCAAAAGCTGCCCACTAAGCTAACGGGGCACAGATTTCAGTTTCTGAACATAACAAAGAATACTAACATTACAGAAAGAGTCCAAACAAGCAAAAAAGAAACAATTAACATCAACAATCCCAATCCCTGACTAGGTGTGCAATCTGATTTTCGTAGATGTCGCACAACATGTTATTTAAAGTGCTTAGCTTTCAACAGCAACAAAATTTATGAGACACACAAAGAAGCAGAAAAGTGTGGCCCATTCTCACAAAAAAGATGCTGTTAATAGAAACCATCCTTTGGTAAGCCAAGATATTAAGCTTAAGACATACTTTAAATCAGCTTTTATAAATACATTGAAATCACTAAAGAAAATCATGTCTAAAGAAATAAAGGTAGGTATGAATATGATGTCTCATAAAACAGAAAAAAACTTTAAAGAGATAGCAATTATAAATAAAGAAACCAATAGAGATTCTGGAGATAAAAACTATAATAAATGAAGTGAAAAAATTGACTTGAGGGGCTCAACAATTCATTTTAACTGGCCAAAGAGAGTATCAGTGAATATAAGGATATGTGAGTTGAGCTTTAACAGACAGAAAAAATATAACAAAAAATGTACAAAGTCTTATAGATCTTTTGGAAACCATAAAGCATATCAACATACGTGTACTGGGATCTTCAGAAGAAGAACAGAGAGAGAAAAAGAGGAAGAAAGAAAATTTGAAAAATAATGGCCATCTTCTCAGGGTTTATGAAAAATTTTAATGTATACATACAAGATGATCAATGGATTCCAAGAAGGATATACTTAAGTAATCTAAATCTAGGCTCATCATAGTCAAATTTTTGAAAGGGAAATACAAAGAAATAAGCTTAAAAGCAGAAAAAAGTGGCATGTAATGTAAAAGTGATTCTCAATAAAATTAACACCTAACTTCTCATCAGAAACAATGGAGTCCATAAGTCCATGGAATGACATATTCAAAGGGCTTTGAGAAAAAAGACTGTTAACAAATAATTGTATATCCATCCAAGTATCCATCAAAATGAAGGAGAATTAGGTATTTGCAGATAAACCAAAACTAAGACAGTTCATTACTAGCAGAACATCTCCACAACAAAGACTGAGGGGAGGCCTTTCGGCAGTCAAGGACAATAGATAGTAATCTAAATCCACAGAAAAAATAGGAAACATCAGGAAATGTAACTACATGCATAAATAGAAGAACAATGAGAAATGCATTTTTGTTTAGAAATATTGCCTTCTGCCTGGCTTAAATGACAACTACATAAAGCATTAATTATTAATCTGTGTTGATTAGTATGATGCATAAAGATCTAATTAGTATGTCAAAAACAGAACAAAGGAAGGGTGAAAGAATAGAACTATATAAAAGTTTATGTATGCTGGAGCAATTAAGTTGATATTATTCACACTTAACATTTTACGTTAAGATGTTAATTGTAACCTTTAAAAAATTGCTAAGAGAGTAACTAGAAAAGTATAGTAAAATAAATGAGAGGAAATTTAAATGAATATATCAGAAATTTAACATAAAACATGGGTGTAACAGACAACTATTGGAAGAAAAATAACGTAAGACATAGAAACAAATTGGTAGTCATAAATCCTACCTTAAAAATAAATATATTAAATGTGAAGCACTTATCAGTACCACGAAAGGCAAAAATTGTTCTATGGATAAAGAACAACATATGTTTCAACAACATGCTGTCTACAAGATATGATACATGCTAGATTCAACAACACAAATAAGTTGAAAGTAAATAAATGTAAAAAAATACCACATGAAAAGTACTGAGCAGAAAGTTTGAGTGGCCATACTAATAAGAGACACAATGTAAATAATCTGTTTCTAATAACAAATAAAATATAGAAATAAATTTGACAAAAGATGGGTAAGGATATTATATAAAAACTATAAAATATGAAAGAACTTAAATAATATCTAAATAAATGAGAAGATAGCCCATGTTGTAATTTAGAAGGCAAAATATTATTATTATATCACTACTTTCAACATTAATCTATAGATCTATGCAGTCACCATTAAAATCCTAGCTGGTTTCTTGAAGAAATTGATGAGATTGTAAAAATCATATGGAAACGCAAGAAACTCAGACTAGTCGAAACAATTGAGAGTCTAGAAATAAATTATTACATTGATGGCAAATTTATTTTGACAATGTCAAAAATATCTGCAATGAGAATAAAAAAGGTTTTTCAATAAATAGTTCAGGACAAGTGTATATTCATATGCAAGAGAAGGAAATTGAAAGCATCACTCCTAAATACTAACCTGAAATATACCAAAGCCCTAAATGTAAGAACTCAAACTATAAAACCCTTGAAATAAAACATTGGTTACGTCTTCATTATCTTGGATTAGAAAATGATTTCTTACATATAATATCAAAAACAAGAGGGACAAAAGCAAAAAATATAGATAAGTTGGGCTTCATCAAAATTAAAAACTTCTGGTACTTCACATGACACCACTCAGGAAGTGAAAAGTCAGTCTATTCATTGGATAACAATATTTTCAAATCATTTATCTGTTAAGTGCCCTGTGTCTAGAATATATAAAGAACACTTTCAGCTCAATAACAGAAAGACAAATAGCCAGTTTAAAACTAGGCAAATAATTTAAATAGAGATATCTCCTTAAAAAGCTACACAAATACTCAATGAACACAAGAAAAGTATGATGGTTTCTTTTATATTTCAGCTTGACTGGGTTAAGGAGTCCCCAGATAGCTGGCAAAACATTATTTCTGAGTGTGCTTGTGAAGATGTTTCTGAAAGAGATTGGCATTTGAATGAGTAGTCGGAGTAAAGAAAATCTATCCTCGCCAATGTGGGTGGGCATCATTCAATCTCTTAAGGGCTCAAATCAAACAAAGAAGCAGAGAAAAGATGAAATTGCTTTTCCTTCTTTAGCTGGGACAGGCATCTTCTGTCCTTGGACATAAGAACTCTGCTGTCCTTCAGACTCCAGAATGTATACAAGAACCCCTTTTTCACCCCTTTCTCTCAGCCCTTTGGCTGAGACTGAGAATTACACTATTGGCTCTCCTGGGTCTCAGACCTTTGTACAGTACAGAATTATGCCACTGACTTTTCTAGTTTTCCAGCTTACAGACAGAATATCATGGAACTTCCATAATTATGTGAGCCAATTCCTATAATAAATTCCCACTTGCATATCTACTTACACAAATCCTAGGTTCTGCTTCTCTGGAAAACCTTAACTAATATAAGAAGATGATCAATATTATCAATCATTAAGAACATCTGAATCAAAATTCACTTTATACCTACTAGGATATACATAATACAAAAAAGCAAAATAACAAGGGTTGACCCGGGTTTAGAGAAATTGCAACTCTTATACTTTGCTGCTGGGAGTGTAAAATTATGCAGCCACTTTGTAAAGCAACTTAGCAGTTCCTCAAAATATAAAGCACAAATTTACTATATGACTCAGCAATTCCACTCTTAGTTATGTTCCCAAGAGAACTGAAAATGTATCTATACAAAATATTGTCTTCATATTCATATATAAATTTCACTATTCAAAATAACCAAAAACTGAAAATTAATCCAAATGTCCAGCAACTAATGAAAGAATAAAAAATATGTTACATCTATAGAGTTAAATTATGTTTATAAATAGAAAATGAAGTCCTGATATGTGCTACAGCTGGATGTACCCTAAAACATGATGCTAAGGGAAAGAAGCCAGATATTTTAAATTTGAAATCATTTTTATAATTATTACTATTATTTGAAAAGTTATTTTATCTTGATTATATTTAACCAATCATATTTCATTATTGTATTTTCTTTGGCAAGGTTAATTAATTTTCAGTTTAAGTGGCATACTGTAGTGGAGTCCTTGATTTATCATTGTAAAAGTCTACACTAATATTTATTATTTAATATATTTATGATCTTTCATTGTTATGTAGTCATTTTGAAAGTTTATGTCAACATTTTAATGATTAAGAAAGACAACAGCGAAACTCTAGTGAATCACATACATGGTGTAAAAATTTTAAACTACGACTGTTACACTTTGGGGAAATTTTACTTGAAAATATAGAAACGAATAAAAAAACTATGAGGATTAAACAGGTAACTTAAGATTTAATAATTCTTTCCCCATCTCTACTAAAAATATCTAAAACATTTCCCCACTGCCAGAAGAGATCTGGGAAATTTTTATTGCCCTAGGAAAAAAAGAAAATCCTTTCCACATGCTATACTACAAGAATGTTTAAAGTTAGATTCAAGGACTGAATTAATGTAAAAATAATCGCATAAATCAGTGTAGGCTAAGTTGTCAAACAAGAAACATTTTTTCTCACATTCACACAAGTTCCTCGTGAATTTCGGGGCTCTGCTCCACCTCTTCCCTTACTGCAACCTAGGCTGATGGGAAAGTCATTTTTTCAAATGTTTTTTTATCATGTGCCACAGGGAAAGACTTGTGAATTGTTTCTAGTATAAGCATCATGAAGAAAATAGAAGGAAAATATATGCAAGTATTTATATGTTATGGGAAAGTGTGTTTTGGAAATATAACAAGAATAATAGATTTGGCTGTATTAAACATAAAATTGCATAAAATTAGAATATTATGAAGTAAATTAAGATGCAACTGACTACTAAATAAAATACAACACATGAAGCAGAGATGCCTAACATCCTTAATCTAGATTAGCTTTATATTAAGTAAAATATTAAAACCTTTAAAAAGAAGCTCAAAAAATATAAAAAGAGTCTATTTACTAAAGAAATAAAAATGTTACTGAACATAAGAAACATTTAACTTTGTTAGTGATCAAGTAAATACAACATAAAACAGCCATGTAAAACTTTTACAATGTAAAACATTTACAAAAGAAATGAAAATCTGACCAAACCCATGAAACATTTAATTTTATTAGTGATCAAATAATTACAACATAAAATAATAATGTAAAACTTTTTATAATCCAACTGGTGAAGAATAAAAAGATTGCTAATAACACAAGGCCTCATTCCTGACTTTCTAAATCTTATAACACTATAACCATTTGCTTATATTTTTACATCTCCATTCTTTCTCTAGAACGCATGCCTAATAGCAAGAACTTCATCTAATTTTTCACTATTGTCTTATTGCCTGGAACTATGTCTGGGCCTTATATCCTTTAGTCTGTACAATGGAAAATGTATTTCTATCCTATCAAGGTTTTTTTCTCAGTCTCACAAACTTCCCTATGGGCTTACGTCACTCTCCAGAGCAGCAGTCCCAATATGGTGCTTCAACTTTGCAGGCTGCTTTGCCCTTGAAGAACATCAGTATCATCAACACACATAGAACCATCGTGGCAGGTGAGGAGACCACAGAGGTGATCATGATTTTCTGGTACTTTTTACTGAAAAGTGACACCTTTTACTCCCCCTTATAATTTGTTGCCTAAATTAAGTCATATGGCCATACCAACAAGGAAATAGAACATGAAATACACAGGTCTACTAGAGTATGTGTTCAATATAGAGCTTTTTTTCAAATTCCTGATGGAATGTTCTACACTGGGTCTCCAAGACTTCTAACATTACAGTAGAATACGGGCATGCTGACACAGATGGTGCCACCCACCCTCTCTTCAGTATTATAAACACAATTCTGTGGTCAGGAAAGAAAATGTAATCAGAACAGAAACAAAGGAGGAAAAGTGAGAGCAGTAAAGAGAAGCTATTATGGACATTTGAGTTGATTCCAAGTCTTTGCTATTGTAAATAGTGCTGCAATAAACATACATGTGTGTTTGTCTTTATAGTAGAATGATTTATAATCCTTTGGATATATACCCAGCAATGGGATTGCTGAGTCAAGTGATATTTCTAGTTCTAGATCCTTGAGGAATAGCCACAGCAAACTATCACAAGAACAGTAAACCAAACACCGCATGTTCTCACTCACAAGTGGGAGTTGAACACATGGACACGGGGAGGAGAACATCACGCACTGGGGCCTGTCAGGGGGTAGGGAGCTAAGGGAGGGATAACATTAGGAGAAATGCCTAATGTAGATGACAGGTTGATGGGTGCAGCAAACCACCATGGCATGTGTATACCCATGTAACAAAACTGCGCGTACTGCACATGTACCCCAGAACTTAAAGTATAATAATAATAATAATAATAATAATAATAAAAGAGAAGCTGTTACTTAGTCTTCCATAGAGATGTGGGTCAGTACTAGGCAGGAGAATTTTGTGGCTAGGTTTCTAAATTCTAAACAGAGTTGTGAACATGTCATGGTACTATTAAAGGGCTGGGAGAGAAAATAAGTATTTTTTTTACCCTAGGACTATAATTGGAAATCATGTTTATATTAGCCAGGGTTACCCAGATAGACAGAACCAATGGGATAAATAAATATTAGGTTGGTGCAAAAGTAATTGCGGTTTTTGTTATTACTTTTAATAGATAAGTATAGATATGGATATAGATATAGCTATATATAGATATATCCTATATATCTATATGGGATCTAGTAGGATAATTGGCTCACATGATTATCGAGACTGAGTTACACAATTAAAATACAAGCCAAAGCTTAAGCCTCATTTTTATAAATCCTGGTATAGAATTATTTTTATTTTAATACGAAATCATATTTTTGATAACTTCATAAGTTTACGTGTAGAAAATAGAATGGTGAAATTGAACATTCACTTACAATTTTGAGGTCATTTTTCAGCTTTTAAAGTTATGAAAATATAGAGGAATTAAAGAGAAATGACAATTAGAAGTGGGAGAACAAATTATATAACAATTCAAAAATTATTTAAATTTACCCAGATCTTATATTGCCCTGATCAATGTATCAGATATCAGTACCAGATATCAGTATATTTCAACATTTTAGTAATAAAAATTGGACAATATAAGATTAGCTGAGGAGAAAACCAAAGTCTCATCCAAAATTCATAGCACAAAAAGGATTTGAAAGCTAGCATAAATTTTGGGCAGGAAGTGAGAAAAATTACTTTCTAGATTTTTGTGGTTAAATTGAGAAACTATGATTTAATCAACATATTCTAACTTATTTTTAAGAATACTAAATCTGATTATATTGTCCAGAGCATTCCAGACAATTGCTAAATACACCTTTTGGAAAAACTAAGATCAGAAATAATAAATTCTGTATAAATAAGTTACTGTAATTCACTTTGGGTAAAAAACGACTTTCTTCCTTATGGTTTATTTTTCCTGAAAGAAAAATATTGATTTTGCAGTCACAATGAACCAGGACCTTGTTCAGGTGATGAGACACTCGTGAAACAGAGTAGCCAGGACAGAGATTGCCGATAATCCCGGAATTCATTATCTTCATTTTCCCTGAGCCACAGTCTTGTGATCTCTCCACAACCTATCACTGTGGATTAGCTGGACACATAGTGACCTAATTTAGAGAATAGGGTCCTTGGCCTCCCTTTAAACGATGTGTGGCAGCATTGGAGTAACTTTCAACCAGTGAAAGATGAGCAGAAACAAGAGATGGACTTCCACATAAAATCCTTCTAACAAAATTGTTTTTTGATTTCAAGTGACTTGAAGGAACTCTTTGTGTGAGTGGTTCTTTTTGTACTTTAAATAAAAAGAGTTTTATGGAGGCGTGATTGACATAAAATAGACTGCACATAAAGTGTACACTTGGTAAATTTTGACATATGGCTTCATGTACGTGTGAAACCATCACCATATTCAACGAACATAACGAACAAAACTATTGTCTCCAAAAGTTTCCTTCCACCCTTTTGTAATTCCGTCTTCTTTTCCCTCCCCACTTCTCTCTTCTTCTCCCTAAACAACCTTTTCTCTAACTGTAAAACAGACATGGTATTGGCGAGAGGGCGTTGATCCCTTGTTCAATACAACATTTAAAAGGATGCCACAAATTCAACATAGAAGGAACCGGAGTTCTTATATAATTGCATCAGTGGATTGAATACACTTTGCTCACTTGTCTCTGGACTGTCAGGTGAGGGGAACAAATGACATAATTGAATAGGTGCACTCCATTTTCTGTTTTTTTTTTTTTTTTAATTACCTACACCACTAACTAGTAGAATCCTTTCTTCTTTATACTTAATACTCAAATGAATTCTTTGTTCAAAATTAAATCAACAAAATGTAGGCACATTTCTTACTCATCGAGACATTTCTTGTTTTATCTCCCCAGGGCTCTCATTTTAAAAATTAAGGTCTTCATTTTACTGTGAAATAGTATCTAGTCAACATATTTCCAGAAAATGTATCTTCATTATTATTTTCTTGTATTTTCAAGTTTTGGTAAATTTGGTTTTGAAAAGACTGATTAATATTTCTTTCCAGTGGATTTCCTCTCTTATAATAAGGTGAATTTAAATACATCTTTAAATCACAGTGGCATTAATTCTTCGCAGCGAAATCCAATGAAGTTTAGCAGCATTTTTGACCTACTTTCAAAGTGGATTTTCTCTGTCGAAAGATGTAGCTTACCTAAAAGAAAAAGAAAAAGAAAAAAAGAAATATTCAGAAAGATTAAAAATAAGTGTATGTTATGACTCCACAAGTATAGGAAATATTACTTTATCTCAGTCTCAAGTTCTTTCTATGTACATAACCAAATTCATTCAAATATGCTGTTTATAACATAGGTAAATGTGTAGATAAAATGGTGCTTAGAAAATATTATATAAATAGTATAAAGATAAATATATATAAATGTATATTTTATTTTAATATTCATTAAGCTTGTTTTTAATAGCACTATTTAACTTATGGAAGGGGGATACAAAAATATGCAGATTAGAGCAAGCTGGTTAAAGTGTAGATTCTGGATCCAGAATGCCTGGTTTGCATTCGCTTCCTCTCAGCAGTGTGACCTTGGCCAAGTTTACCCAAATATGCTGTGCTTCAGTTTCCTCATTCATGAAGTGGGCAATAATAGAATCTTTTCTTAGTATAGCTGAGAAGATAAAAAACATTTTTCAATAAAATCACTTAGAACTTAGGCCAAAAAAAAAAAAAAAAAAAAAAAAGCACAGATTGTCTCTGATTAGGATGAGGATGATTTGACTTACAAATTTTCAACTTTATAATGGTGTGAAACCATTGCAATTTCAACATAAGGTTTTCAATAGACTATATAACATAGTAAACACCTTATTACAAAATAGGACTTGGTTAGATGATTTTCCCTAACTGTAGGCTAATGTAAGTGTGAGCACATTTAAAGTAGGATAGACTAAGCAATATTCAATAGGGTAGGTCACATACACTAAATGTGTTTTCCACTTATTGCATTTTCAATTTATGATGGGTTTATCAAGACATAATCCCACTGTAAGTGAAAGAGTATCTGTACATATTTTTTCCTTTTTTCATTAAAATTATACACCACCTTATATTATAGGTGACTTTTCATTTGAGCATGGTATGTCCCATCACATCTTGTGCTCTGATAGAAAAAATTCTGACTGATTTACTGCTAGTTAAATTAACTATCACACTAAGAATGGTTTGAAGATGTTATATTCCATGTTGACTTTATAAAACCGCAAAGAGTTAATTTTAACTAAGTACAGGAAATACAAATTCAAATTAGTTTATACACGTTAAAGCAATGTTTATAGCAAAATTGTTCTAGTCTTGTAACAGAGTTTGATTATCCATCAGTTTAATTTGTGTAAGCATCAATTTTTATTGTAATAAATTCTTATATTCTTAAAATATTTTGATCGTTTGTATAATTTATGTAATACATTTCACTAGAAAAATGAAAAACATTTGAAAAGACACCAAGAATAATTATTTCCCATCTGCTCAATTAAACAAACAACAAAAATTATTATTTTAAAGCAGTTATTTTACTCTGTTGAATATAGAATTACAAGGTGGTTCAATAACAAGGAATTAATAATTCAGTTACTCTAAGTGTCATTTAAAAAAACCTATGTATGTGCAAAAATATTTATCTTTATAAGTAAGAATGTTTTGAGTCAAATATATACCGGCAAATTCTTTTTTTATCAATCATGGCCATTCAACCAGTGGGGAAACAAGGACATATTAGACTATGGAGTACTATGTGGTCAAAAGGTATAGATTCTTGTCTAAGTTGGCCACTGTTAATTTGGAGATTTGGAGAAATGCTTTGATTTCCTAAGGGAATTAGTTTCCATCTGTAAAAATTAGAGAATTAAATCAATAATTTTATTGTTTTAATCTGAAGCTTACCCTTTTGATCATGAAAATCTTATATACCCAGTAAGATTACTGACAGAAAAAAATAAATGAATAACCTGATTATGAGCATCTTTGTCTCATTAGGTGATTACAATGAACGTAACACAAACTTCTCTTCACGAACCAGAGTCATTGTTGTGTAACTTGATCAGAGTATCAAGTTATACCCAATGACAAATTTCATAAAGACTAATATGTTTTAAAAAATATTTGTTTCTACATCAAACGGTCCAGGGTAGGTCTAATTTTCATGCCTTCTTTCTCACTCTTTAGTGTCTCTCTATTTTATTTATTTGTGTATCTATCTCTGACACCATCTTTACTGTCCCATTTTAATAGATTCCATTCTGAAACTATATGAACTAAGAAAAGAGGAAACTGATTTCTTATAGAAAAATCAGTGAACCATTATTAGAACAAGTGGAAGGATGTACAGAATGCTATGGTTTGAATGTGTCCCCTCTAAAATTTAGGTGTTGACAATGTGATAGTATTAAGAGGTGGAGCCTTTTAAGAAGTGATTAGGCCACAATGTCTCCTCCTTAATGAATGAAAGTAAGTGCGCTTATAAAATGGCCAGATGGAGGTGGTTTGTCTCTTTTGTCTTTTGATTTTCTGTCATGTGAGAGCACAATATTCTTTATCTCAAGAAAACACGGCATCAAGTCACCATCTTAGAAGCAGTAACGGCACTCTCCTCAGACAGTGAACCTGCTGGCGCCTTCAACTTGAACTTCCCACCCTCCAGAACTGTGAGAAATAAATTTTTGTCCTTTAGGGGATGTTCTACTCTGAGGTATTTTGTTATAATAGTACAAATGACCTAAGACATTGATAAAAACAAACAAGACAACAGCCAAAGCAAATAGCAAAGATTCACACACTCTAAAATAGATGGCATTTCATAAAGTGAATCATCTTTTACTTAATCCTAACAATGTTGCAGAAATATCAAAATGATAACATTTTTGGACTTTGTAAACCTTGCAGGGATATTTTTCTTACTATATGGTAATTGCATTATTACTATTATTTCTTTCCCCTCTGTAAAGGTGTGCAATGGTATGAAACAAGAGTGAATTCCTTGTAAGGATAATCATATTAGATCTAAATTAGTGCTCTTCATTTGCTTTTAAACAATTGTGTGACTTTGGTCATGGAAACGTGACTATTAATCTCTCTCAATTGCAAAAGAAGATAATAAAGCCATATTTGCCTCAATTTTCACTTACAATTAGTAAATATCCTGTTTCATACCACTAAGGTTTTAGTATCATGATTTCAAATGCCTGGGTAATACATGCATTCTGTTTATATGTGACGAAGGTGATTTCTCCAATCTTGCTTTGTCCCTAGAAGAAAAGTAGAAATGAAAGTCCCAGCACTCATCTTTGTCCTCCATTACTATATGTTTATTTCTGGGAAAAAAATAATAACTCATTTCTAAGTTATCCAGATTAAAATAGAGCCTCTCAAGGCACCAATTAACCTCAGCATTAAATTATTTTAATCTTCATTTTTTTAGATCTCCAAATTTCAACACCAATCATGTTTGATTATATTTTCTCTGTTAGTGAAATTGGAAGGAAAGATTATCTGTATAATCTCCCCATATATATCATGTATATGAATATTTATTTCATTATATTAATGTATAATATAAATATAACTATATTAAGGTATAATATGTAATATAAACATATTTATGTTAATATATCATACTTATTCACACAGCGAATTTCAATGGACTATTACAATAAATTCTTAGTTTCATGACATATGTATATGGTCTAGAAAACTGACCTGTATTACTTTAATTCAGAGCTAATAGTCTATCTTGGTACAGATGGTTGGTTGGTTACATGTGTCATTTTTCATTAAGTTTAAGATTAGATTAAATATAACTATACCTGAATATTTCATGAAAATATTTTAGGAAACCAATTGTAGTCTATTAGCTTCACTAGCACTTAATTAATGGAAGATTCTGGAAAACATAAAAAAGGAAGAGGAACATATATAGGTCATTTAACCTCCTAATGATGCAATAGAGTATTTCTGCAGATCATTAATAAAGTCATCATGATGGATCTTTTTTCTATTGGAACAAAATTTTCTAAAGTAACAAACTTCATAGAAATTCAGGAATTACATTGCTTTATTAAGAGTTATTTTAACCAGTTGAGATTCATAACAGTGGTAACTTACATCCTAATTCTGTGTAATGTAAATTTTAGGAGAACTTTTGGTTTCCAATATAATAAACCTTCTTAATATTTTAAGAAAAAAGGGGTTGCAATTGTTGGTAAAAACATACAAGGATGTCTCCTAAAACACAAGATCATGAATAAAATCTGAAATTCATACAGGAACCAAACTGTAAATGATAAAACTGTCATGGTCCAAAGTCATTCTACCCAATCTTTCTTTTAAGGACATTTTAATAATTATGTAATACTGTAAGCTACAAGATCTTATTTTAGAAATTGAATATGAAAAAAGAAAAATAATTATTTGCATAGGAGAAATGCGGGTAAATCGGAATCAATGGGTGAAGGACAATTCGAAAGAACTTTCTATTTTAGTTGCATGAGCTCTGACCTCAGGATCTGATAGTTTATCTCTAGGACTGTACATGGTGCCTTGAGTTTGTTAGGTTTGATTATAGTACTTAAAATATTTGCATGAGAATGTAATGATTCTGATAAAAAAATGAGACCATATTTTGACTAGAGAAAAACTTTTGTTACTGGGGTGTCAGAAAAGTTCATGCTGACAGTAAAAACAACTTATAACTGAGACCTACTGCTTTAATCTGCATTACTCATATGCTAGTAAAAGATTTATGCTAATGTGCAAAAGACTCTGGGCTTATCATAATTTTAAAAGATTTCATCTATATCTATTTTGAAATATGTGATGAGAGAGTACATGCTTTAGCGTAATTATAATTAGTTCAGCCACATTAATTTTTTATTCTAAAATCCGTTTTTTGAGGATTTTGTGGGGCTCTTACCTTTCAATTTCTTTTTCATCACTGATAGAGTATATATAAAATAATGTATATACCATCCTTCAGCCTCTTATCCTTCCCAGAGCATATATAATATAATGTACATATCATCCTTCTGCCCTTTATCCCTCCCCCTAAAAAAGATCCTTAATCAAACTTAGATCAGTGCCATTCAAATAAGTATGAATTAGTAGGGCCTTATCTGTCTCTGGGAAATACTGACGCCAGAAGTTTTATAGGTTAATTCATTCTTACTTTCAGACTTTTTAAAAGAGCTAACATCATTGAGTCTTCAAAACCAAATCACTGTTATATATGATTTCTTTTTCCATTCATTTACAACTGTCATTTTTAATTCATTTTTAGATTGCACTTAATTGAGAATAAAATCCAAACCTTGACTATCATGAGGGGCACATTAATTTTAAAGTTCATTTGTGTAAGATTTGTTTTTAATCACAGTGATTTTTCTTTTTCATCTCTGTTTTAGGGCTGGGCAAAAGGGCAAGAAGAAATATTGAGTCCATCTAACTTGTATTGATTAAGATGATGTGAACAACTAACAAAGTTTCATTATCTAAACTGCTTACTCAATACTCAGAAATATGGACATTTAATTATGGTATTCCATTGGCTGAAACATTACAGTAGCTTCTTATGTTGACATTATTGCAGATGCATAATGGGGTGAAATTCTAAAATTTTCATGATCCATGGCCTATATGGGTGAAGAAAAAGCATTGGAATATTTAAATGAAGGCAGGAGAAGGGAGCCATGCCATAAAATGAAATAGTTTTTTTGAAACATATATCCAAACTATCCCAATTCGGTGCCTTAAAACTCAATGATGGTGTTCTAATTCTGCTAAAATAAAAGGCAAAAATCTGTGACTGTCCACTTTGAAGTCACCACCAGTTCTACACTCTGTCCAACTCACTAGCCTCATCTTAGGTTACTTTTTACATTCCTTTGAAGACTCTGGACATGTAAGAGTTCTTTCAGATCCGCTTTTCTCTAAGCTTTTAAGCAACCTAATTTGTTCCAGAATGCTTTTTCCCAGTGCCAGAAGTGCCTCCCTCTACTTTCTCATCCCTACATTGGATGCCCCTTTGCTTTGGGTAACTCTTGTGTCTTCTGCTGTATCAGTCACCTTAATGCCCAACCCTACTTCCTCAGGATAAACTAGATGTTTTTCTTTTCATACTTTTGCATCACCATCTAATGGTACATGACAGAAACATCTTAACAGATTCATGAATTTAGATTTAGCCAACTTCTGGTTATAAATCCTATGGATATTATTTTTATAGAAGAAGTTATGTGCTTTTCTATTTCTTCTGTAACAAATAAGAATTAAGTAGCTTAAACAACAAATATTTATTATATCAAAGCTCTGAAGTTATTAATTTGAAGTGAATTTTATGGGGCTAAGGTCAAGGTGTCAGTGGAACTGCTTTCCTTCTGGTGCTCCAAGGAAGAGTCTATTCCTTGCTTTTTCCAGCTTCTAGAGGGTGGCCATGTTACTTGGCATCCTGACTGTAGCACTGCAACTTCTGCTTCCATCAGCACATCACCTTCCGTGACCTTGACTCTCCTGCTTCTCTCTTATAAGGACTATCACAGGAATTAAACAAACATTTCTAAATAATGCATGAGCCAAAGGAAAAAAAATAAAAAAATTTTAATATTATAGCTACATTGTATTGAAATTCCTTCTACTAGAACTTTTGAACTGCAATAAAATAGTGCTTAGAACAGAAATCCAGCCTTACGTTTTCTTTAAAAAATAAAGTTGAAAATTGTATGAATTACAAAAAGAGAATAAGCATAAAGACAACGGAAGGAAGAATGATAAATCAGAATGCAAAATCAATAAGCTAGAAAATGAAGTCAGAATAGAGGATAAAAAGAAGAGAAAGTTCTTAGAAAAATATAAATAAAATAAACAACCCTTTTGAGAAGGAAGCCATGTATAAAAACTACTAAGCATAAACAAGGGAATTTAACTACAAATATAGCAGAGATTTAAAATTTGTAAAAAATAAAAACAAAATAATTTTATGCAATAATTTTGAATTCGTAAGTAGAATGGGAAATTTCTTAATAATTAAACTTGCAGTATATTGAAGAAGAAATTAAAATACCAAAGAACCTTATAGAATTAAACAAATTATCATATTTTGAGATGTTAAAAGAAGGAAAAAGTTACCCCTTGACTGATTTGTAGGTGGTTCTCTCAGATTTTCAAAGATTATCTAATTTCAGTTATATAAAACTCTGAGGGTAGAAAAAGTTGCACTTACTTTATTATTTTTAGATTAGCATAATGTTGTTACAAAACCATGTAAAAACAGTATAAAATGGAAAATTAAAGATCAATTTCATTAATAAACATGAATAAAAATATCCCAAATATAATTTTTAATATTTTGCAGCCATGTATCATAGATACAAATCTAATCCAATGAAATTGAATTCAATCCAATGTGGATTAACATTAAAAATTTATAAACATGAGCATTATTGTTAATAATATCAATGGAGAAAAATTTTGACAACATCAGTAAATAATGAGGAATTATAGTACACATTCATGATTAAGAAAATGTAAACCTAGAAACCTGTGAATAGAAGGTGACTCAATCCAGGATTACACATTGGATTTCCTTTTATTTCTCTTTAATATTTTCCATTGTGAAACAGTTTATTAGCCTCTCTTTGTCTTTCATGATTTTGAAACTTGTGAAGATAGTCGAGTATTTATTTGGTACAATATTTCTCAATTTCCATTGGTCTGATGTTTTCTTGTGATTTTTCTTATGCATTTTGGAGGAAATTCCACAAAAGTGGTGCTATGTTCTTCTCACTGTACCACTTCAGGAGACTCATGAGGTCTGGTGATGTTAACTTGATCACTGGGTATGGCGGCCTCTGCCACATTTTTAACTGTAAAGTTAACCAATTTCTTGTTGTAATTATGAGTATCCTGTGAAGAGATATTTTGAGATCTTGCAAATATCTTATTTCTAATCCATTAATTTAGTATTCTTTGGTAATTCTTGTTGGCAGCAATTAATACTTTCGTGTTTGCCAAGGCAAACTTTCCTCTTAATAGTACAATTTCAGAAATATTCCCATAGAAAGTTTTTAAATGGCACATGCATTAGTTTCCTTGGGCTATCATAACAAAGTCCCACATACTGTGTGGCATGAAACAACAGATATTTATTCTTCCACAGTTTTGGATGCAAGAAGTCCAAAATGAATAGTTGGCAAGGCCATGCTCTCTCTAAAGCCTTTAGGGGAGAATTTGTTATACCTTTCATTTAGCTTCCAATGCTGTCAGCTAATCTTGGGGTCCCTGGTCCTGTAGATCTCTCTCTCCAATCTCTGCCTCCATCTTTAGATGCTATTATGCCCTTTGTATCTGTGTCTCTGTGTCTTCTTTTTTTATAAGGACACCAGTTATATTAGATTAGGTCCTATCCAATGACCTTGTTTAACTTAATTATGTCTGCAAAGACCCTATTTTCAGACAAATTCACATTTGCAGGTACCAGGGGTCAGAACGTCAATATATTTGGAGGGGCGCACAATTTGACCCATAACTGTGTCAGTGGATCTTCACTTGTGCAGAAAATTGAATTGGTTGCACTAGCCAATACATGAAAACCAACTAAAAATTATCAGACAATAAGACATGGTAAAAAGTGTAAAGCTTTAGAAGAATAAAAAAAAAAAAACTTACAGATAATATGATTGTTTATATGAAAATGTTTTAAATCTACAAAATAATTTTAGAATTATTAAAATAGTTTAGCAAAGTGGCTAAATAGAAATTATATGTTAAAATCAATTCCACTATTATAAACTACAGACAGAATGTGACACTTAAAATATATACCAATTACAATAATCAACACATTGAGTACGTATGTTCTTCCTGTCATATCTACCTATACAAATATATATACAGAATATACATGCACATATAACCTTTACATTTTTAAATGTGTACTATATAATATGATGCATATGTATACATATTTGAGATTAAATAGGAAATTATAAATCCCTATTTAGCAACATTAAAGATTATCTAAATTGGGCCAGGCATGGTGACTCATGCCTGTAATCCCAGCACTTTAGGAGGCTGAGGTAGGTGGATCATTTGAGATCAGGAATTCAAGACCAGCCTGGTCAACATGGTGAAACCCCATCTCTACTAAAAATACAAAAATTCACCAGGCGACCGTGGTGTGAGCTTGTAATCCCAGCCATGTGGGAGGCTGAAGCAGGAGAAGCGCTTGAGCCTGGGAGGTGGAGGTTGCAGTGAGCCAAGATCGTGCTACTGTACTCCAATCTGAGTGACAGAGGACAGAGTGAAGTCCTGTCTCAAAAAAAAAAAAAAAAAAAAAGATGGTCTAAATTATTGCTGAGCCAGATGTGTGAAAAATAATAAATATACAATTTTATTTACAATTATAAAAGGGACAATTCTATCCCACATCTTCATCTTTTTGTTATATTTAAATTTCCATGATTTAGAGAAGAAAGCTTGAGAAAAATGTACTGAAATTGCTAGTTGGCTAAAACAGACATTCCCAATCCTCTTCTCTTTTATTCATCTCACATTGTAGACTAAGGTGAAGAACTGCCATTCTGAAATCCTAACATGGCTAAGGGTGTACATCTGACCACGACCTACACAATGAGGTAGAAAGAAGTCTGTTCTGGGGCTTGTGGGAAGGGTTTTCTTTCTACTTAAAGAGACAGAGCTTAGGAAGGAAAAAGCATTTTTTTTTCTTTTCTTTTTTGAGATGGAGTCTTACTCTGTCACCCAGGCTGGAGTGAAGTGGCATGATCTCGGCTCACTACAACCTCTACCTCCTGGGTTCAAGCGATTCTCCTGCCTCAGCCTCCTGAGTATCTGGGACAGGCGTGCCACCACGCCTGGCTAATTTTTGTATTTTTAGTAGAGACGGGGTTTCATCATATGGCCAGGCTGGTCTCGAACTTCCGACCTTGTGATCCACCTGCCTCGGCCTTCCAAACTGCTGGGATTACAGGTGTAAGCCACCACACCTGGCTGAGAAAACCTTTTTGACCCGTCTTTTGCTTCCTGCCTTTGGACCCAGCAAAGGAATGTGACACTAGAGTTGCTGTAGTCGCTCTGAACACAGACAACAACAAGAGGTGAACAACCAACACAGGCTGATGAAGCCGAAGCTGGAGGAAGAGTTGTCCTCAGTAGCCTTTTTGAGCTGATGACCCAGCCCTGAAACTACCTCCTTCCAGTGTTTCTCAGTGAGATAACAGATGTTGCTGCTCACTTTCATTGCGAATCTGGAAATATCTTGTTTACAGAAATGCACCATAAAATGTGCATATGTGAAACATTATAGAGAAAGAAATGAATCAACTAACAATAAAAATACTGAAAAATGAGAAAATTGTGATAAAGGTAAAAAAATAAAACCCAGCTTCTTCACAGCTATATATTCTCTCTTAAAAAAAAAAAAAAAAAAAAAAAAAAGGTACATGTGTTACAGTGACAAATTTTACATTTATTTTTGTAGAAGAGTATTTTCTTAGGACCAAATATTTCATAAGAGTTAAATATATGAAATGGAAATAAAATATTTTGCTATTATCCAGCTTCCTAGAATTTCTAGGGCTCAGAAAGACACAATTAGCCATTAGCCCTCTCCTGCCTCTGGCCTCCATTCTACATCACAATGCACAATGGATGAGGGATTTCAGAATAAAACCAAGTGGAGGTTTGAATTCCAGTTTTGTAATTTGATAGTCATTGATCCTGAACAATATTGCTTAATTCCACTCAGCTTCAATTTTATAATCTAAAAGTGGTGTTATATATCTAACCTTAGATATTTATTTTGGGGATTAAATGAGATGATATATGTAGTTCACCAAGCATGTGCCTGACACATTGGAAAAGATTTAAAAGAAATTTCCTTTCACTATCTCCCTTCATTTTTAAAATTTGATCATTTCTATCATTTAGCAATTTTCTAAGTAGTAAAGAACAAAGTAAATCATATCTTGAACCCCCTTGTCTCATCGGAAGTAGAGATATAGATTCCTGATGAAAATGTTTTATAAATGTAAGCACCAAAGCAAAAGTGCATTCTATTGGTTAGCGTACACATTGTAGAAACTAGAAAATCTCTACAGTGAATATTCTCTGAGTGGTTTTTCAATAGGATCTGCTTATATGTGAAGATGCAGAAGTGAAACTGCCACTAACACACAGAGAAGTACATCTTTGTTTGCAGCTTGTTCCCCTGCCAAGTTTCAACAAAAGCCCCTCCAAAAATAAGAGCAGGGCTTTCCATCGTGGTTGGTGTCACAAAATGGGGAGTTCTGTTCTGGGAACAGTAATAAAAAACAAACGCCTTCTCTAATTGCATGAATCAGTCGATTTCCATTCAAGACTCTCTTATCAATGAACCGACTGATAATATTATACTTTACTCTCAAAGATGGAAAAAACCGAACAGAAATAAAAATAAATAAATATTTAGGCCGGGCGCGGTGGCTCAAGCCTGTAATCCCAGCACTTTGGGAGGCCGAGACGGGCGGATCGCGAGGTCAGGAGATAGAGACCATCCTGGCTGACACGGTGAAACCCCGTCTCTACTTTAAAAATACAAAAAAACTAGCCGGGCGAGGTGGCGGGCGCCTGTAGTCCCAGCTACTCGGGAGGCTGAGGCAGGAGAATGGCGTAAACCCGGGAGGTGGAGCTTGCAGTGAGCTGAGATCCGGCCACTGCACTCCAGCCTGGGCGGCAGAGCGAGACTCCGTCTCAAAATAAATAAATAAATAAATACATACATACATACATACATACATACATACATACATACATACATACATAAATAATAAAAAATAAAAATAAATAAATATTTAAGCCCAAGACACAAGGAAAATGAGATAAGTGTGTGTTTTACTTAAAAGACCTGATGGTATCCAAACACATATACCTAACTTTTTTTTTTTTTAAATGTCGTTACAGAGGATTAGAATAGCTCTTTAAAATCATACTTCAATATAGGCAGTGGTGGTGCAGCTCTCCATAGCCTCACTCACTTACATAGCATGGCATGGCATGGCACGGCACGGCACAGCACAGCACAGAATAGCATAGCGTATCATAGCATAGCATAGCATAACATAGCATGGCATCAACTTTAAGTTTTAAAATATTTTAATTTTAATTTTTTTTATTTTCCTGTACCCACATACTTATAATTTAAAGGAAGCATAGACTTAGGTAGTTTTATTTTACTATCTGCATCGTTTTTGCTAAATTCCGATGAAGATTGACCAAACTTCATTCGGACTGCTGAAGCTCCCCTCTCACTGTCTGTGCACATCCTTGTGAAATACTGAAATACCGTTTTAGCTAACACCCTGCTGATGTCTTTTAGCCAGAATCTCCAATGCTTCATAAGTGATCATCCTAGATATCTCATCAAACTCCTCATTCGCCAGCATTCCCCAAGTGATGTCTGGTCTCCCTGGCCCATCTTCTGCAAAATCCTGTTAGGTCGATTAAGCCAACATCCCCCCTTTACACTTGATGTTTCCTCTTAGTAATTTCCTACCCACTGATCACCACTCTGTCCTTGGCTATCAATTTCCATATGTCTATGCTGTATCTAGAGCTGGGCTCACTAATGTACAGATCTCTTTTCCCCTATTGCAATAGTTCTGAATAACATCTGTGTTTACCACTTTAACTACTGTCCAGCTCTGATTTTTTCTGACAGTTATATACTAAGAAGTTATCTGATGTAGTAATATTAAATTGCTTTTTGATAACAAAATGTGATCCATTGAGGAAACAGTTTTATTAGATTTAACAGAATTACTGTATTTTTCTTGTTGTGTTATAACAATGTGTAATTTTATTAAATAATGAGCATTTAAAATCGTTCCTGTTTACTTCATTTTCATTTCATTGAACTTGTTATGGAGCAAACTGAGACTCATCCACTATATACACACTCCCATTCTTCCTGCCTCAGTTGTGGACATGATTTGGAAACAATAGGCAATAGCTAATTTTTGGCGGAATGGGAGTAACACCTGAATGGCTTAGGCATGAAAGGTGATTTTCAGGGTCTCTGAAGAAAATGAGAGATGTATGAACTGAAAAGGGAGAACTTCAAGTTGCTTGATGAAGAAGTTTATGAGATTTCAGTAGAAATGGCGAGTTGTAAAACCTGTGTCTCATCTCCTTACTAAAATGCTTGCGATTTATTAATGAGTTAGAAAACTTGATTGGTTGTTGTGATGTGTGGAACAGCAGTATTCTGCTTTAAAATGGGTTAATATTACAGCAACAATTTCCCTGAGAGTTTCTGCTACGCTTAGTTCAGCTCTTCAAAGTAACAAGCCATTCTCTTTCAAAGCCTCACTACACTGTATGGATAATTTTCTAATTTTCATTAGTTGTTTTTATGATTTTTTCCTGCTGTTAGTCAGTCAGTAGAGTAAGGTTAGAGGGAGACTAAAATATTTTAAGTACAAATTATATTACCGGATCCTTAGACCCTTTACATATTATAAAAATAAGGAATGTTTTCCACAAGCACAAGAAAACAAACTAAAAACTAATCATGTCTTAAACAAAGGCTTTATTTTTCTCACCACACACGAATTCTGGAGGTAATAACCCAGGGTTAGCTCAAATATTAAAAGATGTTTATTAGAAAAGAAATTATTTTCCTCATTTGAGCTTCACCATCCCTAGCACATGGCTTTTATCCCCCTGATGGCAAGATGAATCTTTCATCTTTTCGATATTCGGGGCAGCAAGAAGAGGACTAGGCCCAAGGCATACCCAATTCAGCCCATTTCATAAACAAAACATTCTCAGAAGCCTTCCCCAGACCTTGACATGCATCTCACTAGTCAAAATCCAATAACATGTCTACTTCTAGATGCAAGGGAATCTGGAAAGGAGAGTGGTTTGACTTGGTCCACATAGAAGAAGAATTAAGTTAATACTTAATAAACTTCCATATATATGATATATCATATATATCTCCTATTAGTTCTTTACTTCTAGAGATAATATTATACTTCTAGAGAACCCTGACTAATTCAGTGGTCATACATCAGTTACAGGTATAAAAATGATGCATTAAAATATAAAGCATAGTAAAAGAAACAGCTTTTTTAGCTTAAATGTAAACATAAAAACATGAATAATATTTATGGAGTGATTAGGAGAAAAAACACATGAAAGATAAATAAAGCTTCACTTCCTACATTAATTATATTTTAAAATCATTATCGAAAAATTGCATAGAGGTTTTAACTCAAGTTTTTCTTAAAGCTTTTCTGTTATCCATCTCAGTTGGTCCAAAGACAATTCAAAATCTCACTATTATTAAAATCTCACTTGCTGTATCATAAAGTATCAGGGAACAGGGGCCATCGAATTCTGCTAATATGATTGAAGTCCTAAAAATACAATTTACATGTTTCCATAAATTCCTATGATAGAACATCTAATTCAGGTAATTCACTAGCAAAACTAATTTAAAAATTAAGTGGCATTTGAAAAAGTATAGGTATGTTAGTGGATAACAGAGCTTTGTATCCTTCAATCCAATAAAGTTGACACTCAGTAAAAACCATCACAAGTTCACCCATTGCCAACTTGAACCCATACACATCTCCTGAGATCATGCATAATCTTCAAATAAAGACAATAATAAGGTCAAAATTACACCTACAGTAATACAACTACCTTTTGTACAACCAGAAGTATGCTAATCCCCAACCCAAATAAAGTTAGCAACACTTAAATGCTAACATGAAGTCAATAAATCTTATGTCACATTATAAAGGAAAAGGGGATACAATGAAGATATTTTCTTAGTACAAGTGTATACATGCACAAACATGTTTTTAACAAAATAAGGAGGAAATACTCATGACTGTTACAGTCCTTGTTTCTGCAGCTGGTCACATGGTCATAGCTGGTACTGTTGACTACCTTCTACTACCCATTCTGTATTCCTTTTGCCTTCAGCAAGCACCTCAGAAGGTCGTAATTTTTTTCCTGGTGGAGTGACCCAAATCTTGATTCCTGAGGCATCTGGACCATTTGTAATCCTGTCTGAATCAGGCTGTTGTAGTTTCCCATTGACCTTACTCACAGGGCATGGTAATACAAAGACGTCTTAATGGATCTCCTGTATTCCATGCATACTCTTCCTTACCGCCATTATGGAGTAGTTGACTGATTTCATCGTGATAGTTTGGGTCAATCACCCCAGTCAATACTATAACTCCCTTCTTAGTAAGAGGAGCCCAAAGTGTCCAGGTGGCAATTTTAACTTCTATTTTAATGGAATCATTGTAAATCTGTATTAGTCAAGTTTCTCTAGAGGGACACAACTAATAGGATATATATAGTGTCCAGGTGGTAATCTTAACTTCCAGTTTAATGAAATCATTGTAAATCTGTATTAGGGTTCTCTAGAGGGATGGAAGTAATAGGATATATGTATGTGTGTATGTGTGTGTGTGTGTATATATATATATATATATGTAAAGGGGAGTTTATTAAGTATTAATTTACATGATCACAAGGTCCCACAGTGGGCTGTCTGCAAGCTGAGGAGCAAGGAGAGCCAGTCTGAGTCCCAAAACTGAAGAACATGGAGTCCGATGTTCAAGGACAGGAAGCATCCGGCATGGGAGAAAGATGTAGGCTGGAGGCTAGGCCAGTCTCCCGTTTCACGTTTTTCTGCCTGCTTTATATTCTCTGACAGCTGATTAGATTCTGCCCATCAGATTAAGGGTGGCCTTAATCTGATGGGGTGGTCGGCCTTCCCCAGCCCACTGACTCAAATGTTAATTTCCTTTGGCAACACCCCCAGAGACACATCCAGGATTAATGTTTTGTGTCCTTCAATCTAATCAAGTTGACACTCAATATTAACAATCACAACAACTCTCAGATTAATGTTCTCATTTTAACTTTACACTTAGGTTATCTAAATATCATTATTATTTGGTGTTTTTGCTTTTACACATAGAGACACACAAAAAGACAAAGAGGAACTCAGAGAGAGACAAACACACAAAGAGAAACAGAGAGAGGGAATTTTACACATGTGATATATGTGATAATATGCCATATAGGATAAAACATTATTTTGGTAACATAAAGTAGGGTTAAGTTTTGGAACACATATATACATAATGTCAACACTAAAATAAGGAGACGATGTGATGTTTTATTTTCAATTTCATCAGGTGATTGGCCTCTCCATTTGTCCTAATTTAAGTCTAGAGACAGATTAGTGCAGAAAAGATAATGATCTAATTGAAAACTAATGCCTGAGTCTTAAAATCCAGTTTCGCATTGATTTTGCCAAGTAGACAAAGTGTCATCTCTGACATATTATCTTTCTCTGTAAAGCTTCTCAAACCACTTAGACTCACTTTGCCAATTGAAAACATTCCTCTTCTGCTTGAAAAGATCGTGATGAACTTCAAAACCAGAAATGCAGTGCATCTAAAATGGCCTATAATTTGTAGCATGTATTCGAAGGAGAGCAGATTTTTAAAATTGATATAATAGGTAAAAAAGTTATGACCGTTTCCCTCTCTCAGGATTTATTTTATAAAAATAATGTATCAACTATCATTGATTATACATAAAACATTTCTATAAATTCATCTTAAAGGGCTGCTTAGACAGTATGTCCCTCCAATCCTCCAAAATATTCAGCAAACGTATGAAAAAATCATTGAATAAGAAATGCATTTCTTATTACCCTATAAAATACTTTCCAAGTACATGGTTATGCAATGCGGGAACATTGCTATCGAGGATTATACAAGATATTACTTATTCTATTTTTCCCATGGCTTCTAGAATGATCGCCTAAAAATATAAATTGGGTAATATCCAAGATTGCAATACTCATAAGTTTTATTTCCCTCTAGGAGAAAATTGTAAATCCTTCTCTTGGGACATACATATTGTCTGATCTTACTCCTGTCACACTCACCTGCTTCTTCTCAGTGTTTACTTTGTGTAAACTTGTAATAAAATGCACATTCACATCCAAATTTAAATTTATTTCCATGTCGTCAACTAGTTTTACCATGTTTATAATAATTTAGCTCTGAAAAGGTATTCCATATTCTACCATCAGGTCAGGAGTCCAAAGATGTTCCTTTTCATCAGAGTCACATATTTGGGACACATAAATAGTTGAAATCCCTCATCACATTCTTAGCAAGATTTACAGTCTATATCAAAATTATCTTCTATTTTCCTGCAAAGTCTATAGCGAAAGCATGTCATGTCTGTAAGGAAATTTTTCTATATACACATAAGCAAATACACATGTACACACAGACATGTACATACTTTACAAAAAGTAGAGCTCATTTTCATTTTCCCTTCCTTCAAACTTTGATGATAACCATGAGATAGATTTTATCATGTTTAAACCATTTCTACTTCACTTCCATTCATATTCTACCCTTCTGAACTTTAAAGCAGGACTCTTTAAGGCCATCTCTACTATTGCCCAGTCCTATCTTATTTCCTTCTCTTGAAATATCATTCATGATTAGTTTTTCTCCTTTTCTTTATCAGATAGTTTTTTTAACTGTAAGAAAAAATTTACTTTCAAGCCAAATTTTTCTTTAAAAATGTTTACTAGGTAATTATTTCTCTTTCCAAATAGATTCACATTAGTTTATTTACTTATTCTACTGATAAGCTGTAAATCATGAATATATTTCCTATTCCTTAATCCTATGTAGTTATCATTGTTGTACTTCTTTCTACTCAAAAGTCTAACTAGATGAAAGGATATGATTAGTATATGTTCTTTCAAGGACATTAAAACATTTCCATATAGATAGATGAATAGGTAGGTAGATTTCAGATTTCTTCTGGACTAATCTATAGGTCCTAAGTAAGTGAAGTAGGCCTTCTGATTATCTAACCCTTAGCAAAAACACAGCATTTTAAATACATAATCTAAGAGGACAATTCTCTCTGTTAAATAAACCATGCTTTCAATACATTTTGTACTTATTTTTATGAGATAATTAATAATTAAAATTTACCTAATAAAATTCATCTAATTTAAAATTATCTAATACCTCAGTGTATAAATTCATTAAGTATTATATTTTGTTACTTCTTTAAAATATCTGGAAAAACAGTATGCTGAATTTGAAATACTTCCCATGCTTTAATATGCAGATTTCCTCCAATGTTATTTTCTTAAAATTTTATATTAAATTAACATTGCCTGTGGCAAAGTTCATTCTATTTAAAAATAATAAAGTAATAACCAGAAATCCAGAGACCCTGGTAACAAAGTTACTTAAAACCTAAGGGAAAACTAAATCAAGTATCAAAGGAATGAATCAAGTTAATGTTAGCATTTAAAATATTCTTGAAAGACATAATAAAATGTATTTTTCTCCTAAAATCTCAGACTTCATTACTTCTAATGGAACTCCCATTCATATCACAGACCCAAGACTATGTGAGACCAACTCAAATCAGTATTCTTTTTAAATTGAATTTTTAATGCCATTCAGATAGATCTCATTATAATTATATGAAGGGATAGAGAGAGAGTCAGAGAGAGAGAAAGGGACAAAGAAATTGATCTCATTATGATCATATGAAGGAAGAGAGAGAAAGAGAGAGTGAGAAAGAGAGAGATGGAGAAATTGGCCATTGCCTTAAAATATTACTGACTTGGTCTGAAGAAAAGAGGAAATGCTTTTCGTCATGTATAAGCATCCTGTTAATTGTGTCAATTTTTGCTACCAACCTTATTCTTAGAACTGCCAAGTTTTAAATATTTCTCTTATAGTTTTTCTCAAATTATCTTTCAGTGACCTAGAAATAAAAATTTCAAATAAGCCCATCTTTGTTTTAAATTCACCAATGTTTCAGATGATTACATAATACAAATATTAATTATATAATACCAATTACATAATACAAATATAGATTAGTTTTTAAAATATATACTGTGCATAAATCATAAGCAGGGATTAAAGCAAGATAAATGCAGTTGAAGATTCAAATATGCATATGTTTTAACACCAAATAGTCTTTATCTCTTTAATGGATATTAATTAATATTCAATATTAGTAATTAGTCTTCTATTACTGCCTACCTGCTAAGGCATAATTACTAGACTGGAACTATTCATTTTTCTGATTTCTTTGTGAATTTGCTTAGTACAAAAATAAAATCTCAGATTATTAAAGAGGAGATTTACAGTATGTTATCAGTTTAAAGATTCAATTTTCCCCTACATCTTAACAGCTCTGTTACTGGTATATGTCTTACAAACGATAGTATTGCCATAATTTCACCGGCTCAGCTTGGATCGTTTGATTTTCTTTCTTTTTTTCGTTCTTAGTAGTACATAGAATAATGATGCATCCTTTGATTGATTGGCAGAATCTTAGATTTGATGAAACTTGGTATTGTCTTGAATTCAAACAACATAATGTTGGAATATAATGTTGGAATAAGAATACAATATATATTAGAGAAAGAAAATCGTGTGTGGGCTAACAACATGGTCAAAATCTTTCTGACCACATATTGTTTCTATCTCTAATACAATGTCAGAACAGACTAGGTCCAGGCTCCAGTCTCCAGGGCAGCCAGATATGGACAATAAGATACTGTCATACAGATTGTTTATAGAAGTACCTAACCCACCACCATACAGAAAAGGTTCTCTTTAATGTTAACTAAAACGTCTTGTCAGATTCAGTAGTCAATTATCTGCCTTTGATTTACTCAACTTCACATTATAGTTTGTCAGTTAACTACAAAATTCTTGAAATCTTTTTCGTATATTATACAACATGCTACTGAGTTTCTTCCTGTGTTGTCACTCTCTGTTTTTTCTCAGTCTCTTTTGAGGGATAGAGTTAAGCTTCACAGTGTCTAAGTGCTCCCCTTAACCCTCCTCTCTGCCATTTCTGCATGCCTTACCTAGATGGTTTTTCACAAAGACTCTAAACATATAGGTATAAATAAGGAAATTAATACAGATATAGATGTAGCGATAGATAAGACATCACTAGTCTTGGACATTTTTACTCAGATTCCTTTTGGACTCAAGAGTTATTAGCAGCATTACTTTAAAACTATGTAGATGTTTATTATTTTTGATTAAGTGAACATGAATTCTATATTAAAATTTATCGTTATTTTCTTTTATTTTACACGTTATTTTATGCTATTGTTACACTTAGCACACTGGCTTTACTCATGAATTATAAACATCTGACCATTAATTTATCTATATATTATAATTTAGAATTATGATATTAATTAACTCAATTGCCAAAGTCACCATATAGCATCCAAAAATAAGATTTTTTTTTGTATCTTCCCTGCTGTTTAAAACTTTAATTCAGTTAATGTTTTTGGATAAGGAAGTTCAAGATTATAATGAATACTGGTAGTCACTCATCATGCAGTTACTTAATCTCATTTATGGTAAGCCTATTTTCAAAGATTTATCATCAAGAATGATGTTTGTTGTAGGTTTTGGATAGATAATCTTTACCTCTTTAGGGAAATCTCCTGCTCCTTTGTATGTCAAAAAAGGAAAACTTCAGCGTGTCTTAAAACTTTTTAAATTCACTATCAGTATAGATTAAATTTTTCCATTTCACTGTGTTGAATTGTCTTACTATATTGTTTTGTTTGAAAATCAATGTAAACATTGCCAGAATATTGTTTTTAACTGCTTAATTAATCTGTTCATATTTTATTTAGAATTTTCATTTTTTTTAGTAATATTTGTCTTTAATTTTCTTTATGTGTAATATCTTCCTCTGGTTTTCGTATCAGGGTTACATTTGGTTCTCAGACATATACAGAGCAGAAGCATCATCTTTTGCCTCCTCTAGAAGTTCAAATTTAGGTAAGCGAAATATTAAAAGAACAAAATAATAACAGCGTTTTTAAAATAAGGAAATAAAGAAGCAGTAGACCAGGAAATTTGAAGACAATCAAGAAAATAGCTGGTACTGCAGCAATCTCCAGAAGAAAAATCAGTCATTTCCAAGATGGTTCAGAAGAAGGTATAAACTTAAAGGAAAACAACAACAACAACAAAAACCTTTTATAAGCATTAGCAGGCATTGGCTTTCAGGTAATCAATGATCATCCTGCAGTTATAACAGCGAGGTTGGTTGACTTCTAAAAAAATTGATAATATCAATTGTTGACCAAGATATAAATCAATAGAAACTCTCATTCATTGCTAATTGGAAATGCAACTTATACAGCCACTTTAGAAAACAGTTTGGCAGTTTCTTAAAAACATAACATACTTCTAATATATAACCCATCAATGACATTTCTCTCTGTTATCCAACTGACTTTAAAACTTATGTCCACACAAAATAATGGATTCAAAGTTTCATTTATAATTGTCAAAAGCTAGAAGCAACAAAAATGTCCATCAGTAGGCCAGGGGTTTTATAAATTGTGGTCCATTATACAATAAAATATTATTTTGCCATATAAATAAATGAGTTGAACTATCAATTCATAAAAACACATAAAGCAACCTTAAATACATATTACTAAGTGAAAGAAGCCAGTCAAGAAATACTATATATCATATGATAACAATTATATGACTTTATGGAAAAGGTTGAACTGTAGAGACAATAAAATGATTAATGAATACTAGAGATTTAGGCAGCATGAAAAGGGTCGAATAGGTGAAGCACACAGAATTTTTTAGAGTGATGAAACTGTTCTGTATGATAGTGTAATTGCAGATACATAAAATAATGCATGTGTCAATGCCAGCTGACATTTAAAGAAAAACTTTAATGCATGCAAATTGAAAAAAAAAATTTTTAAGAGGTTGAGGGAATTCAAAGATGGAATATAGAATATAACAAATCAATCTAATTGTATTATAGATGTATAAAAGAGCCTCACTGAACTGTATTGGATACAATGTCAATGTTGGCAATGAGAGGAGTCTTAAAATCTAATGGCAAAACAACGGTGCATAAGGACTGCACTCTAGTTGAAACCTGGATACTGTACAGGTTATTCACCTAATAGATTTTGAGAAACGTCTTGGTTTACAAGCAACTGTAATGATGTGCGCCGTTCATTTTTACTTTTGCTCCTTGTAGTCATCAAAGAGTGTCCAATGAACAAACTAAAAATAGAGAATTGATTTACTAGAAATCTAGTTAGAAAATACAATTTGGAGAAAAGAGTCAGCAGGAAGGTATTTTAAATGTGATGGAATAAATTCCTTAATTCCCATTAGTAAGAAGTTAACAAAAGTAAAAATCACAATCAAGAAATTGAACAATTATATATTTTAATGTGATTAACATCAGAAGCCAAAATAATGAGAAAACAGGAAAATTTAAAAATTTTAAATTTCCTGTTTGTTGCATCTGATGAATGGGACTAAATGTAGGGTCAAGAAAGGATCATTTTAATTTTGGCTTATTTATACCATGTGTTTGAGTAACTTTATTTGAAAATTATACTCATATAGGAAAAATTAAGAGAAGTCTCGAGTAGTCATGCTAAAGGGGAAACCTAAAATTATATCCAAATTATTTCCTTTTTTCTTTTTTTTTTTGAGACAAAGTTTCGCTCTTGTTGCCCAGGCTGGAGGGCAATGGTGCAATCTCTGCTCACCACAACCTCCACCTCCCAGGTTCAAGCAATTCTCCTGCCTCAGGCTCCTGAGTAGCTGCTGGGATTACCGGCATGCACCACCACGCCTGGCTAATTTTGTATTTTTAGAAGAGATGGGGTTTGGTTTCTCCATGTTGAGGCTGGTCTTGAACTCCTGACCTCAGGTGATCCACCCACCTCGGCCTCCAAAAGTGCTGCGATTATAGGTGTGAGCCACTACGCCCGGCCTCAGATTATTTCTAAAACAGTATAAAAGAGAATACATCTCAAATACATGGGAAGTCACGAACACATAACTACGTTTAATTCATAGTATTGAAATATTTACCTGCAAACCAACAAACATTGAATATACATACAATTTATTCAAGCCAAATATATTGACAAAATATCAAAATCAATCACAAGAAACACAAGATGTTGGGAAGAATAATAATAAAAGAGAAAGACTGTAGAAGAAAACATTAAAACTTAAATATGATAAATGTATTTAAGAACTGGTTTAATGAAAACATAAAAATAGATAAGATATGTTACAATGGTTTAAATGAAGACCATTTAGAGTAATATATAAAATATATAATATATAGCTGTACGGAAATAAGTAAAAACATATCAATGAAATCAATCTTTCAGAAAATATAAATTACTAAATTTTATTCTAGAGATGACTACAAAGAAAAAATTAAAATGTTATGTTAAAATAACAGAAATAAAAATGTTATCAAATACATATTTTATTTATTTATTTATTTATTTTTACTATTACTGTTTTTTTTTTTGAGACGGAGTCTCTGTTGCCTAGGCTGAAGTGCAGTGGTGCGATCTCAGCTCACTGCAACCTCCGCCTCCCGGGTTCAAGCGATTTTCCTGCTTCAGCCTTCCGAGTAGGTGAGATTACAGGCATGCGCCACCATGCCTGGCTAATTTTTGAAGTTTTAGTAGTGACAGGGTTTCACCATGTTGGCCAGGCTTGTCTCAGATTCCTAACCTCAGATGATCTGCCTGCCTTGGCCTTCCAAAGTGCTGGTATTACAGGCATGAGTCACCACGCCTGGCCCCAAACACACATTTTAAAAGGATTTTTTGCTAAATTATACCTATATTTTGATTAAAAAGTTACAGATGCTATATAATTGCATGTAAAATTAAACACCTCACAAAAGGAAACTATTGAAACCCATTTAGAGTATTCTGCTCAATACTTACGTGCTATGGAACAGTATTATGAGAATATCTAACTCTACACATTGGTGCACTAATGCAAGGAGAAAAATATAACATTTTGCATACCAAAAATAAAAATTATTACTCATCTCTCAAAGAGCGGTTTAAACATATTTTATTTGTAGTGAATCATCAATACAGTAATAAAGATTTGTTAATTAAAAGTAAGGGTTAAATTGAACTTGAATATTTTAAGTTTAGAGATTCATGGCTCTTACTTTTTTTTAGAATGATCTGTGGACTACAGAATTTTAGAGATGGCCAATATTTCCAGAAAGAATTAAAATAATGTTCCATAAGTCACAGTCTCAAAGGGAATGGTTAGCTGTGATGTTACTTTGATGGGACCCTTCTTGGATAGATTGAGGAGGAACACAATATTATGAAATTAGAAAACACTTCAAAGTCAAATAAACCTGCCTTTGACTTCCACCTCTGTTTCTTTATAGTTGAGGGACACTAAAACAAATCATTTAGTCTGTGAGCTTCAATTTCCTCATCTGAAAATGGTGATAATTTTCCTCTGACTCATGGGTTTTAATCAAGTATGTAAAATGCATTGTATAATGCCTGACACATATTACCATAAAGGATAGCTATTGGCTATAATACACACATTAATCATTCATGGGTGAATTCACTTAACACACATAATTGAAGTAAAATGCAGTTCAAATTCAGCTGTTCTACTATACCTGTACCCATAATAGTATGCAAAAATTGGCTTGAATTCTGTCCTGATGAAGTATATACACTATTGAAAATGGTATTATTGACCATGTTTTAGAAAATGTCCTAAATAGTCTCACCATATTCCCAATGGTAGATATTATTACGATCTCTACTTTATAAAATAGGCACTTGAAGCATAGAAGGTTAACCACAGTAACATGGGCTAGTAAGTAGTAGTGTAAAATAAGTTTTTCATCGTCTGACATTACACCCGGAGTTCTTTGTCCTACCTCCAAGAAAATTAATGAGCGCGGATACATAGGTGAAGTTGGAGTGAAAGTTTAATAAGCTAAAGAAGAAAGCTCTGCCGGGTGTGGTGGCTCAGCCTGTAATCCCAGAGCACTTTGGGAGGCCGAGGCATGCAGATCACGAGGTCAAGAGATCGAGACCGTCCTGGCCAACATGATGAAACCCCGTCTCTACTAAAAACACAAAAATACAAAAACAAACAAACAAACAAAAAAAGCCAGGCATGTTGGCAGGCGCCTGTAATCCCAGCTACTCGGGAGGCTGAGGCAGGAGAACTGCTTGAACCCGGGAGGCGGGAGGTGGAAGTTGCAGTGAGCTGAGATAGGCCACTGCACTCCAGCCTGGGCAACAAGCGAAACTCTGTCTCCAAAAAAAAAAAAAAAAAAAGACGAAGAAGAAAAAGAAGGCTCACTGCCAGCAGAAGAGAGAGTTCTGAATGGGAGTACCCACTATGAGGCCTGTTTTGGCTTTTCATGGACTGGAAAGGGGAAAGAATGCGCTTAGTCTGCGGGCTGTCTTAGCCAATGCCTGACTTAGCTTGGCCAGGGACCTTAGCCCAGGACCAATCAGGAGCTGAAATAATGATTCACAGATGCTGCTTAGCTTGGCCTAACACTATCAGAAGCTGAAGTGAATGTCTGGTCCGGAACTTTGGCCTGGGACCAATCAGGGGCTGAAGTGATGATTTATAGAAGCCGGAGGTAAAGTGCTAATAAAGGAAAGTATAGTGTCCACCAGAACCTACCCGGGCCCACTATGCCCATACCCACAAAAAAAGAAGAAACTTTTCCTGGGAACCTGCTGACTGTAAAAAGGACAAAGACATTTCTATGCCAGGCCTTGTTCCCTTATCTGAGTGAGCTGGAGGTTTTGTGCAATTTTTATCCAAATGGGCTAGAGGGCTTTTGTTTTTGTTTTGTTTTGTTTTTTAATCGTGCAGCCGTGGGCATGTCTCTAGGCACAATATCCTGTGCTAGTTCCGTCACTGGTGCCTGCAGCCTGAATTTTTTCCCATGTTGCTTTTTATGTTATGTGGGGATGAGACATTGACCCCTGGGTCAGGGGCTATTCCGGGACCCTTCCCTTGCTATCTACCTAAGGCAAGCTAATTCCTTTCAGTAGAACCAAGATTCAAACACGGCACCTTGTTACATGGCCCAAGAGCCTTACTGCAATGATGTATCATTGATCAGAGAGACACACAAATACACAGCAAACTATATCTGTAAGATTCCAACAACAGCATTTAGCATAGAGATATGATTAAGAAAACAATATGGTCATGGAAAGTTGCCACAAGTATATGAAGATTTGCTGAAACAGGAATGAAGATCACTAATTCTTCTTGGATACATACATAAAAACCTTGTATCTACAAGGTAAATTAATTTTTGCTTTCTTCAGAATGAGAATCTGAAATCTGGCACATTTGGGTAGGGTAAACTAATAATCAAATCTCCTGGGGATAGTTAGACATCCTACTTTCGTCAACTCAACTGATTCATAGCTTAAACATATATAAAGAAGGAAAGAGTTCCAAATTTTGTTTATTATCATTTAGAAACTATATCTTTTGAGAACCAACATAGGGAAAGAACAGAATTAAAGAAAAAAAATAAACAAAGAATTCAAAATATAGAATCAGAATTGTGAAACTTTTAATGCAATATTTTAGTTTAATATCAGTTATTTTCATAATGTGCATCAACATTAAATTTTCCTAATCTCCTCCTTTATTCCATCTAATCTATGTGTGTACCATTTCACCTCTTTCCCTACTGCTTGTGAAGAAAAAATATACTTCTCACTGTTCAGGATAAATTTAACCTGCCAGCATTCATCTCATTTGACCTACTTCCTTTGAAACTAGATTTATCTTTTATTTTTCTCTCTTCCTTGGGATCTAAAAGTTCTCTTCCATTTCTTTGTAAACCATGATCAAGTAATGTTTTATCTCCTTCTGCTCAAAAATAAAACAAGATAAAAGGTTGGCATCTTTTTTTCCTTCTGCCTTCCTCTAAATTTAGTCTGTGTGCTTTCCATTATTTTTTTATGTCTACTTCTAACTCACTCTATATGAGTGTGTTGTGTGTGTGTGTATGTTTAATAATGATCACCTTAATGGGTTTAAATGGCTTATTATGGTTTTCATTTGCATTTCTATAATGATTAGTGGTGTTGAGCATTTTTTCATGTGCTCCTTAGCAATTTGTATACCTTTGGAGAAATGTGCATTCAAGTATTTTTCCCCTATTTAAAGTTTTTAATTGTTTCGTGTTGAATTGTAGGAATTCTTTATGTATACTGGATATAAACCCCATATTAAACATACTTTACAAAAATTTTCTCCTATTACATAAGTTGCCTTTTCACTGTCTTGATTTGTCCTTTGACAGTAAATATTTAATTTTGATGGGGTCCTTTTTATTTCTCTTTTCTTGTCTGTGCTGCTGATGTTATATTCAAGAAATAATTGCCAAATTCTATGTCATGAAATTTCCCCACTTTGTTTCCTTCTAAGAGTCTTATAGTTTTAGCTCCTATGTTTAAACCTTGATCTATTTTGGAAAAGTGTTTTTTAAATAATCAATCTGTTACTTGTTTTCCTTATTGTTTCTGGACTTTCATCTTAGTTAAGTTTTCCATACTCCTGGATTTAAAAGGATTCAGTTGTATTTTTACATTATTATTATGATGATTTTATTTTTTGGCTTAAATATTTATATTTGGTATTTCTGTTGTGAGGAATCAGCTCTATTCTATTATTTTCCAAGTGACTATCTAGTTATCACAACACCAACTATTAAGTATTTATATTTTCGGCCGGGAGCGGTGGCTCAAGCCTGTAATCCCAGCACTTTGGGAGGCCGAGATGGGCGGATCACGAGGTCAGGAGATCCAGACCATCCTGGCTAACACGGTGAAACCCCTTCTCTACTAAAAAAATCCAAAATCTATCCGGGCAAGGTGGCGGGCGCCTGTAGTCCCAGCTACTCGGGAGGCTGAGGCAGGAGAATGGCGTAAACCCGGGAGGTGGAGCTTGCAGTGAGCTGAGATCGGGCCATTGCACTCCAGCCTGGGCGACAGACTGAGACTCCGTCTCAAAAAAAAAAAAAAAAAAAGTATTTATATTTTCTCACTGAATTTAAATTTAAATAATGCCTTTATTATATATAAAACATCCATATAATATTTGGTCTAGTTTTCCCTTTTGTTATGTTTGCTTATTCAGACACTAATATTATTCTGTTTTAACTAAAGAGACTACGTATTATACTTTAATATTTAGGGTAGTTAAACTCCAATTTCCTCTTCTTTATAAGGGTTTTCTTACCTACACTTTATAATTATAATAGCATCCACTTTGTAACCAAATTGTGTATTTCCAAGAAGTGGAAAACAATGTTTTTCTATTGTCTGTTATGTGTATCCCTGTTCTTAATATGAGATTTTTTTTTCTTCTCTCTGTAGTCTTTGGTTTTAGTTTGTTGTTTTTTTCCCCTAGTTTCTTAAGTTGTAAAATTAGATTGATGATTTGAGATTTTTTTTTTTTAAATATAAGCATTTATAGCTATAAATTACTTTCTTAGCACTGTGTTCCATAGATTTGGTATGTTGTATTTCTGTTTAAATTTGTCTCTAAGTATTTTCTAATTTCCTTTTTGATTTCTTCTTTGATCAATTGGTTGTTTAAGAGTATTCTTTTTAATTCCCACAAATTTGTGAATTTTTCAGTTTTACTTTTATCTTCACTCCATTATTTGGGACATATACTTTGTATAATATTTACCTTTTTAAACCATTGAGACTTAATTTTTGGCCTAATAAGTCATCTATTTTAGAAAATGACCTATGTGCATGTCATTGTTGTGAAGTAATGTTGTCTATATGTCTGTTAGACCCAATTGGTTTATTGTGTTGTTCAAGTCCTCCATTTTCTTTCTTATCTTCTGTCCATTTTCTCTGTCCATTATTGAATGTGGAGTACTGAAGTCTCCAAATATTATTGTAGAATTATTTGTTTCTTCTTTAAAGTCTGTCAGTTGTTTCTTCACAAATTTTGATGATCTGTTATAAGGTACACAAATGTTTATTATTGTTATATCTTCTCGTTTTATTAAATGTTTTATTAATTATAATATCTTTCTTTGTCTCAAACTTTTTGATTTATGTATATTTTGTTTACATGTGTATAGCCACCCTCATTCTATTTTGGTTAAAATTTGTATGGAATATCGTTTCATTTTCAACCTATTTGTGTCTTAGGAGCTAAATTGAATCTCCTGTAGAAAACATATATTTGAATCATTTATTTTTATCAATTTCACTAATCTATATCTTTTGATTGGGAAGTATAATTCATTTACAATTAAAGTAATTGCAGATAAAGACTAACATACTTCCTTCACTTTGATATTTTTTGTTCCTCAGTGCTTGCATTACTACCATCCTGTGTGTTTAGTTTATTTTTTGTTATGTTTTGATTTTGAAAAGTATGTGTCATTTTTATTTTCTTATCTACATTCTATAAATATTTTATTTGTGGTTACAATAGTAATATGTGTAATTAATATAAAGCTATAATCCTTAATATTAATTTATATCAGTTTAAATTCAGTAGCATATAGAAACTTTACTTTTTTATCAGTTTTATCTCCACTCCTGTAAGTTGTTGATGTCAGAAAATTGCACCCTTATACATTATGTCTCCCAAAATGTACACTAATAATTATTTTAAATGCATTATCCTCTTAATTTAGAAAACAAAAATTAACCAAAAAATGAAGTTATAAGCTATTGTTAGAATAATACTGTTTTATAATTGTCCATGTATTTACTTTATTGAGACATATATATCTTTATATGGTTTCCAATTATTATCTAGCATCTTTTATTTCACCTTGCATACTGCTTCCATTATTGCTCACAGAGCAGGTCTAGTGATAACAAACTCTGCCACCTTTTGTTTATCTGAGAGTGTCTTAATTTCTTTCTTACTTTTGAAGGACAAGTTAGGCAGATATAAGATTCTTGATTCTTGTTTTTCTTTTAACAGTTTGTATGTATTGGCCCACCGCCTTGTCATCGTCAAAGTTTCTGATAAGAAATCTGCTGATCATCTTATTAAAGATCACTTGTATGTGACAAATTGGTTCCTCCTTGATGCTTTTGAGGCTCTCTGTTTTTGCCTTTAACGATTTGATAATAATATGTCTTGGTGTGAATCTTTTTTTAGTTCTTTCTACTTGGAGTTCTTCTATGTTCTTGCATTTCTATATTCATGTCTTTCATCAAATTAAGAAACTTTTCACCTATTGTTTCTTTAAATATTATCGCTGTTCCTGTATCTCTCCTTTCATCTTCTGAGACTGTCGTTAATACATATGTTCGTCATGTGATGGTAGCCCACAGCTCCCTTAATTTCTGATCATTTTTAAATAATACCTTTTCTCTCTTTTAGTTCAATTTGATTTGCCTATTGTCCTATCTTCAAGCTTACTGATGTTTTCTTCTGTCTACTCAAATTTATCTTTGAATCTCTCTAGAAATTTCTTATTTCAGATATTTTATCTTTTAATATTGATTTTTGTAAGGTTTTCTACCTCTTTATTAATATTTCCATTTTGTTTATACATCATTTTATTGACTTTCTCCACATTTTCCATTCGTACTTTGAGGAGTTGTTTTAAAGGCTTTGTCTAGTAGGCTTTTTATCTAGTCCATCATTTAGAAATTATCTCTTTTTGTTATTTTTCCTTTAAATGTTCCAAACTTTCTTTTTTTTTTGTATGCCTTGTGAGTGTTTTTTAAAAACTGGACATTTGAAGCTGTAGTAACTGTGGAAATCAGATTCTTATCCATCACCAAAGTTTTCTGTTTTTATGTTATTATTTTAGGATGGGAGATGGTTGCAGGTTGTCTGTCTGCCAAGGATTAGCCTGAGATGTAAAATTAATTGTCTTTTCAAATATTCTGTAAGCTTTTGCTTTTACCTGGGTATGTGTGGTTATTTTCTAATTTTACCCATATATGTAGTTGTTATTGAATTTTCTAATATTTAGTATCTGACTCCCAAAAATGAGAAAAAGAGAAAAAATTTAGAAAGCAAAAATGGAGCTCCTGTCCCTTTAAAACCTCTGGGAAGTCCTTTCAGCTGAAATTGGAGCAGCTTGCAACAAAAGGAGCATTACAACCTCAATGGCTCCCAACTTATTTGTCTTCACCTCAGTATCCAAAAGCAGCAATCAAAAATCAGAGCATAAATCCCCAATACTTGGTGGAAAGGATTTATTATACCTGTATTGCCCTACAACAAAATTTGTGCATGATTTCCAGAAACATGTGTACAGACTGAGTGCTAAGAACTGAAATTAACCTCACTTTATAGTCCAAGTCTTCTTTAGAAAATTATAAGCCTGAAATAAACTCAGAAATTCTAAAATGGTTATATCAGACAGATTCTACTGTGTAATAGTATAAGCATAGAGACAGATTTGTGGTGCCTTCTACTCTGCCATATTCTGAGAATCTCTAACTCAGAGTTTTAGGAAATTCTGTTAAGTGTATAGCTCTGTATTTTAGTGATTTTCTTGTTATTTAATTTGCTGTTATAAAAGCGATCCTCCTTCTGCTATAGGTTCATTCTAGCTGTTGTTAATACATATAACTTACTTTATTTTTATTTTTGTATGTTGCTTTTATTACCTGTTTTCAATGGTATGCTTAGTTGTATTATTTGCTAATTTCTGTGGACAATTTCAGATATTCAATATTTCATTCAGTGGTTCACAAAATTCCTGAACTTTTAACAATATACTCTTACAAACTAGTAAAAACCAGCTCCAGCATTATTCTGCCTGTTACTTCAGTAAACTGTATTTGCAGTAGTTTTTTTAATTAACTAATTCTATTGAATTTCCAAATGCATAATTACACTCTTGGTATTTTTCCACTTTCTATTTTTACAATTTTAATCTTTTTTATTAATTGTTGTAGTTAATATTCTATAATTTCTATAAATTGTTAGATGTTACTGGAGATGTTAAACAGTCATACCTTGTTGCCAATTTTGTAGTGAAGCTTCTTGTGTTTCCCATTGAATAAGCTTCTGGTCCTTGAACTCATGTAGATGTGTTTGTTTATGTGTGTGCCTGTGTGTATAATTATGCTAATGGTAACCTAGTAAATTCTATTTTACTGAGTGTTTTTAATCCAAATTAATCTTTATGTTGCTTTTTGTATTGTGCTTATGTGCATCCATACAGGATCTCTGAAATAATAATCATATGATTTTTTCTAAGTTCTATTAATGTGATTATATTAATAAATTTCTTAATAATGAGCCACTATTTTATTTTTGGCATAAACTCTCTTTGGCCATGTTTTGCTTAGTACTTACTCTATTTGACTGTGATTCTGTGTTTTATGACATACTATACTATTTAAGTCGTTACATCAGTATTCCCTAATGTGATTGGTTCTATATTTCTCTTTTTTTAAGTTAATTTTTGCACGGCTTTAAAAAATTATCAAATTTGGAAGTTATCAGTATATATCTTCAAATTGTCCAGCAAGATGGCCAATCTAATTTAAATTCATTCCTCTCTTAAAAGAAAACTGATGGTTGAGATCTACACTTAAATGGTAACAATCCTTTATTCAGGAATAGTATATCACAGATGATGTGAACTATGCAATTGTATTCTACATTTATCTTTTGAGATCAGTTACAGAGGCTGTTATTTCCATTTTAAATATGGGAAAATAAATGAATGACTTGAGATGTTCATTTGGTTAACTAACAGAAATAAATTCAAACTTCATTCTCTTGACATAAGAGAAAAAGTATCTACAATGTTTTGCTGCATTCTCTTCCAGAGAAAATAATGGGGGACACTAAGCCATTCACTTCCATGCTTATTGTTCTTTCTTTAGTGAATGGTTTGAAAGTAAAATCTGGAATTATGGAATGGAATTGTTTTATCTGTCTTGATGGCTAACTAGACAGCAAAGTTACAAAGTGCCCTATGCATCTTGATATAATATAGCCAACAATTCTTAATAAATGAACAGATGATTTTCGTCATTCGAGAGTTATTTTGTAATTTTTTTGGACCATGCTAATTTATAATTTGGCTCTGCTATTTGAATTGAGGGAGGAAAAAAGGAGTAGAAAGAAAAATAATATCTAGGGTAATTTGAAAACAAACATTATTTCTCATTTGATTAAAAGTAAGTTTTTTAAGTAAAAAAATGACAATTACATTAGTTAATTATAACTAATCAATTTTATTATCATGATGCAATAAAAGCAGGTAATATTACAAGCCCATATATTAGCACGAGTTAAGAAAAATGACAATAAGCTTTAAATAATGTCTTCAATGAAAACTATTTAAAATGGCAGTAATACACCCTCTCAAATTTTGTTTTGAAAATAAAGGTGTTAAATTGCCTTAACAACATTTAATGTAATTCAAAAACTACTGTGAACATACTAAATAGCTGTAAAAAGACCATTATTATTTTAACAGATTTTTTAAAAGGAAGAATTGGAAAGAAAAAAATGCAATAGCTGTAGACAAATAAAAGATCTTTCTTCTCTCTTCCCATGCATTTATTACCAAGGGCAAAATGGGAATCCAGAATGATGAGTACTTTCATTTTAAATTTTGGTTGGGAAGAAAACTTTACTCTTCCCAATCTCATTAACAGGCAGAATATATTCCAAGTATCAAGACAGTGAAGTCTTGTGATCATAGAAAAGTGGAAAGGTTAATTCTTTGTGTCTCCAATCCCACCTCTTTTTGGATTATTTAGTAACCTCATGCTCTGTTTTCCATCTCAATTTTGTCCTGATTCACTGCTTCTATTTACTTTCCCAGACGTATTTTCTTTCTCACAAGTGGAAGCTGATTAGTTTTTGTTACAATTATATGACTTGATCTCCGTGGAGACTTTGGGGGAAGTAGAAAGGTGCATAATAAAATGATACGTTGCTTCTACTGGGATTACAAAATTAAATGTAATGCAAAACTTATGCAAAAATAATGCAATCACTTGAATGATTTGAAGGAAAGTTGAGAAATAGCAGCATTGTGGATGGCTATGAAGTTAATCTAAATTAAAATATATACAAAAATTAATTTTGTCTTCTTAGATATCAGAATGCTTCTTGCTATTTCCCCTGCTTGTTTTGTCTTAGAATTCTAAATAATGCCCTCACTTTCAAATGCATGTGTTGCCAACCAAAACAATCTCCAGGAGAAAATCTGTTAAGCAAATAACTTTTTCCAAATTGTTGTAGTTCCCCATTAGGGTGAATGAGTCAGGAAATTTCAGAGGATTGACCACTTTTTATGGGTACTAAAATGAATGTTTGATAAGAATTTTAGAGCACATTCAATCTTTACTCCCATAGGCATAAACTAATTTGATTAAGTTAAGCCTAAAAGAAATCTAGTCAAAATGAAATGTTTATAGACAAACTATGAAAATTTGCATTAAAATATTTATAATTAGTTTTAATACAGCAGCATTTTAAATACAGAAGACAAAAACTCCATTCAAATCTTGCCCTTTTTGGATGCCTTTCTTAGCAAAGTTAATCTGGATGACAATTTATTTCATTTTAATCCTTACAATAATTACTGTTACTGTACCCAACTTGAAAAGATATACCTTTTCTATTGTTTATCCCATGTTGTTTTAAATATTAATTTCTTTTTCTCATGTCTCTAGTTAAATTGTAATTTCTTAGAAGGCTGAGAGTTATCCTTACTTTTGTAAACTTCGTATCCATCAAAATTTCTTGTTGTGCACACCAGGCATTTAATAAGTATTTTATATAAAATCAGTTGAACTGATAAACTCTCCAAATTAAAGTTAACTTCAATGTGCCTAAAAATAATCTGTACAATTTATCAAAATTCTCATTGGTCAGGGACCACCTTAACCTGAAATTCTATTTCAGTAGGTCTGGGTTCAAATTTATGATTCTACAGTTTTGATATGCGTGTGTGGTCAAGGCAACACATATGAAGAAACACTGTATAAAGGGACTAATTTAATCCTCACAACAAACATAGGAGATAGATACTATCATCTCATTCATAATACTTGTGTTAAATTACCAGTGATGAAGCAGATATTTGAACTTGGTACCAATTGTAAAAATGGGTAACGCATCCTTGAGAAGTTCAAATCCTAGTGCATTTGTTCTGTCCTAGAAAAAATAAGGAAAAGTATAATTTTCTTGCTGAAATGTTTCCTACCTTGCCTCTCTTCTCTGCTATGGTAGCTTTATTCCTCTTTGTGGTTCTTATTTGTGTCTCTATATCATTTGTGTGATTTTTCCATAGAGAATATAGTTAGTTCTGTACTATAATTTGATAGGAAATTGGACTGCTTATTTTCCTTAGTTTATAATCTATGTTTCTAGCTTTTCTACTAGTTATTTAATGTGAGCCTTCAAGTAATAGTTGTTCAAAGTTGGAAAAAAAAATTTTTTTTTAATATATTGTGGTATTTTTTAGCTTAGTTCCCTTCTATCCATGCTCAATAATTCCATCAGTAGTGGCAGAGTAGGAGCACCACCACCTTGGACAAACACCACCATTTTAAGTTCCCCTTGATTAAAAACTGGCTAAATTCAGCCCGAAAAAATCAGCCTAATGACTAATGTCAGTATGACCAAAAACCACAGGTGACATTTCAGACCAGAAACCTGCTAACCAGGAGATAAGTTCCCTTCTGACCAGAAACATGTCAACCCCCAGATAACCTCCGTTTTGAGCAAAGACATTCCAACCCCACAATAAAACTCCTCCACACAGAAACATTCTGAGCCTGCAATAAGCACTCCCTTTCAAACCCTTAAATACCTTTAGTCTGTAAGAGAGAACGCTCCTGATCAAAATCGGCTGAAAGCCCCTCTCTGGTTTATTCTCCAAAATAAATCTGTCTTTGACTGCTTAGCCATTTTTCATGTTTCTTTCTTCTTTAACTCTTGCAAGCAGTAGCTATTTTGTTGAAAATAATTTTCACTGCAACTCTCATAGGGAAGTCTGAAGTGTCTTGTCAAAAGACATGTTAAATAAAATATTCCCGTAACTATTACAGATCAATCTCTTGATAGAAAATAGAAGACAGAAAGCAAAATAGGATTATATATTTTTGTATTTACTTCTGTGGATCCCAGCTGTTGTTTTAAATTACCCCTCTTTTGTTGCCTGGCTTTTCATTTCCATCTCTGCCTAGCTTCAACAGGGGCACGCTCATCCAAGGTCGAAAGACAAAAACTAATGTGTCAGTGGTTGACCAAGTATTCATTATCATTAAGAATGACAGTCATAGTAAACACTTCAAAAGCTTGATTCACACAGAGAACAGAGCAATAAGAATGACTAATTGTGAAAACTATGGATGTAATTTTTACTGTGTTTCAGAGACAATGTTTTTTAAAGTATAAGGTGATAGTCCTCCGTATTTTAACTCTCTAATATCCTTTTTTAAAACCTAGAAACAAATAATATCTCCCTGCAATTCTTTTAATACCTAATAGCTTGTATTTCATTATTCTACCCTAACACAAATGAAGTCGACCTATTTTAAGTCAGTAAACTTTCTAAATGGAGATACAGATATAAAACACGGTTTTTCTGTAATAATCAAAATCTGAAAATTCCACAATCAAAACACTGAGAGCAGATTGGCTGTATTAAGCTTTGTTCATGTCACTCACTATGTACAAGAGCTCTGTTGAAAATATTTACCAACATCATCATTCCTATAAATATAAATATAAAAAAGCAGGTAAATGCTTATTCAGAGAAATGGAATTACATAAAATTATACTAAGTCTGCCATCTTTAATGGAGCATACAGCACGCTTTCCATACAGACACAAATCTCATGAAATCCTATATTGTATTATCTGCTATACTTATCCAATTGCCACAGAATCAAAGGTGGTTAAATGATGCTTAGTCTCGTGCTGCATTTTAATGTCTTGCAAGCCATGGCTTCAGAAATTTATTGTCTACGACAAATTATTGACAGATCATAGAATTACAAATTGACCTCACATACCTATCATATCTACTCTGTTCTCTTTATTTCTTATAATCTTCAAAGAACATATAGATCTATAGTTAATTTGTGTTCAAATAGTATTTTTAATCAAAGTTAATCAGATGTGCTTTCCTTTTATTTCACCTTTGAAATACTAAACTACAAACAAACATATTCTGAATTAGCAATCTATTTGAATGCAGAGATAATTAAACAAGTCATTTCTCTGTACCACAGAATGAAGTTCAGATAAGGCCACAAAAAACATGAAAACTTTCTGAAGCATTTGGAGTAGGAGAACATAAGAATTCATGGACAAGGAACTGAATGTAGGGACAAAGATCAACCCCCACGAAGCTAAAACCAGAGAAACAGATCAAGGTCTCTTAGTCATTGAAATATGAAAACGTCTTCCCCCAACTTAGCAAATTGATGGACCTTCTACTTATAGATATAACAACAAATGAACCCTGACTTCTGGCTTCTAGTGGAATGGCAGAAAAAAAATCAGGATAAAATACATTTTTTTAAAATCAACACTTTCAAAATAATGCATTGAAGAATAATCACAAGCAAAGTATGCAGAATCCAGAAGAGAATTAATAGCTGAAAGATGAGAACTCCGCTGGATAAATGGAGACATTTGCAGAGGGCACTCTGAAACCCAAAGGACCAAAGTAATCAGAAAAATGTAGTTTACTGTCTTGTTGGAAGGCAGAGTATTAAGGTAGAAAAGCTGCAAAATTAGGGAAAGAAATCTAGAAGGGAGTGATATGCAGAAAGAGAGAGCTCCATCCTATTCATAAAGTCTCCGCCGACATCTGTGAGTCACTGCTAACCTATGAAGTTGTGGGGACATCACTAAGGGCCTGGCATAAAAGGCAGAGCTGGAAGCTGAAAGAACTGAGAAAGATTACAGCGCTACCTCTAGAGATTTCTCTTTGGATACATAGGTTATTTGCAAGTAGATTTCTTAATTTGTAAACAGGCAGTGATTTTCTGGTTATCTTCTAGATTATTAATTATTATATCAACTGCTCTGTGATTAAAGAACAGGCTGTTAACTGTTGATGATTTCATTTCTTTGAAACAGAGATTCCTATATTTGAAAGTTATAACAAGTGTTCTACAGTTTAACACATGGTTAATTTTGGGTAGACATTTCATAATTATTTAAAAAGTATATATTTTATAGTTTTGGCATACATATAAGTTAGGTAATATTTATTTTGTTCTTTACATCTGTACAATTATTGTCTGTTTTTTTTCTTGTTATTTAGTGAAAGAATAATTCCAATGTGATTATGGATTTGTATAGCTCTTATATTCTTGCTGATGCTTATTTTAGATATTTAAGCTACATTAATAGGTATATGCATTTGAATTAATTTTATCTTCCTGGTTAATTAAATATTTAATCATTCTGAGCTCTCCATTATTGCATTAAAAGGTACATTTTTAATATGAAGCTAATAATATTTTAACCTTTTATTAGGTTTGCATGTTATATATATTTAACTTCTTTACTTTCAGTCTTTTTCTATCCTTTTATTTTATATATGCTTTTGGAAAAGACCCATGATTCCTTTTTTTCACTAGGCCAACCATATTATCCTTAAGGTCATTATTTAATTTTTATATTAATTAAATGACTATTATATAAATGTGAGTCTTCCCTCTTACTATTTGCTGTCATAGTCCTCCTGTTTCTTTTCTTTCTTTGTGCCTTTTAATTGATTATTTTTTACTTTAAAACATTATCTTCTCCTCTAATAATGTGACAGTATTACTTTACTGTATGTTAGGGCTTCCTCTTAAGATTGCTAGCCAAATTCTTGACTTAACAAGTGTAATATAATTTCAAACATTCTCTTCTTTCTAGACAACACACAAGTGTAGAACATTTAAAATCCATGTGCCTCCTTTTGATATTTGCTATAGAGACAAAAGTGCCTCATCCTGGATGCTCATCTGTCATTTTGACTTATGATTAGCCCCAATCCTGTGAATACCTCCTGATTTCTGTTTTATTTAATGTCCTTAATGTAAGAAAAAAGCAACCTTGATTCTATTGCACACTTTGTAGGTTGTGACACACACAGCATTCTCACCTGTCTGGAAGGTTTAATTGTCTTGCTAGGGCCCTTATACCATTTCCCTGTGGTATATAAGCCTTGAGTCAGGAGAGTAAAGAGTAACAATGTGGAGACCTACCTGTATTGTGGCAACTCAAGATCACACCAACAAACTGGATTTATCTGCCTTCTTCTTTGGTTTCTCAGTTTCTTCTGCATTTGGGGGTTCCTTTGCATGTTCAACCTTTTCACAGAACATGTGCTATTGGAATTTTTGTTACATATTTATTTATTTTTTATTTATTTATTTATTATTATTATTATACTTTAAGTTCTAGGGTACATGTGCAAAACGTGCAGGTTTGTTACATATGTATACTTGTGCCATGTTGGCGTGCTGCACCCATTAACTCGTCAGCACCCATCAACTCGTCATTTACATCAGGTATAACTCCCAATGCAATCCCTCCCCCCTTTGTTACATATTTATTAATACTACCAGGATTTGTCAGTATACCTGGTCCAATATAGCAAGCCCTGCTTGTTTAGATATTTTCCCTGAAATTGTTCATTGCCTTGGTAGTTTGTCATTGCTTTACTCTGTATCAGGAGCTCTTACCCATAGAAATTCCACAGATGGGCTTTAAAAATTGTATGGACTGTGTATAATATGAAGGTTCAACAATCTTCATCTTCAGAGCTTAGACTCTTTGTGGGAAACTGGGTTTACCACAGGTATATAAGGAATCCCACCTAATTTTTGTTTTATTTTTATTGCTAAAAATATTTTCATGCAATGTAACAGGCGTGGTGATTTCTGAGCTGCAAGTTTCTTGAAAATGGAAGCATGAGGTTTACAGAGCTGAAGAAACAAATTCCCTCATTGAGTCATGACACTGGGCCATACATGTCAGCTTCGCCTGGTAAAGAAGGATCAGTTCCTATCCTTTGTAGGGACACGAATGAAGCTGGAAACCATCATTCTCAGCAAAGTAACACAAGAACAGAAAACCAAACACCTCATGTTGTCACTCATAAGTGGGAGCTGAACAAAGAGAACACATGGACACAAGGAGGGGAACTTCACACACTGGAGCCTGTTAGGGGGTGGGGGGGCTAGGGGAAGGATAGCATTTGGAGAAATACCTAATGTAGGTGACGAGTTGATGGGTGCAGCAAACCACCATGACACATGTATACCTATGTAACGAACCTGCACGTTCTGCACATGTACCCTAGAACTTAAATTAAATAAAAAAACAAAATTTAAAAAGACTGCTTTGTCCTTACTAAAATGGTTAGCTATACCTAAGACCACCACTGGGGGTTGAACAAGGTAGACATTATAATTTCAAATTTAAGTCACTCATGCTAAATGACATTTGCCTTTTGATTCCTGTATATCAGAATGTGTTAGAAAGTATTAATGTATGAATGAGACAAAAAGGTAGCTGCTCATGAAATAAAATACCTAGAAGTATACATCTTTTCTGGTCGTGAAAGCCACAAGCAGAACTATGCTCTGCATAGCACCAAAGGAGAAAGAATATCCCTTCCTACATAGCAAGATTTTTAAGTAGTTGAAGCATTTAATATGATAAATTTTACAACTAAATTTTTTTTCCAGTAGGCACAAATACTACTCTTTTAATATGAAACATATTGTAGGGAAAAGAATTATCTAGAAAACCCTTACAAGTATACTGGGGAAAATAAATGCAAGGAAGAAGCTAGTTTTATATGCCAGTCTCCATTCCTCTAAGGGTAACCTGCAGATCACAGAATTTAAGATTCTACTTGTTAACTTTCTCCCAGAGAGAACAAAAAAAGTATGATATTATATAATCAGAATATTGCTCCTTATCCTGTATTCTATCCTCTTGGAATGAAACCTGTTTCTCTCTCCCACTAATATAGAGAATAAATGACGCTATCTTTGGGAGGCCGAGACAGGCGGATCACGAGGTCAGGAGATCGAGACCATCCTAGCTAACACGGTGAAACCCCGTCTCTACTAAAAAAAAAAAAAAATACAAAAAACTAGCCGGGCGAGGTGGCGGGCGCCTGTAGTCCCAGCTACGCGGGAGGCTGAGGCAGGAGAATGGCGTAAACCTGGGAGGCGGAGCTTGCAGTGAGCTGAGATCCGGCCACTGCACTCCAGCCTGGGCGACAGAGCGAGACTCCGTTTCGAAACAAAACAAAACAAAGCAAAACAAAATTGACGCTATCTTCTCATCAAAGAAGATACTCTACTGTTATGCATACAGTTTTCTTTCAGGCATCACAGTCATAGACTGTAAAACTGTTATTGAAACAACAGAGCTTCTGTCTAGGTCCTGCTGCTTGCCACACAGAAAGCCGATCACTGAGATGCATATTGCCGAGGAAGAAGGCTTTAATCAGGTGCCGCAGCCATGGAGATGGGAGCTCAGGGTCAAATCTATCTCCCAGACCCACTAAAACTAGGGGTTTATATAGTGGGGGGAAACGTAGCAATGTGTAAGAAAACAGGAGCTAGGGAGGGACAAGGAAGCAATCACAACGCATGAGGGGTTGCCATCTCATTGTCTGAATGGGGTAATCTGGTGAGTTTCAGTTCTTTGACACTTTTTTTGAGAGGCCTGTGGGATCCTTTCCAGAGGGAGAAACTCAGATAAAACAAATATAAGACTGGAAGGATCAATTTCTATGTTTATTCAAAAAACTATGTATGGGACTTTTGGGTTGGTTTCAAAACCCTGCTCATATCCAGAAATCCCTCAGAATATTTTCAAACTGGCAAAAAAGCAGCTGCCCAGATTTTATCCCCTATTCTTCAGGAGTGGATTTTAAGATCTGAAGGATTTATTTTACAGCCACAGAACTTCACCTAAATTTTCTTTCCGTAGAAAAGTTCAAGTGCCAATGGCTGCTAAAATGAAGGGTAATTTAGTGACTATAGAATAGGGCTGAGTGGTAAAGTTTGAGTCATAGAACTTTAGTTTACTCATAGCAGGATCAATAGCAAATAAAATTGAAATAAAGTCCTTCATGATCTCCTAATCTCTGTACAAAAAAATGTATTATAATTGAAATGGTGAACATACGATACATCAAAATACAAAACATAGGAATAGATATAAAAGAATGAAGCAGAGAAAGATATAAATGAGGAAGAACAATGATAAGAAAAACAGTATTTACTCCAGCTTTCCTTTCTGCAAAGCACTGTACTAACTCCTTTTTATGCATAATCACATTCAAAATTTATAGCTTCATTCGTATACACTTGGAGTTACTGTAAATGATTGTGAGAACTAATATTATCACCATTTTCCAGATGAGAAGTCTGTGGTTTAGACAGGATATGTGACTTGTTTAGCATTGTACTTAGAAGAGGATTCAAAACCAGATCCGCCTGCAGAGTGCACAGGACTAACCACTATTTTATACTCTCCCTCCTTTTAAAAATGTTAAGCCAAAAGGCTCACCTAATTCAGGTTCCATTGAAAATCTACAGTTATTTTATAAAATTCATTTTGTACTAGTTATAATAAGAATATTAATTCTAATCCCTTCAGGTCAGAAATCAGGATGAGCAAATTATAAGAGGAACCAAGAATACAGTCATTTAAAAAACAAACTACTTATTTCTCCCAGGCAGAAGTCTTATAGGTAAGCTCTCCTCTTGTACCTGTGGTCTGCAGAGCAAACTGGGGAAAATTAGGAAGCAGATTAACTGGGAACACATTTAAAATAATCAGTGTCTTCCAGATATATTGCAGTCACTTTACGGAGTGACTTAAGTAAAAAACAAACAAACGAACAAACAAAAAAAACCAGAACGAGAACGGAAGGAGCCTGCTTTCTTTATTTGGAAAGAAGACTAGGGCTAGCATTATCCCCGTAGACAATCATGACCCACAAAACACAACTAGAAAGAAGAAATTTCTGCTTTTTATATTTTTGTTTCTTAAACCAGGCTTATATGTATTATTACATTATGGCTTCTCACTCCTCTGTCATAACTTCAAGATTTGGGAATCAGTCAACACAATAATTGTAGGCAAAGAATAGGAGATTAGAACGCACATTTTCTCCTTTGGAATAAATAAATCTTTACCTGTCACATAAGAAATAAAACTTCCTTAACCAACAAAGAGTGAGCAATGCTTCAAATCTCCCAAAACCTGCCCCCCTCCCTTTTTTTTCTCTCTTTAGGAACAATATTCTTTCCATTCATACTCCATCCTACTTCTGCCAGACTCTGCCTTTCCCAAGAGCCTCCTTTGTCTGAATTTTTCTCTCTCAGGATACCTTTTATCAGCTCCAGCTGTGGAAGGTACAATTTTTCCTTTATTTCACAAAGAGTTTTCAGAATAGAGAAGCTTTAATTACAACCCTTTAGAGGGTAACCTGGATTACTTAGAATTGTTGCCTGGATCCTCTAATTTCTATCCAACCCTGCCTTTGGGGCTAGTGAACTCAAGTGGAAAAAGCAGGTGCTTTAAAATGAATCTATCTTTATAAAAATTCCTCCTATGCCATTAAAAGCTGGTGGTTGTGGGTGAGTTAAACCACCTCTCCCCATTTTGAAAAACGAAGGGAATGATTCCCGTGAGGTAGGACTGCTGGGAGATAACGTAGTGGAAGCAGCTGGGATGATCTTGGCACATATTGGGAAAAATTGGGAGAACCCTTGGAAAGAAAGAAAGTTGAAAGCTTTGACAGGGGTTTGGGAGCTGTGGAAAAGGTGGAAGAGAAGAGAGATAAGGAGTGAAGAAGATTTGTTGTTTTTCACAAGAAGAAAATGCAATTACCAGTTGTGAGGGTGAGATCAAGTTAGGGATTAGAATATGTTGATTACTGAAAAAAAAGTTTTTAGGGCTGTCTCCTCCCAAATAAATACTCTTTGTATCTAATTCCTCAACTTGTAAATTGGCCTTCCTGCCTTCATCAGTCTGGGCTGCTATAACAAATTACTATAGACTGGGGGACTTATAAATGACTGAAATTTATCTCTCACAGTTCTGGAGGCCAGACATCTGAGAAGAAGGTGCCAGCAGGTTCCAGTGAGGGCCATCTTCTGGGTGGCAGGTTGCTGCCTTCTCTTTGTATCCTGACATGATGCGAAGATGGTAAGAGGACTCTCTGGGGTCCCTTTTATAAGGTCATTAAACCCATTCATGAGGGCTTCACTCTCATGACCTAGTTATTTCCTGAAAGCCTCCTAATACATTAGGGGTTAAATTTCAGCATCTGAATTTTAAAACACATAACATTTTCCTGATGCTTTTGTTACCTGCCTCAGCATCTCAGGAAACTCCTGGGGTAAAGGACAAGCATGAGGACAGGCCAAGCAGCACCTCTACTTCCATTCCCAGGATGCTCTGCTTTTTCCACAGGAACCTCAAGGAAAGTCAGGTTCCATTTTTATAATATTCATAATTTTGTCGCCAGTGAGGGGATATTTAGTGTATGTTTTATGCAGCTTATTTAGAAATGAAAGGTAAAGTTAGGGGTCCTGGGTGTCCCAGTATCACCTAACTATCTGGTGACATATATTCTAGTCAGTGTCAATGCCAGGTTGGTCTCCTTGGATAGATGGCCTCGGATTTCTTAGCTAAACACCCTTTGTGAAAGGAGGGATTCATCATTATATTGTCTTCCATTTGTATTTTTTTGAGAGAAGTATGCGCCCAAGACATATCACAAATTAATGACAATGGAAGCGGTACTGGTAAAAATAACAATAATGAGAATTTTAACAACAACATAACAAATTATCACTAAAAAACTATGAGCTAACATCTCTGTGACAATTACTTTAAATGCATTGTCTCATGTAATTCTCATAAAATGTTTGTAAGTTTCAATATTCTTATTTTGCTAATAAGATGACTAAGGCTTCTATCAGTTAAGTGATAGTCTCAGGCTCACACAACTACTTGAGCTACTTAATGTTACTGCTGAGATTCCAGAAAAGGAGTAATTTTTCCAATATGATTCCAGAAAATTGGGCAGAGACACGATTTCTAGCACTAACACCCTAAAAACTGCAGCATGACAAAGGGGTGGAGACTATTCTGACCCTTTTCTCAGTGCATTTAGGCATTTTCTTTGATTTTGTGTGTGTGTGTGTGTGTGTGTGTGGTGTGTGTGTGTGTATCTGCTATATTTTGGACACTATGTGGTCTCACACTTGAATGACTTACAGCAATTCAGTAACACACACATTGTCAGTTCCAAATTCGCCAATGTGCCATAGGAAGCTCACAGAAATTAAATAATTTCTCCAAGATAACTCCCATAATAAGCATAAGAAATGGAATTCAAATTAAATCCAGATTCCCTGTGCTTTCTCCATGGTTCATGCCTTCTAAGGTTGATGGCAAAATTACTCTGTAAAAGTTGAGCTCTAATAAACTATGTTTTATGTTACCTGGGAATTTGTATATATCAATTTTTTTCTTTGAGTATTTTATTTAATAATTAGTAATGGACGACCAAAGTTGTGAATGGGAAAGGATTTGCATTTATTAGATGAACACGGCATTATGCTGACAAAGTTATTATTGTCACTTTGGTAGAAAATTGAGAGACTTCTGCAGTTCAAACCTTTGAACACAGGTTGGTAGTACGCTGATAAATACTTAACAGTTAGATCTCTGGAAGAGCAGGACCCTTCATTTGCAGCATGTGCCAGTTTTCCTGGTGTAGATAGCCTCACCATGACCAATTCCAAGCTACCAACATAGTGTCACTTAACGTGGAGTCAAGAAGAAATGTATGCAATGCACTCTGGAGCTGTGACAAGCCATCTCAGCATACCACTGACAGTCAGGCCAAGAAAGCCACACTTTAATGAATACAAAGCAGGTAGGTAATGGAGTCATGAAGTATTGCTACCTGATTTTACTCAATAGCAAGCTAATATAATTTCAAAAGGAAAAAGCCAAATTTTATCCTGTAAGTCTCTTGGCATTGAACAGCATTGGTATTACGTTGCATTCAGTGTACTTCCGATTTTGCATCATTCAACCTCAGTTTGTTCTCTCCATGGCCACGTTTCTAAGACACTTTACAATTTCCTTCTCTATAAAAATTCAAGAATTGGTACCAGTGCTAAATTGAACTTCTTACAGAAAGGTGAGTCACATTCATCAAAAATGACGGGCTATATTGAGCAGGCAAACTTATTCCTTTCTTTCATTGCTCCAATAAATCATTCATTTATGGAAAAGGACTTTAAGGACACCCTAATAATTTCACTTCCACAACTCCACTAATATCAAATCCTCAACATTGAAGGTCTAGGGGCAACTTTGTGATAAATAACATCTGCAAAGCAAGAAATGGTTTCCAAATCACCCATGAGAACACTTGATCAGGGCAAGTATCACTGGGCTTCAGACAGATTGCTGTGGCTCCACTGAGAAGCCTAGTAATTCTGGATTGTCAGCCAACCCTAGGAGAACAGTTTAATCGGGTTGGAAATGAGTTTCAGTGATATCATTTTGAGATTATATCCCACATGTCTTTATTAGGTTCAGGTTTGTGTAAGACCCCGTAGATGATGTGAGAGAAATAAAAACACAGTTACATTAGCTTGACAAAAGTTACACAAAAACCTAATAACAGAACATACCTATCAGAAGGTGACCACAGGTTATGCCAGGAGAAACATTTCTTAGGACTAAGAGGAGTACACAGAAATGACAAGATTTTGTGAACTCCTATAATCTGAGGAGAATTTTGTGTAGATAACAGATCCAAGTCTGGATTTGAAATTGTACCAAGACATAAAGAAGGGGAAGCATCCCCAAGCAAGGTGCTGAGGGGAGACAAATCTGATAATTACATCAAGGGAATACATTGGAACCAGTCTAAGAATCGACTCAGCCATCACTGATGAGAGGAAAGAACTTTTGGGGAAAAAGGGTATGGGATAGAGGTCTCAAACTGAGATGTCTACATGTTGTAGTTTATGCAAAACAACGAAGTAGGCCCAGCATGAAGGGGAAAAAGATCTGAAATGTGCAGCAGTGCCATGTATTTACTCCCAAATTTCATTGAACATTTACTTCTTTTTAACTGAAAAGTTATCATTCACTTTATCATTTATTCCTGTATGGTTTATCTTTTTCTGAATAATGTTTTCATAGATGTGATATGCTATGAAAACCTTATAGAGAATGTAATCAGGAAAAGCTACCTACTCATATAGTTAACTATCAATCCATGCCAAAGTACATGCTGTAGAGGATATCATCAAGAATTTTATAATAGTTGGTTTTATAATATCATCTTAACTTACTCATTTACACAAAAAATTATCGCAAAGAAATATATCTTCTCCCCATTTTCAGACAACTATGGCCCTCGTGTTCTATTTTTGAATCTTTTTTTTTTTTTTTTTTTTTTTGAGACAGAGTCTCGCTTAGTCGCCCAGGCTGGAGTGCAGTGGCGCGATCTCGGCTCACTGCAAGCTCCGCCTCCCAGGTTCACGCCATTCTCCTGCCTCAGCCTCCCGAGTAGCTGGGACTACAGGCGCCCGCTGCCTCGCCCGGCTAATTTTTTGCATTTTTAGTAGAGACGGAGTTTCACCGTGTTAGCCAGGATGGTCTCGATCTCCTGACCTCGGGATCCGCCCGCCTCGGCCTCCCAAAGTGCTGGGATTACAGGCGTGAGCCACCGCGCCCGGCTATTTTTGAATCTTTCAAAGTTGATAGATACCTAGATAAAGAGTAATATGAGACATATGTAAATATGAGAACTATAGAAGATTTATTTGTGAACTTTATTGAGCTTGCTGACTGTAAAATTGCCAACTTTTATTGAGTGTATTTAATAAATCAGTCATGTGCCAGTAAGTTCTTCTCTCTGGAATGAATAAAACAGACACTTAAAGGGTTTTTTTTTTAAATTAAAAGTTCATATGAGCTTAGTGATAAATATAGGGCAGAAAAGTAACTGAAAAAAAATATTGCCTGGTACTTGAGAATGATATTTCTGGATATGTGTTTTGATGCTCTAAGAATTACTTTCACAATTAAACATGGTAAAATTGCAACAAATATTGGTTGAGCTCATTGATAGATGATAAATTTGCCATAGATCATTCCAGTTGTGTTCTAGACATGATACACTATGAAAACTCTACAGAGAATATAATCAGGAAAAGCTACCTACTCACATAATCAGTACCCAAGAACATGCTTCACATCCTCCAAACAGAAGAGTATTTTTACTCTTTGTATTTATAGCCGCTCTAGTGGTATGCCATTTTAGTCTTGATTTTGTAATTTTTGTCAGTTATATGTACTGTGACATCCCACTCTACCGCTGCTCTTTTCATTTCTCTTAAAATTGTATTGTATATTTATGAACATAATTTCTTAAACTGAAATAAAATATTTGTCACTTTTTCTTTATAATCAGAGACTTTATGTCCAGTTTTATTCATCTTTATATACCCCATGTGGTGAAGATGTTCTCTATATTATCCTCTCTTAGGATTTACTATTTTAAACTTTCACATAAAAATCTAAAAACCACCTGAAATTAATATGCTTATACTATGAATAGAAACAATTATCTCTCTGTCTTTTCTCTATTAATAGAAGCAATTATATATTATACTATGAATAAAACAATTTATCTCTCTTTCTCTCTCTCTGTTTCTCTTCCTCTCTATCAGATATACAATTGATGAAGTACAATTTATGGAAATAACTGTCTTTTAGCCACCCTCCTGTTATGCCACCTATATCATTGATCAATATAAGCCTGGGTCTGCTTCTAAGCTCTCTGTTTTGTTCTCTTGGATAGTTTGTATATTCTTGTACTATTGATCACTATCTTTATTACTGCAATCCTCAAATAAGTCTTGATTCTCCAAAATTTCAGTTTGTCTTCAATATTGCATTAGCTCTTATTAGATCTTTGAATATTTATGATAATTTGTTATTGGCTTATCAATTTCAACACAAAAGTTTCTATTTGAATTTTTCTTGAGATTGCAGTAAACTTAGACATGAATTTGAAGATAATTTGCTTCTTTACATACTGTCTTTCCCTCCATAAATAGCTTTCTATTAATTTAGGTTCATATTGACTCTCCCTCAAGAATGTTTTATAATGTACTCTCTATAGATTTGTCTCTTCTTTTGTTTCAGTTTTTGTTAGGTATTTGATTCATTTGGATCATTGGACCAGTTCAGATGTATTTAGGACTTAAATGTTAAAGACATTTAACAGCTTTGAAGAAAATTTAGATGAATATCTTTATGATTAATGATCTAGAGTGATTTCTCATACATGACAAATACCATAAAATATCAGTTTAAAATAGAATTCTTGAAAACATTAATATAAATTTAATTTATAAAATGACACCAGAAATTGAGTGAAAAATTGATCTACAGAGAGATGTTATTGACAATATTCATAACTAACAAATGAAAATAATTCATGTATCAATCTGAATGAAAGAAATATCTTAATTTTAAAATGGGCCAAAGTCATACGCAGACATTTAGCAGACAACGAAAAACAAATGGCCTATACACATATGGCAGTGCTAAACCTCATTAATAATAAGTAAAATGCAAAATACTACCAAATCAGATATAATTATGCAGTATTTAATTATCAAGCAATAAATGACAAAAACAAGTGGTGGTGAAGACATATGGCAAGGGGAATATTCATACACCACTTGTGAAAAGCAAAGGATAAATAACTGACAAATCACTTTATAAAACCATTCACATTGTATGTTAAGGAAGAATATAATTCTGCAATTACATTCTCAAATATATACTTAACGTAGTAATTTTTGTTGTTATTCATTTGTTGTTTAAATTGAGGGTTACTATAGATTATTTTGTGAAATCATTTTGGTGAGTCACACTCAGAATTATTGAAAATGAAATAGTTTTTCATTTTCAGCGAATAAAAGATTCATATTCACTTACCATTTTAAAGGAAAGGGCTTCAGTCATAAACATATTTCTGGGAAGAGGCAATCCACTTTGAACCCTGGTGTTCCTGAGCATACATGCTGGAAGCGCCAGGAATTTAGAACTCTGACCACTCTTCTAGGCCATTATTCAAGGTTGTGTTTACAGTGAACAGCCTTGAATGATGAGGGAATATCACCCCTGAGACAAAGTGCAAGCTTACTACATAAGCAGAGATCACCTGAGCTCAGTGTTACTCTTTCTAACACAGCCCACTGTGTATTCAGACATCCATTATGGACCCTTTTATGTCATGCTTCTGGGACTTGACGGTATGAGAAATTGACACTAGCAAATGTGAAGCTCTGATTGCTGCTTTTGCCATGAGTATTGAAATCCTTTGTCCCTGACTTGGAAGTTTTGTGTCTTCTACCGGGATCTATGAAATAATAACAGGCTGGGTAATTAGCTTCCAAGTAGGATAATATGCTACACTCTGCACAGCTCTTCACATTATTTTTCTGGTCACAATATGAAATTTTTCTAGTTGTGGGTCACTATCAAAAAACTTGTAAGAATTTCCCTAGACAGCTCTCTTGCACATAAGAACTACGAAACATGTAAAATACAATGTACAATAGTGTTGTTTGTAATGACCAAGATAAAACAAAACAAAACCTGAAAACAACACAGATGCTAATCATCAGGAGGATCAATAAACAAACTGTAGTATACCCGTCCAGTGCAACCCTATACAGCAGTGAAAATAAACAAACTATCACCACATGCAACAAACATTTGGATCATGAAGCAGTATTGAGCAAAATCAATCCAGTAACTGAAGGCCACCAACAGTATGATATCACTTTAAGAACTTTTAAAATATGGACAATTAAGCATATTTTGCTTAAGACTGCATGGATGTGAGCAAAAATTGTATAAAATAGCAAGAAAATTATGAGGATATGTATTGAGGATAGTGGTTAGTGCTAGAAAACAGTCAGAGTCATGTGATTGGAGTATTAATATTTAGATAGCTTAAATGAAGAGTGTGTATACAGTTCATTAATTGTTCACAATGTAAAAATATAAAATATATACTTTCATATGTCAAACATTATTTCATTCATCAAACATTATTTGATAAATTAAACAAAATAGGTCCCAAATCCTGAAATACTATAATCCAGAGTTGGAAAAAAAAATGATGAAATTTTAAACACTAACAATAACAAAAATTATTTCAATTTTTAATATAATTGCCACCAGTGGTGAGTAGAATAATTTAATTTCAAACTGCATTAGTTTTTTTCTACATGAAGCACTGCTGATGGAGTGTTAAAAGGTATTTTTAAGTAATTGGTTTTATGTTAAATTTCATTTTCTTTTGTGTAAATGGAAAATTGAAAATAACACTAGTAAATTCAGATTCTAAAGCTGATATTTGTTCATAATTTGGTACTTAATATGAAACACCCCGCTATCACTTTTTTTCATTGTAAAGAAGCTCAGGGAGTATTATATTTAAGCCTCTACTCATAATTTAAGAAACCAACCACAAGAACATAGAGAAAATGTTTGAGAAGTTGAAAGTTAAATCACTCTATATATACACCATGCTAAATTAAATATAAAATAAAATTAAATTAAATTCACAGAGAAAACCCCAATTTTCAAGTGTTGCTAGTTGTCCTCGGCTTCCATACTACAAAGAGAGATTCAAAATTACATTGAGGTATAAAGGCATTCACTTTCTTGATGATGAAGCAAAATTTCTAACCATGGTGACATATGACCAATGAACTGTCTAAAAGGAGAACGAAAATCTTAAAATCATTATTCAAGCATTACCCTTATTTTACTGCATGCATTTGTTCATAAGAGTTAAAGTAAATGCACAGAATACTATTCATTGTCCCTTTATAAAAATAAACAGATAAAGAAAAGCAATAAAGCAATAAAAGGTAAATGATCATTCTACTTTGTCTATACCATCGCATGGGATTTATTCCTAATTCTGTTTGTATGTGTGGTGAGAATGCAGTCTTATTAAATCCATGGCTTCTAGTCTCATGATTACTTCTTCATAATGTATTCCATATGCCATACAGCCTTTGTAATTTTTACTCCATTGAAACTCTTTGTTTTTCTGGCTTTTCAGTGGTTCCATCACTTTCCATGGAAGTCAAGTCTATTTTGTTTGCAGAAATGTCACCTCAGCTGAAAAGCTCTCTGAACAAAGGTATTTGTGTGGCCAAAAGCTGTATGGTCATGGTTAGATTCCTGCAACTTTAGGGTCGGCAGCAAACATCTGCTCACTACCCCGGCTCTTTCCTGGACCTCCGCACTGTAAATGTGGGCAGTCTTTTTTGCTATGGAGAAAGAAGCAAGCCACAGTTACTTTACAACCAATAATTACCCTTGGGGTTTCAGAAGAACTTCGCCTTCTTTTTCGAAGCAAGACTGCCTTACTCTCAATAAGATATGGCGGAATTGTTAAAAAGGGGAGAATGTGAAGCCAGTGGGAATGTGCTGCAGCCCTAAATTAATGCTGGAATTGGCTCCAACCTGCTGAAGGAATTTAAGGGTTCTCAAGGCCTGGATACAATGTAGCAGAAATAGATCAAAAGCCAAAATAGTAGGATTCCAGATGGTAATGTTGAAATAACTCCGAATAGAAAAGTCCACCATCTCTGCGCTTGCTCGATTCCTCTTAATAATAAGAACATTGTGGCCGGGCGCGGTGGCTCAAGCCTGTAATCCCAGCACTTTGGGAGGCCGAGGCGGGTGGATCACGAGGTCAGGAGATCGAGACCATCCTGGCTAACATGGTGAAACCCCGTCTCTACTAAAAATACAAAAAACTAGCCGGGCGTGGTGGCGGGCGCTTGTAGTCCCAGCTACTCGGAGGCTGAGGCAGGAGAATGGCCTGAACCTGGGAGGCGGAGCTTGCAGTGAGCCGAGATCGCGCCACTGCACTCCAGCCTGGGTGACACAGCGCGAGACTCCGTCTCAAAAAAAAAAAAAAAAAAAGAACATTGTACAAATGATTAACCATGTTATTTCTAGAGAATACAGAAGCATATAGCATTAAGGAGCGATATAGTAAATGCAGTCACATTTTCCTAGCTATCATGTGTTAATATTTACAGCCTAGGATGCCCTCCTTTCAAGTAGCAGGTTTGGTAATAATGTATGTAGTAAGTTAAGTACAACCTGCTTTCTTCCAATTCTGCCTGTACTCTTTTCTATGGAGAGTATTACTTCAATTTTTCTACCCAATTTTTTTGTCATTTTAATTCCTCCAGGAGGGTACATTCTTAGGGAGATCATGGTAAACACTGTCCTAAATCCCCATGATATTCTGGGTGGCTATAGCTTTCTATCTTCTGACCACTTTTATCACCACTTTTCCAAAACAGAACCACTGTCAGACTCAGATGTCTTACTTTCCTACATTGCCACTGCTCCTCAACGTTGATTTTCCTCTCTATTCTCTTCATTGAAAGAGTAGAGATTGAGAAAGTAGGCTATGGACTGAACTAGGTTGAAGCTTTCAAAAACTGTCAGCTCAAATGTGAACCCAGGTCAGCTAGTGAAGGTCTCTGAGATTTAACCTCCTCCTCAGAAAAACACTTTCCTCATCCTCTGATTTTGAAGATTAACTGAGCTGATTTGCATAAAACATCAACCAGTGACCGGCACAGAGAACTAAGTTGATTCATGGTATTGATGATGGTGAAAGTGAGAAAGAGGCAGAAGATAGTAATAAGAAATTTAATAAACGTTATTATAAATCAAATGAATGTAAAAGTCTTTCAATATCTTTAGATCAATATCAAAATGTTCTTGATAATCAAACAAAATGTTTTTAAGTATCAAAATATTATAAAGTCAAGCTCTTTGGATCTCTGCAACCACACCCTTTGAACACCCAACTTCTCCAAGAGCATAAAATCTAGCCTGATGGAATGTCAAATGTGTTGCATTTTTAACTGTGCGGAAGAGCTATGCATGATTGAGATCATATCAGAATGTGTCCTGCCAGGCAGGAGAATATCCAAATTATAACCCAGGAAAATGATACAATACACCAATTTAACATTGGAAAATGGGAGGGATAAATTTTACAATCAACAAACTATTTTCAAAGACATTTTCTAACCATAATGTCTTTTTTTAAAGAAAGTAGACTTGAGAAAAGAAACTACATATAGCATTAGGAGAAATAACTAATGTAGATGATGGGTTAATGGGTTCAGTAAACCAACATGGCACGTGTATACCTATGAAATAAACCTGCACATTCTGCACATGTATCCCAGAACTTAAAATATAATAATAAAAAAAAGAAACTACACATGTACTGATGTGAAGCTGCAGGAATATTCCCTTTATGATTTGTATTTGAAACGTTTTAATTAACTAGATACATTGCACCCACTTTTAGTAAAATATGCCAGTACCTTTGAGAAAATATTTTGTTATTTTAAAAATATTTTGCATATTTTAATATGTCAAAATATGCTCATAATTTTATCTTACCAGCTTTATGAATTGTAACATTTTTTCTCAGATTTTGAAGAATTAGTATTCACAGCTCCTCATGCTTACATAGAGCATTTAAAGAATGTGTTTTTATTTATTTTTCTGATAGAAATATATGCTTTGATAATTTGGAGAATAGAGAATGTACCTTTCCTCTTAGTTTTAAATGGTCCTGAAAACATGAGGGGGGACATGGAGAAAAATTGTAATTGAAAAGTGTAGAAGTCAGTAGGGTGATATTTCATAGAAGGAAATTGATCAAGTCAAGCCACAGAGACCAACAGCTTGGAGTACTACCACCTTAGCAAATGCTTATTTGATTGAGTTCAACAGAGGCCAATTCAAAGTAGATCATCCAGAAAGAGAAAATTTAGCAGAAGAACACCTGGGTATCACAGGAAAGCCATTGCCAATGGTGTATCTGGGCCTCACCAGAGTCCAGAACAACGACATGAACATCACTGAGAAGAGAAGCAGTTCCTCTTTTCTCTGCCTCTGTGTGAAGAAAATGAATGCTCATCTCTGATTCTCCCTGTGTCATCTTTTGACTTTTTCTCTCATTATACCATTTTCTCTGCCCTTCTTGTACTTGGTCCACTAAAACTATCTCAAAATGGTGTCTCCAGTCATCTTTCAGCTTAAGTACTTGTCACTGCCCAACTAGCCTTTGTACTAATTTGGCAGAGAGAATACAATTCATTCAGTTTTGAAAATATAATAATTTGTACAAGCAGCTGTGACTTCATGGAAGAATAATGTGGAGTATTGGTCTACAAACCCTCATTGCTGTAAGATATGCAATATACAGCATACAAGGTGTGTCTTTTACACATGTAAAGTGAAACAGGCATGATTTCACTTTTGCTACAGAAAAATATTTCTAAAGGAGAATATTGGTGTAAACAAGGGTATATTACATAAAAATAACTATGTGATGTAACAGATAAGCCTTAACACCTCAGTGGCTTAATCAAATAGAATGATACTTCTGATTCATATAAAGTCCAATTTGTAGATATGCTGGATATATAGAGAATTTGCTCTCCACATTCAACTACATCTGCTGGAGGTTCTGCCCTCTTTAACATAGCTTCCAAGATTTGCCTTGAATTTTGTCATGCAGACAACAGACAGGAGAAGATCATGGAGAATCATGTATTGGAGTTTGTGATGGATCAGTTCTGTATGTGAGATGCATCATTATGATTCAAATTGCATTGACTGAGACTCAGTTACATGTGCACACCTAACTTTAAGGATGGCTGTCTTAGTCTATTTTGTGTTGCTATGACAGAATAGCGGAAACTGGGGAATTTATAAAGAAATGAGGCTTATTTAACTTAGACTAGCAAATACAAGGGCATGGTTCTTGCTTCTGGTGAGGACTTTTGTGCTATGTCATAGCATAGCAGAGAAGGTTAAAAGAAAAACTGTCATATGCAAATTCATTCTCATGAGAACTAATCCGGTCTTGCTATGGCAAGAACTCACTCCCTACCCAGAGAATGACAATAAGCCATTCTTGAGGATCCACCCTCATGACCCAAACACCCCTGACATGTCCCCAACACCATCACATCACACTGAGGATCACATTTCAACATGAGTTTTGGTGGGGACAAGCAAATCATAAGCCAACCAGAGCAGTTGAAAAATGCAGTAAAGTTTTCAGGAAGACAGAATTTGGGACTTTGATTGCCAGTCTGAAATGGTTGGGTATCATTCTTTTGCTAATGTGGACTTATTACATATTTTTGAGTTAAGAAGGTGAATTAATTTGAAGGATGGTTCAAGTGATGTAATCTCTGTATAAAGAAAACTGGAAGTGGGAGACAAGTGATTTAAATTTACAAACATTAAGGCAGAAGTTTGCAATACAAGGTTTTTATGGAAGTAATTTCAACAAATCTGGAAAATAATCTGACTTGGAACTAATGTCTCCTTTATTCATCTGTGAATGATTGATTAAATATTTACTCTGTGCCAGATCCTGAGCTAGATACTAGGGATAAAATAATCCATCCTTTATGTACTACATACAACTGTAGTCTAGTGGGATTGGAGGGTGGAGAGAGACAATAAATTATTACTGTTGCACCTAATTAAGTTGTGATAAATACTGCAAAAATGATAGAAATGAATACATGAATATAGTAGACTAGCCAAGATCTCTCAGAGTAAGTGAAATTTAAGCTCTGTGTGTGTGTGTGTGTGTGTGTGTGCGTTTACATGATTTGGAAGATACTCATAGATAATGAGGAAAAAAGTGCACACAAGAAAGCCATGTGTGGTGGAAGATATGATAAGTTTAGGATTGGAGCCACCAACTGGGGACACCAACTAATACCGAGGTGCATATATATATTAGTTCGCTATAAATGAGGGGCAGGAAATGAAGGCAGAAATGCAAAGAAAGTTGAAATGGATTCAGACAACTCTGATACAATGTAGACTATTTTAGTGCTTATTTAGATGAGATCCAAGCCTCACTTGGATACTACACAAAGATATTTCTTACAAAGATTTCTAATGTACTGTTGTCCTTTGCTTTTAAAACGTGTGCTTTTTTCTCTTAATTTTGGTATGTTGCTAAATTGTAATTATGTGTTTACATGACTGAAGTTGTCTCTGGACTATTAGTTCCTTAAGAATGGAGTGTATTTACTTATTATTTTCCCTCTTTCTTCCTCACAGAATGAGAAACAGAGCAGGAGCTCAATAATTACATGATGAAAAAGAAAGGATGCAGAAATGAACAATGAATGAGTATTTTTATGTGAATATGCACAAGGTTCTGAGAGAATAGAAAATGATGCAAAAGGCTGGGTGCAGTGGCTCACACCTGTAATCCCACCACTTTGGGAGGCCGAGGTGGGTGGATCACCTGAAGTTAGAAGTTTGAGACTAGCCTGACCAACATGGTGAAACCCTGTCTCTACTAAAAATACAAAAATTAGCCGGGTGTGGTGGCGCACACCTGTAATTCCAGCTACTCAGGAGTCTGAGGCAGGAGAATAGCTGGAAACTGGGCAATGGAGGTTGCAGTGAGTCGAGATCACGCCACTGCATTCCAGCCTGGGCAACAGAGTGAGACTCCATCTCAAAAAAAAAAAAAGAAAAGAAAATGATGCAAAAATCTTGGAAGCATGAGAAAGCATGATATACTCCAAGACTAAAGTGTGACATGGGAAGGTGGTGGGAAACAAACCAGAATAGTTGAATCAGGGACATATAACGCAAAGCCCATCATACCTCATTAAACAACTTAAACCTTCTCCTGGAGGAAATAAGAAATCATCAAAATGGTATAATGTTCCAAGGACTTGAAAAGAAATTGTTGGGAATATGAAGGACAACTAGTAAATGGGGGAACAAAAAGCTATTTCAACATTTCAGATGAAGAATAGTGACAATAAACTCAGGAATACCCTGTCTGTATGAAAACAAAATTTCCGTTTCAAGAGAATTCTTTAGACAATTGGAATCTATAAAGCCAGAGAAATGCCTACAGAAGGCAAAACCACTAATCATATATGTATATATATGTATATGTATATATATCACAAGGAACATGGTTAGTGATTATATATATACACACACTGTAATATATATATACAGATATATATACACATATACACACACACACACATATATATATATATAAAAAATGTAAAGTAGTGAAAGGAAATCCTACAAAGGTTTTCACTGTTGTGTTTGTTTTCCAAACATCCATGAGCAGGCTTCCCCATCAGATGTGGTTCTAGGAACTTCAATGATGATAAATCAACATCACAAAAGCAGCTGTGGACTATACATAAAAGAATGAGCATAGCTGAGTTCCAGTTTCAATAAAACTTTATTAACAAAAATAACTGGTCAGCCAAATTCGGTCCATGGGTCATAGTTTGCTAACCCATGATCTGGTAACTTATTATTTAAGAACCAGTGTTTGAGCTATTTAGGTCAACATTATGAAGAGTAATAAAATCCCCACCAAAAATGTCTCAGCATTCTTTTGCACATCATGCAATTCCATTACTAATAGATTATTATTTGAGCAAGAGAAAAATAATGCAAGTGAGGCACATATTGAAATTTTTAATTTGATATTCCCAAGGTCAATCGCTTTAGGAATGTGATGTTGCTTCACATTGAGTCCCCTCAGATTACACTGATGTGAAATATCTCCTTACAATATCTGCTTAATAACTGCATATTTTTTCAGGCAGCATGTCACTGTTAACAGCTCCTTGCCCATCCAAAACCCTAGAATAGCTGGATTAATTGTAGTTCTCCAGAGAAAGAGGAAAAATAGGATATCTATCTATCTATCTATCTATCTATCTATCTAGAGAGAAATTTGGAAAGGGGAAAGAGATACATTTCTCTGACCTGTGTAATTATGGAGACTGAGAATTTACACTATTTGTAATCTATGAGCTACAGATTCAGAAAAATCCATGGTCTAACTCAGTTCAAGCTCAAAGGTCTGGGAACCAAGGGGACTGATTATGTAAATCTCAGTCCAACCTCAAAATAAGATGAAATGAGGTATCCCAGCTCATGCAGTGAGGCAGAATAAAGGGAGATGAATCCCTCATTTCTGTGATTTTTTTTTCATACTCTTCAGGCCCTCAGCAGATTGAATGATGCCCCCTGCACTGGGGAGCACCATCTTCTTTAATGAAACCGTGAATGCAGATGCTAACCTCATTTGGAAACATCCTCACAGACACACCTAGAAAAGAGGTTTATTTTGGGCACCCCAGGGTGTGGTCAAGTTGACACATAAAATTAATTATTACAGCAGTTTGTCTACTGACTATATAATTATTTGATGACAGAGGAAATGTCTTCAGGCTTCCCTTTCTTGGCTTCTATTTCCCCTTATATAAAACCATTTCACTGTGCTTCTTTTCAGCTGGATTTCACCCCACTACCAAGACCTTTGACTCTGAAATCTCATACGAGATTTGAGTTTCACTCTGTGATAGAATTTTTCCAATAAACTTCTCCTTTGAATCTTTTATTTGAGGACTTTCCATGGTTATCATGGGGCCCAGTTCAAGGTCCCAGAATTTAAGCCTGAACAAATACATGTGCTGTAGAGGATAGTTCAGATATTTATACCAATGTATAGCATTCATTCAGGTAATACTTTATAATAATTTTAAGTAAACTATTACAATAGGATTATAACATTCAATTATTATAGTGATTGAATGTTTACTTTGTGTTTAGTATGTGTACATGGGCCCTGTTTCCATTCCTTAATAGTAGTCTTTTGGATTGCTTTGCTTATTGTAATCTTCACATTATGTATGTATGCATATGCACATGTACACAAACACATACTTATATGTTAATATAGTTTTATCCCAAAGCACTCCCTACTTACAAAGGAAAACTCTCATATATGGATTTATAAGGAAGCTAAACTATTCACTAAGACATTTTGACTTCTTATGAATTCTGGAGTTTTCTGGGAGTTCAGTCAATGTTATGTAATACTTAATTTTTAATCAATTATTTAGACCCAGGATTGATAGTTTTTAACATTAACAACTAACGGTTCTTCTGGAAGTTTTTTCCGTGTTTTCTGCATCTCTTCTTCATCACTCTCTTTTATTATCCTGAAGAGCAAGTATTATTTTTTATTTTATGACAGTTCTGCTACTTCTATCAAAGAACAATCTTTGTCATTTCTCACTACCTATCTTCTTTGCTGATCTCTTGCTCCCTCTGAATCAAAAACATTCCTTAGATTTATGGACACTTCTTGTACAATGTTCTTTTTATTTCGTTGCTTGGATCTTTACTCACTTTCGTTCGAGTATCTTTAGCTTCATTTTTTTTTTTTTTCCAGTCTCCCAGTCTTTGAAGTTTCAGTCTGTCTATTAGTCTTTTTTCGCTATATGCTCTTTATTCACTGGTAGACAAGACTAGCCCATTCATTTTTCTTCCTAAGCAGAGAGAATTCTCCTTTGCAATAGATGACGGGTTTTGTTCAGTGTATTTTTCTCACGTAGTCTTCAAATACTAAATGATTAAATTTTTCACCTACTGAGGGCCTACTGGGTGTCAATAGTATTTAAAAATAAGGTTAATTAATTCTCACAAAACCATAAAATTGAAATAATTTTTCAAATAAGTGAATAGTAGCTCAGATGGATTAAGAAGCCAAATATTCTACAACAGGTCCTGGATTCATTCTCACAATATTTTATTTCACTATTTCCATATTCCAGGCACTGGGTCAGATGTAAGGAACATAGCAGAGAATAAGACTTTTGAAGTTTATCCTCTCACGGGGCATTATGTAGGGCATAGTTAGTAAGTAAGTAGATGTGCATTGACATATAAAGTAATAAGAAGGATTTAAGCATATAATAAATACATAAACTGATATCCTCAATGAAGAAAACAAATATGTATTTTGATAACTATATCTGGGTGTGGAGTGGTTGGAATAGCCCTTACGGAGGAGATGGCATTTTAGCAGATATCTAAAAGGACAGATGGAGTTAGTTATTAGAAGTGAGTGGGAAGAGGCTGGGTATGGTGGCTCATGCCTGTAATCATAGCACTTTGGGAGGCCGAGGAGGGTGAATCACGAGGTCAGGCGTTCAAGACCAGCCTGACCAACATAGTGAAACCCCGCCTCTACTAAAAATACAAAAAATTAGTCCGGCTTGATGTTGGGTGCCTGTAATCCCAGATACTCAGGAGGGTGAGGCAGGAGAATCGGTTGATCCTGAGAGATGGAGGTTGCAGTGAGCCAAGATCATGCCACTGCACTCCAGCCTGGGCGACAGTGTGAGACTCTGTCTCAAAATAAACCAAAAAAAAAAACAAACAAAAACAAACAAAAAAAGAAGTGAATGGGAAGAGGTTGGGTGTGGTGCCTCATGCCTGTAATCACAGCAATTTGGGAGGTTGAGGAGTGTGGATCACAAGGTCAGGTATTCGAGATCGGCCTGGCCAACACAGGGAAACCTCTTCTGTACTAAAAATACAAAAAATTAGCTGGGCGTGGTGTCAGGCACCTGTAATCCCAGATACTCTCAGGGAGGCAGGAGAATGTGTCGAACCTGGGAGGTGGAGGTTGCAGTGAGCCAAGATCACACCACTGCACTCCAGCCTGGGCGACAGTGTGAGACTTTGTCTCCAAAAAAAAAAAAAAAAAAAAAGGAAGAAGAAGTGAGTGCGAAGAGCATTCCAAGCCCAGGAATGTGATGAAGGCAACGATACATGGTAGGAAAAGTTGCATGTCTGTTTAAGGAACAGCATATATTCAATATTGTTAGAGTATGAGTGGTATGAGATAAGGAAAAGACCAAACTGTCATGACCCAAAGGGCATAATTGTTCACCTCTTTCAAGTCCCTGTTGTTTTTCTGACACAGCAATAAAATAGCCCTAAACACTCCATTGCATTTACTGGTACATGCTATTGTATCAACATTAAGTGTCTCAGGTCTCAATCCTTATCTAAATAGTTCACATCCTTGCTGAACTCCTTTCAAATGCTGTACTTATCCTAATGATTTTCCACTCTTTTCTATAGCATGGAGCTTTCCCTTGAACTCCAGAACTGCACACTCCAGATGTACTAGACATCTTCACTGGAATGTTTAGTAAACATCTCTCAAACACAACTGGACCAAAGTAAACACCAATTGCTGAGTTCCTAACAGGCTTGGGGTTTGCTTTCACCCCACTGACAAGCAAATAAATTAGCTTGTACTCTTTAATGGATGTTATCAGAAGACACAAAACTCTTGGGTCAGAGATAAAAGACTTTATTACTATGACACCACAAACAGTATTAGCATCAATATATTCGTATGGCTTTCCCTCCCCTTCCAGTCCTATAATGTTAGGGGGCCAGGATGGATGATACTCTTGCAGTGGATTTTCATTGCTGCTGAGCAATACCAGCATTGTATAATCTACTCCTCTTGTAGCTTGCAATAGTCAAGGTTGCTCTTTGTCCTTGAAGGAAACAGTATCTCATCTTTCATGATTATCTCTGCAAACTCATGAGAAATGGCCCAGATAAAAAGCAGTTAAAGCTTTGCATTCTTGGCATACTGGCCAGATAGGGACTATCTCATCCAATACTTCCATAAAATAGGTGTAAGGTGGCTGGTGTAATAGAGGAATGGAGAGAAGGTAATAAATCTACAGGCTGCTACCATAGCCCTTTACTATTGTAAAAGTAGTTTTGTGGCACTTATACTTAGGTAGAAAATGTCAGCAGTGAACTAGTCTAGATTCACTTCCTCATCCTCAACCTCCTAGGTAGACTGATGGCTGCGTGGGTTGGAAGGGCCTGAGAATCTAAGCCAAAGTTTAGATGCCTCCCAGTTTTATTCTCCCATATACATCCCATAGTTGCTAGATTCCCTCTAATGCAGATGTTTCTTTTCTTTTCTTATTTGAAGTTATTCACCTCACCAAAGAGATAAAAATGGACACGATTAACTGGGCCATTATCCCAAGAACTCAGACCTCCCTATCCACACACACCTTGTTTGGTCTTCAGGCAGCCTCTTACAATGGGTGATCATTCATCTGTGAGCAAAATGGTGACTCCTCACTGCTGTCCCATTCCAAGCAATGACAAAATCAGCTTCTCTACCCTCTCTTCTGGAAATTAAACTTTTACAGGATCCTCATCTGTTGTGCTTCTTCAGATCACCTTGTGAACAAAGATATTATTTGTGTTATGAGTCCAGTAGAGGGCTTCATACCCATCTCCACTGTCAAATTATGAGATAGTGCCCAAGCAACATATGGGTGCCGGCATGGGCTTATTCAACTGGGCTATAGGTTGAGTTGTGGGGGTTCCTAGCACTGCTGCAGCACATGGGTTCCCTGGTCAGAGCCTGGCTCAGTTTCTGCTTTCTGTAGCTCCCCCATATTCAACAGACTCCACATCATTATTGTTCCTGACCCCAGCTGGTAAAATGGGCTTGTTCAGTTCCTCATGCCCCTGTTCTTCCATCATTCTACAGCTGGCCCACTAACATGCTTGTATTATTTACGTACGTAGTTTGTTTACAGCCCATCTTTTTCCAGTTGAATCTAAGTCAGTGGTCCCCAACCCTCAGGTCATGGACCAGTACCGGTCCATGGCCTGTTAGGAACCAAGTAGCCCAGCAGGAGGTGAGAGAGCTTCACCTCCTGAGCTCCACCTCCTGTCAGATCAGTGGTGGCATTAGATTCTCATAGAAGTATGAACCCTGTTGTGAACTGCACATACAAAGGATCGAGGTTGCACGCTCCTTATGAGAATCTAATATCTGATGATCTGTCACTGTCTATCACCCCCCCCAGACGGAACTGTCTAGTTGCAGGAAAACAAGCTCTGGGTTCCCACTGATTCTACATTATGATGAGTTGTGTAATTATTTCATTATATATTACAATGCAGTAATAATAGAAATAAAGTGCACAATAAAGGTAATGCACTTGAATCATCCTGAAACTGTCTCCCCACCCCAGTCTGTGGAAAAACTGTTTTCCACAAAATTGATCCCTGGTGCCGAAAAGGTTAGGGACACTGATTCCAGCTTTGTGAAGAAAAATTTTCAATATTATTGAATGGATGAATACATGCAATTATTCATTTGTTCATCTGCTGCCTGCACCACTGGAATTTAGTCTCTGTTAAAATAGGTAGTTGGATGATTTTATTCACTGCTGTACCCCTCATGCCTAAAACAGTTGGTAAGTCATAGTTATTCTATAAACAAACACTGAATACATTTATTGAATGGCCGAATGAACTTCTAACTCAATAATCTCTCTAGAGAATGGTTAATTTTTGTTTAGGCATTTTGCTAGTAACTTAAAAAATTAAGTTTATTTTGGAAGAGGTGATTCATTTATTGATTCAACAGGATTTATTGAATACTTGTTATTTGCAGGACCTATATTAAGAGTTCCTCTCTCACAGTTTTTAGTGGAGTATACTAAAAAACCTAACTCAAAGAATGCCCACTGAGTGTGGCAGAAACTTCTGGTACTTGACAAAATCCTATAATTCTTTCTTCTTGGGCTGGAAGATTCCACTCTCCAGTTCTCTAGCAGTGATGTGTAGCACAGGAAGTGTTTTGTGACCAGAGGAAGGAGGCTGAGCTCTGGTACTGGAAGTGTTTTCTCAGCAGAAGAAGGAGGCTGAGTTGTGGCACTGGAAATGTTTTTTCTCCAGAGGAAGGAGGCTGAAGTGTGGCACTGGAAGTGGTTTCTCACCAGAGGAAGGAGGTTGAAGTGTGGCTCTGGAAGTATTTTGCCACCAGAGGAAGGAGGCTGAGGTGTGGCTCTGGAAGTGTTTTTTCACCAGAGGAAGGAAGCTGAGGTGTGGCACCGGAAGTGTTTTTTCACCAGAGGAATGAGGCTGAGGTGTGGCACCGGAAGTGTTTTCTCAACAGAGGGAGGAGGCTGAGGTGTGGCTCTGGAAGTGTTTTTTCACCAGAGGGAGGAGGCTGAGGTGTGGCTCTGGAAGTGTTTTTTCACCAGAGGGAGGAGGCTGAGGTGTGGCACTGGAAGTGTTTTCTCACCAGAGGAAGGAGGCTGAGGTGTGGCACCGGAAATGTTTTCTCACCAGAGGAAGGTGAGCTAAGGGATTGTGCCCTGATAACCATGGTCCACAAAATCCTCCCATGTGCACATGCATGTACTCTTTTTTTCACTCTGGCTTCCAGGAAGGCAGCAACTTCCAGGACAATTTTGTGAGCTTCACCTAGAAGATGAGAGATCCTCAGTAATATTTAGGACCTGAATGAAAAGATGAAGAAGAGATTCTTGGCAAAACTACTTTTTTTAGATCTGACCTTACTTTTGGTTCAAGCACTTAGATATTTTTGCAACCATTTTGTAAAGCAATTAGTGTACTCTTTCACAGAAACTATTTTCTCAAATTTTACTCAATTTTTTTTTTTTTTTTGGCTCTACAGATTGTGTCACCCACACATGGGAAGATTTTGTTGCCTCGATCAAGTACTAATCCTTACTTCCTTCCTCTCTTCCTCTGATAACCTCAGGTCATGTTTCTTGAGAGGTTTCCACAGTTCTTAACCTTGTGAAAGATTCTACACAGCGCCTGTAGCACCTGCATTGAAGACTTTCCATGAGGCGTATCCAGGTGTTCTCAAAACCCTGGAAGCAAATATATGAACATTCTCAGTATGTTCCGAGCCTCAGGAGAACATGCACAGAGTGGTTTGTGAATGTCAGATGTCAGGAGAAGGTGTCTCATTCTCTTTCCCTTTCCTACTGTTTCTTACTTCAGAATCAAAACAATTCATAAATCTTTTTTCTAATGTTGTTTTCTCCCATTAATCCTGCCACACCTGGTTCTATGTGCCATGCCCTTTTCTTTGGAGCATAGCTAGGAATAATTAAATACAACACTTTACTCCAAATCCCCGTTCACTCTGACAATCAAGACTCTGATCTTTCCCAAGCTTTTCTATATACTCCTCTTTTTTTCCTTCAGATAACTTGCTCCTCTGTGCTTCTTACAAATACATGTTTTTATCCAAACAGCCATACAAGGTTACCACACACACACACACACACACACACACAAAAAACAAAAACAACAACAAAAACAGAGGAGATTGACTCTCCAAACTAACCAGAGCTCAAGGCTCAAGCTTAGCCTTGTTATATAAATTAGCTATTGAATTACGGCTAGCACCTTGCTTGTCACTAGACCATATGCCAGCCAAATACTATGGAAAGGAATTTATAGATAAGGAAACAAAGAGTAAAAGTGTTGAGTTTTCAATATTTGTTTAGGTATGTTGGTTTAGTCGTGTGTGTGTGTCTGTGTCTGTGTTTCTTGCATCCTATTTGCAATAATACTATCTATTTCTATTTACTTTGCAGATTTTTTTAAAACCTATTCACTTAATCATGACTATATATAGAAATCTACTATTTATGTTTTCACTTTAATAAGGAAGACATGGTAAAATAAAGTTTCTATTAGACCCTTTTAGCTATAGATTCAATGTGATATGTAGGGAGAGAATATGAATTTTTGAATCAGTTCTGTGGCCTAAGGTGAAATTAGTAGATAAGTTAGCAAATAAGATACTTCTGTATAGAGCAGAAATAGAATCATAAACATGCTCATATATATTCCCTGTTAATATATAGCCTCTTTCAGAATTTATTTCTCTAATTCTTAAGTAAGAATATTAGTTCATTTTGCATATTACAAGGCTTAAACATAACATACACAAAATAAAATCTTATTAAGTACTCCATAAATAAAAACTTACTTTGTAAATAGAGAACAAACTTGGACTCTGTGCTTTGGGGAGATGACTTAGTCCCTCCTAATTGCTAGTTGACACCTCTTTAAAATGAGAAGAACAATAATATCTATCTCATAAAGTTGAGATAACATATGCATTCCAACATACCAGTTGAATAGCAAGTAATTAAGTTAGATAATCATTATTATTACTGGAAATTAGATTATTTTTCCAGACATATGTTAAAAGTCTGTCATCACCTTCAGCCTAAAGCATTTTGTTCTTTTCTCCTTTTCCCTTTTTAAAATAAGCACTAAAGATGAAAGTGCCTGAATCCTTTAGTATTTTCATCATTTTTAAAAAAATGTTATCTTGAAGTAATTTTAGATGTATAGAAATATTGCAAGATAACAGAATTCCAGTATATCATTTACCCAGATTCCCCTAAGGTTAAGGGATTACAGAAACATGGTACGTTATCAAAACCAGAGAATTAACATTGATATACTTTCATTAACTAATCTAGAAGCCTGATTTGGATTTCCTGTGTCTTCACACTAGTATTATTTTCTGTATCAACTTGGATCACCTATCGCATTTAATAGTCATAATTTTTTTTTTTTAGTTTCCTCCAGTCTATAAGAGTCTTTCTATAATTTTCTTTGTCTTTCATAACCTTAGCACTTCTGATAACAGTCAGGTATTTTGCATAATGTCTTTCATTTCTTTTGTGTTTGTATGACGTTTTGTCATGATTATATTGAGTTTTTTGTTTTTCTTTTTTCAAAAATGTCACTAAAATAATGTTTTACCCTTTTTATTGCATTGTATCAGGAAGGACGTTATGTCAATATATCTTAAAACTGGTGATGTTAACTCTAATTAATTGGTCACTTTTGTGACTGCCAAGTTTCTCCACTGTAAAGCTATTGGTTTTCCTTTTGTAATTAGTAGGAATCTTGCAGGGAGTTGTATCTTGACTATGCAAATATCCTGTGCTCCATTACACTTTTGCTCAATATATTTAATTTCCATGAATGATTCTTGCCTGCAACTATTATACCATGGTGCATGCCCAAGGGTAATTATCCATTTCTGTCATTCCTTCCACATTGCTTAATTGTGATTGTATTATAAGGAAGAGCTGTTGCTTCTTCCCCACCATTTACTTATTTATTCAGCTGTTTATTCCTATCAGCATAGACTCATAAGTATTTATTTTATGGGTCATATTCCAATATTATCATGATTTATGTTGTTACTTCAAATTCTTCCAGTTGAGACTACTGAAATCTTAAGTTGGTTCCTGTGTCACTTTTACATGCCTCCATCATCGTTTGAACACTTCATTACTTTATTGCACCAGAAGAGATTCCAACCTTATCTTATATTTTTCTTCCCTATCCATTTCTTCATAAAAGATCCCATCCTAAAAAAAAAAAAGTAGCATTTAGAAAAGATCTGGTTACTAAGTGTGCTTATTGCTACTTGGGCAACAATATTGTAATATATATAATATGCATCCATGCACACTTTTACAGATATATATTAACATATGCCTGCATACATCAATATTTATTTCTCTACCATTTATCTATAGACATATTCAAAATCCATGACTTTATATGATATAAATTCCAATCCAGCACCATAGAGTTCATTCTAACTTTTCTCCTTTCCACATTATTACTTGTTTATCTAACATACAGAAACTTGGATCACATTATCCACAATATCGTTGAGTATTTGTTCAATTCTAGTATACAAAAAAAGTATTTCCAGATTTTGTAATGCCTACATTTGGGAAAAACAATGTTGCTAAGTGCCATATTTGTGTTTTTCTTTTTTACTTTAACCTTTAATTTTACATTGCAATACTGCCTTTCTAAAGTTACTTAAATAGGTACTTTGCTTTTTCACCCTCTTAAGTGGGAGTGTGTTACTCATTTGTAACACAGTTAGTTTACTCTTTACAGCTTGTATTCCATGTTGGGTTTCCTTCAGTTCCTGGGGGATCTTAAATTTTTAATCTATATTTTGGGTAGGCGAAACAATACCACAAACTTAGTTTCAGGTCAATTCAAAAAGTATATTCCAATAAGTGTCACTGTCTTCTCATCTGTGCCACTTCACTCCACTTCTATTCTTCCATCCTCTTCACTCTGCTTTCACCCTCTCCCTGTTAGTATAATTGATTTTAATAGCTTCTGGTTATCATATCTGTATTTTTTTCTCCATAAATAAAAAAATATTTTCTTACATTTTTAACTTTCCTACATGAAACATATTATAGAAAACTCTGTTGCTCTTGGTTCTTTTTTGTTTGTTTGATTGGTTGGTTTTTTTTTTTTTTTTTTTTTGGCTTAGCAATATATTCTGGGAATTATCCAACATTAGTTCACAGAAATCTACCTCTTTTTTTTTTTTTTTTCTTGAGACAGAGTTTCGCTCTGTTGCCCAGGCTAGAGTGCGGTGGCTGGATCTCGGCTCACTGATAGCTCTGCCTCCCTGGTTCACGCCATTCTCCTGCCTCAGCCTCCCAAGTAAGTGGGAGTACAGGCACCGGCCACCGCGCCAGGCTAATTTTTTGTATTTTTAGTAGAGACGGGTTTTCACCGTGTTAGCCAGGATGGTCTCAGTCTCCTGGCCTCGTGATCCATCCGCCTTAGCCTCCCAAAGTGCTGGGATTACAGGCATGAGCCACCTCGACTGGCCAACTTATAGTACGGATATTTAGTTTGTATCCAATATTTTGCAATGACCAACAATGCTCAAATGCATAACCCGGTGCCTATGTAGTTTCATAATAATACATTGTGAACCTAAACTCGAAATCCTATTTGATGGTTGAAATCACAAAATTTAAACTCATTGAATTGTATTTTTTTAAAGTGTCTTATATTTTCTTCAATTTCTTTTAAGAAAAAGAAATATTCTTACGTGTACTTTTATTATTTGAACTAAGGACACCTGCGGAATACTGGCTGTTACTAAAACACTTCAAAGAGGAATCAAAAGATCCATTGCTAGTCCTGGTTTCACTAATTACCAGCTATGTGACATTTGGAAATCCATTTACACTTTAGTAACTGTTAATTGGAGGCTTGTCTAGCACATGCACTTTTTTTGAGATACATAGGGAACTGAGAGACCCGTAAAGTACAGTTGTTCAGATTGCAGTCAACTGCCTGTCAGAAAACTGCTGGAGAGATTTGGAGGTGGGGGGTGGGCAGGATTCATATGAGGATTAACCATTTCATCCTGAAGATGTCTAAGGATATGAATTTAGCACTTTGATTTACATATTTTTTTTCTCACAGCATTTGCCTTAACTTTGGCTGATTCTGAATATCTGCTTGGAGGATAAAAAGGTACTAAAATTAGACTCTTTAATTTATTCTGCTACACACATATGCTCTCTTTCATCTGGCCAACTTGTAATAAGTGGATGTCCTAATCTCATCATTCATATCTTTTTCATGTTGGCAGAATTGAAAAAGAAAAAAAGAAGAAAAGCAGAAAGAGGAATTTGTAGAGAAGAAAAGAATAAAGTCCTCTGGTCTCCCCAGAAGGAACTTTTTTTGTTAACACGACCTTACATTGTCCCATTGAATAATGCAAAATTTGTTTGGTTGTACCCTGCAGGGCTCCCGGGCCCAGAAGCCAGGGGCACCAGCGATACTGAGTTGGCACAAAGTAGCCGAAATGTCATTTTTTAATTATGTGGTTCTGAGGGGAATCTATTATCCACCGCCGAGATGCTGAAGTCAGACAATTTATCTCCAAGCAGCTCTCTCTACGATCTAGAATATATATCTCTTGTCACTGCAGGAAATAGAACCAAAGGATGTTTTTGCTTCTGGTGCCTTACGTTTATAAATTTATTCTTTTAAATTTTGCCAATGAAAGGGAATGACACCCTAACATATTTCCTGGGTCCCCTCTGCCCGCTTGTCCTTTGTGAAGGGTGTTCAAATAACCCAGGATCTTTTTTGCCTTGGTTGGTATCAAATCTTCTAGGTCTCAAGTTCAAGAAGTCTTTGCATAGCCTCTGGATCATATTCCGAATGCCCATTTCCAAGGTAAATAGAAATAATTTGTCTAGAAGTCCCAAGAAAACCAGAGGCATCCACCTAAATTAACATAAATACAAATTGCTCTTTTGCATTTCAAACAAGATGCTGGAAACTATTTGAATCATATCCATTCTCCCTCTCTATAAAGCTATTTTCATTTAAATGTAAACTAATGCTTATACCTACCAGCTTGTTCATAATGATTGTACATTATTTCTGTTTTTTTTCCCCCCCTTAAGCTATCAAGGCAAATGAAAAAAATTAGCTCATATTTGTCTTCTTCCCCAACCTCTCCCTTCTTTAAAAAATCTGCGAAATTCATTATGTTCTCTACTCTTTGTGCATCAGGGCTCCAAGCAATTCAGATCTATTAACCATCAGGTACAAGCTAAGTGCTTTTAAAACAAACGCATGCAGTTTATTTTAAATGAATGTATGCTTTCTATATTCTGCAAAAGCATCAGCAAATTTGATCGAAAGATGGCATGGCGGAATGACAATAGCTACACTGTCCTCTAGTGGAATATTTTAGGCATAGCAAGACAAAGGCAGAGAATCTTTTGGTCATTTTCTTTCATGCGCCTATGTGAGTTTGTGTGTGTGAGTGTGTGTGGTGTGTCGATTTTCAGAAGCAAAGAGAAAAGGTATGCCACCTGTTAGACCTTTGAAGGTTTTTTATTTTATTCTGGAATACAAAATTTTCAAAGATTGTTGATTTCCTAACACCAAAAGCATATATCACTATGGTATTTTCAGTTCCATCTCTGGTAACATGAGCAAGGAAAGAATGTGATAATTTTTACTGTAGACTTTATTGCTGCAAATGTTAGAATGTATACATTCCAGTTAGAATTTTAATCCACTTCAAGTATTCTTTTATACATATTTGGTTGTACCCAAATTTTTTTGTATTCTTTTATAAGTATATGCAACTCAGAGAAGAAATATATTTCAACAGTCATTCATACTTACGTGTTCGTAAAATAGTTCCAACCAAACAGAAGAAAAATTATATTTAAAAAGATTCACCAATGGGTAATACAAGGTTGCCTATCATTTACAAACAGCTATTTCTATTAGTAGAAATATTAGATGTATTGAGGGATTTGATTCTGAATCCATCAAAACAAGCATGTTCTGAAACTTCCAGACTGACCTGTACTATTCGGGACTTTTAATATACAGGATGAAACATGTCATGCGCGTCCGTGTGAAGAGACCACCAAACAGGCTTTGTGTGAGCAACATGGCTGTTTATTTCACCTGGGTGCAGGTGGGCTGAATCCGAAAAGAGAGTCAGTGAAGGGAGATAAGGGTGGGGCCGTTTTACAGGATTTGGGTAGGTAAAGGAAAATTACAGTCAAAGGGGGTTGTTCTCTGGCGGGCAGGAGTGGGGGTCACAAAGTGCTCAGTGGGGGAGCTTTTTTGCCTGGATGAGCCAGGAAAAGGAATTTCACAAGATAATATCATCGCTTAAGGCAAGGACGGGCCATTTTCACTTCTTTTGTGGTGGAATGTCACCGGTTAAGGCGAGGGAGGGCATTTGCACTTCTTTTGTGATTCTGCAGTTACTTCAGGACATCTGGGAGTATACGTGCAAGTCACAGGGGATGCAATGACTTGGCTTGGGCTCAGAGGCCTGACAAAACACACACACACACACACACACACACACACACACACCACACACACACACACACACTTGGGGGTATGATGGGGAGGCAAGTGGAGCCAGTTGGGTAATCGGAATTTATTTTTTAGCTTCCTCAGGAACATTGAATCATAACATGTATACATATGTAAATATATAAACATCACAGAATCTCACCCCCAGACCTGTCTTTAATGTATGCGGATCACCCTAATTTGTAGCTTCTTACAAAATTCTTGCCATTCGGCTGAATGGATGATATCTCACTCTCATCGGTTCCCATTTCCTAGACTCTCAGACAGAAAACCAGACACTCAATATGTTTTTCTCACTAACTGGGCAGCAATAAGATCCAGGCCCAGAATGAGACCTCATATGTTCAAATCCTATATCTAGTACCAGTGCTGATATTTCTAGTGAGTTGCATAACTCTCTGAGCTTCATTTCCTTGCCTATGAAAGGCAGATTATAATAATATCTACCTCCTAGAGCTGTGTGTAGATTAAATGAACTAGGACATATGTAAATCAGCATCACATAGGAAAATGCTACTGCAAAGAAGTTATGATCTATATAAATACCATTCAAACTTTGAAGCATGAATCCAGATGACCATTTACCACTGTCAATAAGGAATAAGTCCCCAGAGTTGATAGCAAAGGAACGAAAGAGAGAGTGGGCAGGAATGTTTGTAGAAATTGAAGTCACCTGTGTGACTAGGAAAAACTAAATTTTCCCAAAATGCTCTCAGTTTGTTATTAACAATAGCAAACAGAGTATCACATGTAAGGCACAAGAGGAGTGGCAAGAAATCCTCTAGGAAAATTCTCTGTAATCTATTAATGGATAGGGAAAGAAGTCCATACATAAGGGAATTGACTAGCTCTCTCTGAAGCCTCACAAGTTCTATTCTTTGCGTCTTGGAACAAGCACGTGAAGAGAAAGAGGCCTTTTCTTCATGGTTTCCTCCCATACATCCAAAGCAAATTAAACACCTCAATTTATTAAGACATTAATATTAAAAAACCATTTTACAGATGGGAAAAAGAATGAGATGTTAAGTCTTACAGTACTGGCTCTGTCCTTAACTGGTTGGCTACTAGATCTTATGAAAAAAAAAATTAAATTCTCAGGCATTTGATGTCCTGATTTGAGAAAAAATAAAATAAATTCCTCAAGATTCTATACATGATCCTATCAGTTGGTCATGTCTTAACTGATTGATAGGTCTGGCTCTTTGTCCCTACCCAAATCTCACCACTAATTGTAATCCCCAAGTGTTAAGGGAAGAACCTGGTGGGAGGTGACAGGATCATGGGTGAGGTTTCTCCCATGCTGCTCTCTTGATAGTGAGGGAGTTCTCACAAGATCCAATGGTTTAATAAATGGCAATTTCTCGTAGACTTTTTGTTCTCTCTTACCTGCTGCCAGGTAAGACGTGCCTGCTTCTCCTTCCACCATGATTGTAAGTTTCCTGAGGTCTCCTCAGCCATGCAGAACTGTGAGCCAATTAAACCTACTTTCTTTATAAATTGCCCAGTCTTGGACAGTTCTTTATAGCAGTGTGAGAACAGACTAATACACTGATGGAATAAAACCTGATTGAGAAACTTAATCCCATCCAATAATCCAGATACACACACACACACACACACACACACACACACACACACACACACACACGATATGATTTGGCTGTGTCCCAACCCAAATCTCATCCTGAACTGTAGTTCTCATAATCCCCATGTGTCATGGGAGGGATCCAGTAAGAGGTAATTGAATCATGGGGGCAGTTACCCCAACACTGCTGTTCTTATGACAGTGAGTGAGTGAGACCTCACAGGATCTGATGGCTTTGTAAGCAGCTTCCCATTCACTCATTTCTCATTCTTCTGTCTCCTGCCATCATGTGAAGAAGGACATGTTTGCTTCCCCTTCCACCATGACTGTAAGTTTGCAGAGGCCTCCCCAGCCATGTGGAACTGTGAGTCAGTTAAACCTCTTTCCTTTATAAATTACTCAGTCTCAGGCAGTTCTTTATAACAGTGTAAGAACAGACTAATACAATATGTGTATATGTATGTATGTATGCATATAAAACACAATCTTAAAGGGGAAAATAAAGAAACTTAGTCCAAAGAAAAACAAGCAGTGTAATACAAAAATATTCAGGCCATTGTGAATGTCTTAAAAGTTAAGATAATAAACTATAAAGTTCTGAGAGATAGTTTTGACAACAGAATTACTACCCTGAAATTAAGCTCTATATAACCCATTCCACTGAATTTAGTACTAATAACAAAGCTGTTTTCCATCACCAAAATTCATAGTAGGCAAGTCTCTTTGCTCTCAAATGTAAAAAAGTAAATAGAATATAATCAATTTAAGTGTTTCAGAGGTACTCAAGTATTCTTTGAGTATCTCTACAATTGGGTTGTTTGTTTAAAATGCTTATGCAAACTTCTTCGTGTATTTTGTAGGGAAACACGTGCTCCCGAGCATGCATACAGGTGCACAGAAACATGTGTAACTGAATGTTTGTCAAAGTTTGATTGTTAGGCTAAGGGATAGGGTGCATTGTATTAAATTTTTACTTTGACTTATGTCCAGCAGGAATGCGTATTTTTACCCTCTTCATTAATATTCTTTTTTTTTTTTTTTTTTTTTTGAGACGGAGTCTCGCGCTGTGTCACCCAGGCTGGAGTGCAGTGGCGCGATCTCGGCTCACTGCAAGCTCCGCCTCCCAGGTTCAGGCCATTCTCCTGCCTCAGCCTCCGAGTAGCTGGGACTACAGGCGCCCGCCACCACGCCCGGCTAGTTTTTTGTATTTTTAGTAGAGACGGGGTTTCACCATGTTAGCCAGGATGGTCTCGATCTCCTGACCTCGTGATCCGCCCGCCTCGGCCTCCCAAAGTGCTGGGATTACAGGCTTGAGCCACCGCGCCCGGCCTTCATTAATATTCTTAGGGAGAACCTGATTTACTATTTTCTATCCTGTTCGAAAAGTATTTGACAAAGGATCAAAAAATGTAGCTTTTCTTGAAGACTCTTGTAGTATTTTTTCTTTCTTTATTCTGTAAGGCAAAAGTTTCAACTTTATACAAATTTGGTTCTCTTATAAAATTTTTGTATTAGATAGAAAAATAAAAGAGGCGATTTTATAGCTCTATACTGCCAAGTGTCAAGTTTTTGTTTTTCTCCACTTGATATAAATTACCTTTCATCTTCACATTAAAAAAAAAATAAGGCTAGAATGAAAATATTCTTTTTTATTTTGTTTAACAATCCACTCCCTTGCAATAACAAGTCCTGCAGCATTGTTCAGCATAGCTTGGCTTTATTTTATTGCTTTTATTTTATTAAGAAAATACCTCTTTCCAGCCTAATGGTATAATCATTTAGCAGTTGCAAAATTTCGCCTAAAATATGCCAGCCTGAACAGATCTTCCAAGATTTGTGTGAGTTTAAATAGCAAAGCAGCAGGTAGTAGATATTGGTTTTTAAAAATAGAACCATGAAATCAAATTAAAATCTGTCTAGTAAGGAAATATATGACAAACATTTTTATATGGAATATAAAAAATAAAACACAATCAGTGAAGCTCCAGGAATGTTTATATTTTCTCTAAAACATATATAGATGACTTCCTTCCTTCCTTCCTTCCAGCCTGACTTCCTTCCTTCCTTTCTTCCTTCCTTCCTGCCTTCCTCCCTTCCCTCCCTTCACTCACCTTTCTTTTCTTCTTTTCTTTTCCTTCCCTCCCTCCCTCCTTCCTTCCTTCCTTCCTTCCTTCCTTCCTTCCTCCCTCCCTCCCTCCCTCCCCTTTTCCTTTCCTTTCCTTTCCTTTCCTTTCCTTTCCTTTCCTTTCCTTTCCTTTCCTTTCCTTTCCTTTCCTTTCCTTTCCTTTCCTTTCCTTTCCTTTCCTTTCTTCTCTTTCTCTTTCTCGTTCACAGGATTTCACTTTGTCACTCAGGTAGGATGGAGTGCAGTGGCTCAACCTTGGCTCACTGAAACCTCCACCTCCCAGGCGTAAGCTATCATCCCACCGTAGAAACCTCAAGTTGGGGACTACCAACCCCCAGTTGGAAGTATGTGCCACCAGGCCCAGCTAAATTTTGTGTTTTCTGGTAGATAGGCGGTTTTTACTGTGGTGCTCAGGCTGGTCTCGAACTCCTGAGTTCAAGTCATCCACCCACCTTGGCCTCCCAAAGTGCTAGGATTATAGGCATTAGCCATTGTGCCTGATCAGAAGTATATATAGACTTTCAATAAGTGATTGTGAAAATGAAAATTAACCAGTTGTGTGTTTTGTAGACATGTTATAAAAGCTTCAATTCCCCGAGATTGTTACCTTTTCCATTCTTATTAAAAAGTATAACTTTCATTCTTTTGGCTGATTTTAAATAGTTTTTAAGGGCCATGAGTTGTAATTTATTTATGCTAAAATCTAGGAGAGAGAGAGAGAAAAATCAAGGAGGGGGAGCTGTTTATTGAAAACAGAAATATTACATATCTATATTGTCACTGTAAATAACATTTCATGATATTTTTCTGCTGCCATAACTATTTCAACTAAGTGTATGATTTTAGTAGCATTATGCCAAAACATAATAATTGTGTTTAATTAATTAAACCCTTAATTACAATATGTGTGTCAACATCATTCTTTTTTTTTTTTTTTGAGACGGAGTCTTGCTCTGTCACCCAGGCTAGAGTGCAGTGGCCGGATCTCAGCTCACTGCAGCCTCCGCCTCCCCGGTTTATGCCATTCTCCTGCCTCAGCCTCCCGGGTAGCTAGGACTACAGGCGTCCACCACTTCGCCCGGCTAGTTTGTTGTATTTTTTAGTAGAGACTGGGTTTCACCGTGTTACCCAGGATGGTCTTGATCTCCTGACCTCGTGATCTGCCCGTCTCGGCCTCCCAAAGTGCTGGGATTACAGGCTTGAGCCACCGTACCCGGCCAACATCATTCTTGATTTATTTATTTAGCAGTTTATTTAATCATGAGCTATATACTTCTTTGACTGATTATTCTGTTCATAGATTGTATTTTGCTTTTGTGATTTGTTTGCATAATAATTCCACACATTTTCCCGTTAAAATTAAAGAATTAAAACTTAGTCACATAGGGTCATCTGCAATTTACAGGGACAAAGAACAATAATAAAATTTTAAAAAGCAGAAGATGATACAATATAAGCAGCCTGTACTAGGCAATTTAAACATTTTCTTTTAAAGAAATACTGCTTTGTCTTCTTCACTACAGTTCCCTTGAGAGTGAGTGGTGTGTTAAGTAAAATATGGAGAGAAGGAAAATAAAAATTATAGACCATTACAACCATAGAGAATGTAGAGAAGCAAAATGCACCTGATCCATACAAAATGCTTTTGTGAGAATTAAAGGACCACAAGTTCTCCCTGAATTAGCCTGTCCGAGCTGCACATTCAGCCATTAAGTAATGACTGGAGATGCAATGAGAAAAGGAAATTTATCCTAAAGGTTTTACTGCAATGATTGATTTTGGCTTTTACAACCAAAATTCAAAAGGTTTGGTAAGGAATTGATTTTACGTAAGCATTTCCTTTTTTTTTTTTTTTTTTTTGAGACGGAGTCTCGCTCTGCCGCCCAGGCTGGAGTGCAGTGGCGTGATCTCGGCTCACTGCAAGCTCCAACTCCCGGGCTCACGCCATTCTCCTGCCTCAGCCTCCCGAACAGCTGGGACTACAGGCGCCCGCCACCGCGCCCGGCTAATCTTTTTTTTTTGTATTTTTAGTAGAGACGGGGTTTCACCGTGGTCTCGATCTCCTGACCTTGTGATCCGCCCGCCTCAGCCTCCCAAAGTGCTGGGATTACAGGCGTGAGCCACCGCGCCCGGCCAAGCATTTCCTTTTCATCCTGCTGAATGAATACCCATTTCGGAATGTACTGAAGATTTTTGAACATTCAGCTCAAATTATGCAGCAAAATACATTTTGAAGGAGATCATCCCTGAAAAAGCTAATGTAAGTCCAGAAGAGGTTAGAATTTGAAATACAGAATATTGTATTTTGAATCTCCAAAACCATGTTGGGTCATGTGTAGATTACTGAACTCTCTCTCTTTTCTGTTAGTGAACTGTTCATTCTCTGGGCGGGCGGGGGGGGGGGGGGCACAGAAAGTCAGACTGTATTCCAGACTGTATTATAAATTCATAAAATGTTGCTTAAGAGAAATTATAATAAATCAGAATATGAACCTGTACATGTCAGTCAGTCAGTGAGGATGATTTTAAAAAGGCAGCACAGCAATGCACTCCACTGAAGACTAAAGTAGATGGATAATAGACGTGACCCAGTAGGGTACTTATTCTATATTCTGGCACTCTTAATAATAAACTGATTGATGTAATTCATCCAATCTTTTATTAAACAATTATTTAATCTCTACTATGTGTCCTATGCACAGTAGATATACTAGGAAAAAAGAAGACAAAGTGTTTGCCTTCATAAATTTACACTGCAGCAGGAAAAAGTAGAAAAGTTACATGAATTTAATAATAAATATATTTTTATTTCCAGCTGCAAAGAAATGAAACACATGAATGAAGTAGCAAGTGACCAGTGACTAGATGGGTAGAGGACAATATTAGTGTGGTTACAGAAAATGTTCCTAAAGAAGTAAAACTTGAGCTGAGATCTAATTGATGAAAAGAAAACACCTATGCCACAATGCAACATATGTGTCTCCTAAGAGGTGAAAGAAGAACCAGCAAGTTCAAAAGCCCTTCAATAATAATACCTCTGCCACATTCAAAGGAAGAAAAGAAAGAAAGAAAAGGAAAAAAAAAGGAAGAAGAAAAGAAGGAAGAGAGGGAGGAAGAGAGGTAGGGAGGAAAGAAGGAAGGAAGGATGGAAGAAGGAAGGAAGGAAGGAAAAAGAAAGAAAGAAAGAGGAAAAAAGAGAAGGAAGGAAGGGAAGAAAGAAGGAAAGAAAGAAGGGAGGAAGAAGAAAAAGAAAAAAAGAAACAAAAAAGGAGAGGAGAGGCAGGGAGAGGAGGGGAGGAAGGGGAGAGAAGGGAGGAAGGGGAGGGGAGAGGAGGAAGGGAGGAAACAGGGAGGGAAGGAAGAAAGGAAGGAAGGAAGGAAGGGAGGGAGGGAGGAAAGAAAGTAAGGAAAAAAGGCCGAGTCCTAGAACCAAGACAACGTGGATGAATTGTATGGACTCAGATCAGAGACCGGAAGGGGCAGATCACATAGGTTTTGTGGGTCATTGTAAAGTTTCTGGGTTTAGTTCACAGCGTAATTGGAAGCCATTACAAAGTTTTAAGCAAGGGAGTGCTAAATTTGATTAGGATATGAGAAGATCATTTGGACGTAATTTGGAGAATTAATAGAAGATGCACGACAAAAGAGGTAGGAGTGAAGTAAAGATAAAATTTGGGAGGTTGTTAGTCTATTTTCTAGGGTTTTATCACTGAAGATACTGAGAGGTTGTCTGAGTTGAGATTTATATTGGAGTTACAATTGACACAACTTCCTGATAGTTGTGCATGTGGAATGTTATACTACAAAATAATCCATCCTATTTAGTGTTCTGACTTTAGCAAATGGAAAAGTGGTGTTATTTACTGCGATAGGGAAGATGAGTGAAGAAAAAGTTAAAGGAGGAAAAATGAGTTTTACTTTAGATATATTAAATTGGCATGTATACTAAATATTGAAGGGGGATGGAGAAGCAATTGGATACATTTGCCGCAAAGTCTGGAGAAGAGATGAGAACTCAGCATAGAGGTGAAGACATACATGGGAGTACTTCACATGGAGAGGAGACGTAAAGACATTTGACTGGATTAGATCAACTAAGGAAAGATAATAGTTAGAGAAAAAGGACTCAGAATACTGAGTACTTTACTACAATGTGGTCTAAGGACAAAAAGCCAGCAAAGAAGGTTGTAAAGAATAGTCCATGAAGAAGAAACACCGTGAGAACATGGTATCAATGAGTCTAGAGAATAAAGTTTCAAAAAGAAAATAATGCTTCCTTCTCCCACATTTCTGACAAGTAAGATGGAGAGAGAAAGTCAACAACTGAATCTGGTAAAATGAAATCTTATTTAAATATTTTCAGTGGAGTTCGGTGGAATAACAATCCAGATTGGAGAAAGTCAAGAATGGAATGAGGAAGATTAATAAGAGCAAATACTGACAATATTTTAAAGCAGTTATCTGTGAGGGAGAACAGATCAGTGGAACAGCACCTAGAGAGTAAAAGTGGACAATGTTATATATTTATTTTTATGCCTTTAACAAACCATATCCATTATGTAACCTTATTATTACAGCAGTCTTCACACATATTCTGCCGTGTTCGTGTCAATATATTTTACCTATAGAAGTATATATAACACATTGTCACCTCATTGCTTCAGTACTTCGGACATTTTATTATGACAACACCTACCCTGTTTGAATTCTCATTTAGACTTATGTTTCTCATGGTAAATGGAAATTTATTAATCCCTATGCTTTAGTGTCTAGGTAATTGCTGGCATAGAGCAACCACTAAGTTCTGGCTGAATGAGTAAATGAATAATTTATTAGTAAGTTTCCTGAGTAATGCTCCCACTAACATTTAGAAATACCTTGTGATGACTGGAAAATCTATGGTAACACCAATCCATGTTAGTCCAAAGGCCACTGATGTGGAAAAGAAATGCTCCTGCTAAGAAGGGACAGTGAGTTCACTCTACAGGGAAGGATAGTGAAGGATCATGATGATAACTTTATCCAAAAAGCAGCACAGAGATTATCAACCCTGGTTATATCCCCCATTTGATGGTAGCATTAGAGTTGAAATTATAACCATGAATATAAACGTGTATGATGATGACTCTTATAGGAAGACCTTCAGCTCACTTTTCTCTGATACTGCATTGCCAGAATCTCAAACTTCCAACAGCTATCTTCACTAAGTTGTAAAGTTTACATTAACATGTTGCACAGTCTTTATTTGCATCTTCTCTGGGTACCCAAGCTTATTATTTATAAGCATAAGTATATATAATAATTTCGATCTCCTGACTCAATTAATTGTTTTGTTCAATTAAGTTAGGCTTTTCAATCTAATATTGAATCCCTAACTTCTTCATTCCAATGTCAACATATTTGCCAAAACTTTTATTCTTATTCAAGTGGCATGTGATCTCAGTAGAACTCCAATTGAGTGTATCTCTAAGTTTTTTGCATCTATGGGTAGTTTTGTCCATGAAATATTTCTGTCATTTCTACTAGATTCATTAGTGAATAAAGTCCCAAACCCCTCACTGATATTTACAATCCATTGCGATACACCTTTAGACTTTATCATCTAAGATGAGGAGTTAACATTTATTCAAACAAGAAAAAAATACGAAAATTTACTCCCAGCTTCCCCTGTATTACTACTACACAATAGAGCTCATGAATGAAAATTATTTCATGAAATCCAGGGCAGTGCTTGCTAGAGAGCAAGAGTAGAGCTACCATGAGAATTAAGCTCCAGAATTCCCCATTTGCACGATTCCTTCTAAGATTCTGAGGATGGAGAAATTGTGTATTCACAATTTTGTGTTCTTATTTAATTTTATTTAAAAGAGATTAGCAAAATGGACAAGCTGCAGGCTCATTGACTTGGATCAGCCTTAATGTTAGGCCTGCTATCCAAACCCAAGATATTTTTGTCCTACAAAATGCTCATAATACACTTTAAATCATATATTATAGCCAATCTCTTTTTCCTAGCTAGTTGTTTTCCTCAACTGTATCTTCAAGGGTATGTGCTCCTTGAAATAATATTCCGTGTACATTTTCTAATTTGTTGGCTCATACAGAGGTCTAACTCAAAGTGTGTCTATTTAAATGAAAAAAATATTATCAACTGAGGTGTATGGCTGAAACTTCATTTCTTTAGAATATAATGCAAATACATCTGAGAGGAATAACCACCTTGACAACTTTTATGTAGGGATAGAAATGTATTTAAATGCAAACGTCTAGGTTGAATAAAATCTAATTTACTTTTTAAAAGGTCCTTGAATTGTGCCATGAAAATTAATATCCCATGAAAATTAAAAGTTCCAAGCATCTCAATGTTTTCACTTGTTTGTATTAATCTTGTTTTAATGGGAGGACTGGTTTGCAGTTTTACTTCCTCTTCTCAGTATCAGTACTCATTTTTCATATACTGTGTAATGCACAGCATTAAAACATGTCACTGAGATTCATAGCAAATCTAGTGATCACAACAAAGATCTTAGCTTTCCTCTGTAATGTCCAGCTACCACTGATACTTTGTCATATCACATCCTTTTTCAAGTGTAATGGATCATCCACCAGATTTTTATCCTATTAGGAAAATTACTGCAAAGCACAGTGCATGCTCTAGCTAACACTAGCAGTACTTATTTGAGTTCCTTATATAGAACAGAAAACATTGTCTAAACCCAAGTTTTTCTGCCTGATTTTTTTAAACTAAAAGCAGCTTTACCTATTCCAGTCATCAATCTAAAAAGGCAGATGCTTTCTATTGAAATTCCACTGGGAAAGTTAGTTTTTTTAATAGAATGTCATTTCTACTGCTTAAACAAATAGCTAATTTTATCTTCTTTTAAATGTCCATTATATCTATTTTTGTGATATATCTTTTTCTTGGTATGTGATTCTTAACCCATCTCCTGAGGCAATTTTGCAATGGAAATAATTCTGAAAAAACTCTAATAAATAAATAAAGTGCTTGGAGGTTCACTGAGGATGATTGAGAAAAGTGAGAACTTGAAAAAGTTCCGTTTCTGTTCACAAAGTGTCTATTCCTATGGGACTAGTGGTTTTGTTTGACTCCAAAATGATTACCAGAGTGAAACTGGGTTAATTTTATTTTGGGAAGTAAGAACATAAAGTGACAACTAAATTAGAGCCAGCACATTTTCACTTATGTAAAAAAGAAATGCTCGGTATTAGTTTTGATAAAAGAAATATCTCATTGGGACTTTAGAGATGAGGAGATGACATAATCTTTGCAAACATGTCAGAGATAAAAGTTGTGTTTTAAACATTTTCATTTGACCATCAGTGGGAAGGTTCCTGATTTTTCTGGAGGAGTGCTAATCTTGTTACATAAGGCAATATGTATAAGCACTTCTCAACTATAAGCAGTTCTATCAAAACAATTTAGCTTTGTGAATTAAGGCTTGATATTAATAATCCATGACATCAATTCCCATTTCAGCTTAAGACTTGGTGATGCAGATGTTTTACAAATAATAACTCTCAAGAAGACTTTCCTACTGAAGTCTTTTGGACAAAACTCTTCTTTGACCAAACTCAGCTGACTCCTGCCCATGATGGAGCATTTAAAACATCCCTAGCCAGAGAGCAATCGCCCATTCCAGCAGGCTGAATTTGAGTGTGTGACAATCTCACCATGGAGGGCTACAGCGCTCTATCTCCAAGTAAACTGAAAGGCAGTCTAGGCCATAAAGACTGCAACTCTTAGGTGAATCTTAGTGCTAAACTAGCCCCAGAGACAGTGGACTCAAAGTAGGGGTAACATATGATGCACCGAGACACTAGCTGGGACAAGCAAGGGATTGCTAAGATCGCCCTTACCCTAACTCTACACTGCACAGAACACAACTCCAATAGATACCCCTTCCTTCCACTTGAGGAGAGGAGACAGAAGAGAGGTGAAGACTTTACCTTGCACGAGAATACCAGCTCAGCCACAGCAAGGTAGGGCACCGGTCAGAGTTTCAGAGTTGCAAGACCCCCATTCCAGGTCCTAGCTCCCAGATGACATTTCTTATACACACTAGGCCAGAAAGAAACCCACTGCCTTGAAGAAGAAGATCCAGTCCTGGCAGGATTCATCACCTGCTAACTGAACAGATGTTGGGCCCTGAATAACCAGGAGTGATACCCAGGTACTACATCAAGGGCCTTGGGTGAGCCTCTGAGACTTGATGCTTCATGTGGGACTCAGCACACTACCAGCTATGGTGGTTACATGGCAAGACTTGTTCTTGAGAAAAGCAGAGAGAAAAGTAAAAGGAACTTTATTTTACACCTTAGGTACCAGCATGACCACAGGTGGATAGAGCGCTAAGTGGGCTCTTAGGGTTTCAGATTTCAGGACTTGACTCTTGGACAGCATTTATGGACCTGCCTTGGGCCAGAGGGAAGCCCACTGCTCTGAACAGTGATTCCCTGGCCAGGTAGCACTCCTGACAAAATGACTTAAGAGACCTTGGGACTTAAGGGAACATCAGCAGTAGTTTGGCAGTAGTCCTTGTGGCCTGGGGGGTGGTGGCTATGGGGTGAGGCTCCTCTGCCTTTGGAAGAGAGGGAAGAGTGGGACGGGCTGCATTTTGTGGCTTGGGTGTCAGCTCAGCTGCAATATGATAGAACACCAGGTAGACTTATAAGGTTTTGACACTAGTCCCTGACTATCAGATGGTACTTCTGGATCTACCTGAGGCCTGAGGTACCACTTAAAGCAGACACAGCTTAAATCATAGGACACAAGTCCTTTCAAATATCTGGAAATCATTCCCAAGGAAGACAGCTACAAATAAGCCCAGGCACTAAGATTGTAATAAATACTGAACTCTTCAATGCCCGGACATTGAAGAACATCTAGTAGCATCAATACCATCCAGGAAAACGTGACCTCATTAAATTAACAAAATAAGGCATGAAGGTAAAATCCTCAGGAAACAGAGATATGTGACCTTTCAGACAAAGAATTCAAAATAGCTGTGTAAAGGAAACTCAAATTCAAGATAACACAGGGAAGGAATTCAGAATTCTATGAGATAAATTTAACAAATAGATTGAAATAATTAAAAAGGATCAAACAGAAATTATTGAGCTGAAAAATGCGACAGGTATACTGAAGAATGCATCAGAGTCCTTTAATAACAGAATTTATCAAGCAGAAGAAAGAATTAGTGAGCTTGAACACTGCCTACCTGGAAAAAAAAAATGAAGCCTAGAAAATAGGCTCAAAAGGGTAAATCTAAGAGTAATTTACCTTAACAAGGAGATAGAGAAAGAGATAGGAGTAGAATGTTTATTCAAATGAGGGATAATAACAGAGAACTTCCCAGACCTAAAGAAAGACATCACTATCCAAATACAAGAAGATTATAGAATATCAAGAAGATTTAACCCAAAGAAGACTAACTCAAGGCATTTAGTAATCAAACCCTTCAAGGTCAAGGATAAAGAAAGAATCCTAAAAATGTAGTAAAAGAAAAGAAACAGCTAGCATACAATGGAGCACCAGTCATCTGGCAGCAAACTTTTCAGAATCAACCTTACAGACCAGTAGAGAGTAGCATGACATATTTAAAGTGCTGAGGGAAACAAACAAACAAACAAACTTTTACCCTAGAATAGTGTATTCAGTGAAAATATCCTTGAAGAAATAAAGCCTTTCCCAGAAAACAAAACCTGAAGGATATTATCAATACCAGACCGATCCTATAAGAAATGCTAAAGACCGTACTTCAATCAGAAAGAAAATGACATTAATAAGTCATACATAATCACTTGAAATACAAAACTCACTGGTAATAGTAAGTACACAGAAAACCACAAAATACAGCACTGTAACTGAGGTGTGGAAACCACTTTAATCCCAAGTAGAAAGACTAAATGATGAACCAATCTAAAATCATAACTACAACAACGTTTCAAGAAATAGTACAATAAGATATAAATAGAAGCAACAAAAAGCTAAAAAGTAAGTGGGACAATGTTAAGGCATACAGTTTTTATTAGTTTACTTTTTGCTTGCTTGTTTGTTTATGCAAATAGTGTTGTTATCAGGTTAAAATAATGGTTTATAAGATAGTATTTACAAGCTGTATGATAACTTCAGACCAAACAACACACAATGGATACACAAAAAACAAAAGGCAAGAAACTAAATAGTATCCCCAGAGAAAATCACCTTTACTAGAGGCAGAAAGGAAAGGAAGAAAGAAGACTATAAAACAACCAGATAACAAATAATAAAATAGCAAGACAAGTCTTCACTTATCAATAATAATATTGAATGTTAATGAACTAAACTGTCCACCAAAAACATAAACTGGCTAAATGGATAAAAAAATCAAGACCAACTGAGCTGTTGCCAACAAGAAACACACATTGCCTATAAAGACACGCATACACTGAAAATAAATGGATGGAGAAGGAAATTCTATGCCAACGGAAACCAAAAAAAGTGTAGAAGTTGCTATATTTACATTAGACAAAATAGAATTCAACACAAATACTATAAGAAGAGACAAAGAAGGTCACTATAAAATGATAAAGGGATCAATTCCGCAAAAGGATATAACCATTTTAAATATATATGCAGCCAACACTGGAACAACCAGATATAAAGGAAGTGTTATAAGAGCTAAAGAGAGAGATTTACCTGGAGATTTCAAAACCCCACTTTCAGCATTAGATAACACTTCTAGACAGAAAATCAACAAAGAAATACCAGATTTAATGTGCACTATACACCAAATAGATTTAATAGATATGTACAGAACATTTCATCCAAGAACTGCAGAGTACACATTCTTTTTTCCTCAGCACATGGATCATTCTCAAGGATAGGTCATAGCTTAGGTCACAAAACAAGTCTTAAAACATTCAAAAAACTTGAGATAATATCAGCATCTTTTCAGACCACAATGGAATAAAACTATAAATTAATAATAAGGAACTTTTGAAACTATAAAAATACACGGTAATTAAACGATATACTCCTGAAGGTCCAGTGAGTCAATGAAGAAATTAAGAAGGAATTGAAAAAAATCTTGAAACAAATGATAATAGAAATAAAACATACCTAAATCTATAGGATACAGCAAAAGCAGTACTAAGAGGGAAGTTTATAAGTGCATACATCAAAAAACAAGAGATACTTCAAAAAAAAATCTAATGATGCATCTTAAAGAACTAGAATAGCAAGGGAAAACCACACCCAAAATAAGTAGAAAATGAATAATAAAAATCAGAGCAAAAAATAAATTAGATTGAGATGAAGAAAACAATACAAAAGGTCAATGAAAGAGAAGTTAGTTTTTTAAAAAGTTAAACAAAATGGACAAACTTTTTGTCAGACTAAGAAAAAAGATAGAAGAGATGAATAAATAAAATCAGAAATGAAAAAGGAGACTTTATAACTAATACTGCAGTAATTCAAATGATTATTAGTGGCTACTGTGAGCAACTATATGCTAATACATTGGAAAATCTAGAGGAAATGAACAAATTCCTAGATACGTACAACCTACCAAAATTGAACCATGAAGAAATCCAAAACCCGAATAGATGAGTAAAAGTAGCAAAATGGAAGCCATAATAAAAAATCTCCCAGTAAAGGGCTCAGGACCTGGTGGCTTCTCTGTGAAAGCCTGGGACCTCGTGGCTTCCCTGAATTCTACTAAACATATAAAGAAGAACTAATACTTATCCTATTCAAACTATTCCAAAAAACAGAGGAGAAGGGAATACTTGAATACTTCTAAACTCATTCTATGCGGCCAGTATTACCCTGATATAAATACCAAATAAAAACACATCAAAAAAAGAAAACTATAGGCCAATATCTTTGTTAAATATTGATGCACCAAAATGATGGTAGCCATTAGAAAGGGTTCTCTGCTTCCCTGCAAAACACCTTTTCTAGTATTGTTATTATCATTCTCACCACCCTTTATATATGGATGGAAATTTGTGATTGGCAGCACATTTCAGAAGTAAATTAAGTAATTTGTTTCTCAACAAATCTGTAATGCAGAGATAACTTCTCTATTAGTCACTGAAGTATATTTTTGGAAAACTGATGATGAAATCTTCAATAAATTAGCATATAAAGTTTGGCTTTCAGCTGGGCTGGTAGCTCATGCCTATAATCCCAGCACTTTGGGAGGCCAAAGCTGGAAGATTGCTTGAGGCCAGGAGTTCAAATAACTTACCCAATTAGCTAGTTATTATCTTCTATTACTGTAGAAACCAATGGTCTTCTTTGATTCAGAGAAAATAGATTATAATAGCAATTAATGCCTGAAGCTAGTTATTCCTAGAAGGGTTAGCCCTTGGCTGTTGCAGCCTGGTGGGCCTCTGGGCCTGTTAATTAATAGCTAGTCATTAACTACACTGTGTTTTACCATTAAAGAGTTTCATGCTTCCTTTTCTGACTTATTTTGAACATAAATACCACTTGCCTTGTAACAAACACTACTTGAAAACATTGTCACATGGGATTTATTTCTTTACTTAAGAATTTTTAAAAAACTAAGGCAAACCTTACGCATTTAAACCAGAGGTATAAATGGAAGCAGTACAGACTTCCAGAATCAAGGTAAAAGAAAGTAAACCCACAGTGATCCGGTTGTTTTGCTAATGCATATCATGATGCTACCAGGCCACACTGACCTTTCCTGCTCTGATTTGCAATTATTCCATGAAAAGGTCAAATCATGGCCCTGTTATAAACCAATTGCATACTCCTGGAAACATTGGACAGGGATTGACAATCTAAGAGTACCAGATGCATTCCCCTACATGGTTTAGCTCAGCGAGGGTGGAAATTCCTCCTACTTAATAAAGTTAAATCTTCCTCCTTAGCTATTGTCCCTTTTGGGAAAATGTAACATTGATTGGCAGCTTGGGAAGGATTGCGATTTTATGCATTATACATAACGCTGGAGATTAAATAGACAGACAACCCCCCTGGGCTGTTAGAGAAGGCTAGACTGTGTGCTTATTGGTATTTCACAAGGAGTTTCATGTTGACTTTGGAAAAAAAAAATGGCTGTCTATTTCAGGTTTCATATTAAGTGAAGGATTGCTCTGAAAAATATTTAATCCCTACCCTTACCAAAACCAAACAAAAAAGAAAACAAGAGAAAAAAGAAGATTAAAACTGTTTATTTTGCTGTTTTCAGTAGAAAACACAGATAAATAACCATAAAAGTACAGCTACAGTTTTAACACCAACTATATATCAGCATAATCTGGGGAGTATTTTATTAAAAATATGAATTCCAAGGCACCAATTCTGGCTGATGCTGAAGTACATCCATGAGTAGCAACCATTGAATTCTAAAATGAGGAACAGAAAACTAAAGCTTGTCAATAAGTAGAATTGCCATGACTATAGAATTTATTGCAGGATGCTATGTAATTGTAATAACGAGAGTTTTAAAAAAGTAGAGAAGAAACTGACAATAAAGATGCTAGTTAAAAATAAATATGTAATTTCAAAAATGCAGCATTGAATGCTAGGCCACCAAAGGGGATAACACCGGCAGGCAGAGAGAGAGAAAGAGAAAGAAACAGACTGAAAGATCAGTCTGTACTTGTGATAGTCAGATTTTTGTGTCAACTTGGTTAGGTTACAGGTTTCCAGTTATCCAATCAGACACTAATGTAGGTGTCGCTGTGAAGATATTTTGTAGATGTAATTGATGTTCATAATTAACTTTCAGTAAAGTAGCTTACTCCAGAAAATCTAAGTGGGCCTCATTCAATCGGTTGAAAGGTTTTAAGAGCAGGAATGAGATTTTTCAGCAGAAGGAATTCCACCTACAGACTGTAGTTTCAGCCTGTTCTTTCTTCCAGCCTGCCCTGTGATTTCTGGAACTGCCTACGATCTCATAACCCAATATCTTGCAGTAAATCTCTGAATATACATCTCTTACTTGTTGTGTTTTTTCTGGATGAACTTTGATATACAAATGCAAGACTATTCACTCATGCCTACTCACAGAAAACATTCTCTGGTTTTTAAGAAATCAGTTTCCATCAGGACTCTATTTTGTATTAGGGTCCCTGAAATCCTGATTCATACTGTATATGTGATTGTTCTCCAAAAGGTGACATTTTCATGGAATACCTGTGGGAATGATGGAACCTGGCATTGTACAAATCTGTATTGCTCAGGCCTCCTGGAAGTGTATTAAATATAATTGCCTATAGAAAATAAAGGGAAAATATTCCTCACCTAGAAGGGAGAATCTCATTATTCTCAACTGATCAACTCCTTGTCTTAATAATATTAGAAATCAAAATTTTCTTTTAAGTAAAATGATAAATATACAGGATCCCTTATTACTAAGTCAATCAAGTTGCTGGTTTTCAGAGAAGACAATCTAAGGGTACAGTGTTTTATCAAGGCTCATTTTTTTCAGGTTGTTCCACATGTGACAGGAAGTTGCTAAAGTCTCAGTGTAACACCCACCTGTTCTGTGGAGCTTCCCCAAATGTCACAGTTGGTCCAACTGTGGATTAAACATATTTTAAAAATAATTGCATTAAAAATACCATAACAGATAATAAAATAAAAATAACATAACTATTTACCTAGCATTTACAGTGTACAAGGCATTATAAGTAATCTAGAGATGATTTAAAGTTTACAGAAAGATGTGTGTAGGTTATATGCAAATACTACATTTTATATAAGGAATTTAATTATTCTTGGATTTTGGTATCCATGGGGAGATCCTGGAAACAATTCCCTAAGGATACAGAGGGACAACTTTACTCTGTTTCTATCGCTTTTGACATTCCTAACTTTCTTCCTATATTCCTTTTCATATTTCAAAATGTAGCACTAGCAGTTGACAATGGGCATTATTGATTTTCTTATAATTTGCATGTGCATTCTTTAATGTTTCTTAAGCATATGATTCATGTGCTATAGCCTCTCATAGCTCATGTATCACACACAGCTCTATGCATTGTTTCTTTAAAAAACTACTAATAAAATTATATTTACATTAGAATATTTGATGACATCAATGATATCAATATATAAAGTATAGAATATTTAAGATAAACCTTTTAAATTCAAATAATTTCTAAATATTCAGAAGGGTCTCAATAATTATTTGTATCATGTATAAAATCCCATAGGAGTAACTCAATCTTTCATAATTTTTTTCTGCTCCACTTTCAGTAATAGAGGTTTAGGCAGATATTTTTCTTTCTGGACAAACTGTTTTTATTAAACATTTCCCTTCAGGAGAAAGCAGTCCTCTAATTTAACAGACAGGGATTATAATAAGTTGTTCCCTAAATGCATGGTGAGTTAATATTAACATTTATATTCACTCATTTATTTAAGAAACAGTATTGAACATCTATGAGGTTTAAGATATTGTTCTAGGAATTCTACACAGGCAAAAAACACTGCCCTTACAGAGCTTATATTACAATGAGGAAATAGGATGCAGATTATAAAATAAAGGAGTAAATGTTATAGGCATTAGAAGGCCATAGTGTTGTGGGGGTAAAGCAAGGAGGACGATAGGAATTGCAGGAGGCAGGAGCAGGGTAAGAATAGGCTGGTAGTGTGTAATTTTAAACACAGTAGAGAAAGCAGAGGGTGAGTTTCCACTGAAAAAGTAATGTTTGACCAAAGACATAAAGGAAATGAAGATGTGAGCTATGTAAAAATCTTCCAGAAGAGAATTGCAGTCAGAGGAAACAGCCTCGGGCAGAAAGTGTCAGAAGCATTAGGAGAATAGCATGGCTGGGGAAGTCAGTGATGGGGAAGAGAAACAGAAAATAAAGCTATAGAGATGAGTGGTGCTACAATCATGTAAGGCATCAGTGTAGGTCAAGGTCAGAACATTGCCTTCAACCATAAATGTGATGCAGAACCATCAGTGAGATTTGAGCTGAGCACTGTCAAGATCACTGTCAAGATCAGATTTAGAGTTTGATGACTGTATTTGGAACTGATGATGAGAGAGCAAGTGTGAAAGAAGACAGACAAGTTGAGAACCTATTGCCATAATCCAGGGGATGGGTTGTGCATAGACGACTGTAGAAGTGAAAGTGGTGAGAGATGGCAAGGTCTGTGTTAAAAGTAAAGCCTTTAGGATTTTCTCAAAGACCGACAATGTGCTCTAAAAGAAAATGAATCAAGGAAGGCATGAAGTTATATTTACAAAACATACTGTTACATAAAGGGATATGTTTTGAAGACTGAAGTCACCTGTATTTTTGATGCACTAAACTCAACTTGTTATCAGGAAAATTTTCTCTTGTTAGTAACACAAACCTGCTAATGAGTTTCAAAATCTATTAATGAGTGTCATAAAACAAAACTTACATTAACACCTGCCAAAGAAATTTGCTGTTAACAAAAAAGCTGTGAAATAAACTTTAAAAATCTCAATCCATTCTGTTTATTAAATAGGCTAAAAAGCAGCCACACATTGGAGCTGGCTTGAATCAGCTGGGGAGAGCCGACTCTGTGCAGTTCTCCCCAATTTGTTGTATAGTGACATCACCCGATAGCTTGGAATTGGCTTTGCTGGAAATATTCACATCTATGGAAATTGTCAAATGCTGCAAACCCAGGTTTGTTTGTTTTTTAGTCCTTCCAGTGAACTGGTTGTTAATCATTTACCAATACAACAATGCTAGCAATAAGAACAAAAATGATTGAATCTTAATATTCAATTAAGAAGAATTTTAAAAGAACTGTAGAACTGTGTTCACTTTTTTTCCTAAAGTTATAGATCACTTATTTGTGTTGCATGAGGCTTTTAAGTAATAAAAATACATTGGTTATTTCAAGCCATTTTTATTACTATTTTCAGACTGTTCTGGCGAACAGCATTTAACAAAGATGGGTGAGGAATAACAAATAACATTATCTCTAAAATCTGAAAAATCTCGATATTTACTATTCTGTGAACTCTTATTGTAAGTTGTATTAAAACACAGTGGTTTCATCTTTAAGACAGGGAAAACACCATCTTTAGAACACTATTGTGGAAACTTAGTAAATTGGTAAATTTCATATCTGATAGTAGGCACTCAGTACATAACTGTTCTTTCCTCTCTTCTCCTTGAAAACCCTCCTCCCCCTCCAACTACTCACCTCCTTGATTAGCAGGGCTTGACTTCAGAATAATTGAACTAGTCTCCTTATTAGAAATGATTTCTTCTTTTAGTTTTTCTTGTTTTCCACATTTTTAAAACAAACCGTATTGAAGTATATTTGAGATATATATATATATATAAAATAAACTGCACCATTTAACGTGTAGAACTAAATAAGTGTGATAGGCATGCACACCTACAGAACCCCAGCCACAATCATGACAAACAACACTGGCATCACCCCCAAAGTTTCCTCTTTTAGTAGTCATTCTTTCTCTCTACCACCAGTCCCCAGACAATACTGGTATGCTTTCTATCACTATACAAATTTTCCAGTTTCTAAAATTTTATATAAGGGGAATAATTAAGCATCCACTCTTTTGTGTCTGATTTCTTTTGCTTATTATAATATTTTTAATATTCATCAGTGTATGAGAGTTCCCATTTTTTCCCCATCTCCTTAACACTTGGTATTTTAAGTCTTTCAAATTTTAACCATTCTAACACTTGTAAGGTTCTTTTTTCCCAATAACTAATGATGTTGAACATCTTTGGACATGTGTAATGGACATTCCTGAGTTTTTAAAAGAGGTGCCCTTTGATTTTATCTTTTATCTGTTTTTACTTGTTTTTATTTTTATTTTTATTTATTTATTTTTGAGACGGAGTCACTCTCTGTTGCCCAGGCTAGAGTGCAGTGGCACGATCTTGGCTCACTGCAAGCTCCGCCTCCTGGGTTCACCCCGTTCCCCTGCCTCAGTCTCCCGAGTAGCTGGGAATACAGGTGCCCGCCACCACATCCGGCTAATATTTTTTGTATTTTTAGTAGAGACGGGGTTTCACTGTGTTAGCCAGGATGGTCTCGATCTCCTGACCTCGTGATCCAGCTGCCTCGGCCTCCCAAAGTGCTGGGATTACAGGTGCGAGCCACCGTGCCTGGCCTTGTTTTTATTTTTTTATCTTTACTTTTACTATATCCTTTGACTTATTTAAAGATTAATTTTTTCTTTAGTTTCCTAGTTTCCTAAAGAGGGAACCTGAATCATTACATTCAGTAGTTTCTTATTTTCTAATATGTATGTATTATAGAGGTTGGGTATGCAGTCTCTATAAATGTCAGGAGGTTAAAAGATGGTTAATAGTATCATTATTTCGGCTAGTTGTTTTCTTCTTTTTTTAAAGGAAATGCTGAGAAAGGTGTGCTAATGTTTCAAAATATAATTATTAGGCTTCTGATTTCCCCTTTGAGCTCTGAATATCTGTTATTAGGCACATCCCATATATAATTTTATTTTCCTGATTTATTGGCACTTTTATTATTATTAAGTGTTCGTCCTTGTCTTAGTAATTTTCCTGTCTCACAGTCTATTTTGTCTGAGAGGACTTCAAAAAGTTTGTAGAAAAATGGAATTATTAATAATAAGATATAAATAAAATGCATATTTATTTCTCAACATAAGCTCCATCCAGTTCAAGACACTGTAGGCAATGACACCAGCCATTTAGTCCATCCCTAAGGAACTGAGGGTCCTGGGAATTTACCCGAGTAAATTTAGTCTTTTTCACATTATTAACTAAAGAAAAATGGATGCCCTTTATAGTTATTTTTTAAGATTAGGAAACATAAAGAAATCAGAAGGTGGGCCGGGCGCAGTGGCTCATGCCTGTAATCCCAGCACTTTGGGAGGCCAAGGCAGGTAAATCACGAAGTTAGGAGTTCAAGACCAGCCTGACCAACATGGTGAAACCCTGTCTCTACTAAAAATACAAAAATTAGCCGGGCACGGTAGTGCGTGCCTGTAATCCCAGTTACTCAGGAGGCCGAGGCAGTAGAATCGTTTGCACCCAGCAGGCGGAGGTTGCAGTGAGGTAACATGGAGCCACTGTACTCCAGCCTGGCGACAGAGCAAGACTCAGTCTCAAAAAAAAAAAAAAAAAAAAAAAAAAAGTCAGAAAGGAGCCAAATCAGGACTGTAAGATGGATAACTAATGATTTATCATTGAAACTCTCACAAAGTTGCCCTTGTGTAACAAGAGGAATGAGCAGGAGCAGTGGTGACAAAGGACTCTCTACTGACCCTTTACTGGCATTTTTCTGCCGAAGCTTAACTGACTTTCTTGAAATTCTCCCATCATAAGCAGATGTTATTATTCTTTGGCTTTCCAGAAAGTTAACAAGCAAAATACCTTGAGCATCCCAAAAAACTGTCACTGTGACCTTTGCTCTTGAGGGATCCACTTTTGCCTTCACTGTACCACGTTCCTCTCTTGGTAACCCTTGCTTTTATTGTGCTCAGGATGATACATACTGGTAACGCCATGTTTTATCTCCTATTAGGAGTCTTTGAAAAAAAATGCTTCAGGTTATTGACCCCACATTTAAAATTCCCTTTGGAAGCTCTGCTCTGGTTTGCAGCTGACCTGGGTGCAACAGTATTGTCATCCATTGAGTGAAAAGTTTGCTCAACTTTAATATTTTGGTTAGAATTGTGTAAATTGAACTAATTGAGATGTCTATGGTGTTGGCTATCATTCTGCTGTTAATTATCAGCATCTTTCAATTAGGGCACAAACAAGAGTAATATTTTTCTCATTAATTGATATGGATTGTGTGCCACTGAGGGCTTCATCTTCAACATCATCTCTTCCCCTTTTAAAATGAGTTATTCAGTTGTAAACTGCTAATTTCTTTGGGGCATTGTCCCCATAAACTTTTGGTAAACCATCAGTGATTTCATCACTCTTCTACCCGAGTTTCAGTGTAAATTTCATGTTTATTCTTGTTTTAATTTTAGTAGAGTTCATGTTGCTCTGATAGGAACTTTTTTCAAACTGACGTTTTGTCTTTAGTGTCTCAAAACAGATCCTGTTCAGACATGTTATAACAAGTTAGTACAAGTTCATTCTAGTGCAAGCAATATTTTAAAATATGTGCATTGTTTTCTCAAAATATGCATTTTCCATGAATATTTCAAGACACCCTTGTATAAATATGACCCGTTCAAGTTTCTTTAGCTTACTACCTACATAGTAATTTTTCCCTGCTGTTACTTTCTATTCGTGTTTTGTATCTAAAGCATATCTCTTTTAAAATATGGAGTTGGACCTTGGTTTTGAGAACAATCTGAAAACCAATGGTTTTTAATTAGGTGTTACTTTACTTATCATTAACGAAAGTATTGTTTGATTTGCCACTTCACTATTTGTTTTCCATTTTCTTTGTTCATCTTTTTTTTGGTCTTATTTTCTGTTAATCAGATTCTTTTTTTTAGTATTCAATATTCCTTCTTATTTTTGCTTTCTAGCTATGTTTGTTTTCATAATTTTTAAGGATTAGAATTACAGTGTGTATTTTAAGAGTGCAGGAATTAAATTGTTTATCCTTAACTTATCCCAATCTACTTAGAGTTAATATTGAGTTTACTTCTAGTAACATATAGAAACTTTAAGGCAACATATTTCAATTTATTACTCTATGCCGTACTTTGTGTTACTATTATGACATATATGTTATTGCTGTCTTAATATCTTGTAATTTTTCTTTTGGCAGATTTTTTTAAGAAATTAAGAAAAGAAATGGTAAACACCGAGTAACAAAATATTGTTTACACACATATTTATCACTTCCTGTGCTTATGATTGCTTTCTGAAATCCAAGTTGCCTTGTGGTATCACACCCTTCTTTAAGCATTTCTTGTAGTGCCTTTCTGCTGGCTCCAGATTCTCTCAGTTTTTGTTCATCTGAAACTTGTCAGATACAGAATTCTCTGTTGACATTCTTGTTTTTACTTGAGTTATTTGAATATTTTGTTCTAATATTCTGACCTTCCTAGTTCTCCTCTTACTTGTAACTGTTCAAGAGTAAATGCTCCTCTGGCTTCTGTCATCTTTTAGATACTTTTCAGTTCCTTGAAGTAGTTGGCTTTCAAAATTGATACTGTTTTTATAATTCTTACGTGTGAAAGGGTTTAAGCAACCACTGCACTCTGCCACCATTAAAAAATCAGATGATTTCATCTTGAATCATCTTTTAAATTTTGTGCCAATGTATAGATCATACCATAAATGTTAAAAACAAAGGTGTATGAATCCTGAGAAAATGCAGTATAATGAATTTCGTTTAAATTTTAGATGTAAAAATAATCTGCTTCACAATACATTTCTTAAAACTCAGACAAAACCTTAAAACTATGGTAACATTCTCTACTGCCTTTAATTTTATTTTAAAAGGCAAGATATATTTATTTTATATGTACTTTTAAAGCTATGTATATATTTCATTGAAGAGGGATAGGAAGTGGGAAGAGCAGATGAAGTTTTTGGCAGAGATAAAAGTCTGCATGTGGAAACATTTGTTGAAGCTATTTTAAACTCCTCCTTCCTGTGGGATTTGAATGGTCTTGCTGCTAGGTTTAAAGTTCAAAAGTCAAAACTGAATTGATAACTTGGCAAACCTTGCATTTACCTCTTTAGACACTGAAGTGCTCATCTATTAACAAAATGGCATTCTATGAGTTTGATGAGGGTATGAGTGAAATGAAGCTTGAATAGAGGTGGCAATGGAAAAAAGTAAAGGTGATTTATATCCATAAAAGTTTTGAAATACTCCGATTAAAGGCCTTACTCTAAGTGCATCAAAACAAAGCCTGGTACTGGTGAAAGTTATTACTCTGAAGTTACTGTAATTTTCTTTTCTTTTTTTTTTTTTTTTGGGGGGGGGGGGGGGAGAAAGGAAAATAATAGTGTTATCTCAGAGAACCAAATGGTAAAAAACAAAGTCTAAAGATAAATACTAAAAATTTTTTAAAGCCAAATATCTTCACACCTAATAAAATAAGTCAAGTTAACTCTGGTTTTTCTACCTTGTGAACATCTAGATGACCTTGGAAAATTCAAACTACATATTGTGTAAGTATGGAGAGGAAAATTACATGGAAAATAATTGATTTCCTCTTCGACTCCTCCTCCTACTTCTTTTTCTTCTTCTTGAAGTAAGGTTCTGAAGAAAATCCTTAACATCTAATTTGTTATTTTAAATCATTTTCTCTCTAAATTTTATTTAAAAAAACATACAGAACACTGAGATATAATCTAAATTATGGATCATGGTGTTTCAATTTAACACTTGCACTGTGGCATTTGGTCCACAGTAAGCATAGATTCCAATGAGCCCTTTTATGTACTTTTCCCTTGAGTAGGCTCCATGCTGCTGCTCTCTCAGTATGGCTGCTCTCCTAGATGACATTGATGGGCCAAGGTGAATACAGAAGGCTCAGCCAGTATGTTTGGTGGCCTCAGAACCAAGCAAGAAACATGCATGGACAGGGCCTCTGGGTTCAGGCCCTTTGAAGCAGCAGTCCATCTTTTCAGAAAATACTTACAGGAGAGTTTGAGGATAACAATGAACAGTGTTCTGGTTGTTAGAGAAGTGATACAGAAATATGACAAGAAAGAAAACCGATAACTTCAGATTGGTTTAGGAGAAATTGAAATGTACTGATGATTTTGAATAGAAGATAGATAAATAGACAGAGAGAGATAGATAGATAGATAGATAGTTATGGTGTATGCATGTGTGTACGTAAAGATATATTTCTCAGCTTTGCTCACTGTAAGAGCTTAGAGGAAAAAAGCCAGACCTTGGTTGCTAAAATACTCTTTCTACTAAAAGCAATCAGAGCTCCTTAGAAAAATTGATTATTTCAGTACTAGAGCAGGGAAAATTCAAAGATGAGCCTAGAATACCATGTGCTAACAAAATGCTGACATAAGGATTAGGAAGTCTCAAAAGAATGAAGGAGATTTCTTGAAAGTTCTAATGCTGGACAATCTGTGACCTTTGAACATCAAAACAAATATTAGTAGTAATAGATTATTGACATGGTGTATACTTACATAAAGAAACAGAATAATAACATAGAGGAGGGGAAGAAAATCTTTGCCTTACAGTAGAATGCCAACCAATAACTATAGAAGGCATTAAGGAATTAGAATAACATTATTGCCAATTGTCATAAATAATTTATTCAGGCAACCATAATCAATGAATACTAAATCCAGTGAATGAAATACAAAGATCAGGCTATTTAGTGTAGTCTCAAAGCATCCCTCCACAAAAATTCAGAGGCACAACAACCTGATGAAATTTTATGAACTTTGTGTGGAAGATGTTGACATATTTCTTCTAAAATGAAAATTAAACTGCTGCATCTTGCACAGGCAGCTATTAAAAAGTTCATATGCTTGATGATATTTTTTAAATTTAGGGACACCATAGGCAATACACCCTTTAGTTCTTGAAAGCTTTCTTAAATTATTTGTTTAATAATTCCCCCCCACCCTGCCCATTCACCTATTCAATAACTTGAGACAGTTCATTAATTAGATATTAGATCTTAAAGTTAAATATTAGACTTTCATTAATTTTCCTCTTTTAAATGGAGCATCTTCATCCTAGCATACCATTCCTCAGTTCTCAGTTCCATTAGTCTATCAGACAGAAGACAAAGTAAACCTCCAGTGTTCTGTCCAATTTGGAGAGGAGTGAGGTGCCCAGCTACACCCATAGGAGTCCTATAAGGTTAATTGTATTTTATGCCTACTTTAAAATTATTATTGAAAATTACAAATCTATAGTAGAAGGGATAATAATATATTAATCCCCAAGTATTTATTATAAGGTTTTAGCGATTCAAATTACGAACAATCTTATCTAAAATCCAACAAACTTCCTTTTTTTCCATAATATAATTTAGAAGCAAACCCCAGGCATTATATTTTATGTTTAAATATTTTTTATATAACCTCTAGAAGATAAAAGTTATTTTTAATATAATAGAAATATTATTATCACAAGTGTGCAATGAAGTGACAACTCAACATGCTTGGCTTGCTCAAACCCCACACATTCTCAAGAAAGATCTGTCTTTAGGAATGGTTGTTGGCTGGATTCTGGACGATGCATGCTAAGCCCTTGGAATATTCTTCTTAAGACAGTAATTTTTATATGCTTCAGGCTTTGGGCCATGCAGTAAGATTTTGATCAGATAATTTATATTAACACTATGATTTATATGAACATCTGTTTTTGGAGGTTGAGTAGCTTAGATGAGTTTTCATGTCAGAATAGCTTAGGTCATGCATACATGACTGATGCCCCACCAAAACCCTGGACACCAAGGCTTGGGAAGACTTCTTTGAATCATAAGACTTTGCACATACTGTCACACATAATTACTGGGAGAATGAAGTGTGTTCTTAAGACTGCACTAGGATAAGACTTCTGGAAGTGTGTGCCTGGTTTCTTTTAACTTTTCCCCATAAGCCTTCTCTGTTTGCCAATTTTACATTGCATCATTTCACTATGATAAATTACAATGGTAAATATAATAATTCTTCTGAGTCTTGTGAGATCTTTTTTGTAAATCATTGAGTCTGGCAGTGGTCTTGGAGATCCCAAACCAAACTAACAAAACTCATAAAGATGTCAATTTTTTTTTTTTTATACAGTGAATGACCCATTTCCCAGATTTTATGTGTGACTGTGTGTGTGTCTGTGGGTGTGTGTGCGTTGTGTGTGTGTGTTTAAATTATGATCCAAATAAGATCTAGGTGGATGTTCTTCTTAACAGTCTCACGTTTCTCAATGAACATGTTTCATTTTTTTCCTATCAACTTACTTGGTGAGCAAATTAATTGGTTTGTCTCCAACTATCATTTATGATGCTTCAGATTTCAATTAAATCCACATGATGTCATTTAAAGTATGTCCCTCTCTTCTGTACTGTTTCCATTATGTATTTTCTTTTCCATAATTTAGCTGGAAAACTTTCATAAAGAAAAAAAATTATCATCAACTATTTGCTGACCCGGAGGCATAGTTTACATAGGAAATAATGGGATATTTAATATTCCCTTATTTATTAGTTTTCAAAATAATGAGTTGTTTCCCAAACATCCTCAGAGATTAATCAAAGAGAATACTTATAAAATCATTGTTTGATGTTGTTTCGTATTATTATAAAAGCAAAAAAATTGCCACATTTTATGTGTTTAAACTTATTCTAGCTGTAATTCTTTTTTATTAAAATTGTACATATTTATGGGATACATGTAATAATTTGAGGCAAGTATACAACATATAATGATTAAATCAAGAGTAATTAGGATAGATATCAATATCTATCAATAATATTGCTTCAAATATTTGCCACTTCTTTGTACTGGGAATATTCCAAATATTTTTATTTTTGGCTACTTTTTTAGCTATTTTGAAATGTACAATAAATTTTTGCTAACTACAGTCACTCAACTGCACTAGCAAAGACTAGAGCTTACTTTGTCTATCTAACTGTATTTTTGTATTCATTAACCAGCTTCATTTTATCCCCCCTTCCCTCAGTGCTTCACAGCCTCTGGTAACCATCATCTTACTCTCTACCTCCATGAGAGCAATGTCTGAGCTCTCACATCTGAGTGAGAATGTGTGATATTTGTTATTAATGTGTGTGGTTTATTTCACTAAACATAGTGTCCTCTAATTTCATCCATGTTGCTGCAAATGACAAAATTTCATTTTTTATGGCTGAATAACATTCCGTTATGTATATTACAAAATCTATCAAATGATAAACACTTAGTTTGATTCCATTTCTTGGCTACAGTGAGTGGTGTTGCAATAAACAAGCACATGTATTAAATATATACTAATTTCTTTTTCTTTTCTTTTGGTTATATACCTAGTGGTGGAATTTTAGATTATATTTTAGTTCTATTTTTATTTATTTATTTTTATTGTTTTTTCTAAAAACAGGGACTCACTCTGTCATCCAAGCTGGCGTGCAGTGGTGTGATCATAACTCACTGCATCCTCGAAATCCTGGGCTCAAGCCATCCTCCTGCCTTAGCCTCCGGAGCAGTGGGGACTACAGTTGTGCATCACTACACCTGACTGGTAGTTCCATTTTTAGTTTTTTGAGGAGGCTCCAAACTGTTTTTCACAGTAACTATACTAATTTATTGTACATTGTCAGTAATAAAATACTAGTGTTTCTCTTTCTTTGCACCCTCACCAGCATTTGCTACTTTTGGACTTTTTTTATAACATCCATTTTAATTGGAGCAAGATGCTATCTCATTGCAGTTTTGATTTGCATTGCACTGATGATATGTTAATGTGATGTGCTATGTTTATTGATTTGTATATGTTGAACCATCCTTGCATCCCTGGATGAATCCTATTTGGTAATAATGAATGATTTTTTAATGTGTTGTTGAATTCGGTGTGCCGGTATTTTGTGTATAATTTTTCATCTATGTTCATCGTAGATACCACCCTGTAGTTTTGGCGTTGTTGAGTTCCTGTCTGTTTGGGTAGTAGGATAACCCTTGCCTTGTGTAATTAATTAGGAAGTATTCTCTCCTCTTCAGTTTTTTGGACAAGTGTGAGAAGAAATGGTTTTAGTATTTATTTTATTTTATTTTATATTATATTATTTTATTTTATTTTATTTTATTTTATTCTTAGTGTTTGATAGAATTAAGCAGTAAAGCCATCAGGTCCTGTGCTTTTCCTTGATGGGAAACTTTTTATTAGTGCTTCAATCTCATTACTCATTATTGGTCTGTTAAGGTTTTCTATTTCTTCTTGGTGCAATTTTGTTACATCGTGTGAGTTCAGAAAAGTATCCATTTCTTCTAGGTTTTATGATTTGTAGGCATTTTTTTTTATATATTCGTGATAATCTTTTGTAATTCTGTGGCATCACTTTTAAATCTCCTTTTGGTCTCTGGTTTTATTTATTTGGGTCTTTTCTCTTTTTCTGAGTCTGGTAAATTGTTTGCCAATTTTGTTTATTTAAAAAAATAACCTTTTTTGCTTTGTTGATCTTTTGCATTTTTTGTCTCAATTTCATTTAGTTTTGCTCTGATTTTTAATATTTCTTTCCTTCTACTAATTTTGGTTTGGTTTGTTTTTGCTCTCTAGTTTCATTAGGTACATCATTAGATTGTTTATTTGAAGTCTTTCTACTTTTTTATGCAGGTGCTTACAGTTACAAACTTCTTATTTAGAACAGCTTTTGCTGTATCACACAGGTTTTGGTAAGAGTTTTTCCATTTTCATTTGCCTCAGAGAATTTTTTAATTTTGTTTTTAATTTTTATTTGACTTATTCATTGTTCAGGAACATACTGTTTAATTTCCATGAATTTGTATGGTTTCCAATGTTCCTTCTGTTGTGATTTCAAACTTTATTCCATTGTGGTCAGAGAAGATACTTGATATGATTTCCATTTTTAAAAATTTGTTCAGACTTGTTTTGTAACCTAACACATGTTCTATTTTGGAGAATGTTTCATAAGCTGTTGTGAAAATTGTGTATTGGGCAGCTGTTGGATGGAATGTTATATAAGTATCTGTCAGGTTCATTTGGTCTACAGAGAAGTTTAAATTCAATTTTAGATAAACATTCTGCTGAATAATCTGTTCATTGCTTCAAGTGGGGTGTTGAACTTTCCTACCATTATTATGTTATAGCCATTTCTCCTTTTAGGTCTATTAATATTTGTTTTATGTGTTTGTGTATTCTCGTGTTTGGATACATATATATTTACAATTGTGATATATTCTTTCTCTATCGACCCCTTTATCATTGTATAATGGTCTTCTGTGCCTTTTTTTTTTTTTTTTTTTTTTTTTAACTATTCTTGACTTAAAATCTATCTTGTCTAAGTATAGCTACTCTACTTTTCTTTGTCTTTGATTTTCCTGGCATATATTTTTCCACCTCTTACTTCCAGTGTGTGAGTATCTTTATAAATGAAGTGAATCTCTTGTAGACAGTATATACTTGAGTCTTTTAAAAATCCATTTAGCCACTCTATCACTTTTCATCGGAGAATTGAATTCATTTACATTCAAGGTTATCATTGCTAGATAAAGATTTACTGCTTATATTTTGTTATTTGTTTTCTGGTTGTTCTGTAAATAATTTCTTCCTTTTTACCTCTCTTATGGTTAAGTGATTTTGTCTATTAGCATGTTTGGATTCTATGCTATTTATTTTTAGTATATCTATTATGTTTTTGCTTTGTGGTTACCATGAAAATTACAAAAAAAATCTTATAAGGAGTTTTTGAACTGATAATGACTTAACTTTAATCACAAATAAAAGCAATGAAAAGAAATTCTTCAGGTTAACACCACATTTTTTTCTTTTTGATGTTTCATTTTACACCTTTTTATATTTATATATATATATCTTAACCAATTGTTGTAGTTACTATTCTTTTGAATAGTTTTATCTTTTATTCTTTATACTTAAATGCAAGTGATTTACTTACACCAATTAAAGTATTTATTCCGAATTTGTCTGTTTTATTTTTTCACCAGTGAGTATAATACCTTTAGATGTTTCTTTGTTACATGTTAGTGTCCATTTCTAGTTCTCTCAGATCAAAGAACTCCCTTTAATACTTTTTGTAATACAGGTCTGCTATTGATAAATTCCCTCAGCTTTTGTTTATCTGAGAAAGGAAAGTCATTTTATGTCTCTTTTTTGTTTGAGTATTAGCTTTGCTGTGTACAATATCCTTGATTGGCACTTTTTTTTTCTTTCTTTAGCTCTTTGCATATAGCATCCACTTTCCTCTGACATGCAAGATTTCTACTGAGTAATTTTTAAAGCCCTATTTAGGCTGTGATTAATTTGATATGTTTCTTTCCCCTAGATGCCTTGAGTATTCTTATTTTTTTTAAACTAATTTGATTATGATGTGTTTGGGAAATTCCTCTTTGGGTTGAATTTCATGGGTGTCCTCTGAGGCCACTGTGTTTGAATGCTGTCATCTTTCTCCAGATTTGGAAAATTTTCAGTCACTATTTATCTTAAAGTTGCTTTCAAGGCCTTTTTCTCTCTCACCTCCTTCGGGAAATCATAGTAGGTGGATACTTACTATGATTTAGTGATGTGTCCTGTAATCCTCATATACCCTCTTCACTCTTTTTTTTTTTAATTCTTTTCTTTTTTTCTCCTCTGATTGGGTAATTTTATGTGTTCTGTCATTAAGCCTGCTTATTCTTTTGCTGTTCAATCAAGTCTGATGTTGAAAATTTCTAATGAGTTTTTTTGTCCAGTTATTAAATGACTCATTTCTGGGACTTACTTTTTTAATTGTTTCTATTTCTTTCTCAATTATCTTATTTTGTTTCTGTATTGCTTTCAAAATTTTATTTTGTTTTTTATACATATTTTCTTGTGATTCTCTGAACTTCTTCTGAATTCTTTGTCAGATATTTTAGAGATCTTGAATTCTGGATTCATTGCTGGAGCATTGTTGTTTTTCTTTTTCTTTTTCTCTCTCTCTCTCTCTCTTTTTTTTTTTTTTGGTTATGCTAAGTTTCTCTGAGTTTTTAAGATTCTTGCATCTTTACAATGATGCCTATGTATTTGAGGAGACAGCTACCTCTTCTAGTTTTTGCAAGTGAGCTTTAGTGGTGTTAGATCTTCACTACTTACTATCAGAACTTAAATGCTGTCTTGTTGCTTCCCTTTCTTGGGATTACTTACATTAAGAACCAGAAGTAAAACAAAGAATTGGAACAGCTCATTGACCTGCCATTAATTATTATTATTATTAATTCAATTGTTTTTGTCACTCTGTTTGATGTTGGTTTTCTCCCCAAATATGTAAAAATCATTGCTCTCCACTCGTATGTCATCATGAAGAATTTAAAAGTTTCTTGCAAGCTCAGATTATGGTGGGATGTGCTTGGATCGTGATAAGCTTCCTGCAATGGGAAGAGGAAGTAAGCCAGGCTTTTTCTGGTCTAACAGTGAATATTGGGAACTTAATGTCAATTGGTTCATAAACACTGTGGCTTATACGCTTCAGCTTGCTGAAATACCATAATGTCATCCCTATGCCACATGTTATCAGCCTAGTATTCTCAACTCAGAACAAATTTCTATAAGGAACAAAACTCAGATTTTCTATGACAATTGGAGAATAGAATGGCTTAAACTGCCACTAGATCAGTGGGTGTACCAGAAGTCAAACTGCTCCACAGAGTTTCAATCAAGGTGTATTCTTAGGTTTATTTCATTCTTCTGCAGCAACCAGTTGTCCAACCCTCAGCATCTCTTATGTCATACATGGTGATTCAACTTGTTTCTTATAACTATCCCTGTTAGTAGGCATGTATGTTTCAGCTTTCTTTGTTCTACTGAAGACATTGTTTTTTAAAGTTCAAGATATTGTTTACAATTACTCTCTTATGATGTCATCTCTCTCATTTTCTTTGTCCTCCTTCGTTTATTACCAACAATTCCTTCAAGTTTATTTTATTGGGTTAAACCTAATGTATGCATTTTGTCGTTGAAATGGATATATCAAATAAGAAAACAAAAGCGAAATTTACAAAAATGTCTTTATTATTTGTTTACAAGCTAATGTAATTTTTGACACATCAAGTTAAAATAGTACTTGAATGTTTTGGTTATTGCTTAATTTACTTAACTGCTTACAGCACCAATTTTAGAAAGAGTTCTCTCTTACTATAGGAAAGTATCATTGTAAATGCTTTGCTGAGCAAATCTGTAGTTGTAGTATTATCAGTATTTTCTCTTCTAACTTAATTTGAAGAAAAAGTATTTAATAATTACTTTCTTTAATTTCCTTAAGTAATATATGCAAAATAGTCTAGAACTTGTCTTCACAGAGCTCTCTCTCTTCTTTTTTCTTTTTTTGTAATTCCATCCTTGTTTCAATGGTTATTGCATTATTCTTTCAGTGTTTCTGTACTCATATCATGACAAAAAAATATGCTGGGCACTAAGTAGGTATACAAAATATATAGTGACAAGCTCTTGATTTTCAAAAAACTTGAATAGATACACATAAATTATCCTAGTTTGTTTAAACTGCTATAACAAAATATCATAGACTTGGTAACTCATAAACAGAAATGTACTTGTCATAGTTTTGGAGGCTGGAAAGCCCAAGATAAAGGCACCAGCAAGTTTTGTTTCCGATGAAGGCCCCTTTCCTGGTTTGGTTTAAAGATAGTACCCTCTTGCTGTTTCCTCACATGAAAAGGTCAAGCTAGTTCTCTGGAGTCTGTTTTGTAAGAGCATTAATCAATTCCATTCATAATCGTCCTACACACATGACCTAATCACCTCCTAAAGTCTCCATCTTTTAATACCATCACATTAGAGTTCAATATGTAAATTTTGGGGGGGACACAAACTTTCAGATCATAGCACTCATATGCAAACATAGAAGACTCTATATATGTACTGAAAAATAACTATTAAAATGTTCTCGTACAGTATATAATTTGTTACGTTAGTAGAAACAAAAATAAATGTAATTTTACAAGGTAAATTATTTGGGGCTAAAACTGCCAAAAAATGTCTTACCATAGATAAGGACTTTTAGAGGGTCTGGAATCATTTGAATAACGTTCAAAGACGACTTAAAAGGTGAAATATAGAAACGAAGTTGTAAGTATAGGAATCAAAAGACCTGTTTTAGGCTACATTAATTATTTAACTCAACAAATAGTTGTTAACTTTTTACACCATTCCTTTCACTCTTCTAGGTAAGGATATAGATCACCTTTATGGGAGGTAATCAACTTAAATAAATTAGAAGCTCTTTTGAGATTTATAGAGAATAGAAGTGGGTAAGGCAAGATTGAGGGCAATACTAGGATCTAAACCTACTGAAGGCTGTTTCTTCTTTCCTCCATTCCAGTATTTCTTTTTTGTTTTATACATATTGTTTATGAAAGACTCACATCTGTGTCTTCACTACTATTAATATTAATGCACCTGTTTTACCTTTATAGTCTATCATCATAGTTTTCCCATAATTTGCTTCTCTTCTTCACATATCTCATCTATTCTTATTTATATCAAGTAAATGTGATGTGTATCTTGTCATATAAAAAATACAGTTGCTCCAATGCTAAACATTACTATAGGCCATGTCTTCGTAACTTTTTATTTTCAGTCTTGGTGGAGTTCCTTTCCAATGTGGAGGATAATTTAGCTTTTGGTTGTCCAATTGTGAATCGTTCAGACGGTCATTTCAATTTTGCTTTTAAAAGTATTTCTCTCAGGTAGAAATTCACTAGCTGCTGCAACTACAGATCAGACACCCTAAAAAATTTTTACTTTTGGCCTGGGAATATGACTTGTACTAGCTGCAGTAATATTACTGAGTGGTGCTGTTAGCAGCATTGAAAGTGTTTACTCAATTGAAAGTGATGAAGAAGGTCAAAGTTAAATACATTTTAATGCTTTCAGGCACACTATTACATACTGTTTTGCATTTTTTGAAATAGGGATCTTTTGTGTTAACAGGTAAACTGATTGAAGCTCTGCAGGAAGAGCTCTACAATCTATAGATTAACAACATCTACTGTCTTCCACTTCAACAGTCACTGATGATAAATTCCTGCTAGCCTCATCAACATCCCTTAGCAACAAAACACAAAGTCTCAAAGGAGATGAGAAGAGGCACTGTATATAAGATGATCTATAGATATATGGATATGCACACAAAAAGAATGGCAGCATTGAGATTTTTATTTTTATTATTTCTTTCACTCAATAAAGATGTTTTAAAAGACATATTTCCATGGTAATACCGCAGTATTTCCTTTGAAAGAAATCACTTGCTTTGACTTTTTGTTTAATTATTGGGGTTTGTGAATTTGTTTAAATATTTCTTATTTTGTTTTTCTTGCACCTGACTTGGACTAATAAAAGAAAAGTATGGATTTTGAGGAATAACTTCCCCTCCCTTCTGCTCTGCTTTCCTCCAAGATAATGCTTGTATTAGACAATTTTCACCACGTGTATCAGCCTATCTCTTCATCTGTGCCATTGTTAGCACTTCCTCTCACTTTCCTCTGAATCACATTTAACATCTGCCCTTTGATGATCAGATGTGGCTATTAGCCTCTCATGGGTGCCCACTTCACCAGCCTCCCTGGCACTGAGCTCACATTGCAACTGGCATTAATATTGATGATATTCGTGCTTCCAACCTCTGTCTCCCATCACAGCAGTCTGTCCTCATTTCCGTCTCCTTTCCTTGTAGCAGTGATTGCCACCATGACTACTCATCAGCCCTCTTTGGTCATTAAGCTGCAAATGTGCAGCCATGGCACCTGCAGCTAAGTCTCTATTACCTGATGGCTTTATACAAGCCAGGATTCAATCACTTAGCTCGTGGAAGTCTTACCCATTACAAGCAATTTCAGCTTTGGTGTGGAATTAACTGTAGTAGTAGGCAGAGCATTCCAAATGTTTGAATTAGAAGATGGGGCATATTGCATAATTATTCCAACCATTGTCTCTGAAGACAGACATGTTTTAATTCCAGATCTGCTATGAAGCCTTGGAAACTCACATACCTCTATATAACTCAGTTTCTTATAAGAGGAATAAGAGCCCCTCCCTCACAGGTTCTGCTGTTCAAATTAAAACAGGCAAAGGCTACAGAATTAAATGTGGGTAACACAGTTGCTTGGTAATGGATTTTGGCCAAAATGATATTCATTCTTGGACTGAGGAGAATATATCTTTATAAATATGTGTACTATTGATCTGTATCTTCCACATTATATCCACTACATACTCATTTTATTCTCTGTAAGCTATTCAATATATTAAATGTATTACGCATAGTTGGAAAGCCTAATTATTTTTGATAGAAAAATTCTATCCCTACTGACATTTCATATTTGTTTAAATTCTGGCCCTTGTCATTTATTGCAATAATTGATATAACAACTGTCACATTCCCATGTCCTGCATTCACTCTTGATATTGTTACCAGCATGAGCCACAAATCAGAACACATCAGTGTCCTCCCTTAAAACCATTTCTTTGTTAGCTCCCTGTAGCTTTTAGGATTAATCTAGTCTCTTTAATATGGTACACGATGTGTGCCCTGAGGTGTTCCTCACCAGTTTTCTCTCCTTCACATCCACATTCAATCCACGCAAAAGTATCTGAAGTTGGCAGAATCTCCCGGGTTCTCTCTAAGCCCTGAACTTTTGTAGTCATGGCTCTCTGTAACACCATAGGAATAACTGTTACTGAAGCCATGTAGATATTACCTACCCTGGGAAATTTTATCTGACCCATCCACACCCCATAACCAATACCCCCCAGAGCCCTCTCACCTTATCCATAACACTTCCTATGTTGGACGTATTGCCTGAATCCTGTAAAGACTGCCTTTGAGGTCTATGATGGTGAAATATTTCTCTTTATAGTTCCAGAAATCAGTGGAAGATGGCATTTAAAATTATCTCTTAATATTTTTAATTAATAAAACATAACTTGTACAAGTTATTTTATTTTATAATTTTTTTTTAAAAAAGACCTCTATTGAGTGAATTTATAGTGCAGTGTAGGCGTTAAGCCTATAGAAAATCAACTGATATGGAAAAAAATACACTCTCTTTTTACTGAATTTAATTTTAAACAGAGCGTATGATTTATCGATTTTAAAGTTTGAAAACTCCTTCAAGTTGCTGATTTTGCTGTTTTATTAAATACTTTTTGGTTTGTACCTTATTAGCAAGTTTTGCAATTATGTCTCACTCATTAAACTAATATTGATGTCTGAAAAATTAAGATATTAGTGTTGTAGTTCCCCAGAGAGAAACAATAGAAAGAGCATTACTCAAATAACAGTAGAGGGCATAAATTTCAATGTATTGTGCCTGAAGCAGGTGTTGAAATATATGCTTCTTGCAGCCAAGAAACTGTTTTTATCTATTGCTGGAATGTGTTTTATGCTAGTAGCAATTTATATCACACTGTTTTGCGAAAGTCATTAAGATAAAAATGGAAGCAAGAAATAATGTGTCATAACAATCCACAATAACTTTTTATGTGTCAATAAAGGTAAACTTCAATGCTCGCCAGTGTGAATGCATAAAAAATATCTTTAATGTGAAGTGTGTTTGTTTTTTCTCATGCATTATACTGCTCTTAATCTCAAATTAGACACTGACTTATTTTGACTGACTTGACTACCAACTTTCTGTCTTATTTGTCCTCTTATAATAGACAAAACTGATAAACACATATATGACTCAAGATGCCAATATTTCAATTACTTTTAGTTTAATCATTACCTTGCTGGGCATGGTGGCTCATGCCTGTTATCCCAGCACTTTGGGAGGTCCAGGTGGGTGGATTGCTTGAGGCCAGGAGCTTGAGACCAGCCTGGGCAACATGATGAAACGCTGTCTCTCCAAAACACACACACAAAAAAACTAGCTGGGTATAGCGGTGCATGCCTGTAGTCCCAGCTACCTTGGAGGCTGAGGTGGGAGAAATCACCCGAGCTTGGAGAGGTTGAGGTTTCAAGGAGCTGTGATCGCGCCACAGAACTTCATCCTGGGTAACAGTAAGACCCTGCAAAAAAAAAAAAAATAAAATAAATAAAAAATAAAAAAAGAGTTCAATCATTACCTATTTAGAAAGTGGCTAGGCCGGGCGCGGTGGCTCAAGCCTGTAATCCCAGCACTTTGGGAGGCCGAGGCGGGTGGATCACGAGGTCAGGAGATCGAGACTATCCTGGCTAACATGGTGAAACCCCGTCTCTACTAAACATACAAAAAACTAGCCGGGCGAGGTGGCGGGCGCCTGTAGTCCCAGCTACTTGGGAGGCTGAGGCGGGAGAATGGCGTGAACCCGGGAGGCGGAGCTTGCAGTGAGCCGAGATCACGCCACTGCACTCCAGCCTGGGAGACACAGCGAGACTCCGTCTCAAAAAAAAAAAAAAAAAAAAGAAAGTGGCTAAGCTCTACTTGAAAGCTCTTTGTGAAAAGTTATATTGGAACAGAGAAAGAAGGAACAGTGAGTGTGGGTTAGCGCTTCCGCTAACCAATTGTAAAGCAACTCCCAGATTAAATGCTTCTTTTTTGGAGCAACCACTCTTTTATTTAGATGTTGCAAATTCCCTTCCTAATACAGCATGTGTCTAAGGGAGGTTTAAATTATAGTCATCTTTTAAAAAGTATTTAAAATGAGAAATGGAAGTTGTATATATTTGTGGCATACAACATGATGTTTTGAAATATATGTACATTGTGGAATGACTAAATTATGCTAATTAACATGTGTTACCTCACATACCATACTTTCTGTGAAGAGAAAAAATTCTGTTCTTTTAGCATTTTAAAAATATACAATGCATTATTACATACTATAGTCATTATGTCATACAATACAGCCTTGAACTCATTCATCTAGTCTAAATGAAATGTTTTAACCTTTGACCAACATTTCTGCAGTCCTCCCCTCCACTTCCTGCCCCTAATAACCAACACTGTATTCTCTGCTTCTGTGAATTTGATTTTTTTTGGTTTCCACATATACGTGAAATCATAAGGTGTTTTTCTTTCTGTGCCTGTGCTATTTCATTTAACATAATGTTCACCAGGTTTATCCATGTTGTCACAAATGACAAGATTTCTTTTTTAAGTCTGAATAGTATTCAATTGTGTGTGTGTATACATACATATGTTTATATACACATATGTATGTGTGTATATATCACATTTTTCTTATTCATCATCTGTTGATGGACACGGAAGTTGATTTTAATGATATTCTATAATTGTATTACTTGAGACATATTTATGCCAGGTAACAAGAGCTCTTTTGAGCTCAGTAAAACAAAACAAAACAAAAATCATAGCACAGGGAATTCATTCTCCTCAGTTCCAAAGATCTATATTGCTCTCAGGGCCTCAAGAATAACCTTGTCTCTGCATTTTGGTATTTCCTATGTTATCCTCTCTTTAATATGAAAAGAATAAGAAAAATATATAGATTAAGCAACAGCCTCGATAATAGCTTATAGGTAGTGATCACTTACACTGTATCATTTAATATGACAAGTAACATAGGTACCCTTATTAATGTGCTTGGAAGCATTATGTGCTTGACTGTTGCCCTAATTTTATATCTGAGTAAACTAAAGTTTAGCTTAGTAACATTTGTAAGGCAACAGTTAATTTAATTTACAATGCAGGAAATGCTTATCGACACTTTACAAATTTACATTTTCATGCTTTAGGATAGAAGAGAGATCAACGCTGACATCTCTGATTTCCAAATTAAATTTCTGGAGGAGGTACTTCAATGTGTTGGGCTTTGGTCAAGAATCATCTCTGGACCCAGTAACCAGTGTCTTATTACCCTGTCTCTGTATTATCTCTTTCTGGTATTCCAGAAATAACTTTTAAAAATTTTACATCCTAGATGACTTGGAGAATCTATAAATTTTCTATTCTCTTTGTCTACTTATAATCAATTTGAAAGATATTTTATTTTATCTATTTATAATGTATTCATTCTCTCTTCAGCTTTTTTCAAAGCAGTTAACTTATACATTGAATTTTTAGTTTTAATTTCTGTAATTTTTATTTCTGAAATTTTTCTTTTTAGAATTAATAGTTCTAAAAGTAGTTTTTTACCTTATCTGGCCATTTTGTACAGCATTTTTTTTTGTCATTTTTTATTACATTTTTTAAAACATATTAAACATTCTTATTTTTATATTCTGTACTTGATCCTTCCAACATATCAGCGTGGTAGAAATATAATTGTTCATTACTAATTACTCTCTATAGTGACTTGTTTTCTATGACGTAGTATTAGTTAGTTTCAAACTCAGGTTCTATGGAAATTTATCTTTAAGTATTCCACTCCTTTGACTCTTGTTATTAGGTGTATCCTACAGAAAGATTGTAAGCTTGGACTGTACCATGTTCCTTGGGGACACTGGCAATCCTAAATCAACTTTAAATTCATCTTGGATAGCTGAGCCGTACAAGCGATATGAAAACCCCTCAAAACCCTTATGAGAAGCAGCTTATAGTAGGAATTCTCAAGAAAGTCTCCTTCCTGACACAGAACAGAATTACGAACCTTTTCTGGCTTTCCGGCAAGGGCGGGGCATGAGGATCTCACACCATTTAAAGATAAGGCTTTCTTTAAACAGGGATGTCTGTCCAAACTTCCTGCCTTAAAAGAGGCCTGAGCTTTGTCTCTCTTTCTGTGTACACAGTTCATGAAACCTAAAACACTGACCACCAGGAATTGACAGTGCCTCTCTGGACAACCCCTCACATTAGTTCCCACTGATCTCCCCGGTTTCTTGGTATCTAGTTAAGTTAGTCTCCGAGCTTTCAGTAACGCTCATCATTTTAGGTATTTTGTGCAGGGTACAGGAGTGCTGTTAAGTGTCTTCCACATTGCTCATTTTATAATAAACATGGAAAATGTTTTTACCACTTTATCCAGTCATTAACTTCAATTCACAGAACTGAACAACAATTAAAGTGCAAGGATGCTCACCACAGTCTTATTTATGAGACGAACATATGGGAAAAAAATAGAGGGGATATAGGTAAAAAATGGTGGCTCAGACAAGTAATAGAATGTCAATCTACTTTTTTTTTTTTCTTTCTTTTTTGAGACGGAATCTCCCTCTGTCGCCAGGTTGGAGGGCAGTGGTGCTATCTTGGCTCACTGCAACCTCTGCCTTCCAGGTTCAAGTGATTCTTCTGCCTCAGCCTCCTGAGTAGCTGGTATTACAGGTACGCACCACCACGCCCAGCTAATTTTTGCATATTTAGTAGAGATGGGGTTTCACCATGTTGGCCAGGATGGTCTCTATCTCTTGACCTCGTGATCCGCCTGCCTGGGCCTCCCAAAGTGCTGGGATTACAGGCATGAGCCACTGTGCCTGGCCTCAATCTGCTTTTTAAAAAAAAAATGTTTACTAAGGATATTTACCTATAGAAGCAAACCTTATATCATAAAAAGAAAAAAAGTAACTTATAAATTTATATATTTTTATCCTAATGTAGAACACACACACACATACACACACAGGAAACACATTAAGATGTAAATAGCGATTTTGTTTGAATGATGAGAATATCATTATTTTCATTATATCTGTGACTCTTTCAATATGCATGGAATTATGAAAGTTATTTACCTTCTCTCAGGCTCATGATTTTGCTAGCAATCTCAGGATAATTATACTAACATTGAAAGTCTTCCTTCTGAGTATAAACTGAGATCACATATGTATTACTTTAGTAACTAAAGTTCAGTAAAATTAGAATGATCATTTTATATATTTCTGTATTTTAAAACTTATAAAGAATTAAAAAATGTTAATTACATTTATTATAATAAACAGTATTGTTAATATTAAGAGGAAAAACAAAAAAAAAATCCCTTTATAATACTAAAATATACTGAAAGTATCATTAATTTTTCTCATCAAAAGCCTTTTCAATGTCAGTCTTACTACCTGGGTCAATGTGAAGAAGCCTATTTGAATATGATCTTAAAAAAGAATCATGTTAGTGTGACAGAAGGACATATCAGTTTTAGACCATTTTGAATGCAGACTCTAGCCCTACATTTTGAATACTACTTACATCTGAAAGTGTGTTTTGCACTTGTAATCTCTAGAAACTAATGATCACTGAGGAAACAACTAAACAGCAAATTGCTATGGATTATTTTTGATTTGTATGACTTAAATAACAGAGGTCATCAGTTTCTTTCATTTCTTCCATTATTATCCATCTCATTTTTATCAGCTATGTTAAACCTTCATTGACAATTTCAGCTTTAATATAGATAATATATATTAAAAATAATATAATGGTCTAACTAATTGGCTTTCAATGCACTGTCTTTATGAGATAATATTGCTGATGCCCTGCTTTCTTTTTACCCTTTTTATTTAACACAAGATGCTGCCTATTTTTCACTTTGATATTTACTTCAGAAAAATCAGCAAAATGTTGTGAGTTAGAACTTAGCCTTTTATACTGATTCTTCTCAAAATAGCAACGCACACATTGCCAAAGTACCCTTAAGGGTACAGTTCAGCCTACCTCCTTATGCAATAAAATACAGAAATTTTGCCTGTTTCTAAAACCCAACACTATGTATGTCATACTTTTACCTTTGTCCAACAACTGCACTGTAACTTTAAATGCACATTCTTACAACAGAAAAAAGAACAAGTTTTCTAACTGGAATCCTGAACTCTAGAAATAACCCAGAGCAATCGTCAGATAGAGAAAATAACATCTGTATTATTGAAAAGCTAGTCGGAGATGCAGTATATTTGAAAGAAAAAATAAGTTTCCAAATTTTTCCCATCTTATCTTCTTTACAGCCCTTTAAAAGCTCACTTATGTTGGGAGGCCGAGACGGGCAGATCACGAGGTCAGGAGATTGAGACCATCCTGGCTAACACGGTGAAACCCCGTCTCTACTAAAAAATACAAAAAACTAGCCAGGCGAGGTGGTGGGTGCCCGCAGTCCCAGCTACTCTGGAGGCTGAGGCAGGAGAATGGCGTGAACCCGGGAGGCAGAGGTTGCAGTGAGTTGAGATTCGACCACTGCACTCCAGCCTGGGAGACAGAGCAAGACTCTGTCTCAAAAAAAAAAAAAAAAAAAAAGAAAAAAAAAGCTCACTTATGAAAAACTTTGAATTTGTAGAGCAGGCACAGTTCATAGTCACTGAAGTTGTTGCCTTTCTTGAGAGAGAAGAAACAGAGTAATACTCAATTTACCTGGCTCAGGACCCTTATTAGATTAATTCAACCAGTCCAGAAATATGTATTAGAGACTGGCCTCTATTTTCAGGTAACCCTGTTCACCTCCACACAGGAGGTATACCAGAAGCCTGCAGTACTGAGCAAACTCTCTCTCCTCATGCCAAGGAGAGGAGTAAGAAATGCACTTTGTTTTCTAATACTCATGCCATCTCTCGACATCTGGAAAGAAGGCATGTTTACCAATGACAACCCATTTGTACTAATTTGCCTGATTCAATAAGACATCCAGTAACCATTCCAGGAGAAATTTCAGATTGAAAATTTAAAGTCAAACATTTATCTTACGGAAGAGGGGTAAACGTTTACTGCTACAATCTATTCTCAAGATTTATTCATAGATGTGTCCAAGTCTTAGAACATAGTTTAGCAAATAATAATAATAAACATTGCATACATACATGAATGTGTAAGAAAGCTTATCACTTTCCTGAAGACATGTATACTGAATTGTATGTGGAATACCACAAACAAAAAAGGTCACAGAACTTTTTGTTCTTGCGTTGTTGGAAACGTGAACTTCCTGACAGTAGATAACATAAATTAAAAATAGCTTTGTCTGATTTTTGAGCCTATGAAATATATATGTGACGAACAAATTAGCTTGATACTGCCCGCTGTGGACCTAACATTAAGAAGGGTGACCAGGTGCATACAAGACAGTCCGGTAGAAAAGTAAAGAAGGGAAATTTGGTTTGAAGCCCATCTCTGTCATCATCTAGTGTTGTAACTTTGAAAAATATCTTCACATATTTGTAACTTAAGTCTAGTCTGTAAAATTATTCCTGGAAAGGACCTTTTTTTCTTTTGCTGTAATAGGACAGTGTCCATAAATAAACTGTTAAGATTTTTTTTTTTTTTTAAAGAACTTCCTACCCATGCCTTCACTCCCCAGACTACTTAGAGTGTGGGGGATTACAAGCAATAGGAACTGAGTCTGACCAAAGTGAGGAATGAAGACAAAAGACAAATTGTTTCGCACTAGTAGAAATTCTTAAAAGGCACTTCACAGTTTGAGAAAAACAAACCCACAAACAAAGAACAGCCAGATATTGTAGGAATTACTGGGCTTTGGATAGCTTTAAAGTTTAATTTCTATGTATTAGAAATTAAAGAAAAGTCACTTCAAGAGAAGTTTGGATTAAAAAATCCAACTATTTTTCTATTCTGAGAAACTCTATTAAAAATCAAAATCAAATAAGAACTAATTTACAAATCTTCATTAAGTTCTTACATAGACTATACCAATTAAAAAAAGTGGGAGTCACATATTAATTTGGAACACAGTGAACTATGAAGTAAGGAAAGTTATCAGGGATAAAGAAGTGTATTACAGAATGATAAAAGGGTCAATTCTCTAAGAAGACATGAGAATCCTAACCTCATGCACCTAACAACAGAGCGTCAAAATATGTGAGCCAAAAACTGATAGAACTGCAAGAAGAAATACATGAATTCACTATTATAGCTGGAGACATCAGCATAGTTCTATCAAAGATGGATAGACTCAGCACACACAAAAATCAGTAAGGACATAGTTGAATTCACCACACCATTAATCAACTGAATGTAATAGATATCTGTAAACTACTCTATCTAGCCAACAGCAAAATACACATTCTTTTTAATCTCTCGTAGAACATTCACCAAGACAGACCACATTCTGCGTCATAAAATGTACCTTAGCCAATTTAAAAGAGTAGAAATCATACAGTGCCTGCTCTCAGACCACAGTAGAATTAAATTATCAGCCAATAGCCAAAAAAAGCTGAAAAGTTTAAAAACACTCACAGATTAAATGACACATTTCTAAATAACATGTAGATTAAAGAAGAAATCTCAAGATAAGTTTGAAAATAGTTTGACATAAATGAAAATAAAAACATGACATATCAAAATTTGTGGAGTGCAGTGAAAGTCTTCCTTAGAGGGAAATGTACAGCATTGAATGTATATATTAGAGAAAAAGAGGGTAGTAAAATTAATCACTAAAGCTTCTCCTTTAGAAAACTAGAAAGAAAAAGCAAATTAATTGAAAGTAAGCAGAAGGAAATAAATAATAAAAAGTATCGCAAAAATCAATGCATTTAAAAACATGAAATTAATGGAAAAAATAAATGAAACCAATAGCAATTTTTTAAAAATCAATGAAGTCAACATGCTTCCAACCAGATCAACTAAGAAACAATGAGCAAGAACACAAATTACTATTATCAGAGATGAAGGTGGGAATAGCACTACAAATACCCTGGACTTAAAAAATTATGATAGTGAAATGCTATGAAAAACTCTATGTGTAGAGGTTTGATAACCTAGATGAAATGAGCCAATTCACTGAAAGACACAATCTGTCAACATTCACACTAAAAGAAACAGGCAACCTGAATATAGCTGTATCTATTAAAGAGATTGAACCAATAACCTTCCAAGAGAGAAGACATCAGTGTGCAATTGGTTTATTGGCAAATTCTACCAAACATTTTGAAGATAAATTATATCAGTTTTCTACAAAATCTTTCAGAAGATAGAAAGAAGTCGAGGAAATTCCTCCTAACTCATTCTGTAAAGCCAGCATTACCCTAACACCAAAATAAAAAACATTGCAAGGAAAAAAATCTACAGACCAATATCTCTCATAAACAAAGATACAAAAATCCTCAACAAAATATTAGCAATTCAAATATAACAAAGTATAGAAGAATAATCCACCACACCCAAATGGAATTTATCCCATGTATGCAAGACTGATTCAAAATTTGAAAATCAATTGATGTGACCCAACACATCAACAGGCTAAAGATGATAAATTGATATATCAACAGATGCAGAAAAAGAACATAACAAAACCCAACATTCATTAATGATTAATAAAAACTCTCAGCAAATTCCAAATAGAAGGGGAACACTCTCAACTCGAAAAAGAATATATACAAAAAGCTACACATAACATATTTAATGGTGAGAAACTCATGCCTTTCCCACAAAGATCAGGAACAAGTAAAGAATGTTCCCTCTCACCACTGCTTTTCAGCATCTTAAGGGAAGCACTACTGAATGCAATGCGATAAGATAAAAAAGGAACTAAGAGGTATACAGTTTGAGAATGAAAAAGTAAAGCTGTCTCTGTTTACAGATGACATGATTGTCTATGTAGAATATCTGAAAAAATCAACAAAAAATATCCAGGAACTAATAAACAATTAAAGCAAGTTTACAGGATACAAGGTTAATATACAAAAGTCATTTGGTTTCCTCTATTCTAGAAATAAATAAGTAAAATTTTAAATTAAAAACAATGTAATTTACAATAGTATGCAAAAAATAAAATACTTAGATATAATCAAGAAAATTGGCACAAGAATTATATGACAAAAACTACAAAACTGTGATTAAAGAATAAAAAAACTAAATAAAGACATATTCTATGTCTGTGGATACAAAGACTAAATAATGTCAAGATATTCTTCTCAACTTGATCTACATTCAATGAAAAAAAATCAAAATTACAGTAAGTTATTTTTTGCATATTTACAAACTAATTTCATATTTTATATGGAAAAGAAAATGGCTGAGAATAGCCAACATAATATTAAGGAAAATAACAAGTTATAGAATGAACATTACTCAACTTCAAAATTACTATAAAGGTACAATAATCAAGCAAGTGTAGTATGGGTGAAGAATAAACAAATAGGTCAATGGAACAGGATAGAAAGCCCCAAAATGGACCCACTTACATACAGTCAACTGATCTTTAACAAAACAGCAAAGGCCACACAATGAAGAAAGGATAGTCTTTTCAACACATGATACTGAAACAACTAGACATCTACATGAGATAAAATGAATCTAGACATAGATTCAAATCCTTCACGTCATCCACAAAAAGTTAACTCATAATGTATCAGAGACATAAATGTAAATTGCCAAACTATAAAACTCTTTTTATTTTTTTGAGACAGTCTCGCTCTGTCAGCCAGGCTAGAGTGCAGTGGCATGATCTCAGCTCACTGCAACCTCTGCCTCCTGAACTCAGGCAATTCTTTTGCCTCAGCCTCCAGGGTAGCTGAGATTACAGGCATGTGCCACCACACCCAGCTTTTTTTTTTTTTTTTTTTTTTTTGTATTTTTGGTAGAAGTAGGGGTTTCACCATGTTGGTCAGGCTGGTCTCGAACTCCTGACCTCAGGTAATCCACTCACCTCAGCCTCCCAAAGCACTTGGATTACAGGCATGAGCCACCATACCTGGCCAAAATTATAAAACTCTTAGGAGATAGCCTAGGTAAAAATCTAGATAACCTTGGGTTTTATGATGATTTTTTAGGTACAACACCAATAGCACAATCTAGAAAAGAAAAAATCGATAAGCTGGATTTTATCAAAATTAAAATGCTCAACTCTGTTGAAGACACCATCAGGAGAATGAAAACCAGGCTGCAGAATGGAAGAAAATATTTGGAGAAAAAGTATCTGAAAAAGGGTCATTATCCAAAATATACAAACAACTCTTAAAATTCAACAGTAAGAAAACAATTAAATAAATGGGCCAAAGACCTTAATGGATACTTCACAAAGGAAAATATGTAGCTGGCAAAAAGACTATGGCAAGTCTCCATGTCATATGTCACCAAGGATGTGCACATAAAGACAACAATTAGATGTGGCTACATACCTGTTAGCATTGCCAAAATCCAGAACATTTACAACACCAGATGCTGGGGAGATATGGAGCAACGAGAACTTTCCTTCTTTGCTGGAGGGAATCGTGTGATCTTTGCTGTTTCCCCGAAGTAGTTGAAAATCTGTGTCTACAAAAACCTGCACATGGATGTTTAGAGCAGCTTTTACAAAAAATTACTGGAACTTGAAAGCAATCAACATGCCCTTCACTAGGTGAACGAAGAAAATGTGATACATCTGAATAATGAAATAGTATTCAATGCTAGAAAGAAACAAGCTATCAAGACATGGGAAGACATGGAGGCAACTTAAATGCATATTACTAAGTGAAAAGTCAATCTGAAAAAGTTACATACTGTATGATTCCAACTCTATGACATCTTAATAAGGCAAAACTATGGGGACAGTAAAAGATCCCTGGTGGTTACTTGAGTCTCCTAAGATCCACTCAAGGGATCTTGAGTAGGAGAGAGAGACAAATAGGAGGTGGACAGAGAATTTTTAGAGGCATGAAACTACTTTGTGTGGTACTGTAATAGTGGATATATGTTATTATACATTTTTCTAAATTCATGGAATGTTCAACACCAAGACTGAACCTTAGTGTACACTATATACTCTGGGTGATAATGATGTGTGAATGTAAGTTCATCAATTTAACGCATGTACCACTCTGATGGGGATATTGAGAATGGGGGAGGCTATGCATGTGAGGGCAGGTGATATATGGGAAAGCTCTGTAACTTTCTCTTAATTTTGCTGTGATAAAGAGTAATGAAACTACTCTTAAAAAATAAAGTATCTTAAGAATAAGTCTTATACAGAGTTTCTACTCCAGCCGAAGCAATTAATTGCAAGGTCTTGGGTTATAGCAAGAGGAAGATTTCTTTAATGTCTTTGAAATATTTCTGTTTTATTAAAATTGCAGCATTTGTAAGTCCCCATTCCCCTGGGCCTTTTCCAATTGACATTTGTTGTCCCAGTTTAAATATTACCAGTGCCCCTTTAGGTACCAAAATGGTACCAGTTTAGATGACATATTATGTGTTTAATCAGTGGTGTAATAAAACTAACTCGTGCCAGCAAATCTGAATTCATTATGTGAAGCTCTTCCCCATGCCCCATTCAGTGATGTTACGTGGTTAACTTGAAATCAGCAATAGCAAGGGTGGTTTATACCATAAAAACTGGCAAACACTCCAAATCAGATTTGTCAACCTTCCAATTCACTGTCCCTTTTATTCATGCCCAACTCACTCTAGGTATATGGGACTGGTTAAGATAACAAACTTTGTCTTCTGTTGTTCGTAGCAAACATACTTTCCTTTTAATAACATAAAAAACGTGGTACAACATTTCTCAAGCAAATAACCATTAGTAGAGACACAAATAGAGATGTCCTAGAGGCTCATTTCATTCCTGTGTCCTGGAAGTGAGTGAACGATAGACTCGGCATGTCTGAGTTTGCTTAGTGGAAGAATAGGCAGGCACCATGGACTGGATTCTGTAAGGATTCCTTTCTAACCAGAGTCTTTCTTGGACTAGGAAGTACCATTGGCACAGAGGCCCCAGCGATCCCCTGCTGTCCTTTCCCTATGAATGACAGGATCTATCTCTATGGAGGTTCTTCTATGCTACCTTCTGTCCAGCTGTGTCTGGCCTAATCGTGCTGTAGTAGTCCATTTTCACACTGCTGATAAAGACATACCCAAGACTTGGAAGAAAAAGAGGTTTAATTGGGCTTACAGTTCCACATGACTGGGGAGGCCTCAAAATCATGATGGGAGGTAAAAAGCATTTCTTACATGGTGGCAGCAAGAGAATATGAGAGAATATGCAAAAGTGGAAACCTCTGATTAAACCATCAGATCTCACGACACTTATTCACTACTGAAAGAACAGTACGGGGGAAATCGCCCCCATGATTCAAATTATCTCCCACCAGGTCCCTCTCACAATACTTGGAAATTATGGGAGTACAATTCAAATGAGATTTGGGTGGAGACACAGAGACAAACCATATCATTCTGCCCCTGGCCCCTCCCAATCTCATGTCCTAACATTTCAAACCCAATCATGTTTCCCAACAGTTTCTCAAGGTCTTAAGCCATTTCAGCATTAGCCCAATTGTCCACAGTCCAAAGTCTCATTTGAGACAAGGCAAGCCCCTTCCGCCTATGAGCCTGTAAAATCAAAAGCAAGCTAGTTACTTCCTAGATACAATGGAGGTACAGGTATTGGGTAATACCAGCCATTCCAAATGGGATAAATTGGCCAAAACAAAGGAACATGCAAGTGCGAAATCCAGCAGGCAATCAAATTCTAAAGCTCCAAAATGATCTCCTTTGACTTCATGTCTCACATCCAGGTCACGCCGATGCAAGAGGCAGGTTCCCATAGTCTTGGGCAGCTCCAGCCCTGTGACTTTGCAGGGTATAGGCTCCGTCCTGGCTGCTTTCATGGGCTGGCATTGAGTGTCTGTGGCTTTTCCAGGTGAATGGTGCAAGCTACCTGTGGATCTACGATTCTGAGTTCTGGAGGACAGTGGCCCTCTTCTCACAGCTCCACTAGGCAGTGCCCCAGTAGGGACTCTGTGTGGGGGCTCTGTCCCCACATTTCCCTTCTGCACTGCCCTAGCAGAGATTCTTCATGAGGGTGCCACTCCTGCAGCAGACATTTTTCTGGGCATCCAGGCATTTCCATACATCTTTTGAAATCTAGGTGGAGGATCCCAAACCTCAATTCTTGACTTCTGTGCACTCAGGGGCCCAACACCACATGAAAGCTGCCGAGTCTGGGGCTTGCACCCTCTGAAACCATGGCCTGAGCTGTACCTTGACTCTTTTTAGCAACAGCTAGAGCAGCTGAGATGCAGGACACCAAGTCCCTCAGCTGCACACAGCATGGGGACACTAGGGCTGGCCCAGGAAACCATTTTTTTTCCTCCCAGGCTTCCAGATCTGTAATGGGAGGGGCTGCCATGAAGACCTGAGACATGCTCTCAAGACATTTTCCCTATGGTCTTGGGGATTAACATTAGGCTCCTTGCTATTTATGCAAACTTCTGCAGCCAGCTTGAATTTCTCCTCAAAGAGAAAAAAAAATGTGTTTTTCTTTTCTACTGCATTATCAGGCTGCAGATTTTCTGAACTTTTATGCTCTGTTTCCCTTTTAAAATGAAATGCTTTTTAACAGCATCCAAGTCACATTTGAATGCTTTGCTGCTTAGAAATTTCTTCCGCCCAATAGCCTAAATCATCTCTCTCAAATTCAAAGTTCCACAAATTTCTAGGGCAGGGCAACATGCTGCCAGTCTCTGCTAAAATATATCGAGTCACCTTTGTTCCAGTTCCCAAAATCTTCACCTCCATCTGAGACCACCTCAGCCTGGATCTTATTGTTCATATCGCTATCAGCATTTTTGTTAAAGCCATTCAACAAGTCTCTAGGAGGTTCCAAATTTTCCCATGTTTTCCTTTATTCTTCTGAGCCCTCCAAACTATTCCAACCTCTGTCTGTTATCCAATTCCAAAGTCGCTTCCACATTTTCAGGTATCTTTACAGCAGCATCCCACTCTACTGGTACCAGTTTACTGTATTAGTTCGTTTACACACTGCTAAAAAGACATACTTGAGACTGGGAAGAAAAAGAGGTTTAATTGGACTTACAATTCCACATGGCCAGGAAGACCTCAGAACCATAGCAGGAGGTGAAAGGCACTTCTTACATGGCAGCGGCAAGAGAAAATTAGAGAAGATGCAAAAGCAGAAACCCTTGAAAAAGCCATTAGAACTCGTGAGACTAGTTCACTACCAGGAGAACAGTATGGGGGGAACCGCCCCCATGATTCAAATTATCTCCCTCTGGGTCCCTCCCACAACATGTGGGAGTACAATTCAAATGAGATTTGGGTGGGGACACACAGAGCCAAACCATATCACATTCTCTGTGTGGGTTGAAGAGAGCGCTATAGCCATATGTGCTCTGCTAGCTGTCTTTGTGTAACAAGTTTGGAGACAACACTTCAGCAATTCAAAAGGATTACATTTGACCCTAACAAAGAAGTTATCAGAAAGCATCGTGTATTAATGTTTTGTAAAATAAAAATATAGTTACAATTGCTATCAAATAACTGCCTATAATTGCCATGCACATAAAATAATTTATATACACTATTTCATATCAGTTTCCTGAGACTCTCTCTCTATTTTCTTTCTTTCTTTCTTTCTATCTATCATCTATCTATCTATCTATCTATCTATCTATCTATCTATCTATCTATATCTATCTATCTATCTCCTAATAAATGAAAAAAACTCCAATCTTCCACTGTTGAAACATTTTCAAAAGTTCATTCACATTTGGGGTTCCAAAGCCATTATAGAGGACATTAGGGAAGGTTGTTTACCCACCAGTTTGCATTATGAAGCAAATAAAACAAAATATTCTCTAAAAGTTCTGAAAAGATTTTAATTTTCACTGACTTCTTTGAAAAATAATAACAGTGTGCAATATACTACATCTAAAGTATTATAAAAAGAGGATTCTCAATCCCAAATTCAGAAAATCTGTATTTGACTGTCAGACCTTTCACAGCTCATCTTGTGATTTCAAAAGATCCTTATCAACTGATATAAACTGTCTGTTTCCTCATCTGCAAAATAGTCATTTTGAAATCTCCACAATACCAGAGGACATTTGTAAAAAGGAAAAGAGATAACTGTTTTGAGACACCTTTAAACATTGTGTTTTCTATACACACAGTGTCATTAGTATAGATTATAAGATGCAAAGTTAAATAAAAATATTGTAACATTTTAGTCACATGATTGAGTCCAGCCTTGAACTCTGAATTCAATTTACAATTTCCTTTATTCTAAAATGTATCAAAATACATTGCAAATAATTGTCCTTACTTCCTGTTGTTAAATGGTGACATTCCACTGCTGGCTTTACTGTCCTATATTCTCTTCATCTCCTAAAGCTCTGCAAAGTTGAGAAATTTTGCAGCAAATCTCTGTTGAGGTGTTCCTTGCAGCTCATATTTTCTGAATTCTTACAACTGACTTGATTATTATGGAGAACATCATCGTGAACTGGACTCTTATATTTTCATTCTATATATTATTTCCCAAAACCTACGGTAAGGATAGAACGTCCAGAGAAAGAAGCCCTCTCTTCACTCACTCATGCTGGCTGCTCAGCCAACTTCTATCTGGTTAAATTAGGGAGGTCTGTTACTTAATTATACAAGTATTTTCTTGGACTGTGAATTCCTTGAGCCTTATTGAGCAGGGGATTTTTGAGAAAGAGAAAAAAAGCCAGAATAATATTATAATGACATTCAGAGAGAAAAGACTTCGTGCCAGGAAAGGCTCTATTTCTAAATCAACTGTGACTAATGAAGAAAAGGAAAAGTTTAAATGAAAGTTACAATGAATTTAAATATTGTCTATCTTTTTTGGTTCTCATTACTATAGTCATGGTACAAACAAATGTTAGTAAGTTAACAAATAAATGAATATGCTGCTTCTCTGAAATTCTTAATGGCATCTCAAGCAATGTAAGAGCAGGCAACATTACTTTGAGACATCTTATAAGGAAATGGTCAAACAAAATTCCTTTTACCCAACTCAAGAGTTCTTTCTGGGATCAATACTTTGGGTATTTCAAAAGTTAACATTCTTAATTATAGGTATTTCTTTTCTTTATTATTGTATTATATTTTGTGTAATTTAATTGTATAACTGAGAATACTGAGGCATTAAGAGATTTATTCTGGTGTTTTAAGTTGGTCCAACACATTCTGAGAATAAGAATGAATTATGTAGAGACCATTTTGTAGGATATTTGAAACTTTTATACTTGTCTGCTGTCTTTTTTCAGCAACATGAAAGTTTTGGGCCAGTAGATGTATAAGAAAAATAAATTGCTGTAATATCTGGTCTAGAAGGGATTATAAATATATATTTAAGCCAAAAGTATTTTTTTCAAACACTTTTAACATCCAGCCAATAAATGTATTTCATGTTTTGCTATTTTTATTTTTTAGATAACTCTCACAAGCGTAGTATTAAGCTAATAACTTTATAGCTATTGTTTTATGAAGTTATATTTCAGACTATTTTATAGTTATTCATAACATGGTTAAGAACATCTCTTTCAATATTGAATTACTATTTGCAGTCTTAATCTAATGATTTGATTTGCAGAAATTTGTAAACATTTTAATTAGTTTTTACAAAGCACAGATTGAGTGTAAACATGACTAAAAGATAAAAAACAAAAAAAAATCCATTTTTAAATAAAAAAATCAGAAGAAATATGGTACATGGTTATAGATTTGTATTTTATTAGGATCGGCTCTACTTTTTTGCAGAGTTTTGTGTGTGATGTCTAATCTGGAGTCATTCTGTATGCTTCACTTGGCTGACATTTTTGATGGTCATAAAATGCCAGAAGTAAGTCTAATATTTTTGTTAAAACATCTGTTGTTAAGCATTAAGTCTGTTAAATTGACAATGAAATTCAGGGGTTTTTTTTATGATTAATACATCCTACTATGACCAAAAAAGAAAAAAGGAAAAAGACAGAATTGATCAGGAAGTTAGAAAGTGATCAGAGAAGCCCACAAGAAGCCCACATAGGATTCTGTACTGGAGCACAAGATTTTGCTCTGTTCCCCTTTTATATACAGCCTTGAATCATCTCTTTGCTTTTTGCTTGTTTGTTTGTTTGTTTGTATTTGTTATAGCCCCAGAACTCTGCCTGTTCATTCTTCTTTTGAAATGGTAATCGTAGGCTCTACTCTGTACTCTTCTTACTGCTAATCCCATCTTGGATGGGAAAAGAAGTTGTCTTTCCATCTTTCATCCTTCTCTTTGTCTAGAAAGACACAATTTTCAATATTCAGAATATACTCTTTTGTTTTTCCTCATAATCACTTGAGAGTAATAGTTAAAAATAAACTCATCCAGGTTTCAAGGTTTACCACTCTGATGTGTTAGACCTTAGTGGATAGAGTTCCCCACTGCCTTTAAAGAGAGTATTTGAAGGCTTCATTGGGCTCCCATTGATTTCCTATAGCAGAAAATTCTCCTTCCTTTCCCTGATACAATAAAATATAAATATTTGGTCTTTACCCCTGGTCTCTGGCACAGAGCTCCTAAAAATCCTTGGAATTTATTAGGTTGGTGCAAAAGTAATAATGGTTTTGGCCATTAAAAGTAATGCTACTTTTTGTATACTAATGAGATGACTTCTGGGCTTCAGGATAAAGGATTGTGGTCAGAAAAACCAAGTACTCATTAGAGGTTTGGACGTCCAGTCCCACTTTCTGACCACCAGGGAGGGGAAAGTGGTTGGAGATTGAGTTCAATCACCAATTGCCAATGATTTAGTCAACCATGAGTATGTAATGGGACCTCCATAAAAAAAATCTCAAAATGATAGGACTCAGGTAGTTTCCGGGTTGGTGAACACACCGACGTGCTGGGAATGTGGTGTGCTCAGAAGACGGCATGGAAGTTCTGTGCCACTCCCACCCTCATAATATGTCACATGCATTGCTGCCATTTGGCTGTCCCTGAGCTGTTTCCTTTATAATAAACATGTTAACTTTAGTAATGCAATTTCCTGAGTTCTGTGAGTCATTCTAGTTAATTATGAAACTTGAGAAGGAAGTCATGCGAACCCTCAAATTTATAGCTGGTTGGTCAAAAATGCAGATGGCCCCTGGGACTTGCAACTTATGTCTCAAGTGGGGGCAGTTTTGTGAGATTGAGTCTTAACTTGTGAGGTCTGAGCTAACTCTGGATAGTTAGTGTCAGAATCAAATTGAATTGTTGGAAACCCTATTCATAGTGAAGAATTGGAGCATTGGTTGTTGCTATGGAAAAAGTATATATACCGGCTGCCTTTACTTTTAGAGCATAGCATATGCATCTTATACCCCATTCTTTGTTATTGCAGCTTTAAGATGCAATCAAGATAGAAAAATGTGTACAGAAAATAAACATTTGGCATCCTTGAGAGTTTCTAGGCTGCATGGGAACTACATCGGTAGACCACAGCCTGGTACACTGGATATTTTGTCAACAACATAAAAGATCAAGTGCTACTTTTATCTGGACTTTTATATTTTATATCTAGATGTCTGCATGACCCAAAACACCATCAGTTTTGTGCAGGAAGTGCTGAATATGAACCCATTCTTTTCCTAACAATGTTTTAAGGGTTGCTTTAGTGAGTGATAAGCCTGACATTTGGAGGTGACATGCTACTGTCTTTAAAGGGCTGTGAAGAGGAATAGCTTGGAATTATTTGGTAACACAAATATTACTGATTCATAAATAAAAATAAGGACACGTTAATATCAAAGCCATAGTTTTGTTGGCTCACAATGTTAACTGTTGACCAGGGCCTCTAATCCTCAGCAAATATCTACTCTCCTCCAAGTCCTCAGTTGAATTCCCAGCGCTGTGGAGGGTTTTTGTGTTTCTTTGCTGGGCACTATTATCATTCTTCAGTGCTCTTCTTCTGAAAACCATGGTTTCTCTTGGTGTTCCACAATGCTCCACATATTAACAGTTCCCTGCAGGGTGTCAACTTTGATTGTCACAGCAGGTATATCTACTGCTCTGTTAATTGGCTACTCTGTGTAATACCTTCTCCAACCTTTTCACTGAATCCATTGAACACCTAAGTCATCAAAGCTGTATTCTGTTCCATGGCAGAGCTAGAAAGAGTCAATCATTCCTTTTATACTGTAATATAATTTCATGACTGATGAAGGATAAACGCTTCGTTGCAATGTATTCCAAGGCTTAATCAAACAGCACTCAGTATGCTTACTTAACAGTCACCTCTTCTCAAAGATCTGGTTATGCAATGTCAAGGACAGAAAAAAGAAAACACATTTCAAAACTTGCCAATCAGCCGGCTTAAAAGTACTCTTTGTACCTCCTGAAGATCAGTACGTAATTTCTACATCAATTTCATGACATCTAGCTATTTTTTACCTTAGAGTTAATTCTTTCATAGAGAAGTCTGGTTCCCTGCAAACAGACAGTAACTCACCGTAGTGGTTTGTCAAGCACTGTAAGATGAGGATAAACCTCCAGAATGAGACAGAACTTGAAATTTGTTGCAATGAGTCTCTAGCTTTTAAAAAACAGAAATCCCTGGGAACTTACTTTAATAATTCACTGGATGGTTACTGCCTACTCTGGATTTAATGTAACTTAACCTAAAACTTCCTGAAATAAGCATACTATTCAAAGTTAAGGTAGTAGGCTGTAAGCACAGAAAGATTACTTTCATGTATAATGCTACATCAAGTGATTTGTATCTGTGATTTCTTGAAAAAACAAAAAGAAAACAAAACAAAAAGCAGAAAACTTTTCTTCTGACAATGCATTTCATTTCGGGAACATCTAAACCGTATTTGCTAAAGACAAGTAGTATGAAGAGTCCAGCTCTTTGCTAAGATTTCTAGTTTGATTTCTTTCCCCGAATGTTCCAGTCTTAGTTCACCTTTATTTTGGTCCTTAGGCTTTGGAGAAGAAACATACCAAGGTCACTGTGATCGTTATTCTCTTATGTACCACCAATGTTTATTTTTAATTTGTGACTGGTAAATAAAGCTTTAATAGGATTTTAATGGCATGTTGGACACACTTCAGTGTCCAGAGATGTGGCATCATATTCAGGAATGTCATTATCTAGATTAATTATCAATGGCGGAGAGATATCATTAGTGCAATGTAAAAATGAGAGAGGTTGTAAACGAAATTTTCTAGGCAGAGAAGCCAGAGAAAAACCACATCTGAATTGCAACTATTTAGTATTTCTAAAATCTTTTCTTATTTTATTTATTTATTTATTTATTTATTTATTTATTTATTTATTTATTGTGATGTGGGAATTTTTGTTGTTGAGAATCTGCCTAAAATAATTCTGGAAAGGGACTTTAATTAGCTTAATTTCTAAGGTCAATTTATTCTCCTTAAAAGACTAGACATGTGTCTAGGTTTCTAGTCTTTAAGAGGAACAAAGAACACAATCTTCTCAGTACTTACTTTCTTTTCTGAATTTTATTGTGCTCACACAAAGAAAGGTTAAAGTGTATTATGGCATGGTCTTTGAGTAATTGACAAAATCTACTCACAGCTTGATCTAATTTTAACATCTGCAGTAAGTAACTAAAAATGATCCAGGAGAAAGCTATCTTTAAAGAGAAAATATTTTATCCCTCTGTCAAGGGGTCTCCATACTCTATAATACCTAACCATCATGTATGCGATACATATTGTGTTTAATTATGCATGTTTGCTTTTAAATATTATAATTAACATGTATATGTTTATGACATCTGCACAGGATAATATACTACCAGATTAGTGGAAAATAGTTTAGACATTTAGAGAAGAATTAACGTTATTATGTTTATTTTCGGGGCTGAATACAAACATATCTATTTGATTTTGTCAAATCTAAATGCCTGGATTATAAAATACATCATTATTTTATGTGCCACATTGGAAAGAAAAAATGTCTACACTGTAACTTTTAGTTTTAGCATTAATCTATAGGATAATGCAATCTCTTTGAAGACATTTTAAATGACAATTACACTCAGCATCTGTAGTTTTAACAATGTAGATAACTCAGTTGAAGGAATGACATTGAGGGTAGCTATGATCAAGTTTAATTACTGGCAGAAAATGACAAGTATGTCACCCTTGTTGTCTGAATCACAGTGATTATAAGATGAATCATGATTTCAGTGATATAAAAATGCAAAATAATAGACCTTATAATTTTAGTGTTTTAAATCCTAGCTTCAGCCCCGCTATCCTTTTTGCTTGAACAAGCTACTTTAGATTTTTTTTTTGAAGTTACTTATTTTATTCTGAAAATGGACATGACATAACAAGGGTACCTACCGTGTCATACTGTTGTGAAATTGGATGAAAGTCATCCTCAGAAGCAGATGGTAAAACTCCTTCTTCAATCTGTGTATGTGCTCAATAAATGCTGACTTTTAGCAGCAGTAGCAGCAGCAGCTGCTGCTACAGCCAAGTACTATACAGAGTTACTGTGCCTAGGTTACAAGTGTGTTCTGCAAATTTACCAACTGGTGAGCTTGGAAAAATTGTTTAACCTTACTGAGTTCAATGATGTTATTTCCTAATAATATATGAGGATGAAAATTCCCTTATATGATTTAATAAAAATCTGTGCCTGATAAAGCAGTTGTGCTACTTTGCAGTTTTATTGCTAACTGGAAAATGTTCCTCTTACATAACATATCCATCTGGAATGCTGCTTGTGATGTAGAGAATTGCCAGACTTAAAAATCCATATAAAATGATCTGGCCTTTAGTTAATGACTCTGGACATCTTAAAGACAAAGAATTACACATAAACTTTTGAATCTTTTTTACTTCACTGTGCAATTTATGTGGCATTCAAGCATAGAGCAGTGGTTGCAAATAAATATATAATTTATATTTGCTTCTATATACTTCACTTTCTTTAACGGCCAGTGGTAGTGGTAGCATAGAAAGAATAATAAACTCACATGAATTATTTTTAAAATTTATATAATAAATAAAAATTATTGGGTAAGACAAAGTATACTTGGATAATACATCATAAAAAATCATATTGGATTATGCAGTTAAAATGGAAGAGCATTTTATAAAGAGTTTCTTTTTTGGTAGTTTGTGTAGTTTGTGATAAAGTGTCCCTGAAAAATTCACTGTTTTAAGTTCAAGGCTATAGACCACATAATACAGTACCAAGAAAATTAAATGTGTGTCCAACTAGCAAAATGCTTTAAGTGAGTTTGAAGCCCTCTAGAGAACACATCAGTCAACAATATGCCATTAACTTAGCTCGAGTTGTGTGCCTCAGCCCCGTATAAGAAAGAATTACTGGGGATCCCAAGCTTAAGAAATGCTTGGCCAGGCGCGGTGGCTCAAGCCTGTAATCCCAGCACTTTGGGAGGCCGAGATGGGCGGATCACGAGGTCACAAGATCAAGACCATCCTGGCTAACACGGTGAAACCCCGTCTCTACTAAAAAATACCAAAAAAAAACAAAAATAGAAAAAAAACCAAAAACTAGCTGGGCGAGGTGGTGGGCGCCTGTAGTCCCAGCTACTCAGGAGGCTGAGGCAGGAGAATGGCGTGAACCCGGGAGGCGGAGCTTGCAGTGAGCTGAGAGGAGGCCACTGCACTCTAGCCTGGGCGACAGAGCGAGACTCCGTCTCCAAAAAAAAAGAAAGAAATGCTTTAATTTGGTAACACAGCAGATCTATTATGTTTATGAGACAACCTCATTTAACAGAGTCTGTTTTGAATATAATTAGTCCTAAAATGTAAGTAAAATTGATACTTGATTTGTTCCATCATCATTGAGCTTGAGTTTCCGAAAATTCTTGATATTCTGAAATTGTGAAGAAATTATTTGCTAAAATATAATTTTTTGAGAATTCTTTAGATGTTGACAGACCTTCATAAAAGACTTTGAACACAAAAAGGACTTGCACATAATTTCTATTTTTGTGAAATAACAATTATTGTCAACTTAAGTATTCTCATGTGTATCTTCAGGATTTTATTTTAATTCCCATTGCACTAATGAGAACATCAAAGGTCAGAAAAGATAAATAAATTGCCCTAAATCCAAAAGCTAGTATGTGGTGAATCTGACAGTTGAACTGAGTAAGTTTTCTCCAAGGCCTTTATGTCCATCATGACATTTAGATCTGATATGAAGGAAAGCTATCTGACAACAGAATTAGAAACCTCTGGTTTGCTAGCTCTAGATTTTCTAGTACTGGTAAGAAAAGTTAGGTTTGGGGTCTGTCAAGTGTTCTCACCTACTATGTAGGACTGCTGGATTTAACAAGTAAAAATAGAGAACATTCAGTTAAATGCAAATTTTAGATAAGCAATTAAGTATTTTAGTACAAATATGTCTCAAATATTTCATTCAGCATACTCATACTAAAAATATATTCCTGACTTTTCTGAAGTTCAAAATTAACTTGGAGTCCTATATTTTATCTGGCAACCCTATTATGTAGAATAAGGGGACATAAAGCATCAGAAGACAGATTTTCCTTTTCTTTCAATAATTTAAAGTAATAGTTTAAAAGAGACAGAAACACAAACACATGAACCATTTTAAGGTAATATTGCTCACCGAAGTGGGTTGGTGTGACTCACAAAAGTTTTCTTCCCCTACCTCCCATCTTCTTTTCGTTACAGATGCATTTTACAAATCTGGTACATATGCTTTCTTAGTGAAAAGTAGGACGATCACTATCTTCCATTGTCTACTTTGTTGATTAAAAAAATATGAAGAGATTCAAAAGATGTTTAAAAGAGTTCTGTCAGAATTTCCCTGCAGTTTAAAAAGATCAAAGATTACTCTGAAAGAATAATAGGCATAAAATTCAGAAAGGCAGAGGGATTGTCTCCAAAGCCAGATTCAGCAGCTATCAGGCAGCATGTGCTCTGAATGGAGGAATTTAAGAACCAATATACATATATCTAACACAATTGAAAGATTTCCTGGAGAAGGTATGCTAAACAGAACTTTAAACAAATTCTATTACGCAAAAAAAAAAAAAAAAAAAAAGGTCTTTATATCATATCTTATGAAAACGCCCTAGTTCATGTTCTCAAATTAGTGACAGGTGGACTGGTGTTTATCTGCGTATATCTGGTAAACTTTAGACCATTTGTCTATACAGCTTCATATGAACATTGGTGTACGGATTTGCAGTCAGCCAGGAGAGATTATGCATTATTCTCAAGGCAAGGACATCGCTCTCCTTCCATTAATAGAAACTGCTGTACAATGAGGGACAAACATATTTCAGAGTGGGAGATATCTGAAAGTTTTAGAGGAATGTTAGTTTTAACAAATATGGGTTTGGCTCCTGAGAAGTATGAAACAGGGAGTAATAAATAGGTAAAGGAAAAAGTACAATTTGGAACAGCATTTAAAATACTCATTATAAAGGCACAAATAATAAAAAGTAGCATTTTGCATAGTGCATGAAAGTTTTAAATCACTCTATTTAAAATGTTAACACTTTAGTAAATCATCTGCACCAATGAGGATATGTTATGCATCAGTAACTCCAAACCACAGTTACTTAATAGAGAAAAGGATTATTTCTCACTGTTGTCTAATGTGGGTTTTTAAGTTTTCTTCTCATCACAGTCACTTGGGTATCTAGACTGATAGAGCAGCCACCATCTTGATTCTGGTCAGTTGCCATGCAAAAACGAAAAGTATTCTGGATATTCTAGCACTGCTAATTCTATGCTTGCTCACACTCAATCGTTTATCTTCAAATTTATTGGACAGAACTAGTATCAAAGCCCAATGAAATCACAAGGAGGCAAGACAGTACAAACTCACCGTGATTCTAGAATTTGGAAAGTTTAAATATTTTGCTAACAGTAATAAGAGCATTTATAGTAACCATCATTATTTCCTTTATTTTAATATCAACAAATGTCAAATAGTTTAGGTGATAAGCTCAGAAGTGCTTTCAACAATAGGTGGAGCTAATCGATGAAACCAGTGAGAACCAAGAGTAGTCTGCATTGGATTTAAGACTACAGCTACATATTTAAGGAGACGTGTAGCATGCAACATTAAAGTGACTAAAAATTGGCAAAACTGAGTCCTGTTTGTCAAAAACACATATTATGATCATGTTATGCCAGCAACTATCTGCAGCTTGAATGAAGCAGCAGTGAACACAACAGACACAGCCAGTGCTCTGTGGGATTTAGTCTTGCAATGCTAAAATATTACTTTCAATCACTGACAAATATGCTGTAAAGACAGAATCTATAGAATCTAAGTAATATAGATGCAAAATAATCCTCAAATGTGGAAAAAAGAGTAAATGAAGCATGCTAGTGTCTTGGCAACATCAAAAGAATGAAGCAACCTGAATCTAAAAATAGAAAAGACAGAGTTAGCCTTTCCTTTCGGCCGGAACAGCCATCTTCCAGTAATTCGCCAAAATGACAAACACAAAGGGAAAGAGGAGATGCACCTGATATATGTTCTCTAGGCCTTTTAGAAAACATGAAGTTGTTCCTTTGGTCACGTATATGCGAATTTATAAGAAAGGTGATATCGTAGACATCAAGGGAATGGGTACTGTTCAAAAAGGAATGCCCCACAAGTGTTACCATGGCAAAACTGGAAGAGTCTACAATGTTCCTCAGCATGCTGTTGGCATTGTTGTAAACCAACAAGTTAAGGGCAAGATTCTTGCCAAGAGAATTAATGTGCGTATTGAGCACATTAAGTACTCTAAGAGCCGAGATAGCTTCCTGAAATGAGTGAAGGAAAATGATAAGAAAAGGAAGCCAAAGAGAAAGGTACCTGGGTTCAACTGAAACGCCAGCCTGCTCCACCCAGAGAAGCACACTTTGTGAGAACCAATTGGAAGGAGCCTGAGCTGCTGGAACCTATTCCCTATGAATTCATGGCATAATAGGTGTTAAAAAAAATAAAATAAAAGACCTCTGGGCTGAAAAAAAAAGAAAAGAAAAGAAAAGAAAAGGCAGAGTTAAAATAAAATAATTTCTTGAGTATTTTTTCATCCAAACGTTAGCACGAATGATACTCATTTAAATATGTTTAAGTGATTCACTGTGTCTCAGTTGTAAAAAGCAACACTTACTGAGTCAGCAAAATTCAATACTGTACATCACCTCTGGACAGAAGGTTGTTTTGTGTAAGCTTACTCCCCAATTAAAAGCAGTTGCTGAAAAATAAAACATGAGCACGTGGAAGTGAATACATTTGTGGATACATAGCTGAATCTTTTCTGATTTCTAATATCTAGCATCTAATTATCACAGAGTGTTCTAGATCCCCAAGTTCATTGATAAAATCAATATGGTTAACAATTCTCTTAGAAATCAATTTTACTCCAGCAGAAGAAGGTGTCCCATATGTAATCCAGTTTTACAATTTTACATGTACGGAAACAGATTCCAAACAAACAAATTTCCCTTGTGAACAATAGCACCTTTTTGGGGGTTAGTCATTGCTGCATCTTCATAGTAGTTATTTTATAAATTATTTTAAAATTCAAAAAATTCAATAAGAAGAATAAGAAATTAATTCCAATTCTTTGTGTAATTTTTTAAAAAAAGAATTAATTTTATTGAAAAGAGTGACCAGTGAATACCAAACAGAACTCTTAAATATGGGGAAAAAGTAGCTTTGAAAATGGAGACCTAAAAATAAAAAGCTCTTTAATGTACAGTTTTGCTCAATGCCTTGGCCTGATTCTGAAGTATAGTTAATGCATTCAGGTAACAATACCACAGCTACAAAGAGTATAACTTAAAGAGGGAGACACTGCTGTTTAGGAGACAAGTCCTTGAAGATACTTTAAGAAAAATAATGAATCCAATTGTCCATACTGTGTAAATCAGATGCTAATAGCAAAAATCACTCTTCTCTCTCATCCAGATTTTCACAAAATAAATATCTTATATTTCTCAAAGTATGAAAAGAAAATAATAAAATTATTTTGGAAGTGTTTGTCCGTTAAAATAAGAAAGAACTCTTAAGAATAGTTACTTTTTCCTGAAAAAAATAATAAAGAGCATATGTTTTAGAAACCAACTGAATATAATAAATCACCATTCATCCTTCATCAAATACAGAGACAAAAAGAGAAACATATTTGAAAGAAAAATAAAGAGAAAGGAGGAGCACCTTATGAAGAAAATGTTGAATAGGAAGGAAGGAAGAGAAAGTACGAGAAACAGAGGGAAAACTGCTGGTCAGGAGCTGGGGTCAAAGATCTCTCTCTCTTCCTGCCTCAGAATGTCTGATCTCCAAAAGTTTGATGAGAGAGCTATAGAGGATGTTTAGTACAGTAAGAGAATTATTTTAAAAGGCTGTTCATTGTCACTTTATTCAATCAAGGTTTATGCTCATAAATCAAAGAGAATCTGGGTGACATCAAGATTCAGGGTCAAGTTTTCAAGAACTCTAGTTACGTGACAGTGAAATTTATTGAGATATAAATTCATTCTTTCTACTGCTATAAAACAATCAGAAAGAACAACCTTTATGCTCCCTGGAAACTTTGGGAGAAAAAGTTTTCATTCTGTTTAAAACACCCTAACCTCTTTTGCCTTCTTTTCTATGATTCAGCAAAGAGGTGTAGGATATGTGTTTCTTAAAATTAGAAGAAGTTATGAAAAGACAATTTATCTTCTTGTGATATGTGTTTCTTAAAATCAGAAGAAGTTATGAGAAGATAATTTATCTTCTTGTGCATGTTGAAAGGGAAAGGCAAACAAAGATTATGTTTGAAGTTTTTAGGAGAAGGAAGAGATGGGCATGACTTGGAGATAGACTAAGAATCAATATCCTTCAAGGCTGGATAGTTTGTTAAAAACTGTGAATTCCACAAATGGTAGAGTTTCATGACAGATTCCTCATTATAGATTCAGAAAGATGATAAAAGCTTCAGAGGCAATATTAAATGGTTCCATAGAATAATTGGACCTCAGAAACCTATCCTCCCAGCCTTAAAAAAAATACAATATAGTAGATGTGTGTGTTATTCTGTTCTCACACTGCTACAAAGAATTGCCTGTGACTGTTTAATTGACTCACAGTTCTGTAGGTTGTATAAGAAGCATGGTTGTGGAGGCTTCAGGAAATTTATGATCATGGCAATAGGGTGAAAGGGAAGCAAGCACCTTCTTCACGTGGCAGAACAGGAGAAAGAGAGTAAAGGGGGAAGTGCTACACACTTAAAAAAAAAAACCAGATCTCATGAGAACTCATTCACTATCATGAGAACAGTAAGGGGGGAGTCTGCCCCCATGATTCAATCACTTCCCACCAGTTCCTCCTCTAATACATGAGAATTACAATTCAACACGATATTTAAATGGGGACACAGAGGCAAACCATATCATTCTGCCCAGCCCCTCCCAAACCATTTTCACATTTCAAAATGCAATCATGCTTTCTCAACATTACGCCAAAGTCTTAACTCATTCCAGCAGTAACTCAGAAGTCCAAGTCTGAGTCTCATTTGAGACAAGTCCCTTTTTCCTATAAGCCTGTAAAAATCAAGCAAAGTTAGTTACTTCTAAGACACAATAGGGTTATAGGCATTGGATAAATGATCCCATTCCCAATGGAAGAAATTGGCCAAAAACAAGGGGCTACAGGCACCATGTAAGTCTGAAACACAGCAGAGGAGTCATTAAACCTTAAAACTGCAAAATATTCTTCTTTGACTCCATATCTCACATCCAGGCCACAGTGACAGAAGAGGTGGACTGTCAAGAACTTGGGCAGCTTCACCCCTGTGGCTCTGCAGGTTACAGCTCCTGAAGTTACTTTCACAGGCTGGTGTTGAATGCCTAAGGCTTTTCCAGGTGCACGTGTAAGCTGTCAGTGGATCTACCACTGTGGGGTCTGGAGGACGGTGGCCCTCTTCTCACAGGTCCACCAGGCAGTGCCCAAGTGGGGACTCTGTGTGAGGGCTCCAACCCCACATTTCCCCCATCACTGCCCTAGTAGAGGGCCTTCATGAGTGCTCCGCCCCTGTAGTCAACTTCTGCCTGGACACCTAGGCATTTCCATACATCCTCTGAAGTCTAGATGTAGGCTCCCATACCTCAACCCTTGCCATCTTCTTACCCACAGGCCCAATACCACATGGAAGCCACAAAAACTTGGAGCTTGCACCCTCTAAAGGAATGGCCCAAGCTGTACCTTGGCCTCTTTTAGCCGTGGCTGGAGTTGGAGTGGCTAGGATGAAGGGTGTCCTGTCCTGAGGCTGCACAGATCAGTGAGGCCCTGGGTCTGGCCCACAAAACCACATTTCCCCCCAGGCCTCCAGGCCTATGATGACAGGGGCTGCCACAAAGGTCTCTGAAATGTCCTGGGGGCATTTCCCCCATTGTCTTGACTATTAACATTCAACTCTATTTTACTTATGCAAATTTCTGAAGCCTTGGATTTCTCCCCAGAAAATGCGTTTTTCTTTTCTGGTTGGGCTGCAAATTTTTCAAATTTGTATGCTCTGCTCTCTTTTTAAATATATGTTCTAGATTCAGATCATTCGTTTGTTTATGTAAATGAGCATAGGCTTTTGGAAGTAGCCAGGCCACATGTCGAATGGTTTACTGCTTAGAAATTTCTTCTGCCAGATACCCTAAACCGTCTCTCTCAAGTTCAAAGTTCTACAGATCTCCAGATCATGGGCACAATACTGCCAGTCTCTTTGCTAAAGCATAGCAAAAGTTACCTTTACTCCTGTCCCCAATAAATTTCTCATCACTTTATGAGACCACCTTAGCCTGGACTTCATTGTCCATATCACTATCAGCATTTTGGTCAAAACAATTTAACAAGTCTCTAGGGAGTTCCAAACCTTCCCTCTTCTTCCTGTCCTCTCCTGAGCCTTCCAAACTGTTCCAACCTTAGCCTATTACTGAGTTCCAAAATCACTTCCACATTTTCAGGTATCTTTATAGCAAGGCCCCACTTTTCTGGTACCAATTTTCTTAATTAGTTTGTTCTCACTCTGCTATGAGTTACCTTAGACTAGGTAATTTATAAAGAAAAGAAATTTAATCAACTCAGTTCTACAGGCTATACAGGAGGCATGGTTGCGAAGGTCTCAGGAAACTTATGGTGATGATGGAAAGGCAAAGTAGAAGCAAGCACCTTCTTCACATTGCAGAGTAAGAGGAAAATAGTGAAGCGGGAAGCACTACACTCTTTTAAACAACCAGATTTCATGAGAACTCATTCACTATGATGAGAACAGCATGGAAGGAGACCACCCCCATGATTCAATCACCTCCCACCAGGCCACTCCAGACATATGGGCATTACAATTAGACATGAGATTTGGGTGGGGACACAGAGTCAAACCAGTGAGGCTGGGGTAAGCTGCAGTAAAAAACAATTTCTAAGTCTCAAATGCCTGTCACAAGAAATGTTTATGACTACCCATCCTACATGTTGTACAGCCCTGTCTCACACAGTTACTCTGCAACTCAAACTAATAGAGCCTCTTCCATCTCAACATTGGCTTCTTGCTTGATGAAGTGCAAGAAAAGAGTACAGTGAAAGCTCAGACCTGGTCTTTTACGGTTTAGCTCTAAAGTGACACATGTCCATTTTACTCACAGCCCTTTGACCAGAATGTGACATATGGCCTCACTTAACTGTAAGACAGAAGATGAACACATGGGTGAAAATTCACTCATTGCTAAACAGTACAGCCTCTATATTGGAGCCTCTATATTGGAGACAGAACAGTCTCCAATATAGTTCTAGGGTCCATAAGAATCTTTAGGGCTTATACAGAGTTGAACAATAAGCATTTTAAAAGTAGCCACATAAACTGTTTTCCTGTGGATCAATTGCCTAGGACATTCACAGATTCAGAGAATGAAGGTAAATCTAATAACACCTAAGATTAAAACTATTGCTATCCAGTCAGAGTGGAGACTAAGAATCAAAACTGACCTCAATTAAAGAAAATAATGCAATATTTTTCTTATCTAACTGGGCTTCTGGAGTTACTCATGCATACTACTGTCAAAGGATTTGACAAAAGATGTGACCTTAAAAAAAGTATAAAATGAAAGGCTACCTCTGCTCACTCAAGATTTTGGTCTCACTCTGGGAGTGGAGACATGTCTTTTGTTTATTAAAAGACTCTATGATGTATCAAAAAAACAAAAACAAAAAGTGGAAATGCCTATTGCACACCTGGAGAAGACATAATTAAAACAACTGGCCTGTAATCTGTTCCATTTCTGATTACTAAGCAAATGCTTTCAAGGAAAAAAGTAGGCAGGTAACCTAGTCTAGTCTCCTTAGAAACAGAAAAACTGGGTCTATTCGATTCTTCTCTCTTTTCTTCTTTATTAGTCTTGCTTGTGGTCTATCAATTTTGTTGATCTTTTCAAAAAACCACCTCCTGGATTCATTGATTTTTTGAAGGGATTTTGTGTCTCTATCTCCTTCAGTTCTGCTCTGATCTTAGCTATTTCTTGCCTTCTGCTAGGTTTTGGGTGTGTTTGCTCTTGCTTCTCTAGTTCTTTTAATTGTGATGTTAGGGTGTCATTTTTAGATCTTTCCTCCTTTCTCTTGTGGGCATTTAGTGCTATAAATTTCCCTCTACACACTGCTTTAAATGTGTCCCAGAGATTTTTGTATGTTGTGTCTTTGTTCTCATTGGTTCCAAAGAACATCTTTATTTCTGCTTTCATTTTGTTATGTACCCAGTAGTCATTCAGGGGCAGATTGTTCAGTTTCCATGTAGTTGAGCAGTTTTGAGTGAGTTTCTTCATCCTGACTTCTAGTTTGATTGCACTGTGGTCTGAGAGACAGTTTGTTATAATTTCTGTTCTTTTACATTTACTGAGGAGTGCTTTACTTCCAACTATGTGGTCAACTTTGGAATAAGTGTGATGTGGTGCTGAGAAGAATGTATATTCTGTTGATTTGGGGTGGAGAGTTCTGTAGATGTCCATTAGGTCTGCTTGGTGCAGAGCTGAGACACATGCACACGTATGTTTATTGCGGCACTATTCACAATAGCAAAGACTTGGAACCAACCCAAATGTCTATCAGTGACAGACTAGATTAAGAAAATGTGGCACATATGCACCATGGAATACTATGCAGCCATAAAAAAGGATGACTTTATGTCCTTTGTAGGGACATGGATGAAGCTGGAAATAATCATTCTGAGCAAACTATCGCAAGGTCAGAAAACCAAACACCACATGTTCTCACTCATAGGTGGGAACTGAACAATGAGAACACTTGGACACAGGATGGGGGACCATCACACACCAGGGCCTGTCGTGGGGTGTGGGGAAAGGGGAGAGATAGCATTAGGAGATATACCTAATGTAAATGATCAGTTAATGAGTGCAGCACACCAACATGGCACATGTATTCATATGTAACAAACCTGCACATTGTGCACATGTACCCTAGAGCTTAAAGTATAATAATAATAATAAAAAAGAAACCTAGTAACTGGGAATCTGGGAGACATATACTGATGACACTCTATAGAAGGAAAGTTCACATCTGTGGAGTACTCTTCACAGATGTCCCTAGTTTTGGATTGCAGATGGTAAACGAGCATACAATCTATGAATTTTTAAGGTACAGTTCCCTGGATGAAGTCGTTTCTGTCATTTTCCACCTTAAGTCATCAAGGTATACAACATTCTTGATGTGTTTCATAACCTATGTCCTCCATACTGTGTGAAGTGACTCACAAAACTTACGTAAGGACCTAGTCTGTTACTCAGTACCAGAGAAGGTATATCCAATCCAGGAAAGCAGGCTCTGGGAAGTTGTGTATGATAATTCAGATCTCTTCTCTTTGATGAGAGTGTTACAAAATTAGTTTAACTAGTGCAGGGACACCTATTTTATCTGATATTTGTCTCGTGGAGTGCCTCCTTAATGCTTTTATCTTTGGATTTATTAGTAATACTTAAAACTGAGTAAACTCCCTGAACCTTGTTCTGATTCAACAACCTGATTCATTGCATTGACTCCAAGTATCTTAAACACCGCCGTTATTTTTGCCGTTAATTTTGTTATCTATATTACTATGATTTTATCCTCTGCCCTTTAGAAAGCGTCCTGTTCATTCCTTCCTCGACATGTCCCTGGCTGTCTCCCTTTTAGAAGTAGCACTCACAGAGCTAACTATAGCTACCTGATTCCTTCACAACCTTCAAGGCACAGCTTCAATGTAATTTCAAAGACGCATTCCCCGACATCCCCAAAAAGCCCAGCTGCTATATTCCATAAACATATAGCATCCCACACTTTCCTTCGAGATGTTCATCACTGTTACAACTATTTGCTTCATGTACACGTCTCCTCATCAGATTGGAGTTCTAAGATTTAGGACTATGTTTGTTTTGTTCACCTCTATATTTTCAGGATCCAGTGTGGTGCATGGCTTAAAGGTGATATGCGGTAAAAGAGATATGAGACTAGCCTGCCCAGTTTTTCATAGTACCTATGAGTATGTATGTTTCTAAAACTAAAACTAAGTTGTCCCCCTGCTAAGATTATTCAACATTATTCAGCATCTACTTTCCCTTACTTATAAAATTTGTTTTTGAAACCAGAAATTGGAATGGGAGTTATTTCTGCTTAATTTCAGTTGAAGTTCTAAAGGCAGAAAACAATATATTAGGTGTTAAGCTACCAGTGAAGAACGCAGAATATGATAAGAATTATAAAACTCGTCTATCAACTTCAGAGGCCACTCTCTCCAGTCTATAAAGTAGTGGGAGTTGAGGAACCAAAAAGAGAATATATATTTGGAAAAAGTTGTCAAAATTCCGTGTTTTCTAGTCCACCCTCACCTTCATCCCTGGAAGTCAGGTATTTCCCCCTCATCTTAAACCAGGTAAATATAAATGCAAGGGATATGTATCTCCTGGTGTTTACGAAATATTAGGAGACTATCTAACTCTTTGCTTAAATGTTGCCTTATTGAGATAGTCACTGGATGTCAAATTTAAAACAGCAAACAACATATTCACTCCTGCACTACTCACTTACCTTTCACTGCTTTGTATTTCTCCATAGTACTACTTAATTCCTTATACATTGTGAATTTATGGATTACTTCAGTTCTTGGTTTCTTCGTTAATTGCATATACATTCTGCAGGGTCAGAGTTTTTCTCTTTTGTGTTTACTGTTATAACCTCGGAATCTAAAATATTGACATATACACAAAAGATGTTCAATTACAATTTGTCAAATAAATGAAAGAATATTAAAGGCAACATTTTTTAGCTGTAACTGTGTATTAGGAAAACAGAATGCAAAAGCTATATTGGAGGATATATTTCACATTTGCTGATGGTGGGACAAAGATGAATGAGTTTCTTTACGTATTAAATGTACCCATAAGAGAGGATCGGTGCCACCTCAAAGTGAAAATTTCATTATGCATTAATGGGCAGAAAGTCACAAATGAGCAAAAGTCACGTATAGCCTGCAAGAACGGAGATGTGGTTGACGTCAAGGAAGTAGAATCTAGCAGTCCCTACAACACGCTAGAGAAAGTCAGCAATTATATATCTGTCACCCAGAGGAGCTTGGTGCCAGACGACACTGTGCTAACCATGTAAACCCAGGCCATATTCCCTTACTATTATTTAACAGAATAGCAGCAGTTAACAAATAGCAGCAATAAATAGAGATGGTAGAATAAAGCAAGAAAAAAATCTATCATGCACCTCCCTGTTCTATCATAAGCCTTCAACTTAGATTCCATTCCTAGAAGTCGTCTAATTTGGCTAAGAATTCTAAGTTTTAATGTCATTGGCTAGCTATCATGTGATTACTAGTTGAGAAGTGGATATATTTTGTAGTAAAATTAAGTAATTTTTTTTTTTTTTTTGGCCATGTAAGAACCATCTGTCCAGGGACAGGGAAGTCCTGAAAAATTAGAATAAATAAAATAGAGAAGAAGCAATTTTAGAAGGAATTATGATTGAGAATTTTCAAGAATTCATACAGGATATGAATTCACAGATTTAGAATGTCAAGCAGATTATACACACACACACACACACACACACACACACACACACACACAGTCATTTTTTTTTTTTTTTTTGAGACAGAGTCTTGCTCTGTTGCCCAGGCTGGAGTGCAGTGGCCGCCTCTCAGCTCACTGCAAGCTCCGCCTCCCGGGTTCACACCATTCTCCTGCCTCAGCCTCCAGAGTAGCTGGGCCTACAGGCGCCCGCCACCTCACCTGGCTAGTTTTTTGTATTTTTTAGTAGAGACGCAGTTTCACCGTGTTAGCCAGGATGGTCTCGATCTCCTGACTTCGTGGTGATCCGCCTGTCTCGGCCTCCCAAAGTGCTGGGATTACAGGCTTGAGCGACCACCACATCTGGCCCAGAATAAATTTTAAAAACTCCAGTCTAGATCAATTCACAGTGAAACTACAAAACACTAAAAACACAAAAGTAACATGTTATTGCCAAAGCAGCAGCAAATCAACATACAATAGAATAAAGTCTTCTGATAGAGACATATATTTTCAAAATCTTGATGGGACACTAAAAATCACTGAGAAAGATGGAACCACTCAATAAAATTTTGTTGGGACACTTGGTTTTCCGTATAGGAAACAAAGAAAAAAGAAAATTGAAGTATTTTCTGACATCATATACAAAAACTAATGCTAGATAATCAAAGTGCTTAAAAGTATGTACAAGTATTTAAATCCTTACAGAAAATAATAAAATAATACAAAAGAATAGTGTCCTTTGTAGTAAGAGGTAATTTCTAAATTAAAATTACAAAAATCCAGTAGTACAATTTTATGAAGTAGATCAAATCGATCATTTGAGAATTATAAACTCTGTCACCTCAAAAACATGTTAAAAAAGCAGAAAGACAAGCTACACATTGGAAAAGTTATTTTAAGGGAAACTAATAGACAGAATAGTCTAAAAGGAACCCTACAAATCAGTCTGAAAAAAGGACAAAAATTCAATAGAAAAAAATGGGCAGATGACATAAACACAAGGAGAAACCTCCAAATGAGAAATAATTATAAAATAGGTTGTCCAAACTTATCTGAATCACAAGAAAAAAAAAAAAAAGAGATACCATTTTATAGCCACTGCATTTCCAAATATAAAGTGTGATAACACAAAATGTTAAAAATGGTGTGGATCAATTAAAATTCATATGCACTAAATTTGATAGTATCTTGGAAATTTAAATAGTTTACCATGATGAGACCCAAAAATTTCCCTTATAGATATACACCCTAAATAGGATCTTGGGCTTGTGTACTAGGATATTTAGTTTAGCACTGCTACTTGAAGTATTATATAACTAGAAACAGCCTATGGGTCCATAAATAGGAGAACGGCTAAAGAAATGTTAGTATATTTACACAACAGGATCCAATTGTGTACTAGAAGTGAGGGTTCTGGGACTACATGTGAAAATGTTTGTTGATCTCAAAACTGTTGAATTTAAAAACACTTCAGAAGACCATATACACTTGCATAGATATATTACATATGTGTATATACATGCCATATATATGTAGATATATGTACACCATCTTCAAAGAAGACTAAAAATATAATGTTTAGGACATATGCATATATGATCAAAACATTTAAAAATGAAATAAGAAATGCAAAACAAAATTAAGATAGTGGATATCGCTGGGAAGTGAGCCAGTGAGATTTGGTAAGTGAAAATATGTAACAAAATGCAAGGTTTGGTAGTATTTTAGTTCTTAGTTTTGTTGGTGGGTTTTAATATGTTCATAATGTACACATATCATCTATGTTTTGTAAGACTCAATTATTAAAGTGAAGAAACCCTTAAAATCACTTACGACAGATTGAACTAAGATTTATGAGAGAGAAAAATACAAAGTGCTAGGCTAGCAACTCTAAGGGGGGGACCCAAAGGAATCCTAAATGTTTACTGGAAGAGTGGGTACTTAGGCTAATTCTTCACCAACGGGAGCATGGTTGTTTGCTGGAAAGAAGAGATGGGTTGTGGTGATATTCCAGGAAGCAGCAATAACATGCACTAAGAAGAGGGGGTGAAGGAAAGCCAAAACTGTTCTCGAAATTGCTGCTAGTTTATGTGTGGCTGGCGAACAGAAGTCAGGAGTTGAGAGAACTAAGGGTAAAGAGGGAGTGAGCTCCAGATCTTAAAGGGAGTCCTTTATCATGCTTTAACTTCTTATCAAGAGAAATTCACTTAACATATGCAAACAAAGGAATGGCAACCACAAATTGACACATGAAGCCAGCAAAGCTGTAACATTAGAATAAATAATCCAGAAATAAAGCTCTTTCAGCGTCAGTATTAGAGGAAAGCAACAGGATGAATGTCTACTAGTCGAAGTGACAAGATTGAAAAAGGGAGAGCGTGTGAAAGGTTAAGCATCCTGATAATGTAGAATTCCTGTACCTCAGCTGAACAAGCTGTTGACCTCAGCTTAATATGAAAGATCTAGTGAGAAAGTAGATTTTAGGTCAGTGGGTAGTGACCCAATTATTTAAGCACAGCAACCATAAAACCAGTTAGGCTGTCACTGCCTTTCAAAAAGAAAGCTCAGCACTTTGGTTTTTGTTAAAAAAGTCCCCCCATGTGCCCTGGCACATGAAAGATAAATGGAGAACGGGCAGCAAAAATAAACTCAAGCCATGCCTCAATTTACAACAGTGTGAAAGTACCTATAAGGGTCTCACTGTTACCAACGATCGACTTGCGAACCAGGTCCACCAGCCAGAATATTTGGTGATGGTTACTCCTTAAAAATAAAAAAGTTGTTCAGCAAACCAAATGCAATTATGGGCATATAGAACATAGGCTTTCACGCGGCACATGATATCCTATCTGCATAAAATTACCTGTGAGATCAACCTTGAAGTTCTTCAGAAAAAAGCTAACTTTTCAAAATTGATTGTGGAGTATGCCTTTAATGAGTATCTTTGATTTCTTTTTGATATCTTCTCTTTTCTAATCTATGATTCAAAACTGATACACAATATTGGAATTGTCAAATTTTTACTATTTACCAACCAGATTTCTCCCCAGTAAACATGTGATCTACTCCTAGGTATCATTCTCACAATTTGTATTAGGATTTAAACAGAAAACTCTATGCCAAAGAAACAACTTATTGGTTTTTTTGTTTTGTTTTGTTTTTTGTTTTTTTTTTGTTTTGTTTTTGAGACAGAGTTTCACTCTTGTTGCCCAGGCTGGAGTCCAAAGGTGCAATCTCGGCTCACCCCAACCTCTGCTTTCCAGGTTCAAGTGATTCTCCTGTAGCTGAGATTACAGGTATACACCACCACACCCAGCTGATTTTTTGTATTTAGTACAGATGGGGTTTCAGGATGTTGGTCAGGCTGGTCTCGGACTCCTGACCTCAGGTGATCCACCTGCCTCGGCCTCCCAAGGTGCTGGGATTACAGGCGTGACCTACGGCACCCAGCCCAGAAACATCTTCTTAACAATAGTCAGAATATTTGGGATGTATCAGGCGGGAAGACAGAAACCATACTAGTTATTGCAACAAACAGAATACCCTATAGCAAATTGTTTACATGGATATCGAAAGCAAAACCAGAACTTTGAGCACAGAGATAATCATGATAGCAAAACTTCTAGCACTGAGATTAATTAAAAGGGCAGAGTTTGGAGTTGTTAGAACTTAGAAGCTAAGGGGAAAGGCCTCAGGAAGCTGGAACTCAGATCTCTGAGCAAAAGGACAGCACAGCTTGTGCTGTTTCCTCAGAGGAGGCTCCGGGAAGCGGGTTCTGGGACTGGGAGAAGAAACTGGAAACTGGAACCAATTTCTACTGGTTTCAACTGGTAGTGCTGGATGAAAAGCACTGGCTAAAATCATTTTTTACAGCATCAGAAAATAAGCCAGGAAGAACCATCTCCTTCTGCACCCTACTGCTCTGCAGTCCCAGCTAGCACCCCTGCTGGCAGAAGCGAAGAAGCAGCTAGCCTAAAAGAAAGAAATGGGCTAGGCGCTGTGGCTCACACCTGTAATCCCAGCATTTTGGGAGGCCAAGGCAGGCAGATCACGAAGTCAAGAGATTGAGACCATCCTGGCCAACGTGGTGAAACCCCATGTCTACTAAAAATACAAAAATTAGCTGCGCGTGGTGGCGCATATCTGTAGATCCAGCTACTTGGGAAGCTGAGGCAGGAGAATCGTTTGAGCCCAGGAGGCAGAGGTTGCAGTGAGCCGAGATTGCGCCACTGCACTCCAACCTGGGTGACAGGGCGAGACTCCGTCTCAAAAAAAAAAAAAAAAAGTAATGTAGTTTACAGTATCTAAGCCTCAGAGCCACACAGTCACACAGTCACGTATAGAGGCAAAGAGAGCAGCTTTACATCCAGAACAGGTGAGTGAGTGAATCAATTTTGAGGGCTTTCCTATCATCGGAGCTTGTAGTATAAACATCTGATTGGAACAGCCCTACGTAGTTGTCCTATTTCTTCTCATTGTTTACTTTTGGGGCTTACCTCGATGTCTAAGTTATAACAAGAATATTGAGTATATAGGGTCTGATGACACAAGGAGGTGAAATTATTAAATTCTAAAGCCCCCGACATTTGGTAATTTGGAACCACTCATGTAAGGAATGGTAAATGAATAGGCAAAGTCTGCCTTTCAAGTCATGACTCATTAAACATAATAATGCCAGGGAAATCTAAATTCTAATTTAATAAAAATGTATATACAAATTAGCTGCTAGGGTGCTTCCTCTTTGCCAATCGATCAACAAGGAATATTTAATTGAGCTGGCAAATTATTGCTCAACATGTGCTAAAAGGATCATGAATTAGCTTAAATTATGAGTCTACTGTTGTTAGGGGTCATGTATCAGCAATTTCATGTGGTTCAGTTTTACTATGAATGATCAGCTTTGGATCAAATGCACACCTTACCTTAAAAAGTGAAGTGGTTTCATGGTTTTATGGGCATCTGAAGAAGCTTGAGTTGTGATTAACCATATAAAACATGTTTTTGCTAATAATTTTATCTTCTCCACTGGACAGATGTTGAATCATTAGATTTATTAAAAAGAAATTACCTGAGAAGTCCCAAGTATAGTGGTTAAGAACCCTGATTATGGAGTTATATAGATTTGACTAAATAGCTTCTTTATGATTATCTAGCCATTGCTCTTGAGCAAGTTATTTAACTTACAGGAGCCTCAATTTCCTCATCCATAAAATGGAAAATGCATTATCTACCAGTCATGGTTAGTGTGGGAATTCAATAAAATATGGAGCATTTAAAATAATTAACAGAGCATATCATATTATAAACCACAGTAAATGGTACTCTCTTATATTTTGTGTGTTATTCTCTCTAAAAAGGAGACAAAAATTATATATCTATATCAGACTTGTCATGAGTATTTATTAGCAAATGAATTAACATACGTAAAGTGCATAGAACAGTTTCTAATAAATAGTAAATGCTTATATAATGATTTTTTCTTGTAAAAATAATACTAATTATTAATATCATTAGAGGTACGACTACTACTGATAATGATAATATTTATTATTATTTTTATTACTGTTACTATTTGGAATCTTTTTCTTCAATTTCAAACTGAAGTTTGTATCTAAATGAAAAGATATGTTACAGAGCTCTGTGTGCTCTTGACATCCAAACTAGATGTGTGTGTATGTATAGAGAAAAAATGATGGTTCCAAGTTATTCCTTTGTGGCAGTGCTTATATCTTACCCTGTCTTCGACTTGACAAAACTTTGACTGCAAATACCACATTTAAAAAAGAAAGTCCGTACTATATGATATATCACATTACTCTCAAAAGCAATTTGAATCAATAGCACTATCAGTCTGACATTGATTACGCTTCATTTATTTGGAGAAATAAAGTCATCATACCCAATAGAAAATGATAAATTACATCATAATTACATAAATTTGGAGCTGGAAGGAATCTTAGAGATCCAGAGAGGATTGAATTTAATTTTTGCAAATCAGGAAATTGAAGCTCAGAGAGATAAAATTAAGGATTATATTGACTCAGTTTCTGAAAGAACCCTAAAGGCAAGATATGTTTGGCACATATCCATCAGACACAGCAAAATCTCCAGTAAAAGGCCATTTTGCTGGTTTGGGAATACTTTCTAAGGAATCTTAGGAATACTTTCTAAGGAACTAGGAATGCAACACATTTTATTTATACATAATTCCATTGAAAGAGATTCCCTTATACTGAACTGAGTGTCCTTTTAGCATTCCTGAAATGTCCTCTTGAAGATTTTTAATGAATTCTGGAACCAAGTTTAATGCTTTTATTTATTTATTTTTAACGAAAATTTCTCTAGGCCTATCTACATTTAGAGAAGTAATTAGTAAGACAGCTTGTCCTAAAAGTTGCTCTCTTGGAAATCAGTCTAGAGTATGTCCTATGGCACAATGATGCCTTAAATAATAATGTTGCTGCAAATCAACCTTCTCCAATGCATCATTGCCACTTCATTTCTGTTCCACCTTTAGAAGTTTCAGTAACAGCAGAAATTTTACACCTTTCATGGATCGTCAAGATGTATGGCTGATTCATTACCATCATTTTACTGATTGCAGACCTCCAAATTCACCTAACGTGTTATCTTGCATATTTTTAGGTCAAAACAATTTCAACCAGATTCTCTTATTCTGTTCTCCTCCCATCCTAACATCCTTGAACAGATTTATGTTATCCCTTCAAACACAAAGTCATATTAATGTCCGTCAGGTTTAATAAAAAGCTGTATTCAAAGCTATAAAATTAGTTGATTGTGATATAATTATCAGTGCTATTAATATTTTCTGTGCTTAATGTCATTGATTTTATTGCCACAAACTTAGTTTGCAATGAGAATAACGCTGACAGATATGAGTGTATGTGTGTGCATGCATGCATGTGTGTATGTGTTTAACACATTGTTTTCTGTATCAATATATCAATGGATGTGGCAGGTTCTAATGAAAAGAAAAGAAAACATCTAGAAGAATTTCTACACTACATTTATAACGTTTTGTCTTCATCTGTGAATACATCAATGACAGCCTGGAAAATGCCCTATGCATTTTTCAGTAGAGGAAGAAGTCTGTGAATTGCAGAATGGATCTTTAACCACACAAAGACTCACAGGATTCACTCTTAATGCTTTTTTCCCTGTGGATTGTAAGTTTATGAAGTATAGACTAGCATAGAACTTTCTCAGGTTTTCGTTAAAAAATTTAAAGTTCACTTAAAAAGTGAAAGGTACAAACTTTCCTTTGTGTCTCAAATGTAGATCAACAACATTAAAAGCAATAGAAGTGTATAATGGAGAAATAACTACGGAAAACTTTTTCCTTTTTAACTTAAAATTTACAACTTGATCCCTAGGTACCTTAATGGGAAGCAACTTGGTTCAGTGGAATTAACAAAGTCTGGTACGTTACCTATTGGATAGAAACAGGCCTAATTAAAAGAGCTTGTCAACAAAACATTTAAAAATAGATTTTAAAAAATTAAGAATAAGCAATTGATTTGCTCTATTTTTTCAGAATAGAATAAAGAGGCACATTTCATTGTGTGGCTTATGTGAGCTTTCTTGTTCCTGGTTCTGTTGTATGAAAGTAGAGATTTCTTTAAAGGGGATCATGAAGGCTTAGAAGGACAGTAGAGACCAAAGCCATAGGACATTTCAAGAAGTAGTTTCCTTGACGTTAAAGACAAAAGCCTAGATTAACTGACCTCAAAGTAGAGAAGACTTTCACAGATAATCATTTTAATAATATATACACTTGTTTTTAGCTTTGAAATACACTTGTCTCTTAAATGAACACATATGGGCAAACAAAATGTTTCCGATGAAAGCTGGAATTGTTCTTCGTGAAATACAAATAATGGAAGGCCAGAATCCTATCTTTTCAGCTTCCTCTACCATCTCCAAGGTGAAATTAAACTCTTTCCTGGGGCTTTTAGCAGGAAAAATGGAAAAATGCAAATCCAGACCAATTTCTTCATTTTATAGTTGAAGAAACTGAAGCCCAATAAAGATTAAGTGACTTGGTCAAGGTCATATTGGTAGAGACTGAACCAGTACTTGCATCCTTGTCTTCCGTGGAAACAGCCAGGGGCATGTATACAATTCTGCTCCCCAGCACCGGAATTTTGTGCAAAGTATTTATTCAGCATAATTGGTTTATAACTTCTTGTGGGCTAGTTGGAAACTTTGGACCTTTGCTTTATCACTAAGAATTCCTATTATCTTTTAGTTATTTTACCATTATATATTGATTTCATTGAAAATTACAATTATGGTATAATCCCAACATAAGAAAAATGAAAGAAGCTTGGCTATTGAAATAGGGAATGTACAATGATTCAATAACATATTGAGGGTAAGTAGTATTAGCCCCATTATACTAGATGTAGTAAAAGATAAATTTGACTCTCCCCAAAGAAGTTACAGTATTTACAAGGAGATTAAAAACAATTCTATGTGCTCAGAAATGTTATCCCAGCACTTTGGGAGGCCGAGGCGGGTGGATCAGGAGGTCAGGAGCTCGAGACCATCCTGGCTAACATGGTGAAACCCCGTCTCTACTAAAAATACAAAAAAATTAGCCAGGAGTGGTGGCGGGCGCCTGTAGTCCCAGTTACTCGGGAGGCTGAGGCAGGAGAATGGCGTGAACCCGGGAGGCGGAGCTTGCAGTGAGCTGAGATCGTGCCACTGCACTCCAGCCTGGGCGACAGAGCGAGACTCCGTCTCAAAAAGAAAACCAAAATAAAACAAACAAACAAACACCAAAATAAAACAAACAAACAAAAAAACAATTCTATGTGAGAGAGAGGGGGAAAAAAGAAACATTATTGTTAAATTGAATTTTACTGAATGTCATTGTGATAGGATCTCATTGAAGAGAAGGCTGAATAAGACAAGGAAAGTTACATGTTCAATGTGATTCTTGAGATAGGCCTTGAGGATAAAATGGGAACTAAATAAAAGAAAATCAAATATATCATTTTGAGCTTGAAGAATAACATCTTAAAATGTGAGATGATAAATACAGAAATACTTCATAAACCAAATAAAGAGTGTAGCCTAGTGAGTGGCAATAACTTTTACAGCTTTAAGATACAGATTTCCAGGATGGTGCCATGATTTTTCTACATTTTATTAATTTCTAATAATGCAGTACATGTCCACTGATTCTCTTTAACAATTACGAATAATGTTAATTGGTAATCCTCCTACATCGGATTAGTCTACCTGGCTAAAAATTCCTGTATCTGTCCTCCTTATCCACATTGATGTTTGAGGGCTGAAGAAACTATTTTACCAACTTTAACACAAATTTAAAATGTATTTTTAGTTGGATTCTTCCAATGAAATGTGGAATTATTATGTTCAAGGTCACTTGTACTTGGCAAAAAGCACAAAATCCTGCTTTTAGAAAGTGGCTTAAAAAGGGGTTCTTTATAAAATCCTTGAAAGGTTTCTTGAAATTCAAATAGATTTTACAAAATAACAACTTAATGATTTCAGAGTAAGTAAATGAGAAATTAGAAGATTAAATTGCCTTCAAAAACATGCCTTGGCAAATTAAAAGCCAAAGTGTTCAGGGTAAAAATATGTTTTAGGTCTTAAAAGACCCGTAGTATTGTTTTAATAATTCAGGCAGTTTTGAACCCTGATTCAACAAGTTTTGCCTATTTTTAAACTATTTAGAATTAGATTTTAAAGTATCTCCTTTCTATGTTACTTGAACCTTTAAGTACACATGTAGAATGTAATAATGATCACACAACCTCCTTTTACTTTAAAAAAATTTTTAAGGTAATTTAGTCAATGTAGACAGGCAAAATGGACAATTCGTGATCACTTATTCCACACCAAAACATGCACTATTTTAATTGCCTACTCTAAACCATTTAGCTGGTACTGATATTTATTTTTTAAATGCAGTAACTCCGAACATTTTTTCTGCAGATTTTTTTAACAAACATGCATTTGTCCTATTTGTATTGCCATGACAGAAAGCTCTAATGAAAACTTACAGTTAAAAATCATAGTAAAGTCATCTGAATGGGTGTTTTCCTCCTATAGTAGTCTTTTGTTGAGCACCACAAAGAAAGCATGTTGCCATGTTCCATCTCTTCAATAGATTTGCAAGTGGCATTGGCATTATAGTGTTCAATGGTCAGGAAGTTTTCATTTCAACAAAACATGAATATCCCATTTTTGAAGGAAAAAAAAATAAAACTCTATACAAAAGAAGGAGGGCTCTGTACTAATTGTTCATCTACACTTACTTAGGCATTCCTTAATTACCTAAAAAATACTTTTTAAAGTTTACTTTTATAGACATTTATTAAGAAATTAGAACACACTAACTTTTAAGTTTACCTTACAAAGAACGTAATGTCTTCTACGGTTTTATAAAGTTAAATTTACAAACTAAAATCTCCACGTTTTTTTCCTTTATTTTTCATTATATCTCTTTGCAACATAAAGTACAATAATTACATTTTTAATATTAATTAGTTTCCTAGAATATAAAGATAAGAATATTTAAGGCTTTTCTACTGGAGCTAAAATATTAATGTGAATATTTCACCAGGAAAAAATATTTGAGATAGTATAAAACATACAGAAATAAAGTGTAGAGATTAGGTTGAAAAAGTCAATATATTTATTGGGAGATAAAAAAATTATTTTACTAAAAAAATTGGTAAAAGTCTCAATTCAGCGTATTTGTAGACATTCTCATCATGTATCCTAGGTTGAAACACACAAAAAAAGCTTCTATGAGATAGAAGTCCAAATAAGATAGCTCACCTTTATGAGAGTGCACGTTTAGAGAGCTCACCATTGTACATCTGGCAAATATGATTAGGGCTTTTATTTCAGCAAAAGAAAACAATTACTATCAATTTTAAAATAACCATTTTATAAGAATTTAGAGTGTATAATACCTATTTGCGTATACTACCAAGAATAGGGCAGGTTTCGGTCATTTAGATTTTCATGCCATGCCAGTTACTTTGTGATTTGTAGCAAGGCTACCACCATGAATGACAAAGCACCTGCTACTGCCTATTCTCATTCCTATGAGAGTGCCTGTCTTTGCTGCTGCTAAGATCACATTACGTATAAGCTTCTGTATTTGAAAAGGCCAGTGGAAAGCAGTAAACTGAAAGGTCATACCTGATGTGACTCAGAGAATGAAAATACTTCAGTTGTTGCTAATTAAGTTATCTCCTATCTTGTCAAATCTACATGCACTTTGAAAATGACTTGGGAGTTGCATTTTACCGAATGAAAAGGCCCAGTCTGCTTTGAGCACCACATCTTTAGCATAGTTTCTGACTTAAAACTGAATTGTGCTTACTCTAGCATACAGACACCTGGGCATGTCTGGTAAATTAGTAGTGCAGATCCTTCATGGTTCTTTAAATGTAGGAGTCTAATAAGTCACCTGGTAAGTTCGAGAATGATACTGGGAAAAATTGTGTTATTTCAGGTGCCTTCTCAACCTCTTAGCAAAGATTTATTTCTGATTCCTATGTGAAAGGAAAGTTTATCTGAGAAATACTAAAAGAAATCAGCAAAAGAAATGTGTCACTGAAATCTCTATGGGCCATTGGGAGCACCAGACTCAGAGACCTAAAAGTGTTAACTAACAGAAATGTTGGAAATATTGCCCATAACTTTGAGTGGCATTTGCACATTGGCATGAACATTGGTAAGTCTGGGAGTGAGAACAGGTACAGAAGAAAATAGTGGATTGCAAAGAAATACCTTTAAAGATTTCTAGAAATTTCTAAGTGAAGCAGTTATTGTAGTTGTGTTTGGGGCAAGAGATACAGACGTTTGCATGTGAAACATAGAAATGTCTATATGCAAACACATATAAATGTTTATTCATCTCAAGACACATATAAATGTTTATTCATCTAAATGGTGCATATTCTTGTATTCCTAGAATGATTTTTAAAAGTCTTAGAAGTGATTCCGGTCAGCTTCTTTCTATCGGAAACAAGGAAACTGAAATGAAGATAGGTCAAGCAACTTTTCAACTTTATCAAGTCCTCTTAGCCACTTAAAACTGCAGCTAGACTCTAACTCCCTTCTCCTACCTCTGAACTTGTTTCATTACATAGCATTGCTTTCAGAAGAAAATTCAACTGCACAAGTGTTTGCGAAACCCCTCCTGTGTGAAAAGCGTTAAGCTGTGTACTTGTTACTTTTCTGAATTAAGTGGTACAATTTTGTAAGAAACATCAATTCAAGAACCTCACATTGTCCTGGTGTGCAGAATAGCTTTCTGTAGTACTCTGCTTACCTAAAACTATGAAATCAGCATACCATGGTGTTGAATTTTTTCCAATAAGTAACTAAAGCATGGTGAAAATCTGGAGATGAAGCGCATGATGGGAAGCAAAAAGAAAGAAAAATGTGTTCATACTTTAGCAGTGGGGGATACCAGTAACTGCAGGAAATGGCCATGTAAAATACATCATAGGATGGCAGCAGACATTGCACTGGGGTGTGAATTTGCTTTCTCTCTAAAATGTGAACTTTCATTTTCATTATGCGCTTGGTAAATAAGAAATGTCCTTAATGCTGTGATATAAATTGTTCCTTGTACCTTGGAAAACAGACACCATTTAAGTATTTATAATAACACTAGTCTCTGATTTGCACTGGCAGATAGGCATGCAGTCCAGAGAAACACAATGCCATGGAAATGGCATGTAAGAACGTAATTTATTCATTTGCATTTTTCAGAGTTCCATGTCATCTTGATATTTTTCATGAATATGTTTAACAGTTGTAACTACTGAAGTTTCTGTAATATTTAAAAGCAACATTTTGAATATAAATTTTCAGCTGGGTTATTTATGCCTGTTAATTTTTAAATTAATTCTCCCTGAAATTCTGAGTAATCTCATTAAGCTGGCATCATTTACTCTCTTGAACGATCAGCTAGTCTTTTAGTTTTAGTTCATGACCTCTTCAGCAATGTCGTCATAGCTTTTAAGAAATTTAGCATTCACTTTTCCTTGATTAACCTAACCTTTGTTTTCAATCCTATTTTTGCTCCATTGCCCTCACTACAGACATTATGAGAGACATGCCACATAGTTTTTGAAAGTAATACATAAGCTAAGTAATACATAAGGTGATTACCTTGAGTTTTTTTTTAATTTAAATTTTTTATTTTTTGTGTGCACATGGTAGGTGTATATATTCACGGGTCACATGAGATATTTTGATACAGGCATGCAGTGTGGAATAATAACATCGTAGTAAATGGGGCATCCATCCCCTCAAGCAAGTATCCTGTGTGTTTCAACCAATCTAAATATATACTCTTTTAGTTATTTTAAAATGATAATGAAATTATTTTTGACTAGTAACCTTGTTCTGCTAGCAAATACTAGGTGTTACTCATTCTTTCTACTTTTTTGTACCCTTTAACAACTTAGGGCTTTTGGAGTAAATTTACTGTTAATATTTTGAAGGCATGAGAGTTTCAGGAAACAACGATAAAGTAAATCTGAGTCAAATAATTGTTGAAATGTGGTTAGTAACACAATTAAGGATGATTATCCCTTTTGCCAACTGATTAACAGGAAGTTGACTTACCCTCACTTTTCGAAAAATAGCAAAATATAAACAATAACTTTCAGACATTGAACAATAGATAATATGCAACCGGTACTATTAAAGTGAACTCAACAATTTTTCCAGTGTGCTGTTCAGTTTCTTTTATTTATTTATTTATTGAGGCGGAGTCTCACTCTGGCACCCAGGCTGGAGTACAGCGGTGCAATCTCGGCTCACTACAACCTCTGCCTCCCAGGTTCAAGCGATTCTCCTGCCTCAGTCTTCCAAGTAGCTGGTACTACAGGCGTGCACCACCACACTGACTAATATTTTTGTATTTTTAGTCGAGATGGGGTTTTGCCACATTGGCGAGGCTGGTCTCAAACTCCCGATCTCACGTGATCCACCCTCCTCGGCCTCCCAGAGTGCTTGGATTACAGGCATGAGTCAGCATACCTGACCTCATTTTCTAGGTCAAACAGAATAGGAACCTAAATATAGCACCATTGCTGAGTAGAGGAGACAAAGACCAAAAGAGCAGGGAGATCAAGGCAACTAGAATATATGGAGTAAACTGTCAGGCCTCTGAACTGAATCTCAGCCATCATAACCCCTGTTACCTGCACATATATGTCCATATGGCCTGCAGGAGCCAAGAAGTCTGTGGCAGCCAAAAAACCACAAAAGAAGTAAAACAGCCAGTTTCTGCCTTACCTGATTAACCAATCTTACATCCCACCACTGTGATTTTCCCTGCCCTACCTTAACTGCTCAATTGACCTTGTGATACTCTTCTTCTGGACAATAAGTCTTATTGTTATAGGTGGGTCTTTGTTCTTAGACCTCTCAAGATGGTGGTGGGTCGCTCCCAAGATGGCGGCAAGAGTTTTGTTCTCTGACCTGGGGTTCTTGACCTCACAGATTCCAAGAAATGTAACCCTGGGCCATGCTATCGGTGTTATAGCTCTATTTGAAGCTGTGGGTCACAGAAGAGAACCGTGGAACCCAGTGACTAGTGTTCAGTTCAATTGGGATGAACCTGGGCTAAGCAGGAACAATGGCAAGCCTCTAGCCCAATCAGGAGCAGCAGTGGGTGCCTCGCTGTATCAGAAACACAGCAGACACCCTGCTGGATCTGGAGGGGTGGAAGTCAGTGGCGGGTCTCTGATGGTGGCATTCAGCAGTGGTGCACGGCGAGCGAAAGCTCCGCTTGAGCCAGAACAAACATGGACCAGAAGAGTGTGCAGTTGCAAGACTTAATAGAGTGAAAACAGAGCTCCCATACAACGAGAGGTGACCCAAAGGGGGTTGCCCACTGCCGGCTCGAATGCCTGGGTTTATATATCCTGATCATTGTCCCTCCCACTGTGCTCTCAGGTGATAGATGATTTGACTATTTCTTTACCTCCTGCTTTTAGCCTAATTGGTATTTTAGTGAGGCCTCTTTACTACCTCATTGGTCAGGTGTGAGCTGAGTTACAAGCACTGTGTTTAAAGGTGGGTGTGGTCACTTTCCCCAGTTAGGCTTAGGAATTCTTAGTTGACCTAGGAAATCCAGCTAGTCCTGTCTCTCATTAAGATCTGCCCACCATGTACCTTGTAACCCCCTCCTCTGCTACAAGAGATAATCACCTTTTACTATAGTTTTCCATTACCTACCCAACTCCTACAAAGCAACCCCTTCCCCATCTCCCTTCACTGACTCTCTTTTCAGACTCAGCCCACTTGCACCCAAGTGAATAAACAGTCTTGTCGCTCACACAAAGCCTCTTTCGGTGGTCTCTTCACACAGACACATTTGACATAAACTATCAGAGAAGAGAGTGTTGAACAGAGGGAGAGAAAAGGTGTTGTGTAGAAAGGAACTCTTCCAGGCTTTAGTTGAATATTGATCTGTGCATGCATGAGACTAAACTAGTTGAGACTGGTGAAAGAACCATTGAAAAGCAGTTGGCAGAACAATTTCCAGAGTTCACGTTCTCTGGGAATAGCTTATGTTTTACTCAGTCAGAGCTGAAAGACTTCTTAAAACATAGGGGATCATAAGCAACTTCATGTCAAACCAGAATGATCTTTTATACTCATCTATGTAATTTTTAATCCACTCCTAAAGGTAGAGCATTGGAATGGTATCACTTCTATAATTAAAAGTTTCTCTTGACTCATCCTGGAAAAGGTTTTCTATAAAAGGTTGAAAAATATTAAACTGACTCCAATTAATTTGTGTCCAGATCAAAGATCAACAAACAATATTTAAAGGAATATGACAAAATTTAACATTCATCTCTGCAAAATACACAACATCTGGATCCAAAATTAGTCAGACATACAAAGAACCTAGAATATGCCACAAACATCCAGGAGACAACATAAACAACAAATCAAACAATGTACTAAAAAAACAAAGCCATAGGATCATCTTAAAAGATGCAAAAAGAAAACATAATGCAGTATAATTATATTAAGTTGGTGTAAAAGTAATTGCAGTTTCTGCCATTACTTTTAATTACTTTTACACCAACCTAATTTTAAAAAAAAGAAGCTCCAAAAATTTAAAAGAGAAGATAACTTCCTTAACCTACTAAATGTATCTTCAAAATGTACAAAGATACCATCAAACTTAATGATAAAGAACTGAATTTCTTCCCCTGAAGATTTGGAACAAGACATGTATTTCTGTTTAACTACTTCTATTTAATATTGTAATTGGAGGATCTAGCCAATAAAAGAGGACAAGAAAAAATAAATGAAATTTATATAGATTGGAAAGGAGAAATTAAAATTGGGATGATTTGCAGATGATCTAGTTATGAGTGTTGAAAACCTATCTATAAAAAGGCCTCTAGAATTAGTAAATAAATTTAGAATGGTCAAAGGATATAAGATTAATATACAAAAACTGAATGTATTATCATATGATAGCAATGCACCATTAGCAATTGAAATTTGAAAAAATTATAGCATCAAAAATACAAAACACTTAGGAATAAAACACAAAAATTTGAGGAAAACATACACACTGAAAACGGAAAACACTGCTATGTGAAATCAGTGGTGTTGGCGGAATAGGCCTCTTCTAAAAGCTGTTCCTCCTTAAGAGCATTAACAAATACTGAAAAAAAAAAAAGTGTAAAACTTGAACTTTTTCAGAAGCCTGGAATATAAGGAATATAAGAAAAACCTTGTAATAACCCAAGGAGTATTTATTCCAGAAAAAATCGCTGGACCTCAGGAAGAACAGTTGAATTTTGGTAAGAAAAGCAAGCCTGTTAGCTTGTTCTGTTCTCATCTCCTTCTTCCTAGCTCCACAACCATGCAAAAGTAGTGAAAATCTGAATACTAGCAGTCACAGGAGTAGACAACACAGGTTTGTAAATTCCTCCAAACACCGTTCTCAGAACATGGCTGTTATTTTATATGCCTGGTAATTCTCTAGGAACGCTCATTCATAGGATTTGCCATTATTTGACCTAAATTAGAGTTTTCTCAGTGTAAACTGTCTTTTTCACAGGGACATTAGTGAAAAATGATCAATGACAATTGTTTAATAGTGCAACTGCCTAACAGTGACAATAATTGGGGCAAACAAGATGCTGATAAGAAACTAAAAATGAACATGTGGGAATTAAATGTCCATAGGAGACTTTAAAAATGTACAAAATATTCCTGGGAATCTAGAAAGTCATGTACAATTGTCAAGTTGTAGTTACAATCAGGGTTGTGGACATGCACAGTAGAGACCTTTGAAGTCCCCCAGGTCTCACCTCCTGTTGACCATGAGATTCTACAAAAGTAGATAGTGAAGAATAAGACAGAATCATAAATAGTGCCTGTCTATTGGTGGTATGACCCAACACACACACAGTTTCTTGACAAAGCCTGGGATATTTATTGGATCTAGGCATTTAGAGAAATATCTGTCCAATCATTAGATGGCCACTAGGCTAGGCAAGCAGAGACTTCAGTGGTCCTACAAACTAAAATAATACAGACTTTACTGAATTAGTTGAGGAAAATCACTTAAACACACCAAGAACAACAAAAACTATAAGCAGCTGCAATCCTGCGGGAATCTGACTTTCAGAGTTAGCGTATTTAATAATGTAAAATGTCCAGTTTTTAACAACAACCACAAAGAGATATAAAACATTCAAAGAAACAACAAAATATATTTCATACGCAAGAAATAAACAAGTCAATAAAATCTGTTTCTGAGGAATCCTAGACATTGGACTAGCCAGATAAGTACTACATCACTAATATTAAATGCATTCAAAAAACTAAAGGAAACCAAGTCTAAAAAACTAAAGAAAAGTTCATTAACCAGGTTATTCTTTCATAACAAAACATCATAAATGGTATGGCTTAAAAACAGCAAAGTTCTAGAGGTTGGAAGACTAATATCAGGGAGCCAACATGGCTGAGCTCTGGGGATGGCTCTCTTCCTAGTTTGTAAATGGCCATTTTCTCACTATGTCCTTACATGGTGGAGAGAGAGCTCTGGTGCCTCCTCTTCTTCTTATGAGGACACCAGTTTTATTACATATGGTATCCATCCTTATGACCTCATGTAACATTAATCAATTCCTTAAAGGCCCTGTCTCTAGTACAGAAGCATGGGGGGACTGAGCTTCAACATATGAATTTTGCCAGAACACAATTTAGTCCATAGTTTTCTCTCAGCTGGTGCTTCAGAATTTAAATTCTTCTTTTATGAGAAAAATATTCATTCCATCCCAACAGCCTTGCTCTCGGGGTCAGTAGTAGGAGTGGCGGCCTTGATGATCTATGAATTGCCAACCATCCCCTTAGCCTTAACTCATTCCAGCATTAAAATCTCATTTAAATATCATCTAAATAAGTTACAGGTAAAGTTAGGTATAATTTATACTGAGAACAATTCTCCAGCCGTGAGCCTTTTAAATCAGATAAGAGATATGTTCTAAAATACACTGATGGACAGGCATAGGATAGATATTCCCATTTCAAAAAGGAGAAAGTAGAAGAAAGGAAGAGGTGACAGATCTCAAGCAAGTCCAAAACCCAGGAAGACAATTTCTGTTAGATCTTAAAACTTGACAATAATTCTTTTTGGTTCAGTATTCTACACTCCAGGACAACTGTGGTAGCAGTGTCCCCTGGTCTTCCAGGGAGACCCCATCCATCAAATTCTCAGTAAGGGTCCCAACCATGTGGCTCTCCCTGCAAAGGTGGTCCTGCCCCTGAGGCACTGAGTGGGGTCATTCTGGCCCACTGAACCTAAAGAGGTGACATCACCTTTTGAAACAAATATGTTCTAAAACAGCCTTTCCCTCTGGGGCTGTGGTGGGAGTGGTAGCCCCGATGATCTTTGAATTGCCTTGAGGGCCATTTTTGCAGTTCCTTAAAAGAACAGCACACATTCTCAGTTGAATAGCTCCAGTCCTGTAGAATCCAAGAATTCTACAGACTTCTTTAATTCTACCCTGCTTTCTCTGTCCTCTTTCCTCCCAACTGGCAATGTCTTTGCTGATATAATCCCATCTCTATTCCTGGCTTTTGCTAAAATGGCTAAAATTAAGTCCATGCGTCACAACAGTTATCTCTTTATCAAATGGTTATTTAGTCACACCCTTAGTGTTGCCTTCAGAATAACCTCTCTCACTTTTGCAACTTGGAGAGTCTAAGAATTTTCCAAATTTTCAAGTTCTGCTTTCTTTTGCTAAAAAGTTCTTTTTCCAATTCATCTCTCTCTTTTTACATTTTACCATAAGCAGTCAAAGTGAAGCAAAGTCATTTCTTCAACACTTTGTTTAGAAAATTCCTCAGCTAAATATCCAATTTTATCACTGCAAATTCTACCTTCCACACACTAGAACATAGTTCAACCAAGTTATTTTCTGCTTTGTACCAAGGAAAAGTGAACCTTTTGTACAGTTTCCAAAAACATGTTCCTCATTTCTACTTGAAACCTCACTAGAATTACCTTTAAAGTTCATATTTCTAGCATTCATCTCAAAACTGTTCAACCTCTACCTGTTACCCAGTTCCAAAGCTGCTTCCAAACATTTAGGTATTTGTTACAACAGCATCCCACTGCGTGATATAAAAATCTGTCTTAATTGGGCTTCCAGAACAAAATACCATAAACATAATTTTTTTTTTTTTTTAACAGTTCTAGAGACAGAAAGTCCAAAATCAATGCACTGTAGAGTTTAGTTTCTGGTGAGAGTTTTTTCTCTGGCCTGCAAAATGCTGCCTTGTTACTGTATCTTCACATGCAAAGAAAGTGCTTTGGTGTGTCTTTCTCTCTTATAAGGGCACCAATCCTACTGAGTAAGAACAATCCTTATGACTTCATTTAATTTTAATCACCTCATTCAAAGTTCTATCTTCTCTCTATGTTTAATATAGTCATTTTGAGGGTTGGAGCTTCATTATTTAAATTTTGAGAGGACACAATTCAGATAATACTGGAAAGTATGAGAATGATGTCTCAAGAAATAGGGAATATCAAGAAAGAAATTTACAAATATATATATCAGAATTAAAAATTGCAATTAGTAAAATGAACAATTGACTAGTAATTCTTAACTGCAAATTTAAAAAGTCACAATAATCAAAAAACTAAAATATAGATAATTAAAGAGTATCCTGTCTGAGGAAGAAAAAGAAAAAAAAGCATGAAAAAATTGAGAAAAGTGTAATTGACCTCAAAGTCAATTACAAATGTTTCAATACACATGATGGGAATCTCAGAGGAAGAGAAAAAGAGAAAAGAAGATTCGAACAGCATTTAAAAAAATAATAAATAGAAGCTTCTCAATTTTGATTTAAAAAATAATCTACGCATGCAAGAAACACAGTGAACTTCAAGTTAGTTAAACTTAATAAGCTCCACATCTAGATACATCAAACAAACTATAGAAAGCTAAAAACAAAGAGATATCTTGAAGGAAATATGAGACCAGCAACTCATCACAAACAAGGAGTCTCAGTAAGATGAATGGCTGATTTCTTATCAGGAACCACAGGTGCAGGAGGTAGTGTGATGTCATATTCAAAGTTCTGAAAAAAACAAAAACAAAAACTGTCAATCAATATTTCTGCATCTGGCAGAACTTTATTTTTGTAAAAGTAGAAATTGAGACATTCCAAAAAAACAAAAAGTGAGAAAATCTATTCATCTCAGAGGTTCCATACATGAGATACTAAACAGTGTCATTCAGACTATACTGCAAGTACACTAGAGAATAATTGGAATCCATATGGAGAGCTAAAGATCACCATTAAAAGTTAAGTACATAGATACAAACATAGTGCAAGATGCTTTTGTTTATAACACATTTTTTTTTCTATCTAATTTAAAAGATAATTTGCAAAATGCAATAAATGCAACTGTTGCTGGGCATAGAATGATAAAGAAATAATTTAGGAGGTGGAGCAAGAAGGTCAAATAGAAGCCTCCACAAATCATCCTCCCTGCAGAAACACCAAATGTAACAACTATGTACAGAAGAAAAGCACCTTCACAAAACTAGAAATCAATCATAGTACTTAGTTTTTAACTTCATATTGCTGAAAGAGGCACTGAAGAGGGTAGGAGAGACAATCTTGAATTGTCAGTGCTCCCCCTCCTCCAGCCTCCAGCAGTTTCTGGGCAAAGGGGAGAATCTGTGTGGTTGGGGGAGAGAGAACACAGTGATAGTAAGACTTTGCATCAGAACTTAGTGCTGTCAACATTGGGCAGACTCAGCCGATGTCAATAGAGGAAGTATTTCAATAAGCCCTAGCCAGAAGGAAATTTCACATCCCAGAGGTCTGAACTTGAGTTTTGGCGAGCCTTGCCACTGTGAGCTAATACGATCCAGGGTCCTAAATAAACTGGAAGGACAGTCTAGGCCACAAACTGCAATTCCTAAGCTAGTCCTAGTACTGTTCTGGGACTCAGAGCCAGTGAAGTTGGGGGGCATATGATCAAGTGAGACATCAGTCAGGGCAACTGAGAGAGTGCTTGCACCATCTCTTTCCCAACACCAGGCAGTGCAGCTTGCTGCTCCAAAAGAGACTCTTGTTTTCCACTTACGGAGAGGAGAGGAAAGAGTAAAGAGGATTTTGTTTTGAAACTTGAATACCAACTGAGCCACAGTAGGATAGAGAGTAAACGAGTTGTAAGGCTCACATTCTAGGCCCTAGCTCCCATAAAATGTTTCTAAACACATCCTGGGTCAGAAGGGAAAGCACTGTCTTAAAGAGATGGATCCAGTCCTGGTAAGAATCAGCTCCTGCTGACTAAAGAGTCCTTGGCCCTGAATAATCAACAGCGATATCCACTGAGGGCCTTTGGTGAGATTCTGAGATATGCTGGCTTTAAGTGTGACCCAGAACATTCCCAACCATGGTAACTACGAAGAGACACTCATTCTGCTTGAGAAAAGCAGAGGGAAGAGAAAAGGGGACTTTGTCTTGTAGCTTAATGAGTTCAACCACAGTGGTGTAGAACACCAAGTGGGCTCTTGGGGTCTCAATTCCAGGCCTTGGCTACGGCATAACATTTCTGGACCTGCCCTGGGACAAAGGGGAGCCCACAGCTCTACACGGTGATTCTGAGGCCCGTCAGCATTCACCCCAAGCTCTTGGGCTGTAAGTGAACATTGGCAGTACCCCCTTGGGCCTCTGGTGTTGGTGGCCACAGGGAGAGAACCCCTTTCCTGTGGAAAGGTGATGAAAGAGAGATTAAACACTTTGTTTTGTGGTTTGGGTGCCAGCAGCCATAGTAAAATAGAGTACTAAGTAGATTTCTAAGGTTTTCGACTCCAGACCCAGACTCCTACATGACATCTCTGAACCCTCCCAAGCCCAGGAGTATGAGGAAACTTGGCACCTTGAAGGGAAAAAAAAAAAAGAAAAAAGAAAAAAAAGCCTGGCTGGCTGACTTCACCAGCTATTGATTGTAGAGCTCTAGAACCTTGAGCAAACATGGGCAATAGCCAGGTCATGGTGGAAACAGGCCTTGGATAAGACCCAAAAGCAGTCCCATTGGTAGTGACTACAGGGTACTTGTGTCAAATTTTCCATAGCTCCAGGCAACTCAGCACAGAGAAAAAGACTCCATTTGTTTGGGCAAAAGTAAGGAAAGAAAACAAGAGACAAGAGTCTTTGCCAGGTAATCCAGAGAATTCTTCCAAATCTTATCCAAGACAACCAAGGCAGTATCTATGAATTTGTAAGTACCATAGCATTAGTGGGCTTAAGGGGGTCCCTAATGCTGCTACTGCTGCAGTGACCAAAAAGTTAGATCACAACACCCAAATTTCTTTAAATACCTGAAAAGCCTTCCCAAGAATGATGGCTACAAACAAGCTCAGACTTCAAAGACTACAATAAATACCTAACTCTTTAATGCCCAGACACTGAAGAACATCCATTAGCATCAAGACTATTCGACAAAACGTGATCTCACCAAATGAACTAAATAGGACATCAGGGAACGGTCCTGGAAAGTCAGAATATGTGACCTTTCAGATAGAAAATTCAAACTAATTGTTTTGAGGAAACTCAAAGAAATTCCAGATAACACAGAGAAGGAATTCAAAACACTATCAGGTAAATTTAACAAAGAGATCAAAATAATTTAAAAGGATCAAGCAGAAATTCTGAACATGAATAATTCAATTGACATACTGAGGTATGCATCAGAATTTCTTAATAGCAGAATTGATCAAGCAGAAGAAAAAATTAGTGAGCTTGAAGACAGGCTAGTTGAAAATATACAGTCAGAGGAGACAAAAGAGAGAGAGAAAAAAAATACACTGAAGCATGCATATGAGATCTGGAAAATGACCTTAAATGGGAAAATCCATGAGTTATTTGCCTTGAAGAGGAGGTAGAAAGAAGAAAGAGTTCGACATTTTACGTAAAGGAATAATAACAGAGAACTTTCCAAACCTAGAGAAAGATATCAACATTCAAGCCAAGAAGTTTATAGAACACCAGGCAGTTTTAACCCAAAATGATTACCTCAATATTTTTAATAATCAAACTCTCAAATGTCAAAAATAAAGAAAGAATCTTAAGAACAGCAAGATAAAAGAAGCAAATACATGCAATGGAGCTTTAATACATCTGGGAGCAAACTTTTCAGTGGAAACCTTACTGGCCAGGAGAGAGTGGCATGTCATATTTAAAGTGCTGAAGGAAAAATACTTTTATACCAGGATAGTATTTCCAGCAAAAAAATATTCTTCAAATATAAAGGAGAAATAAAGACATTGCCAGAGAAACAAAAGCTGAGAGATTTTATTAACACTAGATCTGTTCTACAAGAAATACCGATGGGTAATCTTCAATCTAAAATAAAAGAATATTAATGAGCAATAAGAAATCATCTGACGATACAAAACTCACTGTAACAGTAAGTTCAAAGAAAATCACAGAATATTTTAACATTGTAAATATATTTACCCATGTATTAGGTAGAAAGACTAATATGAACCAATCAAAAATAATAATTACAACAACTTTTGAAGACAAGAACCATATAATAAGATACAAACAGAAACAAAAAGTTGAAAAAGCAGAATGAGGCTAAACTGTACACTTTTACTAGTTTTTCTTTTTCTTTTTATGCTTGTTAGTGTGTTTGTTTATGCAATCAGTGTTAAGTTGTCATGAATTCAAAAAAAATGGGTTATAATATATTTGCTGGCTTCATTCTAACTTCAAATCTGAAATATACAATATATTCATAAACAATGAAAAGCAATAAATTAAAACAAGCCACCAGATAAAAGAATCTTCACTAAAAGGAACATGGGAAGAAAAGAGAAAAGGTAAAGAAGACCACAAAACAATCAGAAAACAAATAATAAAATGGCAGGAGTATGTCTTTACTTATCTTAAACAGCATTAAATGTTAATGAACTAAACTCTCCTATCAAAAGAAATAGAGCAGCTGAGTGGATTAAAAAAAAAACAAAACAGACCCCAAATCTGTTGCCTACAAAAAATACACTCCACCCATAAAGACATACACTGAAAATGAATGGAAAAAGATATTCCATGCCAATGGAAACCAAAAAAGAGCAGAAGTAGATATACATACATGACACAGAATAGGTTTCAAGACAAAAACTATAACAAGAGATGAAGTTCATTATATAATAATAAAGGGATCAATTTAGCAGGAGAATATAACCATTGTAAATATATATGTACCCATACTGGAGCACACATATATGAAAAGTAAATATTACTAAAGCTAAAGAGAGAGATAGACTCAAATACAATTAATAGTTGAAGACTTCAATACTGCACTCTCAGCACTGGACAGATCATCCAGACAGAAAATCAACAAAGAAATGTCAGACTTAATCTGCACAATGGTCCAAATGGACATTATAGATATTAAATATTTATACAACATTTTATCCAACAGCCAAAGAATACACATTCTTCTCCTCAGCACATGGATTATGCTCAAGGAGACACCATATAAGTCACAAAACAAGTCTTAAAACATTCAACAAAATTGAAGTAATATCAAGCATCTTTTCTGACCACAGTGGAATAAATCAATAAAAAGAGGAATTTTGGAAAGTATACAAACATATATAAATTAAACAATATGCTACTGAAAGACCAATGGGTCAATAAAGAGATTAAGAAGGAAATTGAAAATTTTCTTGAAACAAATGATAATGGAAACACAACATACCAAAACCTATGCAATATAGCAAAATCAGTGTAAAGAAGGAAGTTTATAGCTATAAGTGCCTACATAAAAAAACAGTAAAACTTTAAATAAACAACCTAGTGATGCTTCTTAAAGAACTAGAAAAGCAAGAGGAAACCAAGCCTAATATTAGTAGAAGAAAATAAATAATAAAGATCAGAGCAGAAATAAATTAATCTGACATGAAGGAAACAGTACAAAAAGATAAGCAAAATAAAAAGTTGGTTTTTAGAAAAAGTTAAAGAAAACTGACAAATCTTTAGCCAGACTAATTAAGCAGAATAGAGAGAAGATCCAAATAAATGAAATCAGACATGAAAATGGAGACATTACAACTGATACTGTAGAAATTCAAAGGATCAATAGAGACCACTATGAGCAACTATATGCCAACCAATTGGAAAACCTGTAGGAAATTGATGAACTCCTACGTACATAGAACCTACCGAAACTGAACCACTAAGAAATTCAAAACCTGAACAGACAAATAACAAGTGACTAGATCAAAGTCATAATCAAATTTTCACCGCATAAAAATGCCTGTGATTGATGGCTTCATTGCTGAATTCTACCAAATGTTTAAAGAAGAAGTAATACCAACCATACTGAATCTGCTCAGAAAAACAGAAGGGAAAACTACTGCTCAACTCATTCTATGAGGCCAGTACTACCCTGATACCAAAACAAGACAAAGACATATCAAAAAAGGAAAAATGCATAGGTCAATTTCTCTGATGAACGTCGACGCAAAAATCTCTACAAAATAACGGTAAACCAAATTCAACAGCACATCAAAAACATCGTTCATCATGACCAAACTGGAATTTATCCCTGAGATGCAACAATGGTTTAACATTCACAAATTAATCAATGTGATACATCATATCAACAGAATACAAGACTAAAACCATTTGATCCTTTCAATTCATGCTGAAAATGTATTTGATAAAATTAACATCACCTTGTGATAAAAAACCTCAAAAACCTGAGTGAGGAAGGAATGTATTGCAACATAATAAAAGCCATATACAACAGACAGCTGGTATCATACTGAATGGGGAGAAACTGAAAGTCTTTCCTCTAAGATCTGGAGCATGACTAGAATGCCCACTTTCACCACTGTTAGTCAGTGTAGTGCTGGAAGTTTTAGATAGTGCAATCATTGAAGAAAAAGAAATAAAAGTCATCCAGATTGGAAAGGAAGAAGTCCAATTATCCTTGTTTACTGATGATATAATCTTATATTTGGAAAAACCTAAAGAATCCAATGAAAACCTATTAAAGCTGGTAAACAAATTTAGTACAATTGCAAGATACAAAATCAACATACAAAAAGCAAACAAAAAAAAAAGAACATCAATTCTTTCCAATTGACTTATGGATTCAAAGAAATCCCATTCCAAATCCTAGTAGGTTTTTTAGTGACACCTGAGCAGCTTATTCAAAACTTTATATGGAAATGTAGATATCTAGACTAGCTAAATATAATTTAAAAAATAAGAATAAAGCTGGAAGACTTATGGTACTTGATTTTAAGATGTACTATAAAACTACTGTAACAAAGAGTCTCAAAATTGACCCACATATATATATGATCAATTGATTTTTCAAAAAAATATGCCAAGTCCTAATTGCAAACATCCAGAATATAAAAATTTTTGATAAAAATTTTGAAAAATATTTGTTTTCTTAGAAGAAACTTATAAGCCATAAATGAATAAATGATTAATCAAAATTGATGAAAATCAAAATGTTGGTTTTTCAAAAAATAATGTGAAGAAAATGAACAGGCAAATCTCAGAAGGATAGAAAATATTTGCAACATTTGTCTGATAAAGGGCTTATTTCTAAATAAAGGATTCATGAATTCTATAAAGAAAATGAAAAAATACATTTCAGACATTAAGATATACAAAAGGCAAATAATATGAGAAGAGTACATTTCTCATTTGAGAAGTGAAAATTACTTCCACATTGAGATAACACATTACACTCACTAAGAGTTATGGAATTAAAGACTGAAAAGAGCAAATGTAGGCAATGATGGGAAGCAACTAGAACTCATACATTGTTAGCGAGATGTAAAATGATACAGGAAAATCGGAAAACAGTCTCATTATTTCTTAATCATTCTTTATAACCTAGCTTCCTCATTCCCAGATATTTCTCCAGGATACATGAAAATGTATGTTCACACAAAACCTTTTACTCAAATGGACCTAGCAACTTCATTCTCATAAGCCCCAAATTAGATACAACCCAAATAATGTAAAAGTGAATGGTAAATAAATGGGTGGTTTGTCATACAATGGACAACTTCTCAGCAGTAAAAAGGAATGAACTACTGATGTAAAAATATAAAATGCCACACAAGCATTAGGCAAAGTAGAAGCAGCCAGACATAAATACGCCATACCTACTTATGAAATTCTAGAAAAGTCAAATCTAGAGACAGGAAGTAGATGTGTGGTTGTCAGGAACTAACATTTTAATGAAAAGAGGCATGAGGAGACTTTGTGTTAATTAAAACTATATCTATGTTGTACTTTAGGGAATATAATGCCAACCAAATATGTAATTTTTTAAAGGGGTCCTGTTGCCATATTAGAAAGGTAATAAGAAAGAGGTACAATTAAATTTAACTGTGGTGTCTATTTTATTTAACTCAATATCATTCACCATGTTGCATTAGTTATATTTCAAATGCTCAAGCACTATATGCACGTGATTGCTGCTGTGTTAAATGGTGCAGTTCTAGATTATGACTTTGGTGGTTTGACATCATACTCAGAATGTGATATATTTGCCAAAACTCATAGTATTTTGCACCTAAATTCATACCTTTTAATGTATGTAAATTATATATTAAAAAGCTATTTTAAAAGAAGCAATAAAATAAACAGCACAAACAAGTAATGATGAGAATGACTCCCCTGTATACCTTCAGGATATATGGAATCTATTCACATATACATATATATATGTTAAAAAAAAAAACCCCATATGTCTGTCCATCTATCTTGCAGTTGTCAAAATTAAAGAACCAATCAGATGTTTCAGAAACTATATGTTCTATATACAGAAAGTCAGAGAGCAGAGTATAAAAACAGTGTACATAGAATTCTTTTTATACAAGTGGGAACACACTGTATATGTTGAATTTTATTTTGTTTTCTCGACTACTTTCTCTTCATAAAACACATCGTGTCTAAAACACTTGATTGACTCGACTGTTTAAAAATGCAAGACATTAACGGCATTGAAACACACTCCAGAGAGAAGATAGTCCAAGGGTACTTGTGTTCCCTTAAGGTATACATATTTCCATTAATCAATATCAATGGCAGCAAAGAAATAACTCCAAGGGAAAAGAAGTAAATCCCTTTATTACGGATTCATTTTTCAACACAGTCTTTTCAGCTGGCTGTTAATTTGAAATTCAAGGCAGAAATAAAAAATAGCATATTGTCATGTAGCTTCAGATAAATAGATGGGAGCCTGGGCTTCATTGCCCTGGGACCTTACTCTCCTTAATTTCAGTGACCTTCTGGGATAATTACAGTCACCATTTATAGAGTTTATTGATTAAGTAATTAATAAATGATGATAAACCCAGGCATTCGAAGTGTGTGTATTGCAGCAGCAGCAGCAGCAGCAGCGCAGGTGTTGAATACTAACCTTCCACCTACGTAATAGCAGAGTCAGAATAAAATCTAGGAAGCACCAGGATTCTAACAGTCTCTGCTACAGCTGAAGAAATTAAAGAATTCCAGACATTCATTTCCATCTGCTCTTAGTTTCCAAAACTCTAAAACATTGTCCAAAAGGACATTTCAAACAGCTACTTACAACAAACACATGGGAAGACTGAAAATGCTCAGCTCCAATACGCTTTCACTAGAAATTTCATATCTATTCCCCATTTTCTTTATTGTCCTAAGTACCCTGCTGTCATTGCTGGAAATCATTTTATTTTCCTAAGAGTCCACAAAGTGAAACATTTCTAAAATAAAATTCTTTACTTAACCTCAAGAATAAAATGTTGAGATTTTCTACACCAATACCTTTTCTGCTTTTAAACCATTAAGAGTTCATTTCTCGGGCACCTGTAGTCCCAGCTACTTGGGAGACTGAGGCAGGAGAATGGCGTGAACCCGGGAGGCAGAGCTTGCAGTGAGCTGAGATAGCGCCACTGTGTTCCAGACTGGCCGACAGAGGGAGACTCTGTACCCCCCCCCCCCAAAAAAACAAAAGAGTTCATTTCGGTGTTCAATTGAATATATAGTAAATATTTATGTATATAAGCAAGAGACACAGTATATATGTTTAACATTTCATGTAATTAGCTTAAATATCATGGTTATTATATAAAATAGGCAGACTGAACTTTGTTTTCTGTTACATAATATAGGGAAAAAGTAAAACATACATATGTATTTCAAAAATTCTTTTGATATTAAGAAATATTTTTATTTCTTGAAATATACATTTTAACAGGATGGGACATTTTATTTATATTATTATTCTTTATATCACATACAAAAATAAGCTACAACATTGAAGAAGAAAATTTACATTGAAAACTGTGCCCGCAGCAGGCAGATTCCTCATAGATTATGGTGAATTAACTGTAAAAAGAAAGGCAAACCTCAGGAAATTTACTCTAAAGATGGCAGGCATCTTTATGGAGTGAATGCTCTGTTCCTTCTACTGCAGGGATTAAGAAGATGAATGAGGAGAAGATACTGCCTTCCAATACCACTATTATCTAATAGAGGTGATAAAAAAAAAAGCTATACATGAATGTATTGTGCATAACAAAAGGGGAACATCCTAGAGGGTATTTTCAATCTGATGCTTAAAATGCCAAAACAACAGCAGCAAGATAAACACATTGTTGTACACACCCCCACACGCAATACTTGTAGTACACACACATATATAAATGAAATACTGCTTCTGGTCTTCCCTCCCCATTGTTATTCTTCTCCATAATATCTAAAAATTAACCTTCTCCCATATAAAAAATGCTATTCCGTATTAGCCTAAAAGATGTTTTCTATTAATCAAACATTTATTTAGCAACTGCTATGTGCTAGGCTCTGAGCTAGGGTTTGGGTATCGAGAAGTGAGTCTCTATAAGAAACTTTCAAGGATATTTAAGGAGCTTACAGTCTAGTGCTCTGTTGTTCAGTATGGTAGCCAGGTATGGTTCCTAAGCAATTGAAATATGGCTAATCTAAGTTGAGATGTGCTTTAAATATAAAAATACATACAAGAATTTGAAGACCTATTACAATACAAAGAAATGTAAAATAGCTAATTACTAATTTTCTACACTGATGAAAAGTTGATATTGTAAACCAAAAGTGAAATTCTAATCCCTCCCAACAGACTGAGTGTGAAAACCTGAGATCCAGAGGAGCCAGTAGAGTAAGTTCCAATCTGAGTGCAAAAGAAGAGTATCGCATTGTGACTCACGCCTGTAATCCCAGCACTTTGGGAGGCCGAGGAGGGCGGATCATGAGGTCAGGAGATCGAGACCATCTTGACTAACACAGTGAAACCCCATCTCTACTAAAAATACAAAAAAATCAGCCGGGCGTGGTGGCGCGTGCCTGTAGTCCCAGCTACTTGGAGGCTGAAGCAGGAGGATGGCGTGAATCCGGGGGGTGGAGTTGCAATGAGATGAGATCGCAATGAGCCGAGATGGCGTTACTGCACTCCAGCCTGGGCGACAAAGCGAGACTCCATCTCAAAAAAAAAAAAAAAGAAAGAAAGAAAAAGAAGAAGAGTATTACATTAATTCAAAAGCAGTTAAGCAGAGGGAGCAAATTATCTCTTATCCCACTTTTTGTTCTATTATTTAGGCCTACAGTGGATTGGAGGATGCCCACTCATCTAGTTAAACTTACCCAGAAACACCCTTACAAGAGATACTCAGAATATTGTTTAACCAAATATCTGGGCTCTTTGTTTCCCAGTTGACTTATAAGATTAACTGTCATAGGAGGCACAAGAACATGTTACCTATATCCAAGCTATTTCCCTCATAGCTAACACCCACAGGCACCATATATTTAGATTTTTTTTTTTTTTCATGCAAGCAGGCAGGATGGTAGAGATCATCTGTTATTATTATTTTTTTTTTTTTGCCAAGCCATTTATACGATGATATACATGAGCTTTTCTTTTCCAAGCATCTTATGGTATTGTTACCAGATCCTGCCACTTACCAAAAGTTAGGATGTTTCTGCATGATAGTGCCCTCTGAGGTCACCAGAAAGATGTTACAGGAAAGGGGTCCTGATCCAGACCCCAAGAGAGGGTTCTTGGATCTCGCGCAAGAAAGAATTCAGTGCGAGTTCATAAAGTGAAAACAAGTTTATTAAGAAAGTAAAGAAATAAAAGAATGACTACCCCATAGGCAGAACATCCCCAAGGGCTACCAGTTGCACATTTTTATGGTTATTTCTTGATTATATGATAAACAAGGGGCAGATCATTCATGCCTGTTTTTTTTTAGACCATATAGGGTAACTTCCTGTCGTTGCCATGACATTTGTGAACTATCACGGTGCTTGTGGGAGTGTAGCAGGGAGGATGACCAGAGGTCACTCTCATGGCCATCTTGGTTGTAGTGAAATTTAGCTGGCTTCTTTAGTGCAACTGGTTTATCAGCAAGATCTTTATGACCTGTATCTTGTGCTGACCTTGTAACTCATCCTGTGACAGAATGTCTAATGGTGTGGGGATGCAGCCCAGTAGGTGTCAGCCTCATTTTACCCAGTGCCTATTCAAGATGGAGTTTCTCTGGTTCAAACGCCTCTGACAGTATCATTGTTGTTAATACTAAAATGGGCCTTTTTTTTTTTTTAAGAGGGAGTCTTGTTGCATAGCCCAGGCTGGAGTGCAGCAGTGCGATCTTGGCTCACTGCAACCTCCCTCTTCTGGGTTCAAGCAATTCTCCTGCCTCAGCCTCCTGAGTAGTTGGAACTACAGGTGCACACCACCACACCCAGCTAATTTTTTCTATTTTAGTAGAGACAGGGTTTCACCTCCTTGCCCAGGCTGATCTCAAACTCCTGAGCTCTGGCAATCTACCTGCCTTGGCCTCCCAAAGTGCTAGATGTATCTTTGCTGAGAAAATTGAAGTAGTCAGCTTCCTCTTGTTTACACTAATAAGGAGTCATGACATCATTAAAAAAAAAAAAAAAAAAAAACAGAGCAAAACAAAAAAGGCAAACAAACCAAAACTTGCTTTAAATTAACATCAAAATAGATAATAGAGTTTGCATTTACATTTTTAAGCTCTGCAAGGACTCCTTCTTCCTGAACTGAAAGGGAGGCTGTTTCTCAAGATAATGGCAGGGAATAGAGTCAGAATATTCATGCTTTTCAAATTATCAGTTGATAGAGAATTTTGACCACATAGTAGGCCACAGGTATATTCTCAGGAAACTTCAACACCGTTATGACTGGAGGATCTTGCAAGTGACCCTGACTCACCTTCTTTGTCCCATTTGGCATCCAGTCACGGCTGCTAAGAGAATATTCAGGTACATTTCCTGCTGCTCTGAAATGAAAGTGGAAGGCAGAGAAATTTCAAATATTCTCGAAACTACAGAGTGTGGTAAACACTTGGGGACCCAAAAACCTTGGCAAGGCTTATTCAGAGGTATTTAAACTGCCCTGTTCCTCCAGCCCCTCACCATCATTTAAAGATGTCTAACCAGAGGGGATTTCCCACTTGAGGAACTTGTGTCGTGAAGATTTACTATCCTGGCCATGCAAAGATTCCAGAAAGAACACACTAGGACCCAACAAAGCAAGTTGGACTGGACCTCAAAGTCCAGTAAGTCTCACCCCAGGAAGTAACTACAGCCTACGGCAAACTACAAAATCTCTCAGATTAGTATTTGTTTTTTTGTTTTGTTTTGTTTTTGTTTTTGTTTTTGTTTTTTGTTTTGAGACACTCTCGTTCTGTTCCAAGACTGGAGTGAGTGGTGCAATCTCGGCTCACTGAAACCTCTGCCTCCCAGTTTCAGGTGATTCTCATGCCTCAGCCTCTGGAGTAGCTGGGATTACAGGTGTGCACCACCACGCCCAGCTAACTTTTGTATTTTTAATAGAGATGGAGCTAGGCTCGTCTCGAACTCCTGGCCTCAAGTGATCTACCTGCCTCAGCCTCTCGAAGTGCTGGAATTACAGGTGTGAGCCATGACACTCAGACTCTCAGATTAGTATTTGACGTTGGCCAGTATTCTTCCTCCTCTCCCACCCCAACATAGCAGAAACAAAAGAGAAGGAAATGAGAGAGCACACACCAGCCCCATTCATGCTGAATTTCAGTCAAACCACTGCCGAGGGTAGAAGAAGAGATAGATATTATATTAGTTTTGTCTTTGGACTATTTTACAGTTACACTTTCCCTAGAGATTATAGAATCTACTCATGTCTAAATATTTAAATGTTTTGGGGCTGGGTGTGGTGGCTCACGCCTGTAATCCCAGCACTTTGGGAGGCCGAGGCGGGTGGACCACGAGGTCAGGAGATCGAGATCATCCTGGCTAATACGGTGAAACCCTGTCTCTACTAAAAATACAAAAAAATTAGCCGGGCGTGGTGGTGGGCGCCTGTAGTCCCAGCTACTCGGGCGGCTGAGGCAGGAGAATGGCATGAACCCAGGAGGCGGAGCTTGCAGTGAGCTGAGATCGTGCCACTGTACTCCAGCCTGGGCGACAGTGCGAGACTCTGTCTCAAAACAAAAAAAACAAAAAACAAGCAAGCAAGCAAACAAATGTTTTTAAGTAGGTTGACTGTATATTTGTTATCTAACCTGAAGCTTCTTCGAAAGTGAAAATGAGGGATGCTAAAAAATGAACAGGTGTGAATTTATAATAGGTGGAAACTTTCATAGTGTAAACTGTTCCAGACATTCCAGAAGGTATGATTGTCTTATCTCAGAGGAAAATAGCAAAACAACAACAACAACAACAATTTATGTTTATCATCCTTTCAGATCAAGGTATTTAGCAAAAAAAAATGATTGAACTTTTCTTTTACAAACCTGACCTCAATGATAATTTAAGTAGTACACATACTAGAGTCGGAAAAGTACACAGACTAGAGCTTGGGGCCACATCTAATTATCCCATTCCCTTAAAACTGTCCAATAAAATTCACACTAAGATAAGCAGAGATTTTATTCAAAGACTATTGTAACAGAAAGAATTCTCCAATCTCAGGATCTACAGAGGTGAGCAGAGAGCATGGCCCATTTGATCTGATAGAAAATATTTCTTGCTGTGATCAGCCAATTGTTAACACGGACTGTTAGGGAGATATTCTGCATTTTAGTTGGGAAAAAGTTGAAGATTAGGGGCATGTGTGGAGAAGACAAAAATGATGAAAGTGTGGTCCAGCTAAGGTAGAAGCTAAATAATGGACAATTGTAAATACGAGGTGAAATCATACATGGGAACATCAAGTCACGTACTTATAGTGAGTGTGGCTTTCTCTCCATCTCCAAATGTCTTTCGTCATTTCTCTTTACCTTAATCATGAGTTGTTTCAGCCTTACATAAATTCAAAAGACTAAGATGAAAAACAACCATATACCCCTATCCAGTTTAATTAGTCTTAATATGTTTCTCTATTTGCTTCACATATTTTCATCTTGTTATTTGTAAAAAATAAAATCTTATACAGCTATGACCCTTTGAGAACAATTCCCTAAACACATTCCCCAACCTACTCCTGAAAAATGTAACTGCTCTTCTTAATTTGTCGTGTTTTAATCCTTGAATGCAAATGTATAATCAACAATAGTTCTTGAATGTTTAAAAAGTTTTTATAAATGTTCCCATACTCTCACAGTTATCATTACACAACTTGCTTATTTTTCACTGCACATTGTTCCATAATTTTAAACATCTGATTCATGCAGCTCTAGTTCATTAATTTCAGCTGCTGATTAGAGTTGTACTTCATGAACGTTTCATAATATTTATGAATTCTTTAGTTGAGAACCTTTTTGTGAATTCTTTATTATTTCAAATAACACTAAAATGAACATTCTTTCAGATGTGTCCCTGGGTGCTTGTGCAAGAGATTCCATGGTCTATATATCCAGATTGTGGGGTGTGCCCAGCTTTCTCTTTACCAGGTATGGTCATATTTGTTCTCTAAAGTGGTACTGCTAATTTATGGTGTCATTTTCTATCTCTTGCTCCACTGATCTCCAATACTTGGCACACAGGACTCTTTGACAGACTAATGTATGTCAAAAGAGATCTCATTAAAAAACAAAACAAAACAAACAAAAAAAAACTTTGTTATTTTCTGTAGATTTTCTCTTTAGATACTTTGTTCTCAAATACTCACCCTACTTGTTTTTGCTATGAAATTATTTTGTTTGCATCTAATACTAAGTACATTTAATGTATATATTAATTTATAAATAGATATGAGTTGTATGGTTGCTTAACTTTTATTTCCCAATTTAATTGCATTAAAGTCAGAGATAATAATATCTTGTTATAATGGTCTTTGAGATTTATTTGAATTTACTCTTTGACTTTGTCTGTAGTCAGTTTGTAAATTTCAGTGTATCCTGAACTTATATACTTTAATTGATTAGGTGAAAAATTATATAAATCTATGTTAGAGCTCTCTCTATCATGTGTCTCTCTACATCTATGCAAGAAAATATTTTAATTTTACTTTACAGATTTACTATGCACACCCTTAGCTTCTAACAGAAATATATTGAAGACTCCTGTGTTTGTAGATTGTGTTGGTTTCTACTTAGGATTTTCATATTTTTTAATTTGCATTTTTGAAGCTGCAGTTTTAGATGCTAAATATTGGTGATGCTTAAATTTACTTGGTGAATATTTTCTTGGGTGGCTATTTCTGATAAAGTTTATTGACTTAAATTCTATTTATATCTGCTAATGATTCTCCTGTAGCACCTTTGGTTTGGTTAGGAATTGCTTACTGTATGTTTTTTGATTAACCTATTTTGAGACTTATCATATGCATTTGTTGTAGAATTCTTTTTTAAAGTAGCATAGAGTTTTACTATTACAAAAGATGTAAAACTCTATAAATGAGTTATTTTTGCCTATTTACTTTCATTGTGATTATTGATATATTTTGACTCATTTACAATGTCATATGGTGCATTTCCTCTTAACTAGTATATTAATTTTGACGTTGTTGCTGCCTCTCCCTGCAACACGTCTCACCATGGTGCCCTTCCCTGAAAAATTATACTTTTTATTTCACCAGTGTAACTCTTGCCACATGCTTTGATTTTTCCCAATGACATTTGAGTGAAAGTAACACCTGTTATCCTTGAGGAGAAACACTGCTGGCCAGTATGTCATTCACTATCATCTCTTTCTTCTCTGTCAGAAGACTAGAGATTCCTGGCCAGATACAGTGGCTCGCTCTGGTTATCCCAGCATGTAAGGGAGGCTGAGGCAGGAGGATTGCTTGAGACCAGAAGTTTGAGACCAGTCTGGGTAACGAGAAACATAGAGAGACCCCATAAATATTTTTAAAATTATATGTATATATATGTGTGTGTGTATATATATAATTTTAAACATTTAAACATTTTTAAAACTTAAAATTTGTATATATTATATATAAAATTTATATTGTATGAATTAAAATGTATGTATATAAAATCTATACATAAAATAAAATTTGTGTATATAAAATTCATACATAAATTAAAATTTATATAAACACATTAAAATTTACATATTTATATAGATATATACACACATACGTGTTTATATGCATATATACACGTGTGTGTGTGTGTGTGTGTGTATATATATATGACTACAGATTTTCAAATATAAGCTTCTGCATCATCCTGAGTCATAGAACGATGATTACAAGGAGCCAGGCCTAGCTCAACCTAGAGTGGACAAGTAGTCAGAACCAAAACCACACCAGTGTAAATGATATTTAGGGGTCATGTTTTAGCCCAGCAAAACCCTCGTAATTTGACTGGAAAAAAAGATGCTTGTCTCCTTCACTTTCTTTTTTCCTTTTTTTGAGGTGGAGTCTCACTCTATCGCTCAGACTGGAGTGCAATGGTGTGATCTCGGCTCACTGCAACCTCCACCTCCCAGATTCAAGTGATTCTCCTGCCTCAGCTTCCCAAGCAGCTGGGATTATAGGTGTGCACCAACATGCCTGGCTAATTTTTGTATTTTTAGTAGAGACAGGGTTTGACTATGTTAGCCAGGATGGCCTCGAACTCCTGACCTCAGGTGATCCAACTGCCTCAGCCTCCCAAAGTGCTGGGATGACAGTCATGACCCGCCACGCCCGGCCCTTGTCCTTCACTTTCTTCCCATCCTTTCCATCCTTCACTTGGTTGGTGCTTGAATACATAAGGTTTTCTACCTTTTCTTTCTTTATCTTTGCTGACTGAGAAACTTCAAACTACATTGACATTTTTTTTTCTGAAGGATGTCTTCAAATTTTCAGTGCACAAGGAATTTTGCAAGCATCAACTGCTTGTTGGTCACTTATCTCCAACCAATGTGATATTCTTTACCTGAATTTTAAATTAACTTTTATTTTAAACCACACATAATAGCCTTTATAGCCAATAACTCATTAAAATCACCAATAGATGTTATTTATTTTTATAGAATGCTTATTATTTCTACTTTGAATACTCTTTCTCCATCTGGTTAATGACTGCTTCTCTAATGATTTTGCGGTTGTTGGATACTTGCCCCAGTCTTCTGTCTAGACCCAGGTCTTATAATGACAAATTGTGGCTATCCTTCTCATGCTCATGTTAGAAACATTAAAGTACCAGTCCAGAGGCAGCAGGCAGCTTTGCTCAGGTCCAGATTAGCATGTTGCGGCTTTGTTCTCTTTCTCACTGGTGTGTATTCCTCATAAACCTGAATGCCAAGTTGTGTGCAGTAATATATTTTTTCCCCTAGCAGGAGCCTGTAAACGCCGAACAACTATGTGCTTTGTAGCCATATGAGTACACAGAAAAGAATTTAAAAAAAATTTATGAAAGATACTACCAATCTAGCCCTCAATCAAACTTACATTTAAGGGTAGACATTTTTTCTCATTTTCACAGAAGTTTCCGGAGAGCTTAGTGGACCCAATTTCAACCTCCTTTGAACAATATTTATTCCTATGACTCCTCATAACAATACTCCACTCCTTTCCTTGTTTTTTATTTTATTATTATTATTTTTTTGTCCATGGAAATGGAAATGTTTTTGAACCCAGCTTTGGTCATTTGGCTTTCTCTTTGTAAATACTGCCTGTCATTCAAATGTGCTTAGAGCAGAGTAGCTCTTCAGAGAAGACCCTTACTACACCATAATGGATGACATTTGAATTCTCACATACTTCCTCTTCAGAGCAATTTTCCCACCCCTATTTGATTTAATGTTTTCATCATCTCCTTTGTGAAACATCAGTTCACACCACATGAGTTAAGAATCTTGATATTTTCCCACTTCTTATAATTTGTACACATAGTGATCGTTGCTCAGCCAGATGTTAATAGGGCCTTTTCTAAGCCAAGGCTAGCGTTGCTTGGGAAACAGTTGAATTCTGGTCCTGTGAAATAAGGAGTGACAAGCCAAAACAGTTAATTTTTTTTACCACTCATAATCAAAGCTCTTTTCATTCTAAATTAACCAGGCAAACACTGCTACACAGTAAATATTCATTTCCTTCCAAAGAAAGTGCAAACTTCTTACATGGCAAAAGTCTATTACTTGTATTATATCTTATTTCTCTCTCACTGCCTCTTGTATTTACTCTCTCTCTCTCTCTCTCATCAAATGTGTGTATGTGTTTGTATATGTGTGGCTATGTGTGTGTGTGTGTGTGTGTGTGTGCATAAAAATGATACTGGCATTATTGCAGCTGAGGGCTTATTTTCTTTCTTCAGAGTTTGCTTTTATTCCAAGGCTCTGTATTATCTACGAATGTCTTTCCCAACCTTTCTGAGGTGGATGGCACAAATTTCAAAACAATCTTCCTAGACCTGAGTATGTTTGATGGCTTAATGCACCTTGCCCTCTGTAGGTGCTGTTCCATGTCTCTTCAAAGTATATAATGAACCTAGTCTATACTATCTGAATATCCATTTTTTCCATAGTTCTCTCCTGTAATAAGCCCCATCTTTATAATTCATTTAATATTTTCTCCTCCACTATTCATTTATGTTAGAAATTGCTATAACTTGTTCACTTCAAAACTTTTAACAGACACTATTTCAATTGTTCAAAGTAGGCTTAATGTAAACATTAAGCTTGATGCCAGCACAATGCATAAATTTTGGAGATCTCTGAGAAACATTTCCTCAGACATATGGGGAATTCCTGTCTTTAAATGAATGCACTTCGTTGTTGAAAGGTGTTCAATGTAACAAAGACATTTTATGATAAAAATATCTGAATAAACAAATTTAAGACACATGTTGACCTGTTTACAGAAACAAATTAGCCATACAAGGAAGTGAAGATGATATAGTTCAATCAAATTACTGCTGGAATCTCTATGAATTATAACCCACACATTGATAAGGAATGATGATAGAGATAGATAATTTCTGACAAGACATCTCTTGACCCAAAATCTATCAGTGACTCAGTGTTTCTTCCGACTGGGAATCTAAACTCTTTTTAATCAGTAATAAGATATTTAGCAATGATTCCATTTTATCTGCCCTAATAACAACACAGACATTTTTCTGTTTACAAAGTTCTCATTTTCTTAGTGTTGTGATTTCTTTTTATGATGCTAAGATGTTTCCACACATATATTCTCTCAAGCTTTTTCCCTACCTTGAAATGCCTACTCTATGCACATTTCCTTACCTAATCTCTGCTCTTTATGGAGTAAATTCCTACTATAAAGACTTCTTAAATCTTCACCGACTCTACTGCTTTTTAAAATCTCCTCTTCATAAAACTTCAGTTGTACATAGCTGGCACTTAAATAGACTCTGACTGTTTTCCATTCTCTATTGTTCTGTTTGTATAATACATGCCTCTCCAACTTGATAATAGAGTTTATATCTTATCCTTCAGTAGAACTAACAGCACTTGGCACCATGTTGTGCTCTGCTAAACTTAACAAAACATGATACTCAAGCAAGTCTTCCAGCTTCATAGGGTCATCTTACCTTCAGAATTTACATAAACATTTGATTTTGACTATTTCAGCTACCTCATATAAGTGGATTTATGAGTATTTATCTCCTCTGATTGGCTTATTTCACTCAGCCTGATGTCATTCAGTTTATCCATAGTGTTGTCTATGGCAAGATTTTCTTCTTTTAAAGGTCGAATGCTATGTCATTGTGTGTATATACCATATTTTCTTTTATCTAATTCTCCATCAAGAGTAGAATGATGGTTTTCAGGGCCCGGGGAAGGGAAGAAATGGGAGGTTGCTGATAAATAGGTATAAAGTTTCAGTTATATAAGAGGAATGAATTCTGGCATTTGCTACACCATTGTGCACATATTCAACAATATTGTATTCTTAGAAATTTGTTAAAAGGGGAAAAAAGGGTTTGAGCTCCCAATAAATGATAACGGTATTGTTTGGGTGTTCACATTTTCCCTTATAGCATATCCACCTTCCACTGAACTCCTGATCCTGTCTCTGTCTTCAGAACATATTATCTGCTTTCCATACAATGTCATTGTCAATCTGTTTACTCTCTGGAGAACAACAGCACACATTTATTTAAAAATCTGGGTAAATGAGGCACGTATTACATAAGTAAATTATAGCACAAAACTTAGATATTAGTAATACAAACCTTTCAAGTCATCGATAACAAGGATTATCCCATAGATAGCTCCATATTCCTACAGTCTTGCTAAACTCCACTTCTTCTCTGTCCACCCACAGACCTTTTGAAATTGCTCTCAGCACCACAGCATTGCACTTACTTTATTATTTAGAGTAGATCAGTTCTCTATGGCATCGTACCTTTCTCACCGCATGGGTGGCCTAGTGACATATGCACCAAATAAGGTCTGTTACCTATGTTTACTGGAGTCAGCAGAGTGCTCTGCTCCTTGCGGGGTGCCCAAAATCCTCCCAACATCAAAAGTATTGCTTTTCTGCACCACAGGTTAAATCAGATTCTTAGGCAGGGTCTTTCCAGTCTACCCTGTGTAAGCAGAAGGGAAATAAGGATTTATGATTCTCCATTAAAAAGAGTAACAGAGGAAAGGCTCTTCCAATTATATTTATTAATTAATGGAAAGGTAAGCTTTGCCCCTAAAAAAAGGTGAGATTCTAAAAATAATGATGGAATAATAGTTCCTTCAGTGTGGGCTGAATTCTTTCCTGTTGAATTCTTCATTTAGTGGAGCTGCAACTCCCACTATTGCAGAAAGGATTTGTTCACCACGCAAACATAGGAATGTGGTCCTGGGAATTTAATTATTCCTACTATAAAATTCCTGTTCTATTAAATATAAATAGGTATGCCTAGTTGTGTTAGGGATTTTATAGTACTTAAATACCAATAATTATTCAAACAGATTTATTGAAAGTTAATGGCAATGTTATAATAATGTCGGTAAGTTTCATATGCAATAGTTGTTACACCTCATTAAACAGGTTGGTAAATGATCCATTGCTGTTTAATTAACATGCAATGACTGTGTTACTAAATCTTAAACTGTAAATTAAATCCTGATTTGAGACACTTAATTTTTAACTGTGATTGAAAACTTCTTTGGGCATGAATCTCCAGAGTCCCTTTTATTTCTCACTGTTTCTTCCTACCTTCCTTGTATCCCACAATATATGTTTGGAACTGAAAAGTAGGCTGCTCTTATTTTGTGTGGTTGAACTTTTTCTAAATGGAGAAAAGCATGCCTTTCTGGGAGGTGAACAAGTTTTGAAAGGAGAGTAATTTTTATTTCACATCTAGCTTTTTACAGATGGAAGATTACATTTAAAAAAAAAATTAGAAAAGGAAATAACTTAAAGCCTGCCAACATCGACTCATACTTGCATAGCAGAACATTGTGCAAGCTTGTCAAGCTTCATTCGGCTAATTCAGAACAAAACACCCATCTATTTACCCAAAGAAAAATCCATGATGCGGGTAGGTCTCCTCAAGCTTTATTGAACCAGCTCTATACAATGAGAAACTTGATATTAAGTAGGCAGGGGTGGTTTCTCTATATTTAATAAGGAGAATAAAATTCTGTCAAGGATTCTATGTATTTCAAAAACATACAGAGTTGAGCTCCTCTGTGGCATACGTCGGAGTTTGTGTGATAGTGGACCAAAGAATAGCAATACAATTTTGTTTTCCAGAAGCTATAACTTTTTTACATCTTCTTTTGTGTTTTTCAGGTGCATTTTAGTGTACAAAAAATGCCTGTGTTAGGATTTGTGTTTTGTGGAACTTGTCTCCATAGCTAGACTATGATATTTTTCAGTAATATCTTATCTTCATACAATTTTTAAAATCCCAAGATTGGAAAACACTGTTTTAATAATTTGAAATATTTTATATTACCTTGGCTCCATATGGCTATTTTCCCACAATTCTTTCAATAAAAATAATGCAAGAAGATGCATACGTTTTTACTTTAGAGTTTTAAAAATATTTTTGAAATATTGTCAATGAAGCTTTTTGGATATACTTGTATATGAGAATGCAGTCCTCTTCTGAATATTTGGATTAAGAAAAATAAAAGAAATTATTACAGAATGATAATTAGAACATTTTGTAGAGCAGCAGAGTAAAAACCTTTATTTATTTATTTATTTATTTATTTATTTATTTATTTATTTATTTTGAGACAGAGTCTTGCTCTGCCGCCCAGGCTGGAGTGCAATGGCGTGATCTCGGCTCACTGCAACTTTCGCCTCCCAGAATCAAGCGATTCTCCTGCCTCAGCCTCCCAAGTAGCTGGAATTACAGGCACCCACCACCACGCCCAGCTAATTTTTGTATTTTTGGTAAAGACAGGGTTTCACCATGTTAGACAGGCTAATCTTGAACTCCTGACCTCAGGTTATCCACCCGCCCCTCGGTCTCCCAAAGTGTTGGGATTATAGGGGTGAGCCACCCGCACCCTGCCAAAAAAGACTTTTTTTATACAATTTTTTAAACCTGGAAGTTAAAGTTTCTCCTGGATTCCTTTTTATTGAAAGTATTTGTGCACATTTGTTCATGCCGCTTAACACTTTTATATGGAAATCTTTGTGCATCCCCTCCTGTTGCCATGTCTCTCAGGTGGACATACCTGTCTTCAAAAATGAGCTGAAGGATTGCTTACTTTTTATAGCTTTTCCTGTTCATCTATAAGAAATTAGCATCTTCCTCTTTGGGACTTCTTGCTGTGAAGATGCTTGTGGCGACTTATGTATGTCATGTCTTTGGTTGCCTTTCCCTAATTGACTCTAGGCAATTTGCAGACACAGCCTATTTTCTATTCAGCTTGAATCATTAGCTCAAGTAGCGTGATGAACCCATAGTAAAGGCTCTGAATTTTTATTGAATATTTACTGCTCTGACACTACATGTAAACATTCAGAGAGATTACCATGACTACACTCTGCCTCCTTAACCACTGCGGAGAATGAGGGGGTGGGCACTATATCCATGTCTCCCTCCATCTTCTTAATTAAAACCTTCTCCCAGGAAAAGGCTGCCATTGGTCTTTTTACACTGCCATGATTCTGTAGGAGTCTCTGATACAAGGGATGTTTGACATCTCATCCATCATTGCAGGGCAGGATTTTCTTCAGGTGGGCTCTGAAATCATCCCACTTGTGCCAAGAAAGGTCATAACATTGTTGAAATTAATAAATATTTATGAATCATAATAGACTAAAATTTTGTATAAACTGAAATACATTACTTTATCAGAACATAAATAAAAGTGGTGTCATGAAACTACGAACCCCCCGAGGGTGTAATATTCAGGTAAGTATTTCCAAGGAAACGCCCTTCCATGTGCGAATTTCTCCAACATGGAGAAATTATTACTATAGAAATGTGTTAATTTGAGTTTTCAATCATTTCAGTTTAAAATAAAACTGGGAATGAAATTTAAAAGCATCATGTTTATGTAAAAGTATAATCAAATTGCATTTATAAATGCATTTGTTTACCTTCTGTATCCATCAATAGAAGAGAAGTTGCATGATAATTAGATTTCTCACTGTTGAAACCTGTGTGTCTAGAATAATGTGTGTTCAGTAGATACATGTGGAATTCATGAAGATTTGTTTCTTCTTTTTATGAATTCTACTTAAAGATAAGATGTATGTGACACTTTGCCTTTAAATAATATGTTCACGTTATTGCTTTTAATCCTACCGTGGCTCTGTATGATATGTAATTCAGTTTTAATTAATCCAGTTTTGAATATAGGGAAACATAAGTATTAAGAAAGTTGACTAAATTAACAAAGGCTATTGCTCACAGACTAGCAATAAAGCAATGTGCTCTTACTTTCAATTCAAGGTCATCTCTATCTTACCAAGAGACATAATTATAAAATTACTTAAATTTGTAAAAATATGATTGGCTTATTTCTAATATCCAAGTTATATAGCTTGGTGAAATTTTAGAGTTTAAACTTTAGCATAAAGTTAGTTTGAGTCTACATTTGAGAGACACCAAAAAACAAGATAAATTTGAAAGACAAAATAAATGTTTTCTATACCTGCTCCTTTCTGATCCCTTAATTTATATATAAACACACACATACACATATATGCACATATACATGAGTATCTATGAAGTGTACATATATATACACACACACACACATACACACATAAAATTTGTGTATTTTGTTAAATTCTATAGTTCATTAGCACTTCATTTTCTTTATAGCCATTTGTAAAGGGATTTACTGTACTTAAGGAAGGATGATGTTAATTATCTACTTTCAAAGAGACTTATTCATATTTACCAGTGTCTAGAGAGAATCCCACTGGACTTTCCAAGTGATTCTACTGGACCTCATGCTAAAATACAATTCCTTCATGCAAAATGGAAAACACCTGACAACCGAGTCTCCTGTATGTAAAGAAGAGAAATGCCAGGAAAGATTGATCAGCATGAAAGCAGAAGAAATTTTGTTAACCTGCTCCTCAGTGAAACTTGTAATAAAAGCAACAACAAACATTCAAAGTCTCTGGAAACAACCCTAAAGGAAACGTCCCTAAGGGGAAAAGAAAAGCAAATGAATAAATATCTACCTATGAAAATCAATGGAAATTTGTTAAGAAAGTGGGAGTTTATGATATTTGAACTAAGACTACTCCCTTTTTCCCTTAACCCAGCTCAGTTAAATAGAGACTCCTTTTGAGATTTTTTTTTTTTTTCAGCCAAGAACACAGGGCTTTCTCTCAGCTCTCAGTTGCAGGGCTTTCTTACTGGAAAGAGTAGAACTTCAATGTTACTCATCCTGCCCTCAGCTACTCTTGCTGAGGCTAAGTCCCAGACAAATGCAGCTGATAAATGGTGGTTCTCTTCTTCTCATCCACTCATAAAACGGGGACTCTGCCTTGGGTGTGGTGTGCTATAAATGTTGGGGAGCCTATTGCTTACCATGGAGTGGTTCTGCTCCAGGAAAGATAAGTCAAGAGGATCTCAGGTTACTGACCTTCTGTAATGAGTGCTCCACTCCTGCACTCGAGGTGTCACTGAGAGATGGGCTTGTCGTTTTCTTACTCGCAGTTTCAGGGCCTTGGCTCAACAATTTTGTCTGTGTGGAGAAAAGAAGGCCATAAAACCAACAGTTCCTAATATCTTTCTAAAAGCAATGAACTCATTTACAACAGAACTTGGAGAATTTCAAGTCTGTGGTGACTCTCAAGAACAAGAAAAGATGTGGTGAAAGGGAAATATCAGGAGGATTCTAGACTAAATAAAGATTTAGCTTAGATTATTGGCCAGTTAGTTTGCAGAAGAGAATTGAGGAATAAGACAGTGAAGAGGAGTCCATGTTGGTCAGAACAAATAGTGAATATAGACCTCAGAAACTAGTTCTTCAAGGAGTCACAGTTTGATTGCATTAATTTGTACAGCAATTTATATCCCTGGACCCTTGAAAACAATGATAGATCTATAGAGATTATTCAAGCAAAATAATACAGATTAAAAAATTGAAGACTGATAAACAGAACCTCAGAAAACTGTGAGACACCATTAAGCACACAAACCTCAGCATAATGGAAGTGAATTTAAAAAAATATAGAAAAGAATAGAAAATATATTTGAAGGAATAAAGGCTGAAAACTTCCCAAATTTATTTTACAGCAAATCACTCTACAAGCACAACAAGCTTCATAGGATGAATTCAAGGAGATCTACAAAAAAGATTTATACAATTGTAATAAGATTATACTAAAATACTGAAAGTCAAAGACAAGGAGAAAACCTTGAAATTGGCAAGAGAAATAGGACTCATCACTTATAACCCAATAAGATTAGCAGCTGGTGTCTCAGCAGCAATAATCCAGGCTATAAGGCAGTGGAATAGCATATACAAACTGTTTAAAAACAACAATAAAACTGCTTACCAAGAATTCTATATTCTCCCAAGTTAGCTTTCAAAAAGAAAGGTAAAATTAAGGTATACAGATGGGAAGAGGGGCCAAGATGGTTGAATAGAAACAGCTCTGGTTTGCAGCACCCAGCAAGACCAAGAGAGAAGGTGAGTGGCTTCTGCATTTTCAACTGAGGTACCCAGTTCATCTCACTGGAACTGGTTAGGCAGTGGGTGCAACCCACGGAGAGCTAGCAGAAGCAGCCAACAAACATGAAAAAAATCTCATCATCATTGATCATTAGAGAAATGCAAATCAAAACCATGAGATACCATTTCATGCCAGTCCGAATGGTGATTATTAAAAAGTAAGAGAAAAATCGATGTTGGCGAGAATGTGGAGAAATGGGAACTCTTTTTCACAGTGGGTGAGAACGTAAATTAGTTCAACCATTGTGGAAGTCGGTGTGGTGATTCCTCAAGGATCTACACCAGAAATACCATTTGACCTGCAATCCCGTTACTGGGTATATACCCAAAGGATTATAAATCATTCTAATATAAAGATATGTACACATGTATGTTTATTGCAGCACTACTTACAATGACAAAGACATGGAACCAACCCATATGCCCATCGGTGATAGACTGGATAAAGAAAATGTGGTACATATACACAACGAAATACCATGCAGCCATGAAAAAGAAGGAGCTCATGTTTTTTGCAGGGACATAGATGAAGCTGGAAGTCATCATCCTCAGCAAACTACCACAGGAGCAGAAAACCAAACACTGCATGTTCTCACTCATAAGTGGGAGTCGAACAATGAGAACACATGGACACAGGAAGGGAAATAATACACTCCAGGGCCTGTTGTGGGGTGGGGGGCAAGGGGAGGGAGAGCATTAGGACAAAGACCTAATGCATGCGGGGCTCAAAACCTAGATGACGGGTTGACAGGTGCAGCAAGCCACCATGGCACATATATACCTATGTAACAAACCTGCACCTTCTGCACATGTATCCCATAACTTAAAGTAAAATAAAAAAATAAAAGTAATAATGTGGCAAGTCATATTATGGAGATTGTAAGGTTTTAATTTAAAGTCGACAAGCAGAAAATTGAGGGTAAAAAGTTCAGTGGATTAAAACCTACAAAATACCATTCGATTTTAAAGACTTTTGTAGTTTTGGGTAGACACATTTTATTGAAATGGTGAAAGTAGAAAATAGATATTAAGAAGAAAATCCTACAGAAATTGATGTTAGTAAAATATTTTGCAATTTGCTTTAAAAAAAGGTATATAAATAGTCTATGACTTGTGATGATTCAATTTAACAATTTTAGGACTTTATGATGGTGTACAAATACACATTATGTAGAAACCATAGTTTGAGTACCCAGAGACCTTTCTTTGACTTTTAGCACAGTATTGAATTAATTAATGAGATGTTCAACACTACATTATAAAATAGGCTTTGCATTGGATGATTTGCCCAACTGTAGGCTAATGCAAGTGTTTTGCGCAGATCTGAGGTAGGTTAGGCCAAGTTTCAATGTTCAGTAAGTTAGGTGTATTAGATACATTTTTTACTTATGGTATTTTCAACATATGATGGGTTTATCAAAACACAATCCATCACAAATTAAGTAGCACCTGTAGTTTGAGAAGCATCTATATATGATAAATCCTAGAGAAACCATTGGAAAATACTTCAGAAATCTAGAGTGAAAAAATTGTTAAAATGGATCATAGACTTATATGGAAAATGTAAAATTATAAAACCACTAGAAGATATTATAGGATAATTTCTAGATGGCCGCAAGTCTGACAATGACTTTTTACATACAACACCAAAGTCATAATTTATGACAAAATCCCTGAGAAGCTGAACTCATTTAAAATTAAAATCCATTGCTCTGAAAAGGACAATGTCAAGAGAATGCTAAAACAAGCCATAGACTTGGAGAAACGTATGCAAAAGATACACCTGATAAAGGACTGTTACTCTAAATATATAAAAAACTCTTAAAATTCAACAACAAGGGGCCAGGCATGGTGACTCACCCCTGTAATCCCAGCACTTTGGGAGGCTGAGGCTGGAAGATTACGAGGTCAGGAGATCAAGACTATCCTGGCTAACACAGTGAAACCCTGTCTCTACTAAAAATACAAAAACAAAATTAGCCGGGCATGGTGGGGGGTGCCTACAGCCCCAGCTACTCGGGAGTCTGAGGCAGGAGAATGGCGTAAACCCGGGAGGAGAAGCTTGTAGTGAGCTGAGATCGCGCCACTGCACTCCAGCCTGGGCGACAGAGCGAGACTCCGTCTCAAAAAAAAAAAAAAAAAATCAACAACAAGAAAATCAACAATCTGACCAAAGACCTTAACAGACATCTCAGCAAATAAAATATGCAGATGTCAAATAAGCATTTTAAAAGGTGCTCCACATCATGTGTCATTAGGGAATTGCAAATTAAAGTGATAATGAGTTACCACAATGTACTTATTAGAATACCCAAAATTCAGAACATGGACAATACAAAATGCTGGCAAGGATGTGGAGCAATAGAGACACTTACTCATTACTGGTCGGAATCCAAAATGATACAGAACTTTGGAATACAGTTTGGCAGTTTCTTACCAAATTAAGCATACTCTTATCATATGATCCAACAATTGCATTTTTTGATACTTACCCAATTAAAATGAAAATGTATATCCACACAAAAATCTGCCCACGGATATTTATAGAAGCTTCATTCATAATTTCCAACACTTGAAAGCAACCAAAACGTTATTGAGTAGGTGAATGAGTAAATAAACAAACTCTGGTATATATATAGACAGTGGAATATTATTCATCACTATAAAGAAACAAACTATTCATTCATAAAAGGACATGCAGAAAACCTAAATGCATGTTGCTAAATGAAACAAGACATATGTATGATTCCAACCTTATAACTGTCTAAAAAATGAAAAACTATAGAGATAATAAAATGATCAGTGGTTGCCAGGGTTTGGAGTAGAGGGAGGAAGGAATAAATGGATGATGCACAGAGGACTTTTAGGGCAGTGAAAATATTCTGTATGATCCTATGATCAGAGACAGATGACATTTTAATTTTGTCCAAACTGATAGAATATACAATACCAAGAATTAACTCTAATGTAAATTATTAACTCTGAATAATAATAATGTGTCAATGTTGCTTCATCAGTTGTAACCAATATACCACTATGGTGCAGGATGACAATAGTAGGTGAGGCTGTGGGTGAGTGAGGTTAGAAGATACATAAAAATGCTCTGTACTTTCCACTCAATTTTGTTATGAAACTAAAACTCCTCTAAAAATTACAGCCTACTAAAAATCATTAAAGAAATTAAAGTACTAAATGATATGCATTACAAAAGTAAAATTTCTTCTCTAAATTCCCTACTGAAACATATTAAGTGCCAAATATATGCATGACATTATGCTCTGTGTTAGAGACTCAAAGTTGAAGTACACATGAATTTTATCTGCAAGATACTCAAATTCTTTTTAGCTAGATAAAACTTATACACACATAACATTTATTCCAGGTTATGCAATTGTGACTAGTCTCAAACTCCTGTACTCAAATGATCCTCCTGCCTTGGCCTCCCAAAGTTCTGGGATTTATGGGCATGAGCCATCATGCCTGACCCAAGAAACACATTTTCTTTCTGGAAAAGCTCATTGGAGGAGGGGACATTATTATTGGTCTTTGAAAGAAGGAAAGGCTCAGAAATATATAAATGGTGAAAGTTTTCCAGGTAGAAGAAGTTGCAAAAGTAAAAGCCTGGGGTTTAGATAGTGGAGATTTGATAACATAGCAAACCAAAATTAAGGATTCAGTACAGAGAGAAAGCCTCAAGACGTAAAACCCAGAGGGGCATGCTGGAACAGGCAGGCACCTGAGCGTGTGAGGGAGTGATGAGAGGCTAAGCCCAGGAGGAATACTCCTTTGTCTGAGACAAAAAGAAAATGAACAAATACTCATTTAAAACAAAAAGCTGAAAGAATATAAATCAGATAATTTTCTATAATTTATTACAACATCCTCGACAAAATCAGCACATTCTAGGTATAGTTTAAAGCTTAAAATCAACAGTATGTGCAAGAAATAATGTGACAAATATTAAATTAGAGACTAATGAAAAATACAGAGCTGTCATGAACAGGTGAACCGATTGTGCTGCAAAACGGTGACCAGATGAGGACACAAGTGGGGGACAGGGGGTGCTGGCAGAGTCTGTCAACTCCAAAGCCACCTTTCTCTAATTCACAACACACACAAAAAATGCCAAATGGGTGAGTAGTGGTTCTAAAAAAAAATCCAAAATTAAATTGATGTTTGCATTTTATTAAAAATAATTACACTCTTAAGTGAACATAGAACAGTCAACTTAAGAGAAATAAGTGCCTTAAGGCTAAATATAAGGGACCAGAAACTTTAAAAGGGCCTCACATCCACTCCATCAGCTCTGGACCTCGAGCACAATAAGCCATTGCAGAATCACAGTGTCTAAACTTCGTGTGGAAGAAGCAGTAACTTTACACAAGTATGATTTCTTTCCATCTTGTTATGTTGGAAATAGTCCCAAAGCTAGGGAACAGTCTACATAATTTGCCAATATATTTACTATGTGGATTTAATTGCATAAAATTTCACTTTAGCCAAATGGATTTTCTGAATCATAACTTAGTTTGGACTTCCTATCTTAAAAACGTAGCTAGCAATTTCTGAAATTCTTAATGACTTGTCTGGTAGTCAAATTGTAAATAAAAGAAATGTCTCCAGATGCTCAGGTATGTGGGGAAATTGCTCCTTTCACGGAGCAACTCAAGTTGTTGAAAAGTAAAAGGCAATATTCTATTTATACTGGCATAATTTCAGTACTCAGTGCAACTCTCAGCCATCCAGTATATAATGCTTAGGAATTAGAGAACAGCACAATCCATCTTACCCCAGTTCACTGGGGGATACAGAAATAGAATGTAAATATGAGGGAATAAAAACAAGAATAAGTTGCTGTTTGTACTTCCCTCTGTGTAACTATTAAATATCAAACTATATACAATGTACTGTTTCACTCCTGACTTTTAGATTTCCCATTCTAATAATGCTTAAGTATTTTTAAATAAGTATAACCTCAATAGCATTTTGGAAGGCTGCATAAATTATGCTTTCCTGACTCTGCCTGGGCTACTTTGGTGGTGGCTATACAACGTTCCTGAAGCAGAAAATTAACCAAGTAATATGGGTCATGTAGAACAGCATGGAGTACCAAATGATCCCATCGCACTGATTTTCAACGGGTGCCAATTAACAGAAATAAATGCAGTTTTTAGTTTGAAATTATTTATGTATTGCATATGAAAACAATTGATCTGATTCAATCCATTTTGTTTTTCTCGTGACTGCTATCCTGTATAAATAGATTTATCATTTCTGTCTGTTGATGAAAAAACAAGCTTATGCTGTCCTTGTAACCTACATCTTTTCAGTAATAATTTCTGGGCTGCCATATGTACAGGAACAGGAGGCTTGGCCTATTTAAATCAGTTTCTCAAATAAATGCATAATATAAAATCCCAAGTATTCTTATCTTTAGAAATCGATATTTCTTTGAAAATACGAGTTTTTTTCTGCATCCAATTAGCCATTATGAAAAATAAGATTTTATGGACTGTGGCTTCCCTAATTCTCACAATAGTTCTAGAAACATAGTTCCTTTCTTTTATCTACACTGCTTCCAGAAAGTTTTTAAGAAGAACTCAATAAATATGCAGTTTTCTTTACTTTTCCACTTTTTTTTACCTATCTCTAAGTCTTTCCATAATTACAAGCACACATAAACTGTCCACTCTTTAACACTAAACTGATTCATTTCATTTTCTTAAACCTAGTATCACTTTAAGTTCGTGGTTTTTCAACAAAAATAACAATAATCTTTCTTATAACGCAAGGTATTTCTTGTAAAAAAATCAATGTGGTTGCAAATAAAATATTAAATGCTGCAATACTGTCCCATTCTCCTTTCCCTTGTCCGAAATCACTCTTCTGGCTGCAAAGCTGTCAGCCACAGCATGACATCTGCTAAAAAATGAGTTCAACTCAGAATCTTGTCAGGTGTAGCCCATGTTTTCTGTTCTCTAATTTTCTAAAAACAACAAACAAACCCAGAGCATAGGAAGGTACTTAGATGGCTTCTAGGGAAGCTGTCATTTCCACTGTAGCTTTGTTCTTTACTGCAGATAGAGGCTGATACTAAAAATTGCTGGAAGAACAGAGAAAAATAGAATAGCGTCAGCAGCATGTTGATAAATGTCAAATGAAGGAAGAAGATATAAGACCATAAAGCAAATACAGGGGGCTGATACAGAATGAGAAGATATTTGAATATGTTAGTGAATATTCAGAGCTAAGAAAAGGGTATGAATAGGGTAATGTATAAAAATGTTTCATTAAATGAGAATTACACTTGATCATGTCTAGCGCACTCTGGTTATAGCATTTCTAAATATTTGCCTAAAATATTTTATGTAGTCTACTGAGATAATGAAGACACAGTGAAAATATGTGTGTGAGTGTATGTGTGAGTCTCTCATTCCCTATATGAACTATGAATGGGAAAAATATATATAAAGCGTTGAATAATTTATAAGTGTATATTTCTGACAAAATACTTGAGCACATATATACAAATATATGCACAAGGAATCTCATGACAATATTGTCAGTGGTATGAAAAAAAATGAGTGTGTGCGTGTCTATGTATGTGAGTATGTATGTGCATGAGAGAGAGAAGGAGAAAGGATTACATAATATCATAAATGGAAAACTGTGCAGCAATTAAAATAAATAAATTAGGTTACGATTTAGAAATATCTTAATTGCATATTGTTAAATAAAATAGCAAGCTACAGAACAATATGAAGAGTCCAATCCCAATTTGTAAAAACATCAAAATAAAATTGTAGTTGAACATATAAGATTTATATTTATATGCACAGAAAAATAATTTTAAAGGATAATAAATATAGAACTATTAAGGACAAAGAAAAGGCACAGAAGGACTTACCCAGCTTACTATATGCACATATATGTTACACAAACATGTTTTCTTGTTTAATTTAGACAAAAAAAAATTAAAAGTGCATGCAGCATTCTCAGAATAAGTGCTTTGTTGAATAGCTTGGAAGTGAGAAGAATGTCAGACTTCCTAATAGTCTCTTTCATTTATATTTCAGTACCTCCGGCCATTTTTAAAGGGTAATAAATACATGGAGTTGATGGCTATAGTGACTTATTTATTCTTTTCTCTTTGCTTTGAAGCCAAGAAATATTTGTGCTCCCTTTTTCACATGACTCTCCTCTGCCCACCCTGTTTCCACATAGTCTGTTATTAAAACAACTCGGAATCACGTAATAAAACCCTCAACAGTTGTCTCTTGACTTTCAACTCCATGATTAAAAGGAGACTGAAATTATAGTTTAGAGGACTATCCAAAGTATATACACATGTCATAGTTAGTTCAGATGTTATGCAGAGTGCAGCAAAGTGTAGCTCCAAAGAAGACGGAATAAGCAAATGTTAAGTAAATTAGTTTAATCCAAGCAGATAAGAAAAAGGAATGTATTTAATTTATACTGAAGAAGCAGTCACTTGGTAGGAGGGGAAAAGACGGTTTAGAGTATAACTGTAGAAAACTGGTTTCTGGGCACGGTGGCTCACGCCTGTAATCCCAGCACTTTGGGAGGCTGAGATGGGTGGATCACCTGAGGTCAGGAGTTCAAGACCAGCCTGGTCTACATGGTGAAACCTCATCTCTACTAAAAACACAAAAATTAGCTCGGCATGGTGGTGGGCACCTGTTATCCCAGCTACTTGGGAGGCTGAGGGAGGAGAATCACTTGAACCTGGGAGGTAGAGGTTGCAGTGAGCTGATATTGCACCACTGCACTCCAGCTTGTGCAATAGAGTGAGACTGTCTCAAAAAAAAAAAAAAAAAAAAAAAAGAAAAAAAGAAAAGAAAAGAAAAAAAAGAAAATTGGTTTCTGGACATCTTTAGAAACTCATAAATATTGTATACTTTTTTCTCCCCGAAATTTCCTAAATAACAAAAAGTGCAGCCATCAACAGTGCACAAGGATGTGGAACAATAATGAATGCTAGCTACTATTGTTAAGTTAGATTAAATTTGGCCTGTAACTCCCTCTGTACTTAATAAACTTTAACCTAACTTAATGTGTAAACAAATTGCTAGTTAACCTGAGAATATTTTCTTATAACAAGTAATTTAATTTTGGCCAATTGCAGCAGCCGAGTTTTCAACCAATCATAGGTTGCAAACTGATTGGACATGTCCAAATTATGTGAATGCAAACATTAGCCAATCAGGCTATTTCTGTATGTCACATCATTTTCTGTCTATAAAAGCCTGCCCATGTTTCTGGGTGAAGCTCTCTGAAGCTTTACTGCTTCAGGATACTGCCCAATTCATGAATTGTTTCTTTGTTCTAATAAACTCTGCTAAATTCAATTTATTGAAAATTTTTCTTTTAAGATATTGGCATCAAAAATGGGTTTCAACATAGATCCTCAAGGACCCCCAGGAGCTCTGAGTGAGCAAACAAAGGTACTCAAGAGGGTCCCTTGTGCCTATTGCTCTCTTGCAGCAAATTCTCACTGTGGACAAGTTTTCTCTTTGATTTCAGCTCCATGGATTTGTGTTTTGAGCTGACTGATTTTGTTTAAGCATTTTTTTACTGGACTGGTTCAGGATTGAATTGGATTCTATAATTCACCAGACTGGATCTTGTTAGAGGCCTCAGGTAGCCACTTTTTGAAAATGGTTCATCCAAATCTAAGAAATCTGTGACCTTACTTAATGGGACACCTGGTAACTTAAAAGAAATATATTCAAAGAGATTTATTCTGAGCTAAATGTGAGGACCATGACCCATAACACAGCCTCAGGAGGACCTGAAAACATATGTCCAAGGTGATTCAGTTACAGCTTGAGTTTTTACATTTTCGGGAGACAGAAGTTACAGGCAGACATCAATCAATACATGTGAATTATACATTGGTTCAGTCTGGAAAGGTAAGACAATGACACAGGAGCTTACAGGTCACAGATGGATTCAAAGATTTTCTGATTTGCAATTGGCTGAAAGTTAAGAATTTAACCCTGAAGACTTGGAAAGAGTAGAAAGGAGTATCTGGGTTAAAATAAGGGGTTGTGGAGACCAAGATTCTTATTATGTTGACAAAGTCTGGTAGGTGGCTGCCCTTAGAGGCAATAGATGGGAAATGCTTCCTATTCAGTCCTTTAAAAGATACTAGACTCAGCTGATCTCTTCAGGATCAGAAGAACACCTACATAAAGAAGGAGATTCTCATCCAAATGTAAATTTCCCCCACAGGAGGCAGCTTTACAGGGTCATTTCAAATAGGTCAAAGAAATGTATCTTGGAGTAAAATATTTTTATTTATTTGAGAGCCTGCTGTCATTTTGTGATGTTTCTTTTTTTGTGTTTTGTTTTTGAACTTTTATTTTAATTTCAGGGTAGAAGTGTAGGTTTGTTACACAGGTAAACTTGTGTCATGAGGGTTTGTTGTACAGGTTGTCTCATCACCCAGGTATTAAGCCTAGTACCCGTTAGTTATTCTTCCTGATCCAGGTATTAAGCCTAGCACCCATTAATTATTTTTCCTGATCTCTCCCCACTCCTGCCCTTCACCCTCTGAAAGTCTCTAGTGTGTATTGTTCCAGTCAATGTGTTCATGTGTTCTTATCATTTAGCTCCTACTTATGAGAACATGCAGTATTTAGTTTTCTGTTCCTGTGTTAGTTTGCTAAGGATAATGGCCTTCAGCTCCATCCATGTACTTGCAAAAGACATGATCTCGTTCTGTTCTTTTTTATGGCTACATAGTATTCCATGGCATATATGTACCACATTTTCTTTATCCAGTCTATCAATGATGGGCATTTAGGTTGATTCCATGTCTTTGTTATTAGGTTACCAGTTAACCTTATGTGTTAATACAAAAATTGTGGGCCTAGAATCTGTATATTTTTTAAAAAATGATTTAGTCTTACTAAGAACAACTTAAATTTACAGTGGCCACAGTGGGGAATTTTTAACCTAGATAAATCTGTTTATTTGTGAAGTGCATTAAGAAAGAAAATATCAAAAATGCCACAAAATCAATTGAATGAATTCTTTAGTTGGTACACATAGACATCTAAAAGATTGAATAAAACCAAGATTTCCTCTTAAAAAAGTTTCTAAGAGAAGGCAAATTAAAAATCTTAAAAGTATTTATTCATAAATATCAGTCAAAATCTTTAGCCATGTGGGCAGGAAATTTTGTTCCATTGGCCAGAAAAACAAGTGGAATCCAAATAGTCTTTAATAAATAATTGAACATGGGTTAATTATACCTGGTGCAGGAATACAATTTTAGAATGAGATCTATAAGATCTTTTTCTGTCTATATGTTTGTATGCATGATATATATGTGTAACATTTATCTCCTTAAAATATCACAAATTAGATTGTAAAATATCTGCATTTACATGGCTTTAATAAAAATAAGTACTCATGTAAATGAAGCATTCTCTTAGAACAAAAGATGACCTAACTCGAATGCTTTTCAAGTTCATATAAATTCAGTAATCTTTGGAAAATAAGAATATTGTTGATTTGATTAAACATACGTATCTCCAGAGTTTTCAGTATTAAATATCATGCAGATGCATGGCATTTTCTACTTAAGTTCAATGGTAAAATAAGCTTAAATTATCTCTATATTACAAAATTGGAAACTGGAAAAGTAACTTAAGATTATAGATAGCTGTTTAAAGTCTCATCTTTACACGCAATCCAAGCATAAATGTTGAAATAACTTAGTTAAATAGATGTAAACAAGATAAAATTCCCATGCAAAAGATGTTCTTCCTATACCAGAAGGTTTTAACATTCTTTTCATTAGAATGGAAAGATGAGGCTCAGGGAAATCTATACAAACAAAAATCTAATTCTCAGGCCTATCCACAAAAAAACAAAAAGCCTGAGTATAAAGATAAAACTGTGATTCCTTTACAGTTTCTTATTAAAGGGATACTAAATATATTTGGTGGTATTAGTAAACATGTCCTGTCCCACACTGACAAATTGTACAATGAGGAAGCACACACTTCTGTAAATTATGATTCACAGATTTACCAATTGACAGATTGTTGGTGTCACAGACAGTTCACAATTGCTGTCTTCTTAGTGTTCACTGAAAATTAAGGTCGCTAAGAATTAAATATTCTAATTAATATATGTAACTAAAATTGTTAGAAATAATGAGAAGCAACTCTGTATGCAAGCATACAAAGAACGTAAGATCTGCTTTTGTTAAGAAAATGCTATGAAGACGTGAAGGTGTTGTATTTTTCTTAAGAAAAAAAAGTGTATTTTGTCCTAAAGAAGAATGAGTTGGTGCTCCACAATGAGAAGAGAAAAAGTAGAGGACAAAAAGTAAATGAAAGACAAAGTTGTAGAAGATTTTTCATAGATAAATCTTGTGAAAGACATTTTGTTTGATCAAGCTAGCTAAGATTAGAAGGGAATTGTTTGTAAGATTTGTTTTCTAAAAGTAGAGAATTAATATCAAAAGTATACTACTGCAAAATTAGAATTTGGTCCTCTGTTAAAATAAAAAAGTTTTCTTAAAGTATTAGTATATTCTTAATTTGAAATCATGAAAGATTTTTCTTTACCTTTTAGATAATTGGCCTGGGAAACCAAAATTTTTTTTGTTACTGAGATACTTTTCTGTGCTTCATGTTGTCTTTTTTAAGTTTTGATTGTATAAGAAAATGAAGTCATCTCTACTAAAAGAGCTAAAGTTTTTCTACAATGATGGAACATTCTACTATTGCTCACAGCTGCCTGTGATGCTATTTGATCAAGTGTTTTCAACCTTTTGCATTATTTATTTATTTATTTATTTATTTTTTGAGAGGGAGTCTCACTGTTGCCCTGGCTGGAGTGCAGTGGCACGATTTCGTCTCACTGCAAGCTCCACCTCCCGGGTTCATGCCATTCTCCTGCCTCAGCCTCCTGAGTAGTTGGGACTACAGGCACCCAACACCACGCCCGGATAATTTTTTGTATTTTTAGTAGAGATGGAGTTTCATCGTGAGAGCCGGGATGGTCTCAATCTCCTGACCTCGTGATCCGCCAACCTCGGCCTCTCAAAGTGCTGGGATTACAGGCGTGAGCCACCACGCCTGGCCTACCTTTTGCATTTTTAACAAACTTTCCAAAATTAAATTCTAAATTAAATCTTTTAATTGACCCTGAATTAACTTCGGAATTTTCCAGATGGCCCTTGGAACATCTCAAAAGTATACCTCTATTTATAAGAGGAGAAATATTTACTAATTCCGTTTATTTGATACATTAAATTATATGCACACTCTTTGAGTGTTTGGTACACTAAAATTTCAGACTTCACCACTATTTAATTAAGTAAGAAAAAGTGATATGGAAAACATTGTTAAATAAGTACTGCTAAAACCTTCTTTGAGTTGTATTTTTAAGAATGTGGGATGTGTCATTACTACCTGTTTCATAAATTATATAAAATACTTATAAATCTATTAGTCCTGGTATAGTACTATCGGTGATAATTCTAGTTATTATCTTAAAATGATATTCTCAGATTATTAACAGTTACAAACCATATGTTTTTGTCAATTGCATCATTATTTTAATGAACTCTCATCAGATCTTTAACCATGGCCATTTAAGTCTTGTAATTCATAGACAGTTAATTGTTTACTCTGGTACTTCCCCAAACAACTATAAGCTGAAAGTGTTTTACCTTTAAGGGGATTCATGGAAAAGACTCTCACAAGTACAGGTTTGTGATAAATGTGAGATCATACCATCAGACTAGGTAAGAATCCCCAGAACTTTAAAGAAGAAACTTACTGGTTCATAGAGCTTCTAACATAATATTCAGCAGAGCAAGAATTAATTAAATACTGAGGAAATTATTTGGCAGATTTTCGTGCTGTGTCACCCAGTATTAAAATTTTTAAGAATTGCAATTACAATGAATTCCATAAGATTGATCCAAGTCAAGTTACCTATAATAGCCTATATTAATAACAGTGCAATGCATCTGATCTGTAAAAACAAATTTTGTGTCTGAAATCATGTAAATTCAGTGTTAATCATGGACTCATAGAGAGGCTGGACTGCTGTTTGGTCCTTCCTGAGTCCTTAAAGCTTACATTATTAAAACCTATCACTCCAGGATTCACCACAAAAGAGATACGATAATTCACATTATGAAAAAATATTGGTGAAGTTACTATTCTAAAATCACTAAAATGGTTTATGACCAATGTTTGGTTTGTCAAATCCATAATTTTTGTAAGAAAAATAAAAACATCAGGTGATACATTTCCAGCATCTGCTCAATCATTTGAACATCTGCAGATGGATTTCATTCAACTGTCACCTTTACTGTATATTTTCTGGGTATATAAAAGCTTTCTCATGCATGAAGGTCAATACTATAACAGTAGCTATAATAAACAGTTGTTAGAAAATGTGTTTAACTTATGGGACATTCATGAAGAAATCTCCAGCGATAGAGGTACTTGTTTCACTGGACAAGTTGTAAACCAGTTAAATAAGGTATTACAAATGCAGTGGCATTTTACAAAGCTAATTGAACCAATTGGATTGCCTCGGTCAAAGGTATTAGCAATTGACGGCAACCAAACTTACTCCCGCTGCAAAGCATAGATTGACCCCTTATGAAATAGTTACTTCAAAGCCTATGCCTTTAGTAATACAACCTCACATAATTCTCACTCACAAATTTTGACATGATTCAATAGTGTAAGGCTTTATTGCATTACACCAAAGCATAATTTCACCAGGTGAAATAAATCCTTTGTAACTCACCAATTAACGACAACCAAATCTTTCATCATCTAGAACCTGGAGACTGGATCTTTTGGAAAAAGCACACCAGGGAAAGACAGCCCTTGAATTCCACTGGAAGTGACCATAACAAATTCTTCTCTGCAGCAAAATTTCAAGGCATCAAGTCTTGGATCCATATCTCTCAACTCTAAAGGGCCGCTCCAGACTCCTGAAACTCTACACCTGTTAGAGATCTTAAGATAAAGTTGACCAGGGAAATTTTCCCCAGAAGCAGATGGCATTCAAGATGTGAACAGCTTTCCCAAGATTATGTATCAAAGCTGCTTTGCTGTCACGAAAGCCTTACCTGTTTTATTTACTTTTCCCTTATTTTCTGTTGTTTGAATCTGATATAATTTGGCTCTGTGTCCCCACCCAAATCTCATCTTGATAGACGGTGGACTTTTAAGTTAATGTTGAAATGAGTTAAGACTTTGGGGGACTGTTTGGAAGGCATGATTGGTTTTGAAATGTGAGGCATGAGATTTGGCAGGGACTAGGGGTGGAATGATATGGTTTGGTTCTGTGTCCCCACCCAAATCTCATCTTAAATTGTGCTCTCATGATTCCAATGTGTTGTAGAAGAGACCCAGCAGGAGATAATCCAATCCTGGGGCTGATTTCCTCATACTGCTCTCCTGGCGGTGAGTAAATCTCACAAGCTCTGACGGTTTTATCAGGAGTTTCTGTCTTTGCATCTTCCTCATTCTCTCTTTGCCTGTTGCCATCCATGCAAGATGGGACCTGCTCCTCTTTGCCTTCTGCCACGATTGTGAGCCTTCCCCAGCCACATGGAACTGTAAGTCCAATTAAACGTTTCTTTGTAAATTGCCCAGTCTCACGTATGTGGTTATCAGCAGTGTGAAAATGTATTATTACAGAGTCCCTTCCTTTTTCTTACAAAAAAAAAATCCATGGGAAAGTAGTCTGCAGATTGCTGTAGCAAAGGCTTATGCTCTAGCAAGAATCCACGGAAATTATTGGCTCATGGACTATTGATCAAAAATCAGAAAACAACTCTACTAATGCCAATGTGTCCCTGTATTCCTAATATGAGTCATCCTGAAACTACAAAGAAGAATGGAAAGTTATTCTTGATATTCTAGACATTACTACTATTTGCTTTCCTACAGGTAATGGAAATAATGCCCTGACTTTTCCAATCAATAACTTAATTGCTACCAAATATAGAAAATCTATCCAAGTGATGCCTATAAAAAGTATATTGTACTTCTAGGCATTGTTCACTCAAGGCCTTGGTACTACTTAAGTGGCTAGAATATATGTTCGTATGATGTTACTCTATTAAATCCAGTAAGCTCCCTTTCCACTAAATGTGGTTATGAACCTTCACAACATGCTTTATAAAAGAACCACAAAAAAGTAAATCTTTCCCTGGACCTTTCTGAAGAGTTATGCAGACTTATAGGCAAACAAATGTAACTGACCCCTGCTCAAACACCATTTGATAGCCTTCTTTTCCATATCTGAGGGCCAATATGGAGTCTGTAGAGAAATTTCTACTCTACTCTACCTCCTTCTTTATACAGATTTTACTATTTGGCCTGGCTCTGTCCTGCCTTCTGAATAGCTTTCACTAAAAGTTCCCAATAAGACCTCTCATAATCAGAGGCCAAAGTGGTCGTTGACTGAAATTAGTATCAACCTAAAAATATATGAAGATATGTTAGGTTCCACTGAAGAAAAGTTCTAGTGACATTCTTGGGGACCCAGTCTTAGTGTTAGAGAGGCTTGTTGTAGGAAATTTAAAGCGAATTTGTAAAATGGGAAAAGTATTGGATTTTGTAGTCAATCAGACCTACCAAGGGCTCAGATGGATAGAAGCCACTCTCCAAAATGTGGTTGAGAATATTTATGTTCAACAAAAACACATAATGCTTTAGAGCACCCCTGTTCCCATGTCAGGGGCTCGCGTGGTGTGGTGCTGAAGAAAATGAAATGTCGCACTTACATTTCCCCTGATTTTATTACCACAGAAAGCTTAATTAGAAAGGTGGCTGTTACTCCTAGTTCTCTAGGCACTGCCATTAAGTACATTAAAGAAATTTCTCAGAAGGAAGAAACATATAATGTGTTTACAGGAGCAGCTAATAGTTGGTTTGAAGGCATCCCAAATGGTGGATGGCAAGCTTGACTATTCCAAGGTTTTCTTTTCCCTACAACCCACCCAAGATTTTCTAATCTTTATTTATTTGTTTATTTACTTATTTATCTATTTGTAGTGAGTCTCCAAGTTACTATGACTTGTATTACTAGGTTAAATACAAAAATGAATACGTAAGTCAATGGCCTTACTCAAACTGTGGTCCTTAATTGCCATCGTATCCGGAACAAAGACTATGACTCATTGGACTGCTGAACTATTTTTGTTTCCTAAATTTTGAACTGTTTGATTTTGGTCAGTTTGGTTTGCAGATAGTTCTGTTAAGGAGTACACTTCCATTTCGTGGTATTGTCCTCCTGATAGCCATCATAATAGTTTCTCTGATGTGTCATATCCTCTTAAGAGTTTTAAGTGCTTGTGTGCAGCCTTCCTTTGTACACCAAGTGATCTCATTACGGTAAACATAAAACATGAAAAAGCACTAAAAAGTCATCCAACTAATTTGACATTGTTAATTAAGACATCTGCATTGAGACCAAGTAATCTATTATGATGATGACAGAAAGGGTGTCAGTCCTCAAAATTGAAAGGCTAACTGAAAGTGGGAAATTGTTAAATTAAATTAAATTAGATTTGATCTAAGGCATTTCTTTTAACATCACACGGAGGAAAAATATTTAGACAAAGTTTGGCTTTGTTAAAAAGCACATTATATGAAAGGGTATCTGAGGCAGGTTTACCAAACTTTTAAACACACATTGGTTTTGACTTATGTGTCATAGCAGCTATTGTTTGTTGTTTCTTTTTTTTTAATAAGTGTACATAGAGTTTTCCTAAAGCATCCACCTGACACTTTCAAATGTGTTTTGCAACTTTATTCATGTGCTTGGCAGATTCTGTGCAGGAATGACTTAACTCGTCATGCATTTGACATTCCATTCCATATTGTTATATGATTACAGGAAACAAATGAGTATCCTCTCCACTATTTTCAGTGTTTTTATTCAAAAAAACATTAAGATGCTCACAGTGATAGCACAGATTTACCTATACTGTGGTTCAAATCATGGATAGCAAATATTTGTTTACAACCTCTCCCTTCACTACCAGTACTTCAATTTGAAACATTATTATCATTACTAGAAATGTTGGAATAACCACCTGATTCATCACTTTACATCCAGGCACTCCTGGATCCAGCATATCCTACATCTTTCACTGTCGTATTAACTTTACTTTTGCCCAGTTTTGACAGTTTTGAAAAGAACTTCATGTTTCCTTCTTCCCTACTGAATCTGCCATTTGAAACTTTTCACTACAAACACTTAATTGATTGTTCCTGTCTTATCTCTGTTCTCCCCTTTGCAACTTCTTATTCTGTGTTTTCTTCTCAACATGCCCTACACTTTCCTTTCGATTTTATTCATTTATTTATGTTGAGATGCAGTTTCACTCTTGTTGCCCAGGCTGGAGTGCAATGGCATGATCTCAGCTCACTGCAACTTCTGCCTCCCAGGTTCAAGAGATTCTCCTGCCTCAGCCTCCCAAATAGTTGGGACTAGAGGCACCTTGCCCAGATAATTTTGTGTTCTTAGTAGAGACGGGGTTTCATCATGTTGCTCAGGCTGGTCTCGAACTCCTGACCTCAGGTTATCCACCCACCTTGGCCTCCCAAAGTCCTGGGATTACAGGCATGAGCCACTGCGTCCAGCCTCTATTTTCTTGCCATCACACTCGGCCTCTATTGTCTTGATTTTGCATCTTTCACCTGAAATCCAGACTGTCTTTTCCTACACTTGCCTTTTGAAGTTTAACCAACTCTTAATTTGTGCTTGACTGACACCAGGTCTGAGAGTTTCAAAATGGAGTAAGACACTGAATTGAGTTTAAATCTTCCATTTTTACAGGTCTCAGATGGGAATAAAGTATCTACATTTCAGAGCAGTTGGAGAAGAGTGCCTAAAACATAGTCATTGATGGTTGCCTAGTTTTTCCACCAGGAACCATTAAATGATGCATTTAAACATTTTATTTTATTACTGTTATGCTTTATTTCTCATTGCTCCTCAATATAGGTTTCTAATGGATAGGGAAATAAGAGCAGATTCTGTTTGTTTAATGTGCTTTTTTGTTGTTGTTGTTTTGTTTTGTTGTTTTTTGTTTTTTGTTTTTGAGACAGAGCCTCGCTCTGTCGCCTAGGCTGGAGCGCAGTGGCACTGTGTTGGCTCCCTGCAACATCCGCCCCCTGCGTTCAAGTGATTCTCCTGCCTCAGCCTCCTGAGTAGCTGGGTTTACAGGTGCCCACCACCACGCTTGGCTAATTTTTAAAATATTTTTGGTAGAGACAGGGTTTCACCATGTTGGCCAGGTTGGTCTTGAACTCCTGACCTCAGGTGATCCGCCCACCTCAGCCTCCCAAAGTGCTGGGATTACAGGCATGAGCCATTGTGCCTGGCCTTGTATACATATTTTAAAACATCATGTTGTACAAAACGGCCCTACCTAGGTAATAAGGCTGGTGTGGAGTAGACATTACAAGCAGAAGAAAAAGAAAAAGAAAAAGGCATGCAGGCATGAATTAGTTGGTAAATGCAAAGGAACTTCAAATAATTCACACTAAGGATAAGCTAACAACATGGTGCTTAGTAAGGCCATAGAGTTAGGCACTGGCCTGGAAATAAAAGTCTTTGGAACTTGAGAAGGTAGCTTGAAGCTTATCTTGTATGTAAAACACTGAAGAGCTTTTGGTGTGATCTGATTTGAATTTAAGAATAATTTACATAGAAGTACAGAGGATGGAAAAAAAGAAAGAAAGCTGCACAGCTGGAAACTTGCAATTATTTATATAAAATCATCATCACTAATATTTCCATAACATTAAGTATATACCGGGCAATTTCTAAGTGATTTACCTATTAAATAATTTACAAGAGGAGGATATGAAACAGATATGTACATATGTAAATGAAAATATGTTTCCCATATAATATGGTCATATTGGAGAAATTCAACAAGTGGAAAATGTTGCCTCCCAAGAGAATAATGAATGGGGCACATTACCATGATAAAATCAATCAAGCTGAGAGAGAATCCTTGGCTCACCTGGACCAACATGAATGGATAGCTGCTCATAGGACCAGGAGTGTCCTGACCCTTCTCTGGGAGGGCCTCGATTTCTGATGATATTCCAATTTCAGTTCCAGTTCACAGGTATATTTACAAAAAAGTAAAGAAAGAAAGAAAAAACACATGTTTCCTTAAGGTAATCTAAGCAAAACTCCAGTTATAGTCAAAATATTATATTTTGCCTCTTCTGAGTAAATCTACATATTATTTCCCTCATGTTTTACGTGTTGATCTTCTCATTGAACCTTTAAAGAGTGTTTTTATTTTCATCATTTCCCAGTTCTCAGGAACACTCTAAGTTATCTCTTCCAAGAAATGAAAGGTATAGAAATATATCACTTGGATCTGTATAGGAGATTTTATACATCAATGTGTTATACAATATTTTCTTAGAAAGACAAGGACTCTCGTGATATTTAAAATTGTATAAAAATGCAGAAATACATTTTATATATCTGATTTAATGAAAAATAAACTTTCTTGGGTGATGGTAGTAATGATGAAAGGGGAAATTACAAGTTAATGAGATCCAAGCAGATTTTTCTGGTAACTTTTTTTGATCACTGAGTAAAATTGAAAATCTGTAGAGAAGGGACAAATTGCACGTATCAACAATGTCAAATGTTTTGCATTTCTATGAATGTTGACAATTTTAAATATCTTTTCAGCAAGAGCGGTGCAGAAACACTGAGAGCCACTTCTAAAAAACAGTTTTAGAGGCTGGAAGTTTCTTCAGCAGCATTTTCTAAGTATGCCAATTCTTAGGCCACATGCTACTTTATTTTTCTATGAGATTTAATTATGCTAAATAAATATTCCTGAAAAAAATTTATTCTTCTTGAGTCAAGTCACTTATTGCTTTATTTTTCTACTTACCTTCCAAAATAATTTTTGAAGATTCAGTCTCCATCTTTTCCTCACCTCTTTACTCTCTCTCATTTCAGATACCATCTCACTAACAGGCTTCATGGTCACTTCTGTTTGTATCAGTCAAAGTATGCTAAGTTATGCTGTGGAAACAAACAGCTCAAAGTTATAGTGGTCTGTAACAACATAGTTGTGTTGCTTTTTGTTTGTTTGTTTGTTGTTTGTTTTTTGAGACGGAGTCTCTCTTTGTTGCCAGGCTGGAGTGCAGTGGCACCATCTTGGCTCACTGCAACCTCCACCTCCCGGGTTCAAGTGATTCTCCTGCTTCAGACTCCCAAGTAGCTGGGATTACAGGTGCCCACCACCACGCCTAGCTAATTTTTATATTTTTAGTAAAGACAGGATTTCATCATGTTGGCCAGGATGGTCTCGATCTCCTGATCTCATGATCCACTCACCTAGGCCTTCCAAAGTGCTGGGATTACAGGCATGAGCCACCATGCCTGGCCAACGACATCGTTTTATTCCCCTCAGAGTCCTTAGCCAGGAAGAATCCACAGCAGTGGCCATTGTTGTGACACTGGGAGTGGAGTAAGGTGGGGCAGGAAGAGGTTAAGGACTCTGTTCCATGCAATTGTTTATGCTCTACAATTCAAACCTATGCCATGGGGAATATTGCTGGTTGATGTGGAGGAGCAAATGAGCTGTGACCAGGTAGAACATGGCTCTCAAAGCACATCCCCAAAATGACACCTTACTTCAGCTCAAGTTGCATTGCCTATAACAAGTTAGGTGGCCAAGCCTATTCTCAACTAGGAGTAGAAGTATGATACTTCCCAGAAACTACGTAACACAATTTACCCACGTTTCAATGACACTCAAACTTCTATTTCTATTTTAATCCTTTTTTTTCAGCCCCAGTCCTGCCTTTCCCATTCTCAACTGGACACTTCCATTTTAATATTATATGAGTGCCTCAAACATTTATCATATCAGAACAAAAATTCATAATCTCCTTCCAAAGCCAACTGGTCTCCAACGTCCATAGACATAATTTCAGAATAATGTTAAACTCCTTGACCATTTCCCATGTAATCACTCCTGTAAACCCTGTTGATTATGCTTTTGAAAGTTTTCTTATACTTAAACCTTTATTTTGATTTTCCCCCAATTTACTTCGTTCAGACTTCCTATCTGGTCTATTCTACGCTTAATAGTATACAATGCAGGTAAGTCGAAATAAGTTTTGACTGTGTCATTTTCTTTGCTCAGAAGCCTTTAGCATCTCCCATTGTTTAAAAAATACTATTTAAACTCTTCGATCTATAATTTAAGACTGCCTAAGGGTTACTACCCAATTTATCTTCCCTCAGTTCCATATATTCATAGTTTGTTCCATTCCAGTTAGAAAAGTCCTCACCCTCTGAACACAAAACACAATTCATATTTTCATATTGTTGTCTATTACTCGTTCTTCTGTAATTTATACATTTTTTATTCTTCAGAGAGAGTTCTGTACATAGACGTTTCTCAATACCTGGCTAAGAGGAAGAAAAATAACACTATGTTGTTTTATGTGAGTATCATCAACTGCCTGACATTTTACAAGACACTTTTAAAACATCATCTTATGTATTCCTTACTTGAGTTTTATGAGATGACTACAATTATCTTCATTTTGTGCATGAGGAAAACCGCAGCTTTAAATAAAAGATGGTAAGAAATAAGGGCCAGAATCAAAATATGGTTGATTCAAAGCCAGTTTGTACTTTTATATTTAATATTTGGAACTGTGTTGGATGCACATTCATCTAGTAAGTCTATAACTTTACCCCAATGTCTTCTTCGAGTTGAGAATTTTTCTAGGTATAGAGTAAACTGATTATATCACATTGTGCTGATTGCCTTAAATTAAATTAGCTTCAGAGACGAATAGGGAGGTGGTTCTCAAACTCCTTACCTTAAATGTATGTTCCTCCTTAGGTCTATTGTAAGCCTCTAAATGTAGTGTTTGCCAATCTATGTCACAGCGTTCACCTATCAAACATGGTGACAACCTCATAAAATTAAGACATCCTGTAATCTGCTTCTAACATTCGATGTTTGTAAAGATTCCCAGTAATTAAAGATTATTTGAACTAAATAATCTTTTAAAAATCAGTAAAAATTCCTCATAGTGTCTAATATAAACAATATAGAGAAATATATATCATACATTGAGATGTTTATATGAGATATATTACTAAATACCAATATAAAAAACCAAGAATTTCTTTCAATAATTTCGTATACCCCCAAATATATACATTTTAGTTGCATTGAAAAATATTCAAATAATAATTCAGCTGTGATTCACTCTTTTTCGTCTCTCAGCTCCTAAAAGTGAATTTCCACTGGAAAAAGCCAGAGTTGTGTAAGGTACCAAGAAAAATTTTTCCAGATTTTACTATTCTGGGAAGGAAGATTAGTGTGGAAGAGACCTAAAGGCAAATCTGCTCATATTAACCCATAAATACACAAAATACCAAATACAAAAGGTTCAGAAAGTTCTATTTCTAGAATATATATGGTTGGTTAATTCGCAAGTTAAGTATCCCTTAAAGATTTTGTGATTTTATTGGGCTGACTTCACTGAGAAAGGTAAACATTGCTACTTTGCTTTAGGTATTAAACAATCAGAGCTCACTCAGGGGCATTCTTTTTTTAAATCAAAGTCATTTTATTATTGGTAATCAATAATCAACAATCTCAAATATCCAGTCTTCTATCCAAAGATAATGTAAAATTGATTGTGACCTTCTATTTGAGAATTCTTTTACCTATGGCTGAAATATTCAGTCATAAGGTACTTCTTGAATTATGAATAAGCTTTAGAATCTTAGTCTAAATCAAGAAAACTTTTATGAAAGAAAATCAATGCTGAGTACATATCTGAAATATGCAAATGTCAGTCTTTATTAATGTAATTTGTAATAACAGCTAAACAGAATAAAAAACAAACATTTTAATTGGGATTCTCTATTAATAAAATAACCTGTGCACTTCAGCACCTAATTGGCATAGTCTTCTTTATGTGTTTAATGAGTAAACTGCCTAGAGCAGAAGGAACAGGTGATAAAGAAATTATTTTAATAGCAGTAGAAAGAAATGAAGAAAAAAGAAAGACCCATCTAAAGAGTGAACTATTAGTAAAAATTGGGCCTTGCTCAGTTTTATGACTGTAATATCTCTTTTAAATGTTTCACCGCCCCTCAGGAATGATTGGAGTGCTTTTAGCTTATTTTAAAAGCCTACACATAACTATGACATCACCTATTTCCTTAACTTCCTATCTTTGTGGCATCATCTAATGAACACACCTCAGAAAAGATAGCTTCCTTGTGCTTGGATTTGGAGGAAGTATCTTGGGAGAGACCAAAGGGAACTGTTCTTTCTGATTTTTGATGACTTGGAGTAAGTTCTATTTTATATATTAACAAAATGGACATAATATTAACAAAAATGGCCATAAAAATAGACTAGGTTGTCTACAACAAAATGATCAGTAACATAATTTTCCATAGTGAATTCAAAGCAAATGCAAATAGTACAATATTTTACTTATGAAGCAGTTGTCCAAGTATCCTACTGTGATTTCTGTAGGTATGTAATTAATATATTTAGTGCTGGATATCAGAAAGAGAGAGAGAAAGAGAATTTGATGATTCAGAGTTGTGATTTAGGCACCTAATACAGTTGTCATTCCTTATTTGTGATTTTACTTTCTGTGGTTTCAGTTACCACAGTCAACTGCAGTTCAAAAATATTAAATGGGAAATTCCAGAAACAAACAATTCATAAGTTTTAAATTACACAGTCTTCTGAGTCATGTGACAAAATCTTATGCTGTCCTGCTCCATCCCGCCTGTCTTGAATCACTTCCTTGTCCAGTGGGTTCAATCTGCCTATGCTTCCCAGTACTTATTCACATAGTAACCATCTCAGTTATCAGATTGACTATGACAGTATTGCGGTGCTTGTGTTCAAGTAACCCTTACTTTACTTAATAAAAAGTGCAAGAGTAGTGATGTGGGCATATTGTTATAATTATTCCGTTTGATTATTAGTTATTGAAGTTAATCTCTTACTGTGCCTAAACTATATATTAAACTTTATGATAGTTATGTACATATTTAAAAAAAAAAACAGAGTATATGTAGGGTTTGGCAATACCTGCTGCTTCAGACTTCCACAAGAAATCTTGAAACCTATCCCCCACAGATAAAAGGAGGCTCCTCTATTCCTCTGGCTCTGTTCAAGAGCCAAAACAAGTTGCACTATAAGATATCATTTTAACCTTCCATGTGTTAACTATCCATGGGAAATTCTAGACTTGCCAGAAAAAGACTGGATGGACCAACCTGTCAATAGGCAGAATGAAGCCATTTTAATGTCAGTCACCCTGGTGAGAGGAATCTGGAATCTGAAAATTGATCAACAATTGTAATGTAGTTTTCAGTGTGTGCTTAATTTACCATAAACACTAAAACCACTTTAAAAAGAGGGTGCTGGAGTATGAGAAAGGGATGCAGGCAGAGGCTGACTGAAAGAGTTAAGAAGAGACAAAGAGAAATCAGAGAGAGGCAAAGCGATGTATGTTAAACACGTATGAGCTCCACACCTGTGTAAATTTGTGAGGGTTCTAGGAAGTTATGAAGTTAAAATTCTCCTCAGTCTTGCCCCAAAGCAAAAGAAAATTGCTTCAGCAACTATCCCCCAAGTGCATAAGGAATCTTTTTATAAATAGGTCCTTTGTGATTTGTATTAATCACCACGTATGAAAGCTTTCAGTCTGAAAAGTAAATTTCAAGGTGTTGAAGCAACTTCGGTATGGAGCGTATTGCTTTTGGAGGAAAGCTGTCATTCTTCTGCGGGTGCCGTCAAGTACAAGTTGTCAATATGAATAAAAGACTACGGGCCACTTATAAGAGGGAGCGTGAGGGTAAATGATGAGGGAACTTGGGGTTAAATCGCTGGGAGCCCTATTTTTTTAATTAGAAATTCCATCTAGTAGTTTCTACCCCGCAGGGATTCTGAGGTCAAATCCAGAGGAATGTGTTTACAAAATGGCTGAAATTTGTAGGGTCAGGTTCAAATCAACATCAATAATTAAAAAAAAAACAAACCAGTTTGACTTGTGTTATTAACTGTGTTCTAAAAGTTGACATCTCATGAGAATTTCTCACTCTCAAAGTTTTCCTCTGCCCTCTTACTTTGCTATTTAAAGAGTGGTTAACACATCACTGAAAAAGACAACTGTGTTAGAAACCCGCATGACTATACTTGTTAATGGGGAATAAGGTGTTTGGTCTGTGGTGGAATGTGCCACTCAGACACACATGATCCAAATGAAGCCAGTGGAGCCATCTCAGTTCATAACTTTCACACCACACTGTGTTTTTCTTTAGGTTCTCTTAATTCAAAGTCTGTGATCTTTGGAAATGGTTTTGTTTTCCCATGGTCTTAGTTGGGCTTCCTAGAGAGCAGTGGCTAGCAACCACTCTCTTTCCCAGCCTCATTTGAACTCTTAACAACAATCCTCTTGTAATGATGCCAGTTCAAGGGTAGGATTAGGATATTTGTCCAGGAGATCTGGAATTTCTCAGTTTCACTTTCTGAATTTAAGAAGGGTAAATTTGCTCCTGAGTTTTAGAGAAGATATTTTAATTCTCCTGTTGACCTTATGTTCAGATCCTTGAAGACAGCAAGGTAATTTTTTAAGTGCTGAAATATAGTATTATTTCATATGAAGATTCATATATATATACACATATATATCTGGATTTACTTTTCAACTCTCATCAATTCAACTTGGTCAAGATAATAACATTTCATATTCAAAGCTGTGTATCTGCTATGGGAACTCAGAAATTAAAGATTCACCAACCAAATGACCAAATGACTCTAGCAACCAAACTCACAGCAGGCAATATTTTCTAAACAATGGGATATATACGGTGGAATGAATGATTAGCATCTACAGTGATAATAGAGTTCTCTGAGCAGTTTGAAAACATACTATGGCAAGCCACGCAAGAGAAGATGAAATACCACGTCAACCTGGAACCTCTCCATATGGGTTCATGAATAACAGGATCACCTACACACAGAAAACACTGCCACAATTTCACAGTATTCATCATCCAGGAAATCTATGCACTTAATCTGAAGAACATGTATTGATGATTAGCACCAACAAATACGTCTCTATCCTCATAGACGTAAGAGCAAATTTGGCCCTTTTTCATTTGAGCACTATTTTCTACCATTTCAGTTCTCATCAGTGGAATAACAAGTGATAATGATAATTCCATGGCTCATGGTTATTATAAATTTTGTATAGCTAGTAAAATATCAAGTTCTGTTCAATGCGATTTTAGAGAAAAATATAAGTATTTCCTCTGTTCATTACTTCTTTAACATGTGAAAATTAATGATTGAAAATAATAGCTGAGTATGATGTGAGCATTATGTTGTGAGAATGTTTAAATCAACTGTTTAAATAATGCATATAACATGTACACTCCACCCTGATAGAAAAAACCATAACCCAAACCAGTTGTGTGTATGTGTGCATGTATATATTCTCTTTTCATCAGTGTATTGACTCTATCAACTTACCAATGTCATATAAATGAATAGTTACTTTTTACTTGTTTTGGAAAATGAACCGTGAGATTCAATTAACTTTGAAGTAATCTTTACATATATCAAAATATATATGTAACGTGTATTAATTCCATGTTCAAGGAAATTATTCTATATCACAATACTTTATGTTTACATCAACCTTAATTTCTGGACTTTATCCAAAAGAGAAATCACATACATTTCTCACATATTTTAGTCAGAAATGAATGTTCCTATGTCACAGCATGACCATAGCTAGTAGCTGTTTTCCTTTTGCTTATACAATTCATAAAATAGATTTATCTGCTACTTATGTAATACATATATATAACGTAATTGAAAAAAGTATTTGAAAAAAATGTGTGTGCTTTCCAAATTTTAAAGTCTGTACTTTACTTTCAATGATCTACTTGATTAAAATTACATGTGTGTGCATACATGTGAGGAGAAGGCTGTGTGTGGGGGGGTGTATGTGGACCTATGCGTTTTTGGCATACAGTGTCATGAGAGTCTGCTGATGCATACTGTCACTTTTGCATTGGAATTTGTAATAGATCTCAGGAAAAGCAGTGCTGCCAGATGCCTGGTTTGGAAAATTGGCCTAAAAAAGATACTGATTTTTAAGAATGCAACCAAATAATTAAAAACAAACAAGTAAACTTTATTTTTCTTTTTTACAAACTACTTTTTACAAACTATCTTGTTATTCATGCTTGTAGTTTTCTTGCCTTAAAAGTATTGGCACTGTGTTAAAATATTAAACCACATATTTGACAAATATTAAATGCATATAAAATTAAGTAATGTGGAAGAATTATGTGTCATTAAATCAGAACTATATATTTATTAAAACTGAATGTTAATATTTATTTTAAGCTTTCTTGCAGCCAGGGTAAACATCATAACATATGAGAAAAAATGACAACAATAACATTTAAAACATGTTAAAGGCACATATCTATTTATGTTTTTACATGGCAAAACACTGTAAACCTCATTTAATATCTAGTTAAAATTAAACATTTTTCTAATCATCAAACTTATTTCTGTACTAAATCAAGGAGGAATTTGTTTTTTTTATCATGTTATAGGTTGTTGAATAGTCTATTCTGCAAACAACTAACATTTGCAGAATATATGGAAACCACTCTTCATCAGATGGTCTTTAAATTATTACGGCACGAAATGAAAACACAAGCAAAACCTTTCCTTGTTAAATCTATATGAAATATTTATAATGATGAGCACTTTAAGCACTTAAGCCTAACAAATATAATCTCAATACAAAACACACAGTGACTAAGAAGAAGGGATTTTAGCTTCATAGTATAAACACTTATGTATCAATTTTAGTTCTGCAGTTTGATTTTTTCATGGTCATTTATATTCTACAAATTTGTTTGCTGCTAGAAGTTGTATAACAATGAATGGCTATTTGAAGTAAATATGAGGATGTATGTAGGTTACATGGCACACTGGGTACATTTAATTTATGTGAATGATACATTCCTCCTAATTAGGAAGGACAATTTTTACTATAGTAATTATAACACGTTGATCTTTTAAAATGATTTGTGACCTAAGCACTTTTATATACATTATTTAATTTGTAAACTTCAGAAGTATTATAATGTACATATTATTTTCATTTCTATCAACTTATTGAGATATAATTCACATACAACATTTACCCATTTTAAGTGTAGCATTGGGTGAATTTTGGTGAATTTATGCAGTTGTGTAACACCACTTTAATAAAACTTCAGGATAATTTTAATCATTCTGAAGACTTCCCTTGAGTTCAGTTGAAGTCAATGTCCTCCAACTTCTAGTCTCAGGCAACCACTGATATGCTTTAATAAGTATACTTTTGCAGTTTCTAATTAGATATGGTGCTAAGTAAAGATAGAGCTTCCTTGTCTTATTTTTTCCCCTGCATATTTTCAATTGCTGTAGCACTATTTGTTGAAAACACTATATCTTATTGAATTACTTTAGCATTTAATTGAAAATCAATTGTCATTACATAAGTAGGTCTACATGCTATTGTGATCCAATGAGCTATGTTTCTAAGTTTATGCTAACATCAGACTATCTTAATAACTGTACTTTCATTGTAAACCTTGAAAACAAGTAGTGTAAGTTTTCTAAACTTCTCTTCATTTTTCAAAATCGTTTTTGTTTTTCAGATCGTATGCCTTTTAACATAAATTTTTGAATCAGCTTGTGAATTTCTTACCAAAAAAATGGCTATCATAATTTTGATTTAGATTGCACCGAATCTATAGATTAATGTGGGGAGAACTGCATAGGCATTGTATGTTGGGGTCTGCGTGTTTCCTAAACTAAAAAATGAACACACAAGACAACACAGGACAAGACAAACATGGCGGCCGCCCTGAGCAGGATGCTCTGCTTTATTTTATATATGCGTGTGGACTTGTACTACGTCACAAGACACAAGTTGTTTTTATGTCAAGAGTTGTTTTTCTGACCTTTCCCTAACTTTCTGAGTTCTCAAGATGCTTAAACATTAACCAGTTCCCAGAGTCTGCTGTTTGCGGCTGACTCTTTTGTTCTTCCTGTTTGCAGAGAAGAAACGTCCTGCTTTGTTTGCAAGAGCAGGACTTATCCGGAACATCTCGTTTGCGAGCACGTAGTCCTCTACAATTGTATGTCTTTGTTTATTTAGAATTTTTTCATTTTCCTTTCCAGTGGTTTGTATTTTCCATATCTTGCAGATAATTTGTTGAAACATTTACAAGTTTTTGCTATTTTAAGTGGATTTGCAGTTTGATTTAATGTTCTAATTGTTCACTGTTTATACCTCCCCCACTCCCCCACCCCCAACACAATTGGCTTTTGTTATTTGTCCTTATGCCCTGAAGTCTTGGTAAATCCACAGATTAATTCTACGATAATTTTTTTCTTACAATTCTTTAGTATATTATAGGGATGTAAACATGATTTATTAACAATGTTTTCTAGGTTCCATATTTGATGCTTTGACATCTAGGACTTTGCTGACCTGGGAGAGACTGCCTCCAGCAGAGTTGACTGATTCCTTGTCGCTTGCCTGTGAACATGCCTTTCCTATGCATACTAACCAACTGAAGGCACTTACTCTCATTACCTCTTTATTAGGCTTTTACACTTTAGGCCACTATTTCACTGCCCTAATCATCCCCAGGAGTAGGCTTAGACAAATAGGGACAGACCCCATACAGAGGCAAGAGCTCTCTAAAATTGTTCAGACTAACCAATCCTAAATCTATGTAGCCTGCTTATCTTGCCCTGTTCATTCCTTCCAAAAAAAAAAAAATCATAAAAAAACCTCTTGACTACAGTCCCCTTTGCTTGCAGCCTGTGATCAGCATTGGTGTTACTTCCCATGGCCTTCTGTATCCTGTTTTTGGGAACTGTGAGCAATAAACTGTATTTCAGTGGAAACTGTCACCTAATCTGACAGTCTCACCATACCTAAGTACAAATGAAATCTACATATTAAAACACAGGGTCATGTTGTCTACAGATGAAATAGTTGCACTTCTTCCTTTCCAATGTCTTTTATTTTTTTTCTGCCTCATTTCAATATAGTTTTAAATGTTAACTGTTGAGAATACACAACCATGCCTTTTTCTTAATACAAAATAGAAAGCATTGAGTAGGATGCAAGTTCTAATTTTTGTGGTGGTTTATAAATATTGTTAATGACATTTATAAAGTTTCTTTTCATGTAAAGTTTGCTGAGAATTTTTATCATGAATGGAAGTTAAATTTTGTCAAATTCTTCTGTATTTATTAAAATGATCACATATTTTTCTTTAGTTTTTTAGTTATATTGGTTGAATTTTTAGATTGTTACACCAACCTTGCACTTTCCTGGTAAAATTCATTTTACGATGTGATATATGTATTGCTTTTATAGATTGCTGTGTCTCATTTGACAAGTTTTGTTAACTTCTTGGTATGTATGTTTATGAATATTATTGGTCTGTAGTTTTCTATCCTTCCAATGTATTTTTAAAACATTAATAATAATAATATTAGTTTTGCAAAATAAGTTAGGGGATGCTCCCATTGCTCCTGTTATCTGAATTACTTTGTGTGTGTGAGTGTGCGCACGTGTGTGTGTGGATCTTCTTTTTTTTTTTTCTGTTCTTCCCCAAATACATGACAGAATCACCAGCATTGACGTATAATTCTGGAGTTAGATTTACAGGAAAGCTTCTAATTATAAACTTAACTTTAAAAATTTATGTAGAGTTATTCAAGTTTAAATTTATTCCTGGATTTATTTTGATACAATCCTCTTTTTACAGATTTTCTTTATTCCATCTAGGTTGTCAAATATGTAATCATAAATTTGTTGATAACATTTTCTTATTATTTTCAGTGTTCATATAATCTGTTCTGATGCTTCATTTTTTCTGATATTAGTAATGTTTCTTCTTTTATTTATTTATTTTATTATTTTTTGAACTTTATTTCTTTTTTAAAAATTTATATATATTTTTTCTTCCAATTTTATTTTAGTTTTAGAGGCTACATGTAGAGTTTTGTTACATGGATAAATTCTGTGTTGCAGGGGTGTGGTGCACAACTTACTTTGTCACCCAGGTAGTGAACATAGTACCCCATAGTTTTGCAATCCTTGCCTTCCTCCCGTTCTCCACCCTTAAGAAGGCTCCAGTGTCTATTGTTCCTTTCTTTGTGTCCATGTGTACTCAAGGTTTAGCTTCCCCTTGTAAGTGAGAACATGCAATATTTCGTTTTCTGTTTGTGAGTTAATTCACTCAGGATAATGGCCCCAATCCATCTATGTTGCTGCAAAGGACATAATTTCATTCTTTTTTCATGGCTGTGTCGTATTCTATGGTGTATATGTACCACATTTTCTTTATCCAATCTACTATTGATGGGCAACCTAAGTGCTTATCTAGGTTAATTCCATGTCTTTGCTAGTGTGAACTGTGCTGAGATGAACATCCAAAGTGTATGTGTCTTTATGGTAGAATGATTGATATTCCTTTGGGTATATACTCAGTAATAAAATTCTGTTTTAAGTTTTTTGAGAAATCTCTGAATTACTTTCCTCAGTGGCTGAACTAATATACATTCCCATCAGCAGTGTACAAGCATTCCCTTTTCTCTGCAATTTCTCCCGCATCTGTTGCTTTTGACTTTTTAATAATAGCCATTCTGCTTGGTCTGAGATGGTATCTCATTTTGATTTTGATTTGCATTTCGCTAATGATTGCTGAAGGGGTGGCCTGCCCCTCCACACCTGTGGGCGTTTCTCGTTAGGTGGAACGAGAGACTTGAGAAAAGAAATGAGACACAGAGACAAAGTATAGAGAAAGAAAAAGTGTGCCCAAGGGACCGGTGCTCAGCATACAGAGGACCCAGGCCGGCACCCAGTCTCTGAGTTCCCTCAGTATTTATTGATCATTATCTTTACTATATTAGAAAAAGGGAATTGGCAGGATAATAGGATCATGGTAGGGAGAAGGTCAGCAGTGAGACATATGAATAAAGATCTCTGTGACATGAATAAGTTTAAGGAAAAGTGCTGTGCCTTGATATGCATATGCAAACATCTCCACAAATCTTTTTAGTGCATAAAGAGCAGCATTGCCGATAGCAGAACCACCTTCAGCCCTAAGGCGGTTTTCTCCTTTCTCAGTAAACAGAACATACAATCGGATTTTACACCGAGATATTCCATTGCCCACGGACAGGCAGGAGACAGATGCTTTTCTCTATCTCAACTGCCAAGAGGCCTTCTTTCCTCTTATACTAGTCCTCCTCAGCACAGACCCTTCACGGGTGTCAGGCTGGGGGACGATCAAGTCTTTCCCTTCCCACGAGGCCGTATTTCAGACTATCACATGGGGAGAAACCTTGGACAATACCTAGCTTTCGTAGGCAGAGGTCCCTGCGACCTTTGGCAGTGTACGTGTCCCTGGGTGCTTGAGATTAAGAGAATGGTGATGACTTTTCACAAGCATACTGCCTTCAGGCGCTTGTTTAACAAAGCACACCCTGCATAGCCCACAACCCGTTAAACCTTGAGTCACCACAGCACATGTCTCTTGCTAAAACAAGGTTGGGGGTAGGGTCACAGATTAACAGCATCTCAAATACAGAACAAAATGGAGTCTCTTATGTCTACTTCTTTCTATATAGACACAGTAACAGTCTGATCTCTCTTTCTTTTCCCCACAGTTGGTGATGTTGAGCTTTTTTTCATATGCTAGTTGGCTGCGTTTTTATCTTCTTTTGAGAATAATCTGTTCCTGTCCATTGCCAGTTCTTTAATGGGGTTGTTTTTTGCTTGTTGAATTGTTTAAGTTCCTAATAGATTCTAGATATTAGACCTTTGTTGGATGCATAGTTTGTGGCTATCTTCTCCCATTATGTAGGTTGTCTATTTACTCCCTTGATAGTTTATTTTGCTGTGCAGAAACCCTTTAATTTAATTACATCCCACTTGTCAATTTCTGTTTTCGTTGCAATTGCTTTTGGAGATTTTTTCATGAAATCTTTGCCAGTGCCTATGTCCAGAATGGTATTTCTTTGGTTTCCTTCTAAAGTTTTTATAGTTTTAGGCTTTACATTTAAGTCCTAAATCCATCTTGAATTAATTTTTATGTATGGTTAAAGGAAGGAGTCTAACTTCAATGTGCTGCATATGACTAACCAGTTATCCTATTATTGAATAGACAGTCCCTTCTTCATTACCTGTTATTGTTGAGTTTGTCAAAGATCAGATGGTTGTAAGTTTGCAGCTTTATTTCTGGGTGCTCTAACCCTCTCCATTCGTCTATATGTCTGTTTTAGAAGTCCAATGTGCTACTCATTATGCCACAGAGCCACATCTTTAATCTCTGATCAATCTTTTTCAAGATTTACTAATTCATTTAGTTATTGGTTATTGATTTTATATTAATTTTCTGATTTATATTTAATTAACTTCTTGCCCTTTTCTATTTTATATTTTACCCTATACTTACTCTAGGTTTAATTTGTTCTTTTTCAAATTCTTAAGGTTTGATCACAGCTTATTGAATTTTTTGACCTTTCTTTTTATTAGCATATTAACTTAAATTACACATTTTCTTTTCAACATTACTTTAGCTGCACCCTCACAATATTTATTTGTTGAATGTTTTTATTATCATGTAAGTCAAAGATACCTTGTGATTTCTTCTTTTCCCTGGAATATGTAAAAGTGTGTCATTTTTCCCCCAACGTTTGGAGCTTTCCTAGCATTTTTTGTTACTGATTTCTTATTAATTTTGGTTAGAAAATAGTTTCCCCATAATTCTAATCCTTTTATATTTATTAAGAAATTGTTATGAAACACCATAAGGTCATTTTTTAAAAACTCATCTCAGTCAGGCATGGTAGCTCATGCCTATAATCCCAGCACTTTGAGGGGCCAAGGCAGGTGGATCACCTGAGGTCAAGAGTTCAAGATCAGCCTGGCCAGCATGGCAAAACTCTGTCTCTACTAAAAATACAAAAATTACCTGGATATGGTGGCATGCACCTGTGATCCCAGCTACTAGGGAGGTTGAGGCAAGGGACTCATCTGAACCTAGGAGGCATAGGTTGCAGTGAGCCAAAATCATGACACTGCACTCCAGCCTGAGCGACAGAGCGAGAAAAAAAAAAAATATCTACCAAAAAAATACAAATAAAACAAATTAGTCAAGCACAGGGTTGCATTCCTATAGTCCTAGCTACTTGAGTGCCTGAGGTCTGAGGTGGGAGGATTGCATGAGCCCAGGATTTGAGGCTGAAGTGAGCTATGATTGAGCCACGGGAATCCAGCCTGAGTGACAGAAAAAGACTCCGTCTAAGAAAAATCAAAAGAAAGAAAAATATGTAGGTTATCATTTCTAGATGTGGGTATCATTGAAACCAAGTAGAAAGGGACATTAAATCAAGGTAGGTGGTAGCACTATTCAAATATACTAAGTCTCCTTATTTTTGGTTTAGTTCTGTCAATTGCTGAAAAATTTTAAAATATCCACCTACGGCTGTGGAATTAACCAATGTCTCCCATTGATTCTTTTTATTTGTAATTCCTGTATTTGAAGCTCTGTGATTAGTAACTTATATGTTTGTGATTATTATGTCTTCCTTGCCAATTTAACTTTTTTATCAATATAAAATGATCTCCTATCTCCAAAAATATATTTTGCTTTAAAGTCTGTTTAATCTGATATTAATAGAGTTACTTCAGTCTTCTTACGATTACTGTTTGCATAGTATAACTTTTTGTTTTCGTGAATTTCGGTCTAGTTTATGTCTTAATATTTAAAGTAGCATTCCTACAAATAGCATATATTTACTTCTTCCCTTTTGTCTGTGTGTGTGTGTGTGTCTGTGTTATTTTCTAATCCATTTTGACAACCCCACATTCTAATTAAAGTGTTTTTCCAATAACCATGTAATATATTTGATTGAGTGCAGCTCCACTCTTTTATTATTTGTTTTCTATCCTGCCTCCCATTTCTGTTCTGGTGCTGTTCTCTTTCTCTTTTCTTATTTGACATTTCCTTTAGAACATAATTTTAATTTTTCTATCAACTTTTAAAACTCAGCTTATTTTATAATATTGTATAGTGTACGCTAGGGATTAAAATATGCCTTGTATCTTTTCATGTAAAATATATAAAACTTGTATATGTGTAGGTTCACAGCCCACATTATTTATGCTTTAATGGATATATGTACTGCTAATAAGTAAATTATTAATCCAATCAATGATCTCATTTATGTAGTTTATATAATATCTCATTTTTTGTTTGCTAATGTCAAGATCGGCTCTTTTTTAACTTATGGTTTTCAACAATTTAATAGTGATGTGCTGAGGCACAGATTTTTTTGTATTTTTTTCATCTGCTCATTGTTAAGAATATTCTATGTGGAAACTTCTGACTTAAATCAAATTTAGAGAATTCTCAGACATTAATTATTTGTTTTTCTTCTGGTCTATTTCCTCATTTATTTTCCTTTTAGAGCTCTAATAACATGTATGTTAGACCACTTGATATTTTCTCCAAGGTCCCTGAGGCTCTCTTAATCATTTATAACCTTTATTATTCTGTGTTCTTCACATCAGATAATGTCTTTCAATTTATCTCCTAGTTCACTGATTCATCTACTATTTACATTGAACTGTTAAGTCCATCTAGTAATATATTTTGTATATTTATTTTACAAGAATTTCCACTTAGTTTTTTATATTACATTATCTGTATTTCTCCACTGAGATTTCCTATATTTTCATTCATGGAAGCACATTTTGCTTCACTTCACTGAGGGGAGCTATAAGAGCCACTTTAAAACTCTTATCTGCTAGTTCCAACAACTGGGCCATTTCAAAGTCAGTTTACACAAATGAGAAACGTAAACTCTTGTTTCGTGGGTAGAAGCTCATCTCAAACCCAGTCCTTTGTAATGAGTTTACCTGATTTGAGTCTGTTCCAGGTAAGAAGAGCTCAGGGGTCAATAACGGAATATGTGATCACCTCTCTGGTTCCTTCCCTCCAGGAACTCCAGTCCCTTCAGTAGCCGTAGCTTCCCTGGGTTCATTTTTCTGATTTCCTACATCACGACACTGCAGTTATTCTACCAACAGCAGTAGACTCTCTGCTTGTGCTATAATCACAAGACTGGGAGTTTTCTTTGTACAAATCCCCTTCTCCAGTGTCTACACTCCTCGCCAGTCTGCCTTCTTCTGATCGTTGTCCAGTGTGGCTGTTTTTACTATTATGTCTAGGTTTTATGATTGGTTTATTTGCGCAGAGGAGGGGGGGTATTCTGATAGCAAGTGAGTACTCAGTTGCCAAAACATGATTCCCATTTTTTATCTGAGGAAACTTATATTAAATGAATTAAATACATTTGTGTAGTTAACAAGACATAGCATTGGAGCTGATTCCAGCTCCTTAATACTATGATAATGTTGTAACACTGTTCATTTTCATCTAAGAATATACATTTTAAACCAAATGTATGTTTATTGATTTCATAAAAATTACCAGTAACAGTAAGAGCCTGTAATAAATTCTATGGTTACTGATTTAATGAACACACCATTTGTTTAAGAATATAAGTGTTACTAGAGCAGTCAGAACTTAACACTTCCAGATTATCAATATGTTCACTGCAACAAACACACATAAATATCAAGAGAAAACATAATGCAGTTGTGCTCAGCAACAATTATTATATTTATTTAATAGATATGGTAATAACAGTGAAGCCTATAAATATATCCTAATCTATAACTACTAATTTTAAAAAACAAAGAAAACACTTGCTATATCAGAGATAGACCTTGCAATTATTAACACTGAGCCATATTTTCACAGCTAGCTGAATCAGCGCAACTTAGTAACCTTCATGTTGGTAAGAAATTAATTTGATGTAGGTATAGCTTAGGTATCTAGAAATTTCCTTTTGAAGATTAAACCCTACCCTCACAGTGAGAATTCCTCTTGAGGCCAGTACTAATCTATTAAATTATTGCCTATTCTAAGCCATTTTTTCACTTATTTTTATAATGTTTATGTTTTAAGAATTGTGATAGCTGCCTTTAATCAGGGAGCATTAATCGAGGTACCAAATGTGACTACTTAACATTCAGATACAATGAATGTTCCTGAATGAACAAGGTGGGGGTAGCCTTTCCTGTACCTCCCCTTCAATTCTTTTCCAGAAGAACTTAAAGCTGTTCAGTAAATTTAACTGCAGTCACTGACTGTGATAGAAAGTAATTTGAATTAAATGTATATTCAAAACTATTTAACCCAGAAGGTAGCAGACAAAGGTATTTAAAATAAAGCTTCTGGCAGAACATGTGATGACTTTAATGATCATTGTGCTGGAAAACAGGTGTCAGCCTGCCTCCCTTTCATTTCCTTCCACCCCCTCCTCTTCCCTTCCCATCTGTTTTCCCTTTTCTCCAGCTTTTCAAGTGTATGTTTTGGTCTGTGAAGAGTAATTTGCTATCTTTAGGTTTGGGGTAGGGGATGCCCACCAACATTGGGAACCAAAGATGTGGAAAGACCTACCGTTCCCACTAGTACCTTTTTCTATTTTGTTGAGTAAGTTTCCCTGTGGTTTTATGCACAGATGGAATAAATGTATCTGCTGTTTCCATACACATTAAGGTGGTATGCCCCACAGGTTGTATCCCCTGATGTTAAAATGATCGTAGCAAATGAATTTTTAAAAAATAATCAACCGTTTATTCCTAGAAGAAAACTTCCTGAAGGCTTGTTAACAACCCCACCAATGCTAGATTTGGATTCTTTGAGTAACATTAGAAAGTTTTTGGTAATTCAATTTCAATTTGGGAATCTCCTATATAAGTCCAAATATTTGGATAACTACAGAAAAGACAATAAAAATAAAACTAGAAAAATCATTCATAAAATTTTCAGGATCAATGTGCCATGAACCTACATCTATTTCTGTTACTCTAGTGCAGATCTGCTCTACATCACCACTAAATAATTGGTCTCTAATCTTCTCTCCAGACAGGCCATCTCCCCAAACAGTGCTATACACTTAGAACAGGCACTTTTTGTACTTCAATAAATTTCCAAAACTGTCTTCCATAAACATCTCATGATTTTATTTGACCAGTCACAAATCTTCAGTGGCAAAGCCAGGCATTTTTTAGATATTGGAAGAGAGAACAGAAAGTGACCAAATCAGGCAAAATTCCTTGCCTTTCTAGAGAGCAATAAGAAGAAAAATGCAATGAACAAGTAAGCAAGCTGACTTTATAGTATTTTAGAAGATAATAATGGTATTCAGAAGCATCCAGTGGAGAGGAGAAGATGTCCTTGTGGGTGTTGAGAAATTCTAAATAAAATAACCAGAGCATTCTTACTGAGATACTGCTGTTTATAATTCCCTAAGGAAATAAAGGAAAAGACTGTGTGAATATCTTAGGGAGCATTTTATAGGAAAAGGGACTCAAGTATAAAGTTCTTAACCTAGAAGACTAATTGCTACATTCTCAGAACAGCAAAGAGACCAAACCTGGCTGAAGGTGAGTGAATGGTGGGCAAGAGGAGAGAGAGAGACAGAGGTAAGGTCAGAGAGTTAAGTAGGGCAAGATTTTGGTCACTGATAAGGACTTTGATCTTGACTTTGAATGAGACAAGGAGTGACTGACAGGTTTCAAACATAAGAGGGACATGGCCTAGATTACAGTATAAAATGATTCCTCTGGCTGTCTTTTTGTGAATTAAGTAGAGAAAGATGGGGGCAAATCAGGAAGGTTAGAATTAATCTATGTGAGAGATAAATGGACACCTGGAATAAAGAGAAAGCAATGCATAGGAGCAGATGTAAGTTTTGCAGAGAACTCTAACAAATACAAAATTATTGCTACCAAGTCAGGTGCTGGAGTAAATTTTTTTTAGAATAAGTAAAGACTGCAAATGTTAAAAAACTGTCAACATGATGTCAACAGGCATCATGAAAGAGCTAGAATTTATAAGCTATTAGTGGCATTATTATTACCTGCCTGCTGTATCTCTATGTTGCTTTTTCCCTTTACCTCCAGATGCATTTTCCTTGGCCAACCCTTCATACAACAATTTTTTTTTTTTTGCAGAGAGAATAGAAAGATAATTATCTGGTTGAAAAAAGTCAAAACTCCTTTTGTTCAAGCATGTTTGAACAAAAATTTTCTTTAATTTCTGACAGTTTAGAAAAAAACAACTTTCTGTTTTACAGCTTTCTCTGTAGTTCTTTGCCAGGCTGTCCTTCTTGCTGGTGTTGACCCTCTGAAGTTCCAGACCATTAATCTCCCATCCTTGAACCCTGGGGAAATACACAGCCCCAAACACTGGTCCAGCTTGACCTAATCCTTATCTTCTGGGGTTCCTCACTCTCACTCACAATTGCTACCACTGTGCTAGTCCTCATGGGCTGGATAAGCCTGGGTCATATTGGTCATCTCCCAGAGAGAAGAACCATGTAGACTTTAGATACTTTGCTCTTGGATTGACCGGTTGAGTCCAGATACTGTTCAACGTCAACAAAGGGCAAGTGTTGCTCTGGACTTGATGGTTGTGGAGGTGGTGTTGCCAGCATGCTGATCCCTACTCCCAGCTTCAGATCTCTCTCCAGAATGCATTAGAGTACAGACTGCACCCTGTGCCTACAGCACATAGATAGATGACTGTCCTGCATTCCTGGAGGGATAGAAAGGACCCATACTAGGGAGGGGTCATGAAGCTTACTTTCAAGTTAAATTCACTTTTGGAGATACAGATGAGAAGAAGTAAATAGTATGTTTCTTTGTATTATATCAACATATTTTATAAATGTTGGTGATAAAGCCAAGAGGACATGATGATATACCAGATGTGAGTGTAAGAGAAGGAAAGAAAGCAAGAAAAGCACCATGGTTTAAGCCTGAGTTACTAGAAAAACAAGAGTTTCTTTTCTTTTCTTTTTTTCCAGAAGGCATAAGTCTATGGGAGGGGAACATTTGAGAACAAGAACAGAAATTCGGTTTAGACATGTGAAGTTTCTGATGGACATTGGCACACAAACCGAGATGTCAAGAAAGGTAGCTAGATATATAAGGAAATAAGAGAGACGATAAGAAAGAAGAAACATGTTTTAGAGTCTTCCACATATATGTGGGGTTTGAAATTGTTAGATTGTGTGAGATTACAAAGGAACACGAGAAATGAATTTGAAAGACTATTCCTTATGAGAGGTGAAGCCAGCTGGACCTCCCTGGTCCAATGGGGACTTGAAGGACGTTTCTGTCTAGCTAAAAGTTTGTAAATGCACCAATCAGCACTATGTAAAAACGGACCAATCAGCACTCTGTAAAAGGAACCAATCAGCACTCTGTAAAATAGACAAATCAGCAGGACGTGGGTGGGGCCAAGTAAGGGAATAAACGCTGGCCGCCTGTGCTAGTAGCAATCCTTTCAGATCCCCTTCCACCCTGTGGAAGCTTTGCTCCTTCACTCTTCCCAATAAATTTTGCTGCTGCTCACTCTGGGTCCACACTACCTTTATGAGCTGTAAGGCTCACCCTGAAGGTCTGCAGCTTGACTTGTGAAGTCAGCGAGACCATGAACCCACCAGAAGGAAGAAACTCTGGACACATCTGTACATCTGAAGGAACAAACTCTGGACACACCATCTTTAAGAACTGTAACACTCACCGCCAGGGTCCGCGGCTTCATTCCTGAAGTCAGCAAGACCAAGAACCCACCGGAAGGAACCAAATCCAGACACACTTATGTTGTACTCTCATCTTAAGATACCTAGATGTTTAAAACAAAATAAAAATAATATCAGTAAATAAAGGAGAGAAAAATTAGCAACCAGTGAGGTAAGAAACAAAGGGGGGAGAGAGAGAGAGAGAGGGGCTGTGCCCTGGAGGCCAAGAACTAAAAAGAAGTACATGAAAAGAATAGATGATCAAATAGATCAAGTAGGAGAAAGACTGAAAACGTATCATTGAAATTACAAAACATATACATTTTATATTATGTATTTTTTATAATTTTATTGATATTCTTGATAAATAGGTATAAACAAATGTGGTGTTAGAGGTGGGGAAGAGAAGAATTAAGCAGTTGAACTTTGGTTCATTTGTCTACCTCTACCTGGGTGATGTTTCCAGGGAAGAATAAACTCAGATAAGTTTAGGTTACTCCTCTTGTAAAATGTTAACAATAACCTACTAGACAACAAACTAATGATAGTGGAGGAAAGTTCTTACCCATTAGGTTATTTTAGTAGTCATTGGTTTAGTGGCTATGGTAAACAAACCCAGAATCTGTAGGTTTATAAGGCCTGGGTTTTTGGAAAATATCTCATAAACTATGTAACTACCTGAGTATAGAACGGAGCTGTTTCATTATCTGAATCTTGCTTGCTGTGTGAGGTACTGTTTATCTCAATTAGAGACCACTTCTTTTGATCAGAGCTAGAAAGTACATCTCATGCTGAAATAAGGGACAGGGAATCACCGTGCTATGCCTGTGCTGCTTATTTTCTTATATCCTTGAAATTATTTATAAAACTTGACATAGTGAAAGATCTCTGTGAGTCCCTTATTTTCTGATCGGATCCTTTATTTAAGCTGAGAGTGGGTTCAAGAAAAAAAAATGAAAGAAAACTGACATATTTTTCTAAGATCTTTTTGTAAATGCAAGTAGAGGAATGGAGCACAGCTGTAGGGACAATGTGTGGTCAAGATGGGTTTCCTATTTAGATTTTGTTTGGAAATTCTTTTGAGTTGAACAGCTACATGCTGACAAATTGGAAAACGTAGAGGAAATGGATAAATTTCTGGACACGTACAACTTGCCAAGATTGAATGAGAAAGTAATAGAAAACCTGAACACACCAAAAGTGAGTAATAAGATCTAGGCAGCAATACAATCTCCAATCAAAGAAAAGCCGAGGACTCAATGGCTTCACTGCTAAATTCTACCAAGCACTTAAAGAAAAACTAGTACCAATCTTAGTCACATGCTTCCAAAAAATGAAAAGCAGGGAATGCTTCTAAGACTCATTCTACCAGAGCAACATTACCCTGATACTAAAACCAGACAAAACACACTCACACACACAAAGAAAACGACAGGCCATTTGCTCTAATAGACATAGACACAAAACTCCTCAACAAAATGCTAGCAAACAGAATTCAACAGCATATTAAAAATATCATTCACTGGCTGAGCACAGTGGCTCATACCTATAATCGCAACACTTCGGGAGGCCAAGGCATATGAATCACTCTTGCGCAGGAGTTTGAGACTAGCCTGGGCAACAAGGCAAACTCCGTCTCTACACAAAAAATACAAAAAACTAGCCCAGTGTAGTGGTGCATGCCTGTAGTCCCAGCTACCTGGGAGGCTGAGGTGGGAGGATTACCTGAGCCTGGGAGGTCGAGGTTGCAGTGAGCTGTGATCAGACCATTGCACTCCAGCCTTAGTGACAGATTGAGACCTTGTATCAAAAAAAAAAAAAAAAAATCATTTATCATGATCAAGTGAAATTCATCCCAGGGATAAAAGGATGTCTCTATATGTGTAAATCATTAAGCATACAGCACATTAAGAGACTCAAGGACAAAAATTATATGATTATTTCAGTGGATGCTGAAAAAGCATTCAATAAAATCCAACATCTCTTCATGATAAAAACTAGATATAAAAGGAACATACTTCAACACAAAAAGGCCATGTATGACAAATCTACAACATACTGAAGAGGAAGAGTTGAAAGCTTTTCTTTTAAGATCTGGAACAAGACAAGAATGCCTAATTTCTCTACTTTTACTAAATATAGTACTGGAAGTTTTAGGCAGAACAATTAATCAAAAGAAAGAAATAAAGGATGTCCAAATTAAAAAGGATAAAGTCAAATGGTCCCTGTTTGCAGACTACATAATCATATATGTAGAATCCCACATACTACACACACACACACACACACACACACGCACACACACACAACCTGTTGGAAATAATAAATGAATTTAGTAAAGTTGCAGGATACAAAATCAACATACAAAAGTCAGTAGCATTTTTATACTACTGATCACATCAATAGCATCAATAGCAAACTATTTGGAAAAAAACTCAAGAAATAATTCCATTTACGCTAGCTACAAAAAAAACCACCCCAAAAATCTAGAAATAAGTTTAACACAAGAGGTCAAATATCTCTGCAATAAAAATTATAAAACGTTGATGAAATAAATTAAAGAGGCCACAAATAAATGGAAACATCTCATGTTCATGGATTGGAAGAATTACTATAGTTAAAATATTTATATTATCTATAAGAAAATCATGAAAAAAAAATCCTTCTCTCAGAAATGTTTACACTTATTACCCAAAATAATGAACTACAATTATTATAGCAGAATAATTATTTGTAAAAACTTCAAACTGGAAACCACCCAAATACACATCAACTGTAGAATGGATAAATAAATTAGGATATAGTCACATAGGGGATTATCTTATAGCAAATGGGAATGAACAAACTACAGAAACATTCAACAATATCAATGGGTTTTAGAAACTTCATGGTACAGCAAAAGAATGAAGGTACAAAAGGTTTGTGAATTATTAATGTAAAGTAAAATATATTTATGTAAGATACTATATTTATAGTGTATTTGTATAAAGTACAAAAATATATTTAAAAATCTATTTTGTCAAGTCAGAATACTAGTTACCCTTGAAGGGCTAGTTACTGGAAGTGGGGAAGAAAGGGAATGCTAGATTACTTGCAATGTTGTATTTCTTGACATAGGTTCATTACTGAGTCCAGCTTTTGAAAATTGTTGAGCTATGATATGAATTTAGTAAAGTGGTTTTAGAATGGGTTTTAGAAACTTCATGGTAGGATCTAGGCACTTTTCTGTACTTCAATAATTAACGAAAAAATAGGCATACAAGTGGACATACAGTGACTCCACTTTTTTTTTTTTTTTTTTTTGAGATGGAGTCTTACTCTGTCGCCCAGGCCAGAGTGCAGTGGCCTGATCTTGGCTCACTGCAAGCTCCGCCTCCCGGGTTCACGCCATTCTTCCGCCTCAGCCTTCCAAGTAGCTGGGACTATAGGCGTCCGCCACCGCGCCCAGCTAATTTTTTTGTATTTTTAGTAGAGACGGGGTTTCACTGTGTTAGCCAAGATGGTCTCGGTCTCCTGACCTCGTGATCTGCCTTCCTTGGCCTCCCAAAGTGCTGGGATTACAGGCATGAGCCACTGCGTCCGGCCGACTCCACATTTGTATCCCATTTAAATGACCTAATTAAATTGAGCCTTTAGAACAGCAAACTTTATAATTAAAGAAGTGCAGCAGAAAAGAAAGATGTAGTTGCTTTTTGCTTTGTTTTGTTTTGAGACGGAGTCTTGCTCTGTCTCCCAGGCTGAAGTGCAGTGGTGCGATCTCGGTTCACTGCAACCTGCACCTCTCGGGTTCAACTGATTCTCCTGCCTCGGCCTCCCGAGCAGCTGGGACTACAGGCACCCACCACCATGCCCAGCTAATTTTTATATTTTTAGTGGAGACGGGGTTTCACCATGTTTAGCAAGACTGGTCTTGAACTCCTGACCTTGTGATCCACCTGCCTCGGCCTCCCAAAGTACTGGGATTACAGACGTGAGCCACTGCACCCAGCTGGATGTAGTTATTTTAAGTCTTTATCTCATCTTCCATCCTTAGTCCTCATATAGGAAATTCTCTCAGCTGAGCATTCTTGCTTCAAAAGAATATTACTATTAATGATGCAGTAGTAATCATACTGTTTAGACTATACCTTGGCTGAAGTAGGTCCCTATCAAAGTAGATTCTTCTATTAATAGCCATGCTATATGTGTAATTCCTAATTCATAATTGGTAAAGTTGGGAGTATAATATAGCAGCTCCTCCCTTTAGAAAAAGCCATACTTTTTCCCTCCAACCATTAAAATGAAGAGTAGGCCCTTCTCTTTGCTATATAGCAATCAAATTATTACATTTTACATTAAGTAAAAATAACCTGAGTTATTTTTTTGACTTCTTATTTAAAATGTTGACTAATTACCAACATTTTTTAAAGAGTCTGTAAATGTTTAAGCTGGCTTAAAGACTCAATGAACCAGCATGTGAAATCTCAGCATTCTTAAAGCTAAAACAATGAGAAACAGCCTAGTATTGATAATTTTACAGTTGAAAATTATACTCACTATTCACAAATTAGTTTAATGATTATGTTCAATGTTCTCATTTTTAAAGGTGAAATAAACATAACCCTGAATTTTTAGAAGGATTATGTGGCCATGGTTAGATGTACGTGGAAAGAAAGGTGAGATTATGTAAAGTCGTGGTAAAACAAAATGGTGAGCCCAGTAATATTACAGTCAAGCGAAGACGTGGAAATGTCAGGTTAAGTAACACAAAGATATGTGGATATTAAACGACACAAGAATGGGGTAGAATATAAAGGTAGTAGGAATTAAATGGAGAAATGTATGGTGTCATACTGGATAAGGAAGGGAAGACTATGGAAATATGTGAAGTCTTGTTTTTGTTTGTTTTTAGCAAGATGAGCTGGATGGAGCAGATGGTCAGATTGGCCCTATATCTATCAATTATATTATTTACATGATGGCAAGGTAGAGAGAAGTTGAAGGTACTCACTGAGAAAATTTAGGTGGATGCTTTATAATGGCTTACTTATGAATGAATATAATAGTCTTTTTTTTTTTTTTTTTTTTTTGCCCAGCAGGTAGTTGGAGGAAAGCATTAACAATATTTAGGAGCAGAAAGCTGTTGATATGGTTTGATTTTGTGTCCCACCCGAATCTCATGTTGAATTGTAATCCCATAATCCCCACATGTCATGGTAGGAACCTGATGGGAGGTAATTGCATCATGGGAGCAGTTTCCCCACATGCTGTTATATTGATAGTGAGTGAGTTCTCACGAGATCTGATAGTTTTATAAGTCTCTGGCATTTACCCTGCTGGCACTCATTCTCTCTCCTGTTGCCTTGTGAAGAGGTGCCTCCCACCATGACTGTAAGTTTCCTGAGGCCTCCCCAGCCATGAGGAACTATAAGTCAATTAAACCTTTTTTCTTTATGAATTACCCAGTCTCAAGTATTTCTTCATAGCAGCATGAGAATAGGCTAATACAGTTGTTATAAGATATTCCTGACATTCACTCAATGAAACATTAACACTGAACTTAAGCTGAAGACTATGACACTGTTTATTTGGAAGAACAACTGTTAACAAAGGAGATTCTTCTGTAGATCGCCACACAATATATGTAATTCTCAATTATTATCCTAATCCTCAGGAGGAGACAGACGTTTAGCAAATTTAGGAACAAGGGGCTTGAGAGCAGGGAAAAAGTTAGAGCTGGAATCTACTGCCAGTTACAACAAAGAGAGGGCCTTTTAGTCACAGAAAGGAAAATAGAGTTTAAGTGTAGGGATTAGGGTGTGTCCTCCAGGCTAGGACAGCAAAAATGGTAGGCAATCATTCTTCTAAATGAGTGTAAGCTGCTCTGGCCTCAGGTCCTGGGATAATAAGAGTTAAATGTTGTTAAAGTCCTGATGTTGAGTCAACGATTTCTAGCAGTAAGAGAAAGGGATAGAGAAGTTGAGAACTAGGCTGGCCCTATGGTTTCAAGTAGAAAGTCCCATGGCACTTTGTGATGGTTAATTTTATGTGTCGACTTGGAGGGTGTTTCTGGATGAGATTAATATTTAAATTAGTGAACTGTGAGTAAGCAGACTGCCCTTGATAAAGTGAGTGGGCTTTATCCAATCACTTAAAAGCCAAAATAGAACAAAAAGACTAGACTCTCCAGTAACAAAGGAATTCCCCAGAAGACTGCCTTTGGACCTCATCTGCTTAATCAGCTCTCCTGGGTCTCAAGCCTACCAGCCCATTTGCATTTGCCAGTTTCCATAATTATAAAACCAAATTCCTTATAATATGTATCATTTATCTATGTATTTATGTATCTATGTATCTATTTATCTATATACACACATAATCAATATTATATATTACTTGGGGATCTACACAGCTGCTCAGGACTATATATTTTTTAACATGTACTCAAAAATATAATTGTATTTGATTTATTGAATAAATAAAATGTATAAAATAGGCATGTTTCAGAGGTATTCATTTTTTATTTTACAAAATAAAAATGAATCAATCTGAAAAATATTTCATTTCAGCTAATGTGAAAGATGCTAAGTCTAGAAAAGAAATCTTAATTTACCATGCCTAGCCCAGCTTCCTAAGCTCTAGTTTTTCACTACTTCAGTTTATACCATGTGTGTTTCCTTTCATAGTTGCTGAGGAAGTAAGAAGTACAGTAGTCACTGAGAGATAGCCAGCATTCTCATCAATAATGAGCATAGTTGTAATCTACCAATATCTTAATATATTAAATCACTTAACTGTCACAGGAAGACTGTGGAGGAGGATTAGATTTAAGAAAAGCTGAGGAATTCTTGAAAAAACCTGCATGTCAGAACTCATATAAAAGCAAATGAAGCATTCACATTATAGAGAGACTAATATCTGCTTTAAAATCTGAAATTTAAAAATAATGTAGTTTTCCAGTAGCTTTCCCAGTGTTGGTATCATGGACACAAATTTTAAAAAGTGTCAAAATACCTCAAACAACAAAAACAATCCCTTACAAAATGTTTTAACTTTGAAACTTTGTGTAAATATTTCCTCTTTAATGCTCTATTCCTAGTTCCACAAAGAAAAACCTTTGAGGAATTAATGTTTCCCTCAGGGGAAATGTACACCTGATTTTTTTTTCTAGAAAGTCTGTGATTTGCAATGCCTTGCAGACCTCTTCAAGATATCAAGTTTTCTCACATTGAAAAGGCAAAGGGAATAGGAACCTCTACCGCAGTAGTAGTATGAAGGTTGTTATCCGAAGTACAGTGGTCAGTGAAACCAATCTTTTACTTTTAGGCTCTTCCCCTCAAGACATCAGAGGGTTTGTGTTGAACTAAGATCCTATGCCTCTGCCGATGGGACCTAACACAGAGCTCAGTCTTTCACTGGTGGTGGCAGTGGCAGTAGCTGAAGTGTTCTGTCACTACTTATTGTTTCCCAATTGCCTTGAGAGATTTTATATTATTCTTTTATTTCTAAAAATTTTTTAAAATAGTTAACATGTATTAGTTTGTTAGGGCTGCTGTAACAAAATACCACAGACTAACTGGCTGGTATAAACAATGAAAATTTGCTGTCTTACAGTTCTGGAGTCTGGAAGTTTGAAATCAAGGTGTTAGCAAGGTTGATTCCTTCTGAGGTCTGTGAGGAAGAATCTGTTCCAGGCCTCTTTCACTGGCTTGTAGATGGCCCTCTTCATGTTCATATGGCACTCTCCCTAAATGCGTTATCTGTCTCATTTCCCCTTTAAATAAAAACGCATTCTCATGATCTCATTGTACACTTGACTCAGTTTAACTTCATTACCTCTGTAAAGATCCTATCTACAAATAAGATCGCAAGCTAAAATACTGGGTCTTGGGATGACAACATCTGAATTTGGTGGGGCACACAATTCTACCCATAACAGTGAGTCTGTCAAAGAGAATGCATGGATTGACTTCCAGTTCACCATGAGCGAACAGACAATATTTATGCTCAGCTATCTTAATAACTATAACTTTAAACTATGATCATTTATTAGGTGTTTCCATGTGACAGGCATTGTTAGTCATTTTTCCATACATGAACATGTAAAGATAAACATATATGCATGCATATATTTACATATTTATAAATATATATTTTAATACAAATCTTTACAGGTCAAAATTGTTATGTTTAACAAATGAGGGAATTAGTCTATCAGAGATTAAGTAAATTTCAAAAAGTCATAGGACAAAGTAGTAATCGAGTCAAGGTTTAAACTGAGCTTTGTCTTACACGGAAGCTGATATTCTAGCCTCTACAGGGCTATTTTATGTACTTTCACCTTCTTCTTTCTTTTTTCTTTTTCCTTTTTTTTTTTAAAGATAGAATCTCATTTTATCACCCAGGCAGGAGTGCTGGGGTGTGACCTGCGCTTACTGCAACCACAACCTCCCAGGTTCAAGTGATTCTCCTGCCTCAGCCTCCCAAGTAGCTGGGATTACAGGCATGTGCCAACACGCCTGGCTAATTTTTGTATTTTTAGTAGAGACAGGGTTCCACAGTGTTGGGCAGGCTAGTCTTGAGCTCCTGACCTCAGGTGATCTGCCCACCTCAGCCTCCCAAAGTGCTGGGATTTCAGGGATGAGCCACCGTGCCTAGCACTTTCACCTTATTCTTGTGTGTGTGTACTTTCTGTGAGTCAGATGCTATTCTACACATGATATGATCTAGAAATTTTAAAGCAGGTATTAGTCTCTCTTCAATGTGAATGCTTCATTTGCTTTTATGTGATTTCTGACATACAGGTTCTTTCAGGAATTTCTCAGCTTTTCTTAAATCTAATCCTCCCCCATAGTCTTCCTGTGACAGTTGAGTGAATGTATTAACATTCTGTGTTTTGAATTGGTCATCAATTGAAACATCTAAGTGTTTTAACACAGTAACAGTTTATTTCTCATTCACATTACATTAGGTTGGTGCAAAAGTAATCACGGTTTTTGCCTGTACTTTTAATCTGAAAAACCGCGATTACTTTTGCACCAACCTAATAGCGCAACGCAGGTTGAGGAATGGAGTGGATCTGCTCACATAGTCATTCAGAAACCCCACTTCCTTCCATGTAGTGGTTCTGCCATCCCTGAACTTTTTAAGGCTGACATTATGTTCTCAGCATCTTGTTGATAAAAAAGAGAAGAGAGAGAATATAGAGAGAATTGCACTGGATGTTTTTAGGGGCAGAGTTTGGAGTTGCATATATCATTTCCATCAACATTCCCGTTGCTATAATTTAGTCCCATGGCAAAGTTAGGTGAAAATTTTAAAAGTAAAAGGAATGAGAGAATAGAAAACAACTAGTCAGTTTTCTACAAGTGCTTAGAGAGGAAATAAAAAAAAATGTAGTTTAAGTGATAGCTCAATACTGGAATTAAGATCCTTTGTTTATCAAGATTGATAAGCCTGTTAAGTCTTCATGACACAGCTAAACAAAGAAAATGAATTCCACTATCCAGGATTTGTTAAAAAAATGAATTGTCTGATGATCTAACAAATTTATATTATTGAGTATATAAGGAAAAAAATACATGGTCTTTGTCTTTAAGGAATTATATATTTTTAAAATTGGCAGTATCAACAGTAAAAATATATATCCAATTTATATTCATTAAGGCATTTTATGCAAATATTATCCAGGACTAGCTGTGCGTTAACATCTTAGAAAGAAAGGGAGTTAGTTTCTTTTTACTAATTTGCACATTAGTTAGTTCCTTTTTCTTTATAATACAATTTCATAAACTTCATTGATAATAATATATTTAAACTCAACAAAAACAGGCAGAACTGGCTTAACTCATGTTGGAGTCCAGCAGGAAAATAGTTGAGAAATTGCAACACAGATCAGTAGAAAGGGATGAGAAAATCGGATAAAAAGCGATTGGAACAAATGGGCATAATCGTGTAAATAAAAAAGCAAGATTGCAATGGAATGGTTTTTAGAAGAAATGGTAATTCAGTATATGATTGATACCGTGGAAGAAAAAGGAAATTTGCCTAAGAGAAAGATGTACCTAGCAGAAACTAGAGAATAGTAATACACTGAAGATTTAGTTGTAGACATGAGGAATAGGACAGGCAGGCGGTATTAACAAGGTTATTTTGTGCAGAAAACTAGAAAAAATCTAGTCTAAGGATTTCTGTGCACCATGACAAGGAGTTCCCAGCTAATCTGAAATTCTGATGACTGTGAAGTTCAGTGTTTACTCTGGCTAAATGGCAGAATATTGAGCTTAGAGAAGACTAGGTTCTTGAGGCTATCATAAGGTCTTAGATATGGGAGCACATTACAAATAGAGATAAACTACCCATGATCATGTCTCCAAAGCTATGATTATCTGTAGAAAAGAAAATGAAGCTGTATATAAAAAAAGACATTGAAGTGTCATCTTTAGGTAGAAGCTTCTCTTGACTCTTTCTTAATTTATCTTCACATTGAATTTGTATTGTCAAATTCTGAGGATTTTTCTTTCCTAGGCTTTTTTTTAGTTGGGAAGGGTTTCCTACAATATACCTATGGGATAAAGATGGATAAAAGGGGACAGAGGCTAGGAAGAGGATGAGTGCCAAAGTAGCCTCAAAATAACATGTAGCTCTAAAGACCTGTGTATGGTATCATAATAAATATAGATATCTCTTTATTTTTAACAAAAAAAAGTAAAGCTTAGAGAAATAATACTGTCTAAAAGTCTCAAATCTTCTCATTGGCAATTGTAAATATGAACACTGGTTTATAACCCAAAGCTCACTTTGTAATCCTACTGCTGACATTAAAAGTCAAATTAATCTCCTCATTACAGTACGGATAGCATTGCCCAGCAGGAAAAATAGGCTTTGCTAAGTCAAAATATGTCCAGTCAGGAAAACCGTGCATTCACCTGCACATATGTGAGCGCACACACACACACACAAATATGCATGCTCAAGTGTGCAAATACACCACTTTTATTTACAACTTAAAGCAAGTAGCATTAGACAAGGTAGGACTATGACTGTTTGAATATATTTAGTATGTAAATGTAGTCAAATGAGATTTTAAATCTTCCTTTTGATCTATGTAAGCCCAGTAATTCACTGACAAATCTATTTTGTTTAGAGAAAATTAACAATTTGAATTGCACTGGGTTGGTATTAATATTGTATAGACATTTGTGTTGAGAATCAACATATTGAAATGACCAGTTCTATTCTTTTAGTAATGGATTCAAAAAACATTCATTGAGTTCCTCTTAATTTCCAAGAATTATAGTAGGTTTCAAGTTGTAGTAAAATATAAATAATATATATATTTACACATACACACATACACACCTACCCACACACATATATTTCTATGTTGTGTGTGTATACATAAGTATAATCTATACCTATATACACCAAATTTGCATATGTATTTTCATTAAGGTAGTAAATGTTATCACAGCTCCATTTCCAATTAATGGTTATTATTACTCCTTATGAGCTAACCTTGTTTACTTCTATTCTGTTCTCTGCTACTTTTATTTAAGCATACCTATGAATTACCAAAACAATGGAAAAATATTGAAGAAAAGGTGGCATATATCATGAATCCAGCATCTTCTCTGTGTTATTTATTTGTTCATGTTTTCCTGTTGTAAATCCTCAGGCTTCCTTACCTCCTCATCTGTCAAGCTGCACTTTATTACAACAAGGGACGTTCTTATAACAATGAATACAGTGAATTTGTGTCTCCTTCAAAAGAGGGGTTCAATAAAAGACGGTCATTTTATTCTGATTTAAGAACATTTAATTAACTTTACTGTCTTGCTCATTTGCATATTTTACCCACAATGCACTATAACACGTTTTCCTTTAAAATTATCATGACCTACAGATGTGTCATTTTTATCTTTGTGGCTACCATAGAGCAAAGTGATGGACAGACTGAGAAAGTACTGCAATTACTGTTTCAGTCATACCCAACTGAATATATAAATGTTAGGAGAGAATGGAGGGCAGGAGATTTCAACTTGCCTGGTCTGATTCTCTCTTTTTTTTCGTTCTCCAAATCTGTCAGTGACTGTAATAGCATTGATACAATCTCTGAGCTGCTTGTCTACCATGACTTACACATTTTAAATTTAAACTAACTTCCCTTTTTGTATGTATCTCCTATTTCCTAAAGCAGTGGACTAGTAAGCATAAAAGTGCATACCATGAAATGGGTAGGTAATTCCTCCCTCATAAACATCTTGAAAGACATAGCAAATAAATAAAACCAAACCCAACCCAATGAGAAGAAACAAACAAAAATCTACTGCTATGACGTTATTATAGCCATGATAATGGGAATTTATAAACATAGTGCATTTGACATCACATTATGCTCAGAATACGAAAATCACTTTAAGTAGGTTTTGATTAATGAGACACTCAAGAGGTTAATTGAACAAAAATTTGACCTGGCTTTTCTTCTAAAGGCTAATTATAAAGTTTGTATAACTCAATTTACAACTTTAGAAAATATGCATGTTTCAGAGCTCTTGTTCTTTCATTACTTTTTACTCCTGATGATGATGATGAAGATCATGAAGATTAATTTTTGGGATGAGGGGAATTTAGCTCAGGGTTGATATCCTAGACTTGAATTATGATGAGAAACATATGAAAAGACTCCATCATTATAAGCGCGATTCCAACAGCACTACATTTTATTATTAACAACTGACTATGCAATTCCTTAGCATGTGAGAGAAGGATATTTGACACTTTTACAAATGAAATACCTCATTTTTTCCCAAATATATCAAAGAATTCCACCTACTTCTGACATTCTCCACATAAGCCTATTTGAGTTACAGAAGGGTAGACTCTTTAATACCTTCAATATATAAAATTTACTTATGTTTTTTCTGAAAATGAAAAAATGGTCTACATTCTCTTCAAAGTGAGTTGAAATTGATTATTAGTAGGCATGATGCTATTATGGCACATTTGCATAATTCCTTTATGATTATTTTATAGTGGAAGTAGAGCTGCAATGAAGGAGCTCTTTAATTAAGTCACTATCCCCTTTTTTAGAGGTCAAACAACTCCACTCAAGATATTTATTCATGTCTTGAATTACCAATGCACTGCAGATGAGACCTGTTTCTCAGTCCTGAAATGAATCTAGAACTGGAGGGAACAAGTGCATGCCAAAATAGAATGGGTTTCTTTCCACCGTTTTTGGCCAGGACTCAATCAATAATCTGGTCCCAGAAAGCAAGAAGAATGATAAAAATGACACTTGGAGAATGGGAAACCTTCTCAAATAACAAGATGAGGGTTTTGCTGAAATCCTGGCATTTCTCAGATGATTTGAAAGGAACCCAGTGAAAGATAATTGGGCAGATGTCTAAAAAGAAGTAAGAAAAAGCAAGCATGGCAGAAGTGACAGAAATTAAACCCTGAGAACTCTTCTGGAAAGATGAACTTCATAGGGATACTTCCTTTCCAGCCTCTTGTTAGATAAGACCTTCTCTAACTTTGTATTTTGTTTGAACAGGAACACATTTTCTCTTAAAACTACAAAGGAAATATATACATTTCATTTATTATAACATTAAAAGCATACTATCTTATGTACTTAGGTGTTCCCAATCTTTTTGGCCCTTAAGTTCTAGGTTAAACTAGAGAAATACAGTTGAGTTTTACCATTATTCTTCCTTCCTTTAATATCATGAAAGGAGACAAGATTTCAGTAAAAGGTTAGGAAGATGTGTATTAGCAAATTAACACAATAAACATGGGTTTTTCTTATGCATGTTTTAGCACATCATAATGTATATTATGTAATATGCATGTGTTCCGTGGCTTAAAAGCTCTCTATTCCTATAAGCCTATCAGATTTTCAAGTACTCAGCTAGACAGAATTTCAACCTATACCCCTGGGATCTTTCTCCCATTACCACCTAACAGTGGGATTAATTAGTAGCTGGAAGAGTCATGCTGGGGTTTCAGTAATTGCTCAACTACTCCCTGAGTCTGCAGTCATTTCAGGAAGGGAAAAGGGTACTCTGCTGACAACGCTACCAGTGGGCTTTGTTTCTACATTTCAATATTAACCTTAAGATAAAGGAGAAATAACTTTTATAAGGAATTGTGCAATTAAAAGAGCTAAACTGCAATGTCGCTTCTTTCCTAGAACCCTGCTACTGCCAAGCATAGTTTACATTGAGGCCTGCCTGTCTCTTTCACAGTGACACCAGAATTTGACACATTCAGGGGCGGTGAGGCTATAATCTGAGCCAAGATACTAATTATAAAGAACATGAAAGGATGTTAAATTTGGCTAGAGAACAAAAGCAAATGACTGTGCTTTTAAAAATCAGTTCTAACATTTGATCTTCTTAATCATTTATGGTGGTTGTAATAATGCTGGAAAATAACCCTGCATAAAGGATTAGTAAACATTGCTAAGAAGAAATTGGCCCAAAGATAGTAAGATTACATTTGGTTGAAAAACCCGGTTCCATCCTCATCTATTCAACATTTTGTGAATTCTGCACTAGAAGCCATCTCTGGTTTGCCAAATCTTTGCTTGATTTAATTACACATAACAATTATCTTTTAGAATATAAATATAATTGTTTTATAATTGTATTTTTCCTTGATGGGGTCAGGGTTCTTTTGTTTCTGGTAAAATCCACGTGGTTAAATGCAGTGTAGAGAGAGATTACATGCCATGTGCTTGCTCTTAGCCACATGTTTCTCTCTGAATAGCTACTTTCTCCTTAATTATGTCTTAATGGGGAAGGTGTACACTACCTACTTTATCCCTTCAGCCCTCACAACTTCGCAAACCAAATCTCATTTGAACCAATTATGCACCCTTTTCCTAACTGAGGACAAATTGGTTTAGTTGCAGCATTTCCATTTTTGTTCATTGAAATATTAACCAACCGAAATTCACATTCAAGTCTGAGAAACCTTTCTCAGCAGTGGAAGACAATCGTGTATTAGTTGTCTCATTTGTCAAACACAATCCAAACACTGTCAAGTCATCTCAATGCCTACAACATTTATAGTACAGCTACAAGAATCAGAATAATAAAATACTTGGAGTACATATTTTCCCTAGAAGCTTAGGTAAAGTTTAACTCTTGTAACAAACATGAAACCTCGATCCTCCAGGGTGTAGAGGTAGAGCTTTTGCAAAGAAAATACGTACCCAGGAGATACATGGATTTTGAACCTTGCCAGATGAATCCAGGACATACCATACACTAAAAGGCCCCAGGGAAGGAAATTCCCCCTTTTTTTCATTTTTTAAACTTTCTTCCTGGGTAAATTCAGGCAGCTTTTCAATTTATGAATGTTTCCTTCCTGCAAGGTTTGATCATTGTAAATTCATTGCTGGAATGGCAGGCGCATTTTGGCAGAAAATCCAGAGTCAACAGATATGTGCCCAGGAAATCAAGTTCCAATCTGGGTAGGTCAATTTCAAGTGAATTGCAAGAAAGTCACTTTTCAGTCATGCTGATTTCTTCTAAATTAAGCAGTGCTGGAAAACACAGACACTGGCCACAGTGCAATTAAGATAAGTTTGACTCATTTAGCAGCAGTAGTAAACCTGGGAAGCTGACTCAAATGAGCGAATGCCAATAATGTTGGTAAACAAGTGTTCACACCTGTTAACAGCTGTGTGGGTTTGCTGCACCAGGTGTGCTATGTAAACTTAACTCAATGCCACATTTATCACTTATTCAGAGTTATCAAAATGCATCATGCAGACGATCCTTCTGGCAAATGTCACATGTATAGCTGGATGCCATTTTTCAGGAGCCACAATTAAGTAGATTCACAAGCATAATGTATATGAGAGATCATATCAAATGAGCTCTATAAAAATTCTGTACTATGAAAAATAGCAAAGGAAGACTCCTCTAAAACTGCATCCCTGGAAGAGTTCCACAAACCATTCAATTCTAATATTTTCAATAAGCCAATGGAAACCAGCATGTTAAATTTTGGTGGGGGGGAAGCACAATAGAAAATTATGATGAAGAGGTGTAGACGACTGATTAAACAGATACAAAGCCAATCAAATACCAAATCTGAGAATTTGCATATTATATAATCTATTGTAATAATGGGAGATACTGCGTGCAGATCCTCCAGGTGCTAGTTATGCAATTAACTTGATTGTAAATTTCTCCTACTTCTGTATAATATTCTTAATAAACTGAATAATCCTATCACGAGTGTTGAGCCCATTGAATACTGAATCATAGATTAATATGTTGGAAAGTACCTTAGGGGTCAATTGTCTAATATATTCTCCCTCAGGTTTTCTAGAGAACCTCTTTAAAATATGTCATAGTGATGGGGGCCTCAGTCCTTCATAAGAAATACATTTCTTTTCTGAAGATTGCATTTCTCCATTATGTTACATTATTCTTCCCCACAATTTTATGCACTAGTCCAAATTCAATGCATTTGAGCCCATTGCTTCCCACAACAATGTAGTTCCCAGAAGCACAGAGACTGTGTTTGACTTGCCCATGTTTTTACCCACATCATTTGTGCACTAGTGTACTATTACACAGTCATTTACAGGTCTAGATAGTGGACAAAATAAATACATATGTTGATTGAGTTAGTAAAAGAACAGAAATTAAACCTCTTTCCTATTATATCCTGATAATCATGAAAATGTTTAAAAACAGTTATAAACCCTTTCATTCATTTCACATTCTTCAATTTTTATTTATGTATTTCACCATCCTAATTGCATATCCATGGGTTTATTTGTGTGTGTTATGTGTGTCTGCGTGAGTGCGTGTGTGTGCGTTTTCTTTGGCAAGAGAAAGAAGAGATGCCTGTGGCTTATTACCTTATGCCAGTATTCTTTAGCCATTGCCAATTTTTTTTTTTTTTTGAGACGGAGTCTCCCTCTGTCACCAGGCTGGAGTGCAGTGGCACGACCTTGGCTCACTGCAACATCCACCTCATGGGTTCAAGCGATTCTCCTGCCTCAGTCTCTCAGGTAGCTGGGACTATAGGTGCACGCCACCATGTCCAGCTAATATTTGTATTTTTAGTAGAGACGGGGTTTCACCATGTTGGCCAAGATGGTCTCAAACTCTTGACCTTGTGATCTGCTCGTCTTGGCCTCCCAAAGTGCTGGGATTACAGTTGTGACCCACTGTACCTGGCCGACAATTTTTAAATGATGTAATTATTTTACCTGGACAGGTTCTCTTTCTCCTGGTATATCAAAATCATGGTCATGGTATAGCAGCCTGTTTACACTATCATGATAAATTCTTCAGCAGTGTTGTACACCCGGGTGTTCAGTTTATCAGCCATGCTTTTCCCCCTCTCCTTCTGGTCTTTCCCCTCCCTTAGTACTGCAGCTGCGTGACGCACAGAATGCTGAGACAATGCAGAAGAAGGAGTCTATTTTTCTGAGATAGAGTTATAGGAAGGGAGGGCCTGTGTTTTATGAGTCCATTAGAAAAACACAGTCCTTACAACTACATTGGTCTATTCTCTCCTGACTTGATGCTTGGAGCACAGAGGGGATGAAAGGGAGGAAGAGTTTCCACCGCCAGAATAAGTTAATGTGAATACTACAGATGAAATTCATAATGAGGACAATATCTATACTATTCATTTCCATATCTTCCTGTCTCTTTCAAAGTGATAAATTCAAGTAAAAATCATGTTGAAAACAGTATCTATTCCTTAATTTATATCAGTGTCTTATGAGGTCCTTGAAATATATCTATATCATCTATACTGATGATATAGACGTCTGTACCATTCCCTAAATTTTTCACTCTAGCGAAATATGCACTTTACCTTGCTCTTTTTTAACTTTAAAATTGAAGACTTCAGAAAGTAAGAAAATTCAAATTTTTTCCTTCCCTTCTATCATATATTATCGTGTTTAAGTCCCAGATCTGTTAGCAGCTAGAGTTGACATTTTCTGGTAATCATTAACAAAGATTTTGAAAACTTCCCATGGTGAATTCTTTCTAAGGAAAATAGTCCATGTAACAATTATTTAATTTATACCTACTATGTGAAACCATTTGCAACACCATTCCCAATGGAGATTTTATTTGAGATGACAGGAATCCCAAAACAAATAAATGTTATGAGTGAAAAATATATTTATTAATGGATAATAATAATGTACAAACAAAACAGGCCAGAGTGTTTTGGCCAAGGGCATGAGAGTGACAATTTGTTGGTCAAACACTGCAAAAGTAAAACCTTTGAGTAAAGAGATGAGGAGAAAGAAGTAAGAATTATGGAGGTAACTGATACAAGCATACAAAACAAGCTATTGTAAGGTAACTCAGACTTCACTGTACATATACATGAAGTCAAGGGGCACAGGGGTTTACAGATAATCCCATCAGGAGAACAGAATTTGTCAGTATAGTTTAATAAAAGATCAAAAAGGAAGAAAAAAGGAGAATGATTTTAGTTATTTTTTAAATGGTTCCATTTTTATATAAAATAGAGAAATTCTTCCTTCAGCCCTTAATCTTAACATAATGTTCAACATTTGTGATTTTTATTCGTGTTGCCATTATTTGAACCTATTTTATCATACTTTCTCATTTTCATGTGCTGTCTCACTTTTGGAATCCATTAGGTGCTAAATGTGTGAGTGCCAAGAATATCACTTGGGATCCTGCTTTGCATGAGGATTCTAGAGCCAATTTTGCATGCAGAGATGGATGGGAAAGGTTTCAGGAAAGCTATTGAATTTTCAGACGGGAGCTCAAATGAAACCTTGAAGCCATGTAAATTTACTTCATTGAAACACACATATCGTATAACTTTGCATTATATTTTATAATACATACTTATTTTTCTCATCTCTGTAGTAAATTGGGAGGGCAACTAGGCTTTATCAAAACTCTAATCATCTAAATTAAAAGTCTTAAATAATTTCAGGGTGTGTTATGCATGCAGCATATGTATGTGAGCTCTCACTCTCACACACACATCCTTCTCAAGCTGATTTCTGGAGAACAGCTAAACCAAATGTGTCGGAAAGGAAAAAGCCTATTAGAGATAGAATCGAATCTTTCACACGTTATCTTCTCTTTTCCTTCTCTTGCATAGGTAACATAATTCAATTCTGCCTTGGCCACTCACCTTTGACAGAAAACTTTAAGGTGGTGATTCTGTGGAGAAATTAACTTTGATAAAATAATTCCATCCTGTGGATATCTTGGCTTCATGTATTTATCATCATTTAGAAAAGTGGCTGAAATGTTACCTTTAGGATGAGGACTTGCACAGGCTGAATAAATGCTGAATATCTTTAGTTGGCTTTGCCTATGGGTTGAGCATAAAATGGATCACAGGAAATAAATTATTTTCTTTCTGCACAGAGCTATGCAACATGTATCCATTATCATAGGAACAATTCAATTAGCGGCTCTTGGGGACCAGAATATAGCCCTATAATCTTCACCTTAATAGCATCTATATATCATTGCAATCTAATCTCCAGGTTGAACTGAGTGGAAATGGCGGTTACCCATAAATTAAAGAAAAAAAAAAGTTTAAATAGTACTAGTTTAGTTCCATTCCCATTATGCTCTCCTGGTATACATTTTAAATGTTTTCCTTTAATGCACACTCTGAGTTCTGCAAATTTAATACTGCTATTTTGATTTGACTCTGTCTTTTTAATTTTTAGATAAATCAGTAGGATGAAAGAGAATTGTTTGCTAGTTGGAGCCTGTTTACATTATCATCGTAAATTCTTCAGCAGTATTTGTCCTCCCTAGAGTTCAGAATATCAGCCATATTTTTCCCACCCTCTTCCTTCTGGTCATTCCCCTTCCTTAGTGCTGCAGTTGAGTGAAGCACAGAATGTTGAGTTGATGAGGAAGAAAGTGTCTATTTCGCTGGGGTAGAGTTATAGGAGGGGAGGGCCTGTGTTTTATGAGTCCATTAGAAAAACACAGTCCTTACAACTACATTGGTCTGTTCTCTCCTGACTTGATGTTTGGAGCACAGAGGGGATGAAAGGGAGGAAGAATTCCCACTGACAGAGTAAGTTAACATGAAATGATCTTTCCCATTACCTCCTTCCTTACCATCGCAACATTGGGCAAACTGCTACTCCTACTCTGATTTAATTCATTCACCAAAAATACAAAATCTGGTGTATATCTGAGCTGGAAAAAGAAACTGCAAATAGGATGGAACTCATGTGTGAAATAATTGCCAACCATGTGAGATCCATCTTGGCTTGACACTCGCAAAGCTGGAGGAAACAACTCGGTTTAATGGAGGAACTGAAGAACAAGAAGTTATACTATGTATATGAGGGCTTTCCTTATGGTCATTGTGTGATCTTATTTCCCCTGACATCACCCTTACCATAGCTCTTACCATTTTAGATTTGAATAAATGACTTGTTCCCAGCCACTGACCTACTCCGACGCAGTCCTCCAAGACATCACACTCTGCCAGATTAATCTTTCTGCAAGAGAGCTTTGCAGGTGTCTTCCCTCTACTTTATGCTTGCAATGGACCCTTCTGTTGCTCCCTGGATGACAAAGTTCACACTTCTTAATCATAGTATTGGACATATCATGATCTCTTCTTTCCTTACTATGCTAAGGAAGGCCTCCATTCAAATCTTGCCTGCTTGGCCACTTTTACCCACCAGAAATCTTATTCTTACACTGTGTGGAAAACCTGGATGCTTTTTTTTAAATTTTATACCTCCTTCAAAATTCAGCTTATGCTCTTCCTGGCCCTTCAAGGCATGTCCCGTTGGAAAAGTGACCTTTTCCACCTTATTTTTTACCACTTTCTCTTATACAGTCTGATATGACGACCACATGGCTTCTTCAAGACTTTACTATGCTATCTATGCTTACCTGTGTTTTAGGTGACTGTATGACAACTACTTGGCACGTTGCAGATGACAACATCGCCTTCCCTTTTCCAATTATTCTCTTTGTCCCTTGTCAGTCTATTGAACTCCTACATAGCAGCTCAACCCATTTATTTATTTATTTATTTATTTATTTATTTATTTATTTATCAGATTTTCCCAGCCAAAGCCCTAGGAAGAATTTGATCCTCTTTTATCTGCACTCCCATTCATTTTTATCTATACACATGCATATTTTTTGAGTTAGTGTTTATGTGCTTGTCTCTGCTACTTTTTAACCCAACCTGTAATTCTTTGAGGGTAATACAAGAGATCTATTTATTTACATGCCCTCAAACCTTAGCAAAGTAATTTTGAAACATAGTTGGTCCTCTCTAATGGTTTATCATTAATAATATTTCACCATGGCTTCCTTTGTTATATAACTGAAGTAAAAGAAAATTTCTCTCTTCAAGTGATCATGATCTTTTAATTGATTTCACCAAAGACAATAGTTTTAATACCTGCTGCTCTTAAGCTGATGAGTGTCTTTTTTTCTTAGGATCTCTACACACTGAGTAGCTGGGAATTAAAGGGGTAACCCCACCAGGAAGAGCTGAAAAATGTGCAGAGCTCTCTTAAAGTAATTCAATAGACATGAAAGAAAAATCTCTTTCTGATTTTTAATAAAGAGCAAATTGAGGTTACAGCACAGTGACAGAGTGTGATATTGACCTCTCAACAATCATCCCAGAAAATCGACACATTATCTTTAAAAAAAAAACTGGCATTTAAAAATATTTAAAATAAGTTTGATAACAATAGCTGTAACTATGGGAACCCTTCACTCCCCTATGTTTGAATTAAAAAAAAGAAAATCTCAGAGGGATTTGGTTTATCATTCCTAACAAAAGGTGCTACTTAGAAAGAAGAAATGACAGCTTGTGAATTTTGAGACGTGCATCTGATGTGGGCTTGACAGTTAGTCGTCCCCTCCATCAAGAAGACAAATAAGTAATACAATTCTGGGATCAGTGAGTAGATTTAGGAAATGGAAACTCAAACATCCCTTTCTGTGGCTCTGCACTTTTGACCTGGTCTGTTTAAAGTCCACTTCATCCCAAACACTGGAAGAAGTTAACAAATATTAGTGACACATGTTCCTATTTTCTGCAGTTCAGAAGTGGAAAAGTTACCATATCGTGCAAGATGCTGTTCTGCAGTAATTTGCATTCTAAATGGGAGCAGAAAGTTATGGGGAAAAATTATATCCCTTTTGGCATGTTTTCAAGCTAAATTTGGGAGACCAGAAAAATCTGAATAAATTATCAAGCCTACGCCAAACATCTTAGAAAGTGATTTAAACTAAACCCAACTTATAAGAATGTTTCTGAATGACTATTTGACACTTTGACTTTTGCGTGTTAAAAACAATCAGTACTGTTCTTTTTAATTATTGAATTTATGTACCTCAAAGTTAGATAATAAATACTTTTTCAATAAAAAAGAAAAAAAACAAAATATTAAGTCAAAATAGGAAATCTCAAGATGCATCAGTTATAGAGCAATTATAATCTTTTGAACAATTCAACTTCAGGACATCTCATTATTCTCTCATTCTCTGTCTATCTCTCCTCTCCTTTTCCTGAAAATAGGGACTTGAAAGTATTTATATTCTTAATATTCCAGAAATATAGACTGAAATCTTCACTCTTTATTCTCAATTTTCTGAACATCTTGTTACACAAACTACTTTGTACTTTGAATGAAAGAATAAGGAAGAAGAAAAGGAAAAATGCAGAGGCAGAGAAAGAGGAGGAGGAAGGAGAGGGGAAGGAAAAATAGTGAGAGCTGGACATTCTGGTAGATTCTGGAATCATGACAGAGAGCAAGATGAATATATTCTGTGCTGCCGGGAGCATAGAAAGTATTTAAAATATGCTCAAAACGACTTGCTTATTCAGTAAAATTATTCCTCCAGGGCAATGAGCCTTATTTATCTTGAGGTTTCAAACTCCTCATGGCAATCCGACCCCGCTTCCAGCGGATATGAGCATTCAGTTTGAAAAGCAATTTCACATAGAAGTTTCGTAGCCTGGGCCATGCATCTGGGCCACTCCTCTGTCACCTCTCCCTCCTCCCCTTCCCTCTATGTTGATCAACTGCTTTGCATCTTAATTTTAAAGCAAGAATGGTAAGTGTGAACTGTGAACTCCCACACAGCAAAAAGAACTTGCCTGAGCATTGTGTTAAGAGACTTCGCTAGTTCAGCCTGGCTTCTGCCTGCACTAGACCCAACCACTAAAGGTGACCACGGTACCAAGTAAAATATTGCAATACTGCCAAAACCACAAAATGTACCTTGTCCCAACCCACGTGGTCCACCCAACCACTGTCAGTAATTTTCTACTTATCTCCCGCTACCATTTCCTATTTCCCCTTAGATTCCTTTTTGTTTCTTCATCACTCTCCTTGCTTCTTTTTGTGCTTTTTCATTTCCCCATGGCCCCTTTTGGTTTCCTTTCTATTGTTCTTTTTTTTTTTTTTTTTTGAGACGGAGTCTCGCTCTGTCGCCCAGGCTGGAGTGCAGTGGCCGGATCTCGGCTCACTGCAAGCTCCTCATCCCGGGTTCCGGCCATTCTCCTGCCTCAGCCTCCCGAGTAGCTGGGACTACAGGCGCCCGCCACCTCGCCCGGCTAGTTTTTTTTTGTACTTTTTAGTAGAGACGGGGTTTCACTGTGTTAGCCAGGATGGTCTCGATCTCCTGACCTCGTGATCCGCCCGTCTCGGCCTCCCAAAGTGCTGGGATTACAGGCTTGAGCCACCGCGCCCGGCCTATTGTTCCTTTAAAACCTCAGTCACCTTAGTCTTGGTTGGAGTTCAGCTCAGTTACAGTGGAATCTTTTTCTCTTACTGCAGTAGTCAGAATAAAGTCTGTCTTGCCAAGTTTAACAAGTGTTTAGTGCTATTTCCCTTTGACATAGGTCATACTGGCTATGTAGGGAGCAGTCAATTAGTAAAGCTTATAAAGAAGGTGAATGTTATTCCACACAGAGTGTAACTGGCAAATGGGAGAGAAGGTACTCCCCTGAAGAGGCAGCGGCAACTCAGCTTCTGCTTGTTATCTTTATATTCAATCTACTCTTCTCATATATTTTATTTTTTTGAAACAAAAATCAGAGAGCATATTTTTAAGTAAAATTTTCATACTGTTAGAATGATGACTTAAATTCCTAAACACTGTAATTACCAAATGAATAAACACTGTACACACACACACAAACACACACGCACACACACCAATAATTTCCTTACTTACTATGGCAGGTTGTGAATGAGAATGTGTGTGTATGTGTGTATTTTTAAGTCCTTTGGGATTATAAAAGCAAGAATAAGAAAAGTATTTTCTATCATTTAATGTAAATTGCTAAACTCACTGTTGCATCCTCTGTTCGAGACAATGTTATAGTCAGAATAACACATACGAGAGATCCGTCTTGTTAACTAATGGAGGGATTCTATCTGTGGGGCTGTCAGTTACTTCAGTCCTGCTAAATTTATGTGAAAACCAATCTATTTCCCAGGTACAAATTATTTCTCTAAATAAAGGAAAACATTATGCTCAACAGACATGGTTCTGATTGTGGATGTCTCCTTAGTTATAGTGTCACTGCTATACAATAGAGCCACAGATTTTCAGTCAATTTTGTTACATTTGACAATAACTGGTTTCCTTTGTGTTAAATATTTTATGTTGTGTTTCCTCACCAAATAAAGGAAAAAGGATTTAAGTAGGCATCACAAGAAAATGGTAACCAAAGTAAGACTTGTCATGAGTATTTTTTTCATCTTCTGCAGAGAATTGTTTCCCCTTTCTTGTTGTCCCATTCACCACCAAAAAAGCTAAGTATTTCTCATTCCTCTCTTCTTCCTCTTCCTGTTATTTTCCTTATTTAAAAAAAGTCCATGCTTGTCTTCTTCCTTCCATTTACATCGGATATTACTAGAGAATAAAAATAATTATTAACACTGTAATGTTTATGGAACAAGTCTCATCCATTTTATATTCTGTCATCATTATACACATGGCTTCCAGGAAATATGTTGAAATAACACATACAAAATTTTTGGACAAACTATACTCCATGTTAAACATTGTGGCTGGCTGTACAGTATGAATCCCACATGTCCACACTGGGTTGTGTAGATGATGATTCTATCTCCAGGAATTAGTCTGTTCTTACACTGCTAAGAAAGACACACTCAAGACTGGGTAATTTATAAGGAAAGAGGTTAAATTGACTCACAGTTTCGCATGGCTGGCAAGGTCTCAGGAAACTTACAATCATGGTGGAAGAGGGAGCAAATACGTCTTTCTTCACATGATGGCAGGAAAGCAGTGCAGAGCAAAAGGGGGGAAAGCCCCTATAAAACCATCAGATCTCATAAGAATTCAGTCGCTATCATGAGAACAATGAGAACCACTCACTATCATGAGAACAGCATGGAGGTAACCTCTCCCATGATTAAATTACCTCTCACCAGGTCCCCTCCTACGACAGGTGGAGATTATGGGAACTACAATTCAAGATGAGATTTGGGTGGGGACACAGCCAAACTATATCAACCAATTTGATAGGTAAGTCTTGAGTACTTTTAATCAATTTGAACATTGGTTCTCAAGCATCGTCTTAAGATAAAACTGAGAATGTAGAGGTGTCCACATTTTGACAAAAGAAAAGCCAGCTGGATAAAAAGCAAACATACAAAGTCAGAGTTAGAGGAATCATAGAGAAATATAGCTATATACCTGAAGCTATCATAAACCTCGGGAATAAACTCTTACCTGGAACTTGCCCTACCCCTATACAGTACTTTTTAGTTGTATAAGACAATAAATAGCTTTTATTACATTAGCCAGTGGAATTTAGTTCTCTATGATTTGCAGAGAAAAACATTTACTTGATACACACTCAATGCAAAGTCATTTAAAAATGTCTCCCAGGCCTGCAAAGCCTGACTATGGCCTGACTGAATATATTAATTCTGACATTTGGTAGCCAGGATTAACTGAATTAATTATAGACTTTAATTAAGACTTTAATTGTGGGCTTTAACTAAGTTGCTTATAATCTCTCAGTCTGAGTTTCTTTTTATCTTTCTATAAAATGGGTTTTATAATAGCTATTTTACAGATGTTCCAGGACTATTTGAAAAAATATGTAAATACTTAGAGACTATATGAAATACTTGGTAAGAGATGGCAGCAATAAAGAATGAATGTGGCTTTGCTGGTCATGAAAGACAAATAATGCAAACATTGCCAAAGCTCCTCCAAATCCTGGCCAACAGACAGGAATCTTTGCCAATTGACCATGAGCAATTCTATTGCCTTAGCAAAGGCATCTGGAAGTCATTCATTCAACAACAGTTTATTTCACATTTACTATGTGCTGCTCATCATCCTAAATGTTAGAGCAGTGGATGCAATAGACAATATTTTCTGATTACATGATTCTTGTCTTCTAATGGTAATAGAAATTAAACAAAATGCATGTGAAGTGTACAATCTGCTACATGGTGGTGAGTACTATGGAGGAAAAATAAAGCAGGAAAAAGGAATGAATGGGTAATTTCAAAGAAGGGAAAGTTTTAACCTAACCAGAGAAAAGTTTGTTGAAAATGTACTCTATGTGCAAGGTCTCAAGTAGGGGAGAGAGTGAGCACTGCAAATAACTGAATGAAGAGCATTCAGGCTAATGGTGCAATGTGCAGAAAGCACTTGGGGCTGGAGCATGCACCATAAGCTCAAGAAATTAAAGAAGATGGCTGAGCAGGCGTGAGATGAAGTTCCAAAGGTAATAATGATGGTAGGCAAAATAGACATTAACTCAATGCTAATGCTTTTAAATGTATGGCATAGCTAACTCTATTCATTTTGGTTCCATTATCTACCATTTTTCTTTGTTGTTAAAAAATGTTCAATTTATTCTATTATTTTGAAAATTGTCAAATAAAATAAAATAAAATAAAACAAAAACAGAATTGCTTTCCCTATTGTCATCTCTAATCTCCATTCCCAGAAGTCTCTCTTCTCAAGTGTTAGCTGTTTCTTCAGGCAATTATCACCATATTACCAAGTGCTATTCTTAAACCATTACTGCATAATTTAGAGATTTTAGGTATTAAGCCTCAACTTTTTGCTAGGTTAGATGAGGTTTAGTGTAATTTCTCTTCTCTCACTTTCTTCGTGCTTCAATATAGTTAGATCACTTTCCTTTATGGCTTTTTTGATTATATTTTTTAACAAAAATTCAAAATTAACATGCCTATCTTATTCGTTGAAGACTAAAGATGTTATTTCTTGATTCTCCATTTTGAAAATTGAGGCTTCAGCAGCGCACTCACCCTTCTCTCCAAGTTACCCCTACCTTCCAGAATCTTCTACCTACAAAATTGTGTCATTTATGTTTTACTTTTATATTTTCAAGCCTGAAAACATTTATATGTTATTCTGTAACTATAAATACATATTCTATATATAAATAATATATAACATATACATAAACATATATACTATATACAACTGTATAACTCTGTATAACTATACATTATGTAACTATAATTTTGAAATTAAAAAACATAACTATGTAAATACTCATCACAGGTGAATATTTTCTTTCATTTATGGATCCCTTCCGTAACTCTGCTTCTCAGATCCTAAATGTCCTTTTTTTCTTGAATAGCATGTCTTTATCTAATTATTTTTATTACTTCCAGTTTCCTCAAGTATATCACATCCAGACAACTACCCCTGTAATCTTCCCTTTTACCTCTAAATTTAAGCCCTTTCTTCCTTCTCCAAAATGCAAATAGTGTCTTCTAGCCATGTTCCAAAGCTTATTTTGGGGACCTTCTCTTCATGTCTTTTCTAGGTTGGATCCACTATTTTCCTAACACTCTCCCTCCCACCTTTCTCTGTCTCAACTAAGTCTTCTTTCCCTGGAGTGTATCATCAAGTAACTTCTTTAAAAATTTATGTAAGTCAATTTACTGAAGACTTCTGACTTTGAAGATGTCTTTATTGTGCCTTCACACTGAGGTTCATACTTTTCCTTGATGCAGAATTTCAAGTGAAAAATAAGTTGTTCTTAAATTTTGGCTGCCTGAATCAATGGAGCAACTCTCAGTAGCTAAGTCTGACGCTGGAGTGCAGTGGCGCCACCTCGGCTCACTGCAGCCTCCGCCTCCCGGGTTCAAGCAATTCTCCTGCCTCACCCTCTCAAGAAGATGGGACTACAGATGCGCTCTGCCACACCCGGCTAATTTTTGTATATTTTAGTAGAGGCGAGGTTTCACCACATTGGCCAAGATGGTCTTGATCTCCAGACCTCGTGATCTGCCAGCCTTGGCCTCCCAAAGTGCTGGGATTACAGGCATGAGCCACCGCGCCCGGCCAATTTTTATTATTATTATTATTTTGTTGGAAACTCAAAAAACATATAAGCACCTCTGCTCTTGAAAATTTTTCTCCATAGTATTTTTCCTTATGTCCTTCTTTCTGATTTCTGGATATTTTCTTTTAAGAAATGTTACCAGCTGGCTAATGAAGCCTAGATTTATCTTTTTATATCATAAGTTTTGCTCGTATTTTATGTCCCTTAGTTTTTATTCTACTTTATGGAATAACTTTTTAAACGTTTTTTTTAAAAGTTGTTTTTTCCATGACTTAAAAAAATCGCTCTATTACAATCATGCAATGTATGAAGATATTTCGGTCAACGGCAGACTGCATATATGATGGTGGCCTCAAAGATCATAATACCACATTTTTACTGTACCTTTTCTATGTTTAGATATGTTTCAATACCCAGATACTTACCATTTTGTTCTAGTTGTCCAACGTATTCATTATAGTAACATGCTGCACAGGTTTGTAGCTTAGGAGCAATAGGCTATACAATATAGCCTAGGCGTGTAGTAGATTATTCCTTCCAGGTATTTGTAAGTACCCTCTGCTGTTCACACAACAAATGACAAAATTGCCTAGACACATTTCTCAGCATGTATTTCCATAGTTAAGCAATGTATGACTGCTGTTTAAAAAAAATATATTTGACACTAAAGTTTTATTTAATTTAAAAATATTTCACAAGTTTGAGAATACAAACTGTGGAGCCAGATTTCTAGAACCAAATCCTGCTCTGCCACTTGATAGCTATTTGACAATTTGCTTAACCTCTTCATACGCTGGTTTTCTAATTGGTAAATTGGCGAGAAAAATAGCTCCCACATCAGAGTTACAGCAAGAACTGTGAAGTGAATCTATGAAACGTACTTGAAACAGTGATATGAAGTTGTTTCCATAACATATAACCTATTATTATTAAGTTGTTCAACAAATGTTTATTAGGACTTATTACGTATCTGACATATTCTAAGGGCTTTAAATACATTAGGAGAGAAGACATGCAAAAGTCTCTTATTTTGAGAAATTCACATTCAACTTGGGAATATTAGATGAAACAAAGATGATAAATAAATAAATTTTGTAGTATGTTAGAAGGAGTCACTGCTATTTAAAAAAGAAGGAGGGAGAGGAGAAGAAGGGGGAGGAGGAGGGAAAAATGAAAGCTGTAAGAGAACAAAGGAGATGAGGAATTCCAGGTGTGTATGAGAGGCACAGATGAGGTTTCAATTTTGCATAAGGCAGTCAAGGCCTTATATTTAAGATTCCATTTAAGCATTTACTTGAAGAAGGTTGTAAAATGGAAAATCAGAAGGCATGTTGGGAAAAATGGGGCAGATGTGTCCTGTCCCAGGCAAGTGTTATCCTAGCATCTCTTCTGACTTGCCGGTTGTCTCAAATATTTCATTTTATGAAAATGATGAAATGGCATTATTATTTATAAAATTAAAATGAGCTAGGATCATTTTGGAGGGTCTCTATTTTGTGCTTCTGGGACTTGGCTTGGTCTCAACCTCTGTGTGAGGCTCATAAACAGTGAACAGAACCTTTACTTTGGCATGAGATTAAATTTTAACAAGAGAGGTAACAATAACCCATCTATTCTTTTTTCAGCCTTTTCCAGATGCAAAGTGACTAATGCTTCCTTTTCAAGGCTAGCATGCATACCAGTGGTTGATGACGAAATGGAAGGCTCTTGGACAAAAGTGTAGGGGCAGCCCTCTCAGGTAGAAGGGAAGGGCTTGATGCTGCTGTCCCTACAAACCACGTGATGACTATGTAAGCAAGCTGTGAGATGTGTTATTTGAGATATGCATGGCTGAGAAACTGATTTAACATCATGACCACACACTAAGAATCTTTAGTCTGAGTGTATTATATTTTACTAACCAGATGATCAAAATAAAAATGATATTTGCATATTAGTTATTTGCTATTTTCTTATCTTTCAAGTCTTAAAAATGTTTCAAAAATATTCTTATTAGAAAATATTGTATGTAATTTTTATTAGTTTAGAGCATCTTTTCACTCTAAAGTATCCAGATTTGAACAGTAAATTATATGGTCACTTGATTTGTATGTGAATTCCTTGATCTTATGTTAGAGCGGGAGTTGGCTAACTAAGGCCCACCTTTTGTTTCTTTTGGGGGGTATAGTCCATAAACTAAGAATCATTGTTACTTTTTGAAATAGTGGGAATAAAGAACCCCCAAATAACATTTTGTAACACATGAAAATCATACCAAATTCAAATTTCTGTTCATAAATAAAGTTCAATTGGAACATAGCCTTGACCATTGGTTTATGTATTGTGAATGACTGTGTTCCTGTTTACAAAAGCAGAGTTGGATAGTTGCAACAGATAATGTGGCCTGCAAAGCCTAAAATGTTTGTTATCTATTTGACCTTTTACACAAAAGTTTGCCAACCTCTGAACTAGAGTATTCTGATTCCAGTAACAATGATCTTTCACTATACATTAATTAAATCACCATATTGTTCCTGTGATATTGGTTAATATGATATTTCTCCTGTCTGATGAACATGGATCTTAAAATATAAAATTACTGAGATAGCAAATATGAGAGCGGGTATCTAAATCTTGGCAGATTTACTAATGTAATGACTGTCGTATGGTAAGGCTTCTTGGAATATTTCAGGGTAGACTTTTCCGGCAACATCCAATGATGCCTCTTGATTTTTTTAATTTTTCATTTTTTCCATTATGCTACTGATAAAGATATTCCAATGTTCATTGTCTATTTGAAAATCAGAGATCCAAAATTACTTACAATAGGCATGTTATATTATTAAGTCTGTGAACAGGTGTTGTATATTGCACCGCAAGCTTGCCTAAGTCCCATTGTTCATGCACCATTTAAAATGTGGGTAGATCAACGAGGTCTGCTAGGCATTTTGTGGAGAAATATATATATATATTAATTTTCGGGGGTAGAGGGGAAAAAAGAACAGACTTCTTTGTTTGATGGGCTTCAACATTTGGGGCACTGTGGGTTTAATGTTATAAATTTTCCATCTGTTCGATTGCCAACCCAGTCACTTTATGTTTAGCTAATTAAAATTAAGTATGAAGTTGTATTGCTATTGTGTAGATATGGTGCCATTCAAACAATTGATTTAGATAATTAAGGAAAGCAAATTTAGTTTAGGAACTCATTCTGAGGCTAAATGCATAGAGAAAACTGAAATATACCCACTTTAATCACCCATTCTAAAACAGGTTCAGCTGTCAACATATTCTACTGTTAATAGTAGTTGCAGGGTAAACGGAAACCTATGGTAGAGTTTTCTAGTATATTTAACCATAATGTACAAGAATAAAAGAGGTTACATTGATTGTAATATTTCAAACCATTAGATCACATTGAATAATCTGCCCATGATAATCTTGAACACAACTTAAATAGGTTTGGTGCTTTCTTGCAATAGTCATTGCTGCTATTTATTCAGCGTCTATTACATATGCAGTAATTATAAGATCTGACCCACTTTGCTTGGATTTGTTCTTCTTCTTTTTATTTTTTTCTGTTTTTTGAGACAGAGTGTCACTCTGTTCCCCAGGCTGGACTGCAGTGGCGTGATCTTGGCTCATTGCAACTTCTGCCTCCCAGTTTCAAGCGATTCTCCTGCCTCAACCTCCCAAGTAGCTGGGACTACAGGCATGTACCACCATGCCTAGCTAATTTTTGCATTTTTGGTAGAGATGGGGTTTCCCATGTTGGCCAGGCTTGTATTGAAATCCTGACTTCGAGTGATCTGCCCGCCTGGGTGTCTCAAAGTGCTGGCATTACAGGTGTGAGCCACTGCTCCTGGCCGGATTTGTTCTTTATCCTAATTCTTCACATATTTGAAGACTAAAGGTAAATTATTTAATTTTTCCATAATGTCATTTCTTGTACACAGTAACAGTTTGTGAGAATAAAATTTGATAATACAGGCTAAGAACTCAGAAAATAAAATGTAGCAGAATCATTATCATTACTTTACTTTTCATCTGCATAACCATCCTTCAAGGTAGGAATAGCATCCTTTTTGCAGTGAAGGAACCTTGGGATTAGACAATTGAAGAATCTGTAGAAACACAGTTGATAACAGACACACTGAGAATCAAAGACAGGACTCACTGCTGAGAAAACTCCCATTCATTCTTCCTATTTCAGCCCATTGACTCTTACAGATCCATCTGTTTATAGAAGCAGCAATGTCTGTGGCCCACATACCAAAGATTTTCAGTACCTAACCTAGTTTCCAACTCCTCACAAATTTGATTCGTTTAAATTGTGATTTTAACAGCTTACCTGATAAATTTCATGTCATCAGGAAATTCTGAATTTCATACTCATTTGTTTTAATCTGCAAAGGAATGAGATATTATCGAATTGTATACAGATGGAGTTATTTTTGGTCAGGGAAGCTCCCAGCACTCTTCAAATTACGCATACTGCAAGCCAAAAAAATCATCCATATATCTCTCTGTTAGAGGAAGAAACAAAAAGAACATTAAAATGAGTTCTTAGGAATATCTCAACTGAAGGCTTACTTGGAATTCAAGAAGCAAGTGAAAAGCATTTGGATGCATTTTAAGAGATAATTGCTACCAAATAATTTATAGGTGCAGAGCAATACCCAAAGAGAAAATACCACTAGTTAAAACCTAGTAAATTAAAACCAAACAGTCTACATGCCTGGTATCCTGTTTAAGATTAATTGGATCATAGCAGAAAGTGCATATTATGAAGATCAAATACTAGGAGAAAAGTCATAAAGTTTGAAAATATATCAGTGTATCTTCATCCCTGCAGATGCCTTTTATTTATTGTCAATGTAAACAGATGTTAATGACATTGTAAGAGCTTTTGAGAGAGAGAGAGGGAGGAAGAGAGGGAGAGAGGGAGAGAGACAGAGGATATTTCCCTGCAGATAGAGGAGGAGAAAAATGATGAATAAGAAATGTCTTATAGCTTGGATTTTCAAAAAACATACTTTCCAGTCTAAAATAAAAATTAGTTTATTTTCTCTGGATTAGTTCTAAAAACTAATTCCACATTCTGAGGACAAAGGAATGGAAGGGCATGGGGAGGGGAGAGGAGGAGAGATAGGGAAGGGAGGGGAGGTGGTTTGGATTATTGCATCTATTTATTAGCTAACAATATTATGTTTCATTGGCCAAAGAGTATAATTTTCTTTGAATTATGCTATTGTGAATAAAGCACCGTTGTGTTAATGAGATTTTGCTATAAATATTGATGCAAATAGTGAATAAAAAGTACTATTTAACTCTTATTTAGGACTCTTGAATATTTTCTCCTTTATTCTTTCAATGGATATTGCATCCTACTTCCATTGTGGCTCCCATCATTCTTAATCACAATGAATTATTGAGAGGGTGTATCTCACCCCAAACAATAAGCTCCGTGACAGCAGGAACCATGCATACATCTTCCTATGTGTAGTATATCATCAGTGTTCCATTTATATTTGAGGAATGTAAACTCTCAGGATGTGTGAGAACGTCCATGTTTCACCTAAAGCAGAGTTGCTCAACCTTGATGCTATTGACATTTTGGGCTACATAAGCCTTTGTATTGGGGACTGTTCTGTGCTTCATAATGTTTAGCAACATTCTTTATTTCTACTCACCAGCAGCCATTAGCACCCTTCCAGTCATGAACGTAAAAAGTGTCTCTAGACATTGCTCAATATCCTCTACGATTAAAATCATCACCAGTTGAGAACAATGACTTAAAAAATAACATTTTATTTTAATATACTAGATTGGGTAGTATGTTCAACTTATTCCTGCCACTGCTCTCCATTCCCCATCACCTCTCTGTCTCTCTCTCTCTCTCTCTCTCACACACACACACACACACACTTCACTGAATTTCATATGGTATAACATGATGCCCTGGCTGGGTAGGAGATGGAGTCAGATATGCTTGGCAGTTTGAGTTAAGTAACTTCTTTCTTTCCTCCGGGGACTTCCAGTGATACACAAATACTAATACGGCCAAGCAGACACCTTAGAAAGAACTTGCACATTATACATAGTTTGTATAAAAATAGGAGTCTGTTTGATAAATAGGAAGATATATACACAATGGAAGATGTACGCATGGTTCCCATTCTCACAGAGCTTATTATCTGGGGTGAGATAGACCCTCTAAGTAATTACATGGGTGGGATTGGGTGACAGAAACAAATCACAAATATACCAGGCAAAGGAAACTCTCCATGAATCAGGCTAAATGATAGCATCTGATAGTTCAAGGAAACAACTTGACCCACCCATTACCCAGAAAGCCTGGAGAGTTTTATATGTAAGGAAGAATGTACATAAGCACTAAAAGACCTTTAATTATTGAGCACGCAATGTTTTATTAATATTTTTATTTTTGGTGAAATTTTATCAAAAGACTAAAACACAGAGAAGAAGTTGCTTTTCTACCACCTGAAAAACTGTCAAGACCTTCTTCCAGAGGATTCAAATCATCGTTTGGAGGCTGGGAGCATTTTCACCGGCCCAAAGGAGCACAGGGACAGTGGTGAACAAGGGGAACTTCATGTTGGAAGGAGCCTTGAGGGTTCTGGGATCAAGGAATAGAGGGAGAGGAAGCCATGAGCAGAAACGCAGCAGGGCAACAGGAAGCTAAAGTAATATATACAGTCCACGCAGGCTGGATGGGTCATAAATCTCACAAAATATTTCAGTGGTGGGGTATGGGCATGGTGGCTCACGCCTCTAATCCCAGCACTTTGGGAGGCCGAGACAGGCAGATTACGAGGTCAAGAGATCAAGACCACCCTGGCCAATATGGTGAAACCCCATCTCCACTAAAAATACGAAAATTAGCTGGGCATGGTGGTGCATGCCTGTAGTCCCAGCTACCTCAGGAGACTGAGGCAGGAGAATTTCTTGAACCCCGGAGGCGGAGGTTGTAGTGAGCCTGGATCGTGTCACTGCACTCTAGCCTGGCAACAGAGTGAGACTCTGTGTCAAAAACAAACAAAAAAACAAATAAAACAAATAAAAAAATATCTCAGTGGTGGGATTTGCACCAGAAAAGAATCCATGATGCAGATGCAGGTAAAGGCTCAGGAGACTCGACAGAAATTCTTAGATACCTCTTGAAATTCTTTCAAAAGGACAGGAGGGGGAAAGAAAACTTGAAAAGTGGTGGTGCTGATTGTTAATTCCCAATGATTTATAACCGAGGTTGAGATAAAGCAGAATATGGTTGCATTTCACATAAAATTAATCCCAATAATGCAAAGTCTGTTTACTGTTAGGTAACATATCAATATATTTAATGGTATTAATGCATTAAAGGAGAAAATTGTACCATCTGAAGAACTACAGATTTTTGTTTTGTGATTTAACAATCATTTGTCATTGAAACAAACAAAATTCTTTTGTTTTCAAGTTATTAAAAAATTAATTTTAAAAACGTGGACCAGGTCTATCTTTCCTTTTTCTTGTTCTTTCTCTGTTATCCAGGCTCACTGCAGTCTTGACCTCTCAGGCTCAAGCAACCTTGCTCTGGCCTCCTGAGTAGCCGGGACTATAGATGTATGCCACCACTTCTGGCTTTTTTTTTTTTTCTTTTTGGTAGAGGTGGGGTTTTAATACATTGTCTAGGGTGGTCTGAAACTCCTAGGCTCAAGCGATTCTTCCACTTAACCTCCTAAAAGTACTTGGATTACAGACTTCAGCTACCTCACCCACCCCAAAATTCTAATAAAACATTTATAAAGTTAACCGCCTTGTACTAATAAGGAATATTTAACAAAACATACAGCAAATATCCTACTGTGAGATAAAATATCAGAAACATTGCCTTAACAGTAACCCACAAAGCAAGGATTCTCAGTGCCTGCTATGTTCAAAATTTTACTGAACTTCAAAAAATGTAGTAAGAAAAGTAAGACAGATAAAAAAAATAAATGTAAGGATTGAGAAGTAATGAACAAAAGACTTGTCTTTAGAGTAACATAGGATGGGTTCTAGAAGTTTCCACAGGTATTGAGAAGTTTCCACAGGTTCACCTACTGTGGTTCAAATCCATATAATTTAACTGAGCTTTTCTCTATATAACTATGACCATCTTTAGATGTTGAATGTGTACAGTTACATAGGTAAACAAGCACCATCCTCTAAGATTCCAGATGGTACAGAGATTAAGGGGTTCAGTGATTAAAACATGGAGTCAGAAAGAGTTTCAAATTTTGTTTTGCCACCTTAATAACTGTGATCTAGGTTCAAGTTAAATGACTTTTCAAGCCTCAGTTTCCCAGGGTTAAAATGGGAATGACGGTGTTTCATGAACATATCTGTTGTCAACTTGATCATTTAAGATCGACTAATTCAAATATCTAACCCTTGTGATAGTCATGTTTTTTTCTTTTGTATTATATTATTTCCATAATGAATTTCAGAACCCAATTATACTGGACAACTTCATGTTCATTTCCATTCAAATTTGTCCCTTTAAGTTATTTAACATGATTTGCTATGAAGGTATCCCTACTTGGTATTAGTATCTTGGCATCTAATACTGATATGTTGGTTATGTTTGTTTTTTCAACACTTTGTAGGTTTTTATATGATGAAAACATTTGTCAGAATACAATGATTGTCAAAATTTATCATTGTATTCTGATAACACCTGCATTCCTTACTTGGGATTTCCCAAGACAGTATGGAAAAAAAGGATATATTTTCTTTTTAGAAATTGTGGATGAATTAATAAATAGTTTGATTTCCTGCAGGTTTATGATAGTAGTTTTCTCAAAAATATAATGTTTGAGACTATCACTGAAACATTTATTTAAACAAAATATAAAATTATGTACAGTGTTTTATAAATGTGAAAAATATACAGCAGTATTAAAACTAGACATAAAGCAAAATATTTTTTCCATTTCTTAATTGTAATTATTTTACAATTATAGAAATAAAATAAAATTGATTGTAATTGATGTGAGGCATTGGTCATTTACTTCTAAACTCTAAGAGTTTAAATCTTCCAAAATAATTTTCAATATTAAAGATATTTTCTTCCTGCCTTTTAGTGAGCAGTAAAAATACCTCTAGAGGAATAAGTGAAAAGAGAACGATACCTTTCAAAGATGAAGCCAGGATACTGTAGAGTGGACTAGTTATTTGCTTTGGTAGTATATAATTTTGTCTCAAGAAAACAGAGAACTGGAGGAAAAAACCAGAGAAATATTTAAAAGTTGTTTATATTTTTTCTCCTATTGCCAGTTACGAAAAGAATGGAAAAAGAAACAGAAAATACAGACAAGCAGATGGACCTGAGGCCTGCTCTCAGGCTCTTGCCCCATTTGCTTTTGGTAGAGATGGATCTGCTCCTGAAAAGGCAGCAGATGTGCATGCATGGGCTGCCTGGACTTGAAGGAGATGAGCAGAGGAAGGGGTGCTTAGCACAGAATTCTCAGATGTAAGCAGTCAGTAAAGCTGCTCTGCCTTAAATATGTTCTGTTAAATGTTCATATTCCTATACAATTCTACAAAGTGCTTGCCCAAGGCCTAATCTCAGTTCCAGGCATGGCAGCCCCCAGCCGAGGGTAAGCCTGGTCATATGTCCATGGCAGATGGCAATCATTTTATGGCAGTCTGGTTTACTCCTGTTTTATACAGGGTTATAGTGTTTCAACATTCATTAGATTCTGATGAAGGACAACACAATGACCCCAGAATAGATGAAAGGTAGAAGAACTCTTTCTAACTTACAGCTCTGAAGGAGAGAAGGCTGCCACACAAAGCTACACAGGGACTTCTACCCAGGGAAAAGCTAATAGCCAGCTGGAACTGTAGGAGGTGGCTTATATGTATATGGCAAGCAGGAAGGGGTTGCTAGGTTTAGTAGCCTTCCTATATACGGGTGCTTTGCATAATTCCATGGACCCTAAGGAAAAGGGGCTGTCCCAAGATATTTAGCACCTGGAGACCTCTGGCAATTGGGTGTGTGTATTGTAACTTGGAATCATTAAAGCCCAAATAAGGAAAGTGGTTAAGATGTATGCTTAGCAAATTGCCCATGAAGGCTAATGAAGAATTCTTAGCCACAATCCCAAACCTGGGCCAGGACAACACTTGTGAAATATTACATTACACACATGTGGTTTATCTTTAGAACTAGATACAAATTGTCTATAGGCACTAACTGCCTAGAGTTTGGCTTAATATTTTAAATCATGATCATCTCTGCTCTTATTGCCTTTGGCCAGCACACAGATTTTGTGCCTTTGTGCACCACAGATTGACAAACTGTGGTGCACAGTAAAGCATTTTCCATATGTTCCCCTTTCCTCGTACATGCATAGCCTCCCCCATTTCTACATCATCCATTGGAGTGACATATTTGTTAATAAATGATGAGGCTACACTGACACTTCATTACCACTCAAATTCCATAGATTACATTAAGGTTCACTCTTGGTGTTGTGCATTCTGTGGGTGTAGACAAATGTATAAATGTATAATGTAACACCACCACTATTATAGTATCATACAGAGTAGTTTTACTGCCCTAACAATCTTGTTGCACTCCATTTATTCATCTGTCCTTCCTCTTATCCCCTGGAAGCCACTGATCTTTTTACTATCTCCATAGTTTTACCTTTTCCAGAATGTCATATAGTTAGAACCATACAGTGTAGCTTCTTTTAGATAATAATGTGCATTACATTTCCCCCATGTCTTTTCATGGCTTTATAGCTTATTTCTTTTTAGCACTGAATAATATTCTATTGCCTGGATGTAACAGTTTATTAATCCATTCACTTACTAAAGGACAAACTGGTTGCTTCCAGGTTTGAGGAATTATTAATAAAAATACTACAACACACCATAAACATCCCTGTACAAGATTTTGTATGGATATAGTTTCAACTCTTTTGAGTAAATACCAAGAGTGCCTGAACACTGGATCATCAGGTAAAGGGTGTGATTGGTTATGTAAGAAACTGCCCATCTGTATGCCACAGTGACTGGACCATTTTGCATTCCCACCAGCAGTAGATAAGGGTTCCTGTTGCTCCACATCCTGGCCAGCATTTGATGTTGTCAGTGTGCTGGATTTTGGCCATTTTATAGATGTGTGGTGATATCTCAATGTTTTAATCTACATTTCTCTGATGACATATGATGTGGAGTATCTTTTCATATGCTTATTTACAATTTTTTGACTTCTTACCAACAGTGGGGGTTATTATGGTGTGGGTGACATGGTTTTTTTGTGTGTCTGTGTGGAAGCATGCAAATGTATATATATCCATGTGTACAAGTTATACCCAGAGGCCTATCCTTCAGAATCCTCTACTTTAGTGGGTCAGTTGAATCCAGCTCTCTGTTTGTATGCTTGAGGTTTAAAACATATTAAGTATTTAACATTCTCTGATTATTTATTCAGTTTTTTAATGTATTTAGTACTGTATATATCCCTTCTATTCTATCGCATTATTCCAGCAATAGGATAACTTAGGCCTCCTGAAGTGCTGTTCATGATGCAATACTAAATTGATGGAAAATGATTGCTCATTTTTCATTTGTTCACAATTTTAAACATGTTATTAATTTTTTAATTACAAGTTTTAAACTTCAACTGTTTTTATTTACTGGAATACCTACTTGGGATGATCTTAGAGGCCAGCAGTTGATAACATATTATTTTAAAAATAAAATATGATGCTTTGTAGTTGGATTTTTAAAAAATCAATCATGCTTGATGCCATCAAGAAAGATGTAATTATGTAAAAATGAAATCTAAATTGATATGAAGGAGATAGTCTTAATATTTGACAATGTGCTTTTCTAATAAAATTTTCAAAAAATAAAAGTGTAGACATCCCTCCAAGACCACTTTTATGTCTAATCCTGTAGAAAAATATGCAGATATGTAGAGACATCTTGTCACATTGAGCATCGTCGAGTTATCATGACACTGAAAAGGCTCTGTCAAGTCTATGTATATGAGTGCTATTGGAGACGGTGTGCGACGCATTTTAATGTGCAGATAATTCTGGTTTTACTATTGCCCACTAACTTCTTAAGCGCAGGTAGAATACTAGAAAGAAAGAGAAAAACAATGTTCAAAAAACCTTGGAAGAAAGAAAACCACAGACAATCCTGACCACCTTGAAATGGACGTGTCAGCAAGCTGTGGGGTGTCCAAGACCAAGACACACAGTCATTTTCACTAAAATACTAATCCCAGCAGAACGCTAAGTGTAAATCTAGTTACTTCCTATTCAGTGGCATTAATAAATCAAGTTATCCAATGACAACTATGAAAAATTATATTTTTCTTTTATAAAAAAGTTCACAGAAAAATTTGAACAGTTGACAAATTAAAAAAATAAGTTGCAAATCAAACTCTAGCAGTCTGTGTGGACTTGACCTTTCCTTCCCCATTATCCTGCCACTGTAAACTGGTAAAACACACATAACACTTATAGAAAAGACTGACAAGATCACATAAAAGAAAAATAATTTCTCTTACCTCTAAGTCCTCTCAAAAATGTCACTTGTTTTGGTCTCACATTCAATGAAGTACCAGTTTTTCCAGGGACTCAATTTCCCTTATGTATATTTCATTCCCAAACCAAACATTTGGCATAATTTTGGTTAAGAAGGTTACCGTCACCATCTTTCATTTCTAAGCACCAATGCTATGAAATTATATTATAAATTACTATCCCTATGGTATATGAGTTAAAGCAGTGTTGCGTTATAAAGGATGTCAAGTGTTTATTTTATAATTATGCCATTCTACAGGGAACTTCAGTAAGTGAATCATGTGTAAGAAAGACAAACTCAATTTGTCCATTCAACAATAAGATTAATTTTAGAGAATTAAGCATTCATTCATTTTAAAAACTTCTAATGAGAACTCACTACATTCTGGAGACAATACTGAGAGCACAAAGATAAATAAAACAAAGATCTTACCCTTTGGGAACACACATCAGAATAAAGGAGAGAGAAATGTGACTAATCTGAATACATGCTATCTTTCTCATGAATGATTCCCAGTGTGTCCACAGCATCTGGTAGGAGTTCAGCAATATTTTTTTAAATGTATTAACAGAAAACAAAATAAAAGCTCTTGTAGGAATAAGATCACAGAGAGTTATACATAGGAGTTTTCTGAAGGTGATGGGGATAGGGAATAAGAATTTGTCTAAAATGAATGTGCTCAGATTTGCTAAATGAACAGGTCATCATTTTTAAGGAGGGTACACAGTCGAAAGAAGATGATGAGGCGGAAGGTTAAACTACACAACCAAGGAATCCAGTTAATACACCAGAAAGAACCCAAATAATATGTTCACAAGAGACTGAAAATGACACAAACAAAGTAGTGGGTCTTTATATTGAGATACTAAGGTCTGAGGAGCAGGGACTGTGTCCACTCTGTTCACTAGTGTATTCCCTGGGGCTATGGAAGTTCCTGCAGCATAGAAGGTACTCATTAAATATTGTCAGATGAATGAATGAAAACAATAATTGACATTTACAAAAGCTTTACTCTGTTCTTTCTATTATCTGTGTTTATCCTCAGCAATTCTATGAGGCATTTTCTATATTTACCCTCAGGAAACTCAAGCGAAGAAAGGAAACATAACATGCACAAATTTTCCAAACAAAGTAAGATTGGAACTGGAATGTAAAACTCTGGGTTGCAGATGCCAAAATTGGGACTGTATATCCCGCTGATTCAAATACAGATGTCTGTACATTTTTGTATCCTAATTTTCTTACTATTACCTAAAGCTGAGTAAGCTTATACATGACTCCCTTATATTTTTCAAGTACTTGCTAATTTATGATGTATCTGCATTGCCTAATATTCCAGTTACTAAGCCTGTGTGACAAATTATCACAAAATGTATAGCTTACAATAATAAAAACATTCATTTTCTTCATTAATATGCAATTTGGTCGGTTTTGGCAAGAGTAGGTCCACTCAGCTCTGCTTGGCATCAGCTGTGATGGTTCAAAGGCTGTGATTATCTGAAAGCATGATCACTTTCATGTCAGGATGGCAGCAAGGCCTTAGCTGGGATTGTCAACTGGAACAACTATGCTCTCTCCATGTGGCTTGGGCTTGCTCAGAGGATGGGGAATGGGTTCCAACGGTAAACAACCAGAAACACAGAGAGAAGAGAAACAGATTGAAAGAGAGATGCAGAGCAAGAGCAAAAGAAGAAGAGAGAGGAAGTAACTCTGCCGCCTAGTATAAGTTAGCCTTGGAGTCATACATCTCTATTGCCACTGTCTATCCATTAGGATGAATCATTAATGCCATCCAATTCTCACGAGGAGAATTAAACTCCATCTTTTTATTGAGAAGTTGCAATGCTTAGAAGACTACTTAGGACAGTAAATACTACTTTGAGCATTTTTGAAAAACTCAACCTGTCTGATCAACCATAAAACAAATAGGAAATTCCTTTAGAAAATGGAATATAGATTTTTCATATTCATGGAAAAGAGTTAATTCCTAATGTCTTGATAATATCAATATCTTATGTTAATTAATAATTTACTCAGTGTTAGTATTCACTTAATCCTCGTAGATCCAGTTATTATCTCTATTTTAAGGTTACAGAAATGGAGGCACAGAGAAGCACGGCAACTTGCCCAGTGTTACACAGCTAGTCAGGGATGTAGCTGGCGATCAAGCCAAGGCAATTTACTTTTGCTATTAGGTGCCACTTTACTGCCTTTCTTAGAGGAGTCTTGAAAAAAATAGTTATTGGCCAGTCACAGTGGCTCACGCCTGTAATCCCAGCACTTCAGGAGGCTGAGGCAGGAGGGTCACTTGAGACCAGGAGTTTCAGACCAGCCTGGTCAACATGGTGAAACCTCATCTCTACTAAAAATACAAAAATTAGCTGTGCATGGTGGTGCACGCCTGTAGTCCCAGCTACTCGGGAGACCAGGCAGGAGAATTGCTTGAACCTAGGGGGCAGAGGTTGCAGTGAGCAGAGATTGTGCCACTGCACTCCAGCCTGGGTGACAGTGAGGCTCCATCACAAAAAAAAAAAAAAAAAAAAAAAAGAAAGAAAGAAAAGAAAAAAGAAGGAAATAGAGTTCTTACTCTTACTCTACAGACAATTTTGATAGTTTGATCTTTCTTCCATACAATTTCCTTCCATTCACATGTTCTAGACAACACAAACTGGTTTGGTTATATTGGCAATGTGTCCACTTAAAATATCGACAGAAAGAAACTCCATTAAGCAACTGAATTTCATGGTTTTTCTGGCAAAGAAACTTATTTTATGAGCTGTTTTAGCAAATAACTATATATGTAGTTCATAAATATTCAAAATGTTAACAAATATTGAAGTGTAAGATATAAGGAAAAGCACAAGACAGACTTGAAATTTTTCTAAAAACAAATATTGTATATTATAGTATGTAAACTCTTTACTTCATAAACAGATCAGCACCTATATGTAAATAACAATATATGTTAAGTCAGGAAGCAGTTGGGGAATGTATGAATAAGATAAAGATATATCCTATTTTTCTTTGAAATGGTGAAGAATACTCTTGAAATATCTGCTCATAGTTTTCTGATTATATACTGTTGTGTCCTCAAATACAGTTTTTATTTTTAACATAGGATTATTATTTGTCAAAGCACTACTGCAATTTAAAAAATAATACATTATTAAAACTATTAAAATCTGGATAATTGACATCACTGCAAAGTAATGTTAAAATCCTAGTTTCTCAGCACAGTATTCATAATTATTATTATCCTAAAAAATCACTTAGCGACTTCCTTTTTGCATTTTACACCTATATAAATTTAAAAAGCAATAATCTTTTCCTTGTAAATTCTCATCATGCAAATTAGACATTTCTGCTTATCTGTAGAAATTTTGAAAAGATTCATGGCATTCATGGACTTTTAAATAAAAAAAATAAAAGCACTTTTCTGTACCTGGCTAATTAAAAAAAAAAAAAAAAAAAAAAAAAAAAAAACCAAAAAAAAACAAAAAACTAAGCTTTTGGCATATTTTTAGTAAACAATTAGATTATTTTATCTACAACTTATCATCCACCCAGTGTGAAAATTTATCACCTGTGATTTGAGATATAAATACTGATGTAAATATATAGTGTTTTAACTTGACATAAATATGTTATATTAAATGGGTTAACATTGTTTAACATATGTTGGTTGTATATCAAAATGATTTGGTTCCCTTTAAAATGTCAAATTGTTGAATCACTTTTAGAATATTCCAGTAATTAACTCAGACAACCTGGGTTTTAGGTGAGATGGATAATAAGAAACAGCTGGATCAGCTATTCTGCCATCAGGAGACATCATCGTAAAAGAAGGAGGTTTATAGACCCAAGTTCATAAAATATTAGAATGACAAAGTACCACAGAGATTGTATAACCAAACTGACACCTTTTAAGGATGAGAAAAATGAGGTCAAGAGAATGACTTACCCAAAATCATATAGCAAGTTAAGTGTTAGAGTCAGCCTAGAACCAAAGTCTCTGTTTTCCAACACAAGGCGTCATCTTCTACATCCTACCATCTGCAATATGGACTGCAAGAAAACTAAAAAAGTGTTTTTTGTTTGTTTGTTTGTTTTTCCAGTACTATTTTACTTGCTCTGGGGAAAAACAAACAACAGCAACAAAACATGCACAGAGTGTCTTTGAGATATTAACTCTCAGAAAACACCATGAAAGAATCTGACAAAATTAACTCTGAAGCTGTAGTTGGTTACAGACAAAAGTATCTTTTTGGATTAGCTACAACACTTAACCTTAAACTATTTGACAGTATGTACAGGCTTTTAGTGCTTATAAGTGGTAGTACACTGAATAATAACCACCCCAAAATATCAAGACCTAATCCCTGGAATTTATAAACATTGTCTTATTTAGGAAAAGTCTTTGCAGATGTGATTAAATTAAGAATTTTGAGATGAGGAGACTATACTGGAATATCTGGGTGGACCCTAAAAGCTATCACAGTTATCCTTACAAGAAAGAAGCAGAGGGAGACCAGACACAGAGGAGAAGACAATGTGAAGAAGGAGGCAGATATTAGAGGGATGTGGCCACAAGCCCAGTGTATAATCAGAGTTCTCCAGAGAAGCAAGATGAATAGAATGTATATATAATGTGTATATATATAGAATGTATATATAAATGTATACAGAGAAAGAAACTTATTTTAAGGGATTGGCTTTTGTGATTGTGAAGACTTGGTGTATTAGTTTGTTTTCATGCTGCTAATAAAGACATATCCAAGGCTGGGCAATTTACACAAGAAAGAGGTTTAATGGACTTAAAGTTCCACGTGTCTGGGCAAGTCTCATAATAATGATGGAAGGCAAGGAGAAGCAAGTCACATCTTACACGGATGGCAGCAGGTAAAGAGAGAGAGCTTGTGCAGGGAAACTTCCCCTTGCAGAACCCTTAGATCTCATAAGACTTATTCACTATCATGAGAACAGAACGGGAAAGACCTGCCCCCATGAATCAATTACCTCTCACTGAGTGCCTCCCACAACACCTGGGAATTCAAGATGAGATTTGAGTGGGAACACTGCCAAACCATATCACTTGGTGAATTCAAAATCAACAGTTTTAGTTCAAAGTCAAAGGCAGTCAGGATGGAGAGCCCAGAAAAAAGCAATATTGCAGATGAAATCCAAAGGCCAATAATCATATGCTGATTATTATTTACTGAGTAAATAATCAAAATGAGTATAAATCCATTTCATCAAGAAAATGCTTTTTATCATTAAAAACGATGTTTCTGTTGATGCATGTTGTTATCAAATAAACTGTTATAGTTGTTTGAAATGGTAAACCCATGCCAGTGAGTAAACTGAAGTCAAGACAAATTAAAAGCCATAGGTAAAATAAAAGCTACTGGTAGAATTTCCTCTTGTGAGAGAGGTCAGACTTTTTGGGTTTTTCTTAGGCCTTTCACTGATTAGATAAGGCTGACACACACTAAGGAGAGAAATCTGCTTTACTCAAAGATGTAAATGCAAATCTTAGACAAAAGCACCCTCACAGATACATCTAGAATAATGTTTTCTGGAAGCTGTGGCTCCATCAAGTAGACACACAAAATTAGATGTCATACCCAGGATTAGCCACTGGAAGCAAAAGAGACAAGGAACAGATTCACTCCTAGGGAACCTGGAAAGATTATTTTTATGTTTTACTTTCTATTTTTTTTTTTCTAAAGAAACCATATTTTAAAATTCAAAATCAACTGTATGAATCTCTAAATATATTAAGTGAAACATCCTGGGGTACTTGGCATTCTAGTTCCCATAATCTTTTGCCCCATTTTATCAATCATTGCCACATTAATAAGGATTTTTAGTAGTAGTTGAATAAGAGTCAAAATGTCTGAGTAAAAATGAGTATAAATGTACTTCCTCAAAAAAATGCCTTTAATCATTTAAAACAATGTTTTTGTTGATGCATATTGTTATTAAATATACTAATATAATTGATTTGAAATGGTAAACCAGTGCCAGTGAGTAAATTGAGGTTCATTCAAACTAAAAGCCATAGGTGGGAAGTTATACCACACAAGCCCACACACACACAAATATTTATATATTGACTTGTCATTTAGAACAGTGCCTAGCACAGAGTAAGTGCTACCTGTAAATTTATTAAATATGTAAAGAAATCATTTAAAAATACAATTTAGAATAAATAAAAATTTAAAATACAGCTAGAAATAAATCCCATAAAAGTTGCAAAACAGACTTTTAAAAACGTTTCAAACTTTATAGTAATTGAAGAATAACTAAACCATTGAGAGATGCAGCTTTTTTTTTAAAACTTTTATTTGAAGTTCAGGGGTACAAGTGCAGGTTTGTTACATAGCTAAACTCGTGTCATGGGGGTTTGTTGTAAAGATTATTTCATCACCTAGGTGTTAAGCCTAGTACCCATTAGTTATTTTTTATCCTGTCCCTCCTTCCATCCTCCACCCTCCAAAAGGCTCCAGGGTGTGTTTTTCCTCTCTATGTGTTCATATGTTCTCATCATTTAGCTCCCACATGTAAGTGAGAACATGGGGTACTCAGTTTTCTGTTCCTGTGTCAGTTTGCTAAGGGTAATGGCCCTTAGCCATTTAGGTTGATTCTATGACTTTGCTATTGTGAAGAGTGGAGATGTAACGTCTTTATGGATTTGAAAATATAATCTGATAATGATGTTACTTTCTACCAAAATCATCTACAATCCAATTCTAGTCAAAATCCCTATAGGAATTCATGTAGAACCTGTAAAGCAAATTCTAAAATTTAGATTGAACAGAAAAATATCAAGAAACTCTAGAAAACAATTATCTTAGAGGACTCATTGCCAGATAACAAGCATATTGTAAATCCATAATAATTAGAAAAATCTTAACCTTCATGTACTACTTGTGGAAATGTAAAATGGTACAGCCACTTCGTTAAACAGTTAAACACAGTGTTAAACAGTTAACTTTACAAAAGTTAAACATGAATGACCATATGATTCAGGAATTCCATTCCTAGGAATATATCCAAGAGAAATGTAAACATATGCCCACACAAAAACTTGTACATGAATGTTCATAGAAGGATTATTTATAACATTGGGAACAACCCAGTGTTCATCAACTGATGAATAGATAAATATAAGGCAGCATATTCTTATAACGGGATGTTATTCAGCAATAAAAATGGATGAAGTACTGCTACATGCGTCTATCAATTTTGAATACATTATCCCAAATAAAAGAACCCTGTCACAAAAGACCACCTATTGTAATTGTAGGATTCAATTTATATTAAAGGCAGAGACCAGGGAAATCTATAAAGAAAGTAGATTAGTGGTTTCTTAGGCCTGGAGTAAGGTGTAGTAGTGGATAGAAAGGGTTGAGGAGTAGGTGTTAATGAGTATGTGGTTGTTTTAAGAAGGATAAATATATTCCAAAAGTAGACTGTGGTGATTGTTACACAATACTGTGAATAAACTAAAGATTATTGGATTGTAAAGTTTAAATGGATGACTTGTATGATATGAGAATTATACCCCAATAAGTAATACTCCTGCACAGATAAACTAAAAAAATAAACAGAATAGAGAGCCCAGAAACAAAAGCACTCGTATACTTCAACTTGATTTATTACACCACTGGGTTTTCAAATCACAGGTAAAAATAGATAATAATTAGTAAATGGTTTGAGAACACTTTGTTATTCATATGGGCAAAATATGAAATTGAATTCTTATCTTACAGTCTACAAAATATTTTATTCCACAGAGATTAAGTAAGTAAATGCTATAGACAAAACGGAAACATTTTGAAAAAAATATAAAGCATCTTTATTTCTTTGGAATATTTAAGAAAAAGTAAAGCATGGTAGCTCATGCCTGTAATCCCAGCACTTTGGGAGGCTGCTTGAGCTCAGGAGTTCAAGACCAGCCTGGGCAACATTATGAAACCCCATCTCTACAAAAAGTACAAAAAAATTAGTCAGGCATGGTGCCGTGCACCTGTAGTCCCGGTACCTGGGAGACTGAGGCAGGAGGATCCCTTGAACCTGGAAAGTTGAGGCTGCAGTGAGCCGAGATCATACCACTGAACTCAAACCTGGGGGGACAAAGTGAGCAAAGTGAGACCGTGTCTCAAAAAAAAGAAAGAAAAAAATCACTAAACAGCTAAATATAAAAAGCATAAAGTTGACAAATTTTGCTATATTAAAATTAAGAACTTCTGATTACATTAATATACCACCATAAACATGAGGATAAGGCACAAGCTAGAATATTTACAGCATACATTTAAGTGACCAGAGAATTAGTATTTAAATGAATGGTATATGAGTATACCATTATACTCCAAATTATTTTTAATATCAGTATCTAAATGAATCATAGTATAATTAGTATCCAAATAAAAGAATAACGAATAAGCAAAAGACTAACACCGTCATAAAAAATGTGAAAAGATATAAACTGGAAATTCACAGAATTAGAAGCCAGCATGGCTGATAGAAGGATGACAATTCTTAGACCTTATTACTAATTTTGAAAACTCTTAAAACTGCAAGGAGTGCATCCATTGGTCTGGTAAATATTATAAGACCAGGTCTTGCCAAATACTGGTGCTGTTATGGAAAATGTATATCTTCATGTGCTTTGGAGGGCATATAAATTGTTATAAACACTCTGGAGAAGGATTTTGAATTATCTTACACATGTGAAGATGTTCATAACTCATGCCCCAGCAATTTCTCTCTTATATGTATTCCCTATATTAGCTTTTGTACACCGGAAGATATTCATGAAAGCATACATGCCGCTCTTGTTTGTAACACTGAGAAAATGTAGAAAGTCAATAGACTCACCGTAGAGTACTATAATGTGGTAGTATGGGTGAATAGCTCAAGAATAATATTGAAATATAAGAGGAGGCCTTAGAATAACACAAAAGGCAAAATCATATTTCTATGTCCCTAAAAGAAATCTTTAGGAATGTAGAAAATGTGGAATGTAAGGAAAAGATATCGAACAGACCAGGGTCAGGCATATTCTACACCTCGGAGCTGCTAGTAAAGCTATGTTGTGGGTATGTGGATGTTTGTTTTTATTTTTATTGTTTTAAAAAAGCAATTAATGGTTAATGTAATATTTTGCATATATAATTATTATGAAAAGAAAATTTTTATTTGTATAGAGATTTCTCAGTGGAGAGTAAGGAGGTAAGTTATTTTTGTTGTTGTTTTGTTTGTTTGTTTGAGAGACAGGGTCTTTCTCTGTCTCTGTCTCCCAGGCTGGAATGCAATAGCAGGATGGTAGACTATAGCTCACTGCAGCCTTGATCTCCTGGGCTCAAGCAATCCTCCCTTCTCAGCCTCAGCCTCTCAAAGTGTGGGATTACAGGTGTAAACCACCATACTTCGCCTTTTTTTTAATTATTATTATTAATTCATTTTATTAACTCAAGAATTTCAGACTATTTACTTCACTCGTCTTTGTAATTGGTAAAGGTATCTAAGCAAATATTAAATGACATGAGAGTTAATCTAATTTAACGTAAAAATTCTATTACAACTACTTGATTTTCACTATTTTGGGGTAATTTTCCAATGAAAAATTTAAATGTTACTTTACAAGGCTAGATAAAACACTTTTGTTCATTAAGATAAATTGCTAAACCATATTTCAATTTTATCTGTTCCTCTATATCATAGAGTTTTTTTGTTTGTTTGTTTGTTTTAAGACAGGTCTTGCTTTGTTGCCCAGGCTGGGGTGCAGTGGCATGATCACGGCTCACGACAATCTCCACCTCTCAGGCTCTAGCAATCCTACCTCCTAAGCCTCCTGAGTAGCTGAAACGATAGGCATGCTGTTTTATTTCTTAATACTACCTATATGGTGGAGGTTTCTTGATAGAACCTATAAGGTGGAAACTTTCTTCTGCTGCCTTCCTGGTGTATCAGAATGGACAAACAGCCCTGGGGCTGGGTGTCTTGCAGAACCCAACTTTCTTCTTAATTTATAAATTGCTATAGATGACATTTATTATGTTTTTAGTTAAATATTTCCATTAAAAAATTCCATCAGAGAAAAGTAAATCTAACGTAAATTAACTCCAGTCCATCTTTTTAATTGTCACTCTTTATAATTCTCAATAGAAGGTTTCCATAAAACCAGTTTTACTAAGATGGTGTGATAAGAAAGTAAATTTTAGTTTTGATTGCTTTAGAATATAAAGTCCCCTCAATATTTCATTCATTAATTTTAATTACACCATTTGTAAGTAGTTTATGGTGGACTGGCCCTGAGCCAGACTCCTGTGTGCACAGGCAGTGCACTTCAGTGATGACGTTTCTCCCTTCCATATGTCACATCAAGAAAAGGAGACTACTCTACTCATATGATCTATTTTGCTGGAACAATATCAGGCTTATTACTGGGCTTTACCAGTTTTTCAGAGCATTCATTTTCTACTCTACAGAATATAAAAATCATATCTCTATATAGGGTCCATTTTGATAGACGGACCAATGAGTGTCTGAGTTCAAACGGGTCTATAAAGAGAAGGGTTGACAGTCAGTCAACACAGATTTATATAAGAAGGGAGATAAAAAAATGAAAAAATAATATAAAGCAAAAGAGAAAAAGAGATTGAGAGAGATTAGTTTTATTTTTGTTTTGTTATAAAGAGCTATTTCTTTTCTGTAATTTCCCAAAGCTGAACTATTCATTCACTTATTCACTGATTTAATAAACACATTTGGAGAAACTGCTGTGAGTCAGGGAATTACGTTAGGTAACACTGCAAAATTTCTTAAAAGTTTTCCCCAAAATTTCTCTCTAATATTCCTTGATAGAAAAGGTTTAAAGGCTATGTTACTTTAAGGAAGGGACTGATGAAGGTTAAACAAGATTTTTACTACAGAACTTGCATAAATTGTTGAAAGGACATATAACCTAAACAAAGGGGTTGAAGAATGTTAAACGAGTTTGTTTACTGCAGACATTCTCGTGACCTTTAATTTCTAAGTATGCATTATAAATCTCCAACAGAAGCATATTCTATGCAGATTTTTCTAAGAATATTTCATTGAATAATCATTTTTATGTTTGTTTTTCATTTTAGGTTCATTTTCAGCAATGAAAAAAGACATGAAAATGATTATTCAATCAAATATTTTAAGCATTTAACCCTGAATGTGAGTTTAAGATAGAAAGCTGATCTTTGTAGATTCACAGTTCTAAATATAACTGGCAGATGGGAAGAGGAGGCTTGGTTTTGTTCTTTTGTTTTTGTGTGTATAGTTTTATTTTTGGAAAACATCATGTTTGCATTAAATATTTAATATCCTCTCTTATCAAAGTGGTCATTTTGTTTTCTGTTTTTCTTTCTAGCTATATTGGGTATGATTGACAAAAATTTAAGATGTACAGTATTTAATGTAGGCATATGTTGTGAAATGATTACCAAAATAGGACTAATTAACATATTCATCACTTTACATAATTACCTTTTTGTGTTATTTAATACTAACAATTTTCGCTTTTGTATTGAATGGTTCTTCATACATACTAATTTATGCAGCAATTAGTTATTATATGTTATTATATACCAGACACTAAAAATAGGAAATGCATTTTTGTAATAATTTTGAATATTTTAAACTTAAATTATATCTTTAACCTACAGAGTGTTATGGCTTCTTTAGGAGCTTAAATGGCTTTAATAACATTTGTTGACAAATTAATCATTTCTGTGACACTTATGGATCATAATAATTCAAGTAAAATTTGAGTGTAATTGAAAAATCTCATATCAGTAAATATTCATTTTCATTACTCTTTAGCAAAAAGAAAAAAAAATCTGCTTTACAAGCAGTTGATTACAAATTGTATGACTATATCTGAAAATTTGGAAAACAACACTTAACTAAATATATTCTTTATGTTTCTGCTATAGAAAAAGAGAGAGACTGAAGAAGAAGAAGGAAATAAATACTTAAAAATGTGTATCTAAGCTGTATTTAAGCTAAGAGACGGTGACGAGGGGGGAAATGTTATTATAATTAAGAAGGAACTACTGAAGCTATATAACCTCGTTAATCACCTTTTGCCAAAATCTCAAGCCATTTTAAAAATAGTCTGTACCCAAGACATGAATATGCCTTTAACAAACTCTTAACTTTCTGCTAAATTGCCTAAAAACAGTCAAGAACCCTGCAGTTAAAAGGTTGTACAAGTGAGCCTATTAAAAGTAATAAACTAGGATCTATTTAATTATATGATTTGTTAGTAACTGTCATTGAAAAACAAAATTGAGCAGGATAATATCTGAATAAGCATTAGATTTAAAAAGGGGAGATGTGCTAATGAAAAATTACCTCATTAGCAATGATTAATAACATAATTTGCAAACATTTATATGTGACCCAATAAAAACAAATGTGGAAGGTTAGTTTTCCAATCTGGTAAGAGCTGGCAAAACCTTGTTTAGACTAGAGCAAAATGTGATTCCTTTCCAGGCTTTGAAGCCGAGTCAACACAGACAGAATGAAGTGTAGATTTATTTTGGACAATTCTCTATAATTTGGATTACCACAGAATCTTTTCCAAAGTTTACTGCATAATTTTGACTTCTTTTTTACTCACTCTGTATACTTTGTGTATCTAGAACTAAAGAAGGTGTAAATGGTACCAGAAGGGTTATGGAGAGTATTCAAAAATCAGCCATGTTTGTTTAAAAACAAAAAATTCAAAAAGCTATATGTTTAAAAATAAAGAAATTGACACATGTGCGCTAATTTTATTTCTCAAAAAATAATTTCTATGTTAAGATTGGCATGGTGAAATTAGTTTTTAAACAAAAACTGGGACCTGTGATTTGACAATCCATGTCTTCCATGTGAAATATTTATAAGGACAGTTTCGCAGTGTTTTAAAATTGAACCAATTTAGTTATACAATTAGCAAATCACATTTATTAAAAATGTATCCTCTTTCAACCAGAATATAAGCCTATCATTTATAAGAAAAATGTGGCATTCAACTTGTTATCATCAGATTCTAGAGCCTTGTGTGTAGATTTTGTACATTAATCTTTTCAGTGGTTGAATAAAATCTTATAGGTAATTAGAAATTAACTGGAAAACCCAAGCTGTCTGGTCAGTTTACATTTAGGCAGGAGAGTCAGGTTTCAGATCATCTCTTCTGTATTACCACAGTGGTTTTTGTTTCTTGGTTGGTTTGTTTTGAGATGGAGTTTCGCTCTTGTTGCTGAGGCTGGAGTGCAATGGTGCGATCTCAGCTCACTGCAACCTCCACCTCCCGGAATCAAGCGATTCTCCCGCCTCAGCCTCCCTGGTAGCTGGGATTACAGGTCCCTGCCACCACATCCAGCTAATTTGGTTTTTCGTAGAGGTGGGGTTTCACGGTGTTGGCCAGGCTGTTCTCAAACTCCTGATCTCAGGCGATCCACCCAACTCAGCTTCCCAAAGTGCCATCATGTTTTGTGAGAAGACCTTTCCTTTTATGTTGTGTAAAGAATTACCACAATTATCCATTTTACACAGCTCATGTCTAAATGTAGCAAGGGAATGGACCAGGGCACAGTTAAATTGGGCCACACACAGTGTTGTTGCAGTCATTTTTACAGATGAGCATGTGCTAGTGCTTGACCTATAGAGCTTCAGCATTCCGTATTATCTTGAAACTAGAGGAGGAAAATCCTGGAACTTAGTTCTGTCAGTCTGTCAGGATTTCAAGAACATGCCTATTCCTATACCTCTCCCTGTGCTTCCTCTGAATTTTTGGACATTGGGCAAGAGAATTTTGTGACCCTCTTTAATGGGAAAAACTATTCCCAACTATATCTTCTGTATCGACTGTCTCTATTTTGATGTTACTTGATCTGATTTAAGACAATGGCACTTTTTTATGAAAACAAATTTGACTACTCTGCATTCTATTTTTCCTTTGGTTTTTAGTGTCTTTAGAATAATTCAAACTAAAAGAATCTTATTCTGGGTAAAGGAAAGTCTACTATGAAGCATGCTTATTGAAAAGCCCTCATCTTTTCATCAATCTTACCACCGTGTCTCCAGATAGAGAGAGATCTCTATTGATAATATGCTCCTGGAGATGAACTTTAAAATAGTTAACATAATGGCAGTGATCTAGCTTAGAGCAGAGACTATCTAATCTCAGTTTTCCTTCATTTTCATATTTTCCACTTTCTCCTTATCCATCTCCCATCTTCTTTCTCATGATTCATGATCTAATATTAATTTTATATGCTTGTTGCTATGAAGCACTTATTTCCAGGGGCATAAGGGTATGTGTGACAAAGCCTCAACTTATGTTTAAACACTGTCCCTTCTCCCAATATCTTATATACAGGTTTATGCACATAGGCAGCCTATAACAAATTCCCACAAAACATATATTCTTTCATATTGATTTAAGAAGACCTAACTTCTTAAATGTAATCAACAAATGTTCTCTTCATATAAGATCTCCGTATTCTAAACTGTAGAAAAGTAGTGCAAGTATCTATACCTCTTTATGATTGCTAGACTCCTATCTACATGAACACAGTAAATGAAAGACAAACAAAACACAGAAAAAATTAGGCTGCACTAATGTTTCTCTAGGATAAAATTAATACATGAAATATATGCATTTAAAAATATTTGATTTTGAAATTTAATGCCTATCCTAAGGTTTTTCATTAAGGTTAATTATTACTTTTATCTACTCATGTGTTATCTGTTTTGTTTAGTACAAATTTTTGTATCAACTTGAAAAATGTAGAGGAGTTAACAAGCTTCTGAAACAATCATCTTCTAATAAGAAAAACTTTACATGCAGGCTCATGTCTCAGTTCGTGGTCATATTTTGATTGTTAATGAAGAACTAAGATAATGCATTAGCTTACAGGATTCATACTGACCTTTTATCAAAGGATTTCTGTTGCAACAAATCCTATCACTCACTCACTCACTCACTCACTCACTCACTCACCCACTCACTCACAGTAATGTTGTAGTTGGAAGGGCCAACTGAGGTTACAGCAGAAAAATGAACAAGCTTTAAATGTCGATACTTGTGAAATCCAAGAAGCATAGCTAAAATAAGTAGTTTTAACTAGTTTAAAACTACTTAAAATATTATCTTTAAGACAAGATTAAGTATCAAGTTTATGGTAGATCCTGGTAATCTGAAGAATGCCGCCTTCCAAAACAACACGCTCTAATCTTCCAAGCCTGTAATATGTTAACTTATGTGGGTACAGAGATTTTCAGGATGTGATTGAATTCAGAATCTTGAGATCCTGAGATTAACCTAGATAATTAAAGTAAAGCAAATATGAGTGCAAGATCCCTATAAGAGTCAGGCAAGGGGATCAGAAGAGTAGTAGGAGGTGTAATGAAGGGAAGGAAAGCAAGAGGTTAGTGTGGTGCAGAGAAGGGGACCCCAAACTGAGACATGTGGGTGCCCTCTATCAGCTGGGAAAGACAAGAAATGAATTTTCCCTTAAAATCATCAGAGAGAACCACCCCAGCCAATGTCCCTGAGAAGGAATTTGGACCTCTGGCCTCCAGAACTATCAAAGAATACGTTTTGTTACCTCAGCAATAGGAAACTAACATATAGACATAGATCATTTTTGAGGGGCATAGGGGAGAATCCAAAAGAACTTCAGATGTCCTTAATGATGTTCTCCTTCTTTTTTACAAGTGACATGTGAGAAAAAATATCATGATGAAAATTACCTTTTCCATATAGTTTAATATTCACACTACGCTGAAAAAAAACCTGATTTTAAGGCCATTTTACATTTTTCCAACATCTCCTCTTCATTTCTATTTAATTCTCAAGGATTAATATAATTAATCTATTTGTAGGTCAAAAATCCTAAACATTTTATTATTTTTATGTCTTCTGTTTAAGATAAGAGATTCTCGTATAATTAGCCTTATTTAAAATTTAGCATGCAAATGTGGCAATTTGTAAAATAAACTTGTGTCATGGAATTTTGATTATAAAGTTCAGAAAGAAAGGAAATAGAATTTGTTGCCTGGACATCAGAAAATGTCGGTTCTACCTTGACTTAGTACATTCAAGCGTCTATAACTAGCATACCCTGATAGATTTACACCCCATAAATGTACTTCTCAGTTTCAGAGGCTGGGAAGTTAACAGTCAATGTACCAGTATATTGGATGTTTGATGAGGGACAGTTTCCTGATTCATAGACAGTCTTCTCATTGAAACCTCACATGGCAGGAGTGAGGAGAGATCCCCCTGGAGCTTCTTTTTTAAAAGCACTAATCCCACTCATGAAGGCTGTGCCCTGATGACCTTTTCACTTCCCAAAGACTTGACCTTCTAATACCATCACTTGGTGATTTAGTTTTCAACATATTAATTTTAGGGAGGGCATAAACATTCAGAACATATTATTGTCCCTGGATCCCAAAATTCATGGTCTTCTCAGATGCAATACTCTTCTCATACATTTCATTCTATCGTTTCCAAAGTATTAATTTGTTCCAGCAGTAACTAAAAAGTTTAAAGTCCAAAGTCTCATCTAAATATTACCTATGTCAGATAGGGGTGAGACTTAGGGTACAATTCATTCTGAGGCAAATTGTTCTCCATCTGTGAACTTGTGAAATTAAACATATAATGTGCCTCTAAAATACAATTGTGGTTCTGGCATAAGATAGATACTCCCATTCAAAAAGAAATTTGAAAGAAGAAAAGAATGAAATGTCTCTAGCAAATCTAAACCCTTAAGGCTCAAGAACATATATATATATATTTTTTAAATTTGGCACTCTGTCCTTCAGACCTACTGGAGCCAATTACACGGTTTTGCTGGACACAACCTAAACTGTAGCTTTCATGGGTTAAGTCATATGCCTAAAGATCTCCTTGCTCAGAATTGCCTGCCAGTGGCTTTACCCATTTAAGGTCATAGGAATATAATTCTTGCAAGCTGGACCTTTGAAGGGAAGGGGCAGCATTAATGATTTCCATTTTATTCCATCGTCTTAGAAAATAGGTCCTCATTTTTGTTTACATGGATGACTAATTTCCACACTGTCTTGATGAACAGCTTCTAGCTTCAGTTGAGATGGCTGAACTTTATTCTCTTTACTACACTCTTACTCTCTTTCAAACAGGCTTTCTTATTTTTGCAATATGGATAGACTGAGAATTTTCCTAATTTTAAATTTCTATTTCCCTTTTGATGAACAATTCTGTCTTTAAATCATTTCTTTATTCTCTCATTTTAACATAAGCAGTCAAGAGGAGCAAGGCCATTCATAAACATTTTGCTTAGAAATTTACTCCGTCAAATATCCAATTCCACTATGCACCATTTCTATCCTTTCACAAAACACTAGGACGCAAACATAATTCAACCAAGTTCTTTGTCACTTTATAGCAAGAATTGCGTTTTCTCTAAAATCCAATAACATGTTTCTTATTTCTGTCTGAAACCTCATCAGAATGACCTTTACCATCTATATTTCTGACAATATTGTGTTCAAAATATCTTAGGTATTCTCCAAGTCAATCGAGACTTTCCTTAAATCACTCCGCCTCTCCTTCTAAGCTTTTTCCAAATTCCCTAAACAATTTGTTTATGGTAATGTAGACTTTTTCTAACCTGCACTTCAAAAGTCTTCCAGCCTCTACCCATTACTGGTTCTGAAACCACTTCCACATTTTAATGCATTTGTTACATCAGCTCTCCACTTCTTGGTATCAATTTTCCGTCTTAGTTTATTTGGGCTGCTATAACAAATGCTAAAGACTGGGTATAGGTTTTTTAAGTAGAAATTTATTTTTCATAATTCTGGAGGCTAGAAGTCTGAGATCAGTTGCCAGCCTAGCTGAGTTCTAGTGACAGCTCTCGTCTGGGATGCAAATGGCCAACTTCTTGTTGAAGTTGGCAGAATGGCAGAGGAATCTCCCTGCAGTCTCTTTTATAAAGGCACTAATTCTATTCATGAGAGCTCCATCCTCATGGTCCAACAACCCCCAAAGGCCCTCACCTCCTAACAGCATCAACTTGGGGGATGAGATTTAACATATACATTTTCAGGGAACACATTTATTCAGACTGCAGTATAGCTAAATTAGTTTCAAGTAAGTCGACAAGTTATGTCATTTCCCAGTTTCCTCAATTTTTAAAACCAAATGATGAAAGTAGATTTTTTTAAGGTATATTGCCTCTTGAAAATAGATTATTACATGACATGTAGAATGTAATAAGTGAGTTCCCTTGACATAGTGAGTCCATCTTAGAAAAAGACTCCATCTTACATTTCAAAAGGCATCAAGCCAATGGGGTCCAGTTGTTTGCCTAGTCAGGAGAGATAACACCAAATCAGATAAGGGTGTAATCCTTTACTATCAATTCTCACCAGAGGACTCAAGGTCCATAATATTAGCAGAAATTCAGCAGCTAGACATGGTCTTCTTGGTAGACCCTGTCTTTTCATCATTCGTGATCTGCATCTCACATCTGCTGCTGAAGACTCTGCCTAAATCAAGGATTCTTCTTTGTAAGACATTGATGACTGTCTGGATCAGGCGAGACTCTCTGGATCAGGACAAGGACTCTCGTTGTCCATGTCACTCTACTTGGACTGGCTCATTAACACCTTTTCAGTGATCTTTTTCTCTTGATGTTAAATGTTACTCTGTTTGGTGTGAAATTTTAATCTCTAACATTTATAGATTTGATTAAATATATTATTACATGTGGTTTGCAATATTGACTGATTGATTGGTGGAGTGGCTTCAGCCTATGTACCCATGGATCTCAGTGCTGAGTGATGGGTAGTACCAAGAAGAATTGTCTCTTTGGAAAAGGACTCCATGTGGCTCATTGTTTCTATTACTGAAATAGCAGTAAAATTCTGACTGAAAATACACAAATGCGTATGGATCTGGTTATGTCTGATCTTGAACCACTCATGACAAAGTGACAGTGAGTATTTTTGTTGTTGTTGTTAGTTTCTAATTCCAGCAACAGTCCTAAATTGGGGCTCAAGGAACAAAGCAAATAGGTCCTCTAAGAATCTCAGAAGAATTCATACCAAAGAACTGAACCTGAGGATAGCTCTTCAATTGGAGAGCTTGTAGTGTTGTTGGATCCCAACTGTCTTATATGTGCTGTGGTAAATAAACATTTTCCGGCCATCACAAAATTTTGAGAAATTAGGTAGTGGAAAATAGGAAGAAAGCATAGAATAAAGTTTATTGTTATTAAATTCAACATGTAATGGAGCAATGTAGATCAAGCCCAGCTCAATATTACAACATTTACAAACATTTTGAAACAGCAAAATCAATTACCATGTGAAATTTAACTTATTTTGGTAGGACTGTCTTGTTTTTCTTACTTAGTTACTTTAATCATTTTATGCTAATGTTCCAAGATTTTCCATACTAGATAAAGTAAATTTTCAGCTATATTGTAGTAACCTTTCAAAACCTCAGAAGTTTCTAATACGCTTTTAAATAATAAGAAAAAGCAAAAATATTGAGTTTTATAAAAAAGACGTATTTTGATTCAAAATAGCAAAATAAAGAAAATAGTGAATTGGAAAACAATGTATGATGCCTTTTTTACTCAAGTTGATGGTAATATTTTAACTAAATTTTATATTGTCTTTGTGAGTAGATAAAAGGACAAAACAGCTTAATGCTAATAATTGTCCGCCCTCTCACTACAGTGAAAAGTTGACTGTTTTCTGTACAATTGTATAATGAAATTGAAGGTGATTAAGAACCTTATATTGGCATAGCATGTACCCACATTTTATAATAAGAATAAAGCTTTCCAGTTTAGGTGTGATTCTAATATATCTTTTGTTAGCTGAAACTATGGACAAATTTACTAAGCCTCTCCAGGAAGTAATAAAGGTAACCTTCAAGACAGGCTGTTGTAAGGCTTAGGTGTGATAATTCTGTGTTTAGACACTTATCACAGTCTCACCAAGTCCTTAAATGATAGCTATTGTCATTTTATTAACATTGTTATATGCCAACTTTTATGAATTCACATTGATTGCTTAAGTATGAGGATATGTACTGTGAACAAAGATATAACTAAAACAACCAAAAAAGGATTCAGCTTTAAAATCAAAGACTACTTTGAAAACATTTGTAGTAGAAATAATTATTTTATTTTCACTTTTACTTGTGAAATTTATACATAAGTTTTAAAATGCAAACATCCAAACATTTACCATTTAGGACTACAACAATAAATAATGTTAGTAAATTTCATGTTATTGGCAAAGAACTTGCATCTGCAGATTATTGGATGTTAAAACAGAAATTGAGTTAATTTATCATCAAAATGTTTAATGTCATAACTGCCTTTTACTGAGGCATGTTTCATAAAGCTAACTCACTTAGTCTCTGTATAGTTTCTAGCTGTGGAAGTGGGACTTCCTCTTACTCAGCTGTATAAGTCAGCCAAAGACAGCTATATTGACAGCTGGGAATCAAGTCAATTTCTCTGACTCTATACTCTGATTTTAGGAAGTGGCCTCTTCAATTTTTTCTTACAAATAGAATTTCCTTTGTGGACTGAGGCAATCCTTGACTTAGTTTCCTGATCAGATATGTCTTGTTTTACTACTCCTGTTAAATGCTGGAATTGTGTTCTGTAATTTTAGTACTAATCCCAGCCAGTTCTTCAGTGTGCCCCCATGAACTTCCTTGATGATTTGCTTTTGACAAATTTTAAAAATTAGGAGATATTTTCTTCATAGTTTTTATTTTATATTCATGTCCTTATCCTTTTCTCTTAATGAACATCTTGTTTCTGATAACATGTCATGCTCTGAAATACCTTTGTCGTCTGAAGTTCCTTCTCTGATGCCATTTTGTTCTCAACACCAGCACATACCCCGTTCTATCCCTGTGTTTCAGTCAGATATAGTGGAAACAAATAAACACTGTACTCCATTTCAGCCTTGAAAGAAGAAGCAAATTGTTTGCTCTGTCAAAGTGGTGCAATAAAACAAAATAAAATAAAATAAAATCCCAGTGTGTGCTGAGTCAATAGTAGTCACCCTAAGCCAATCAGTGACTTTGCATGTGATATAAATCTGTGTGCTCTAGGGGGCAAAGTAGAAGATATTTGAGATCTTAGACACTTGAAATGATAAGAAAGGAAAGCTGTTTCAAACGGCATGGCACAGATGCAGTCAGGAGAGGGGATAGTACATCTGCAGCATTGTCTTTAGAATAGGACTATCCTGGGTTTATGTAAAACCATCACTAGTCACCTGCTGTGTGATCTCCCTCAACTGCCCTGAGTGACAGATTACTCATCTGTAAAAATGAGAGTAAAAATATATCTCATTGAGGGTCAGGTTTAAAAATGAAAATACTTATGTTAAAGACTTGCAACAATATAGTAGGAACATGAAATACCAGTGATAATGATGATAATAGTAATAATTACTACTGTGTTTTAATTTAGGATCTTTAAGACGGACAGCACCTTTTCAATGATTAGGAGAGATGCAACATGAAAATCGTTTATTATTTACAGATCTTGAGGGGTATAGATGCGTCTGGAGGCCACACACATGAAGGATAGAGAGCAGGTGAAGAGAACAGAGAGAAAGAGACTACAGATCAATGTCTTTATTGGGATCTAGGACATTATTCAAATAGATTTCCTATGGGAAGTTTTACTTGGTAGGTTTAAAGCAAGCAGACACAAAGTCCGACAGGTAACACTGTGAGTGGAAAATGGTCACAGTTGCATGTCTGCACAGTCCATATGGAATGTGGAGATTAGCAGGGCCAGTCAAGTAGGCTGTATCTAGCGGCCGCATAGGGAAGTGGTCACCATTGGGAAGTTGTTTAAGTCGGATATCTGGATTGATCACTGGGGAACTGAGAGCTGGCGTAGGACTAGAAACTGTTTCAAGAGTGACCAAGCTTTACTTCTGGCATAAAAAATGTAAACATATTCAAAATGGATATGAAGGCAACATAAAATTATAAGAATTCACTATATATTGGCACAATCATTGTATTGGTATCAGTTGAAAATCTCTTACTTATCCAGACAGTCTCCCTCCTTCCATGTTTCCTTCCATATTTACCCCTCAAGATATATATTGTCAATTTATGTATTTTTACTCTCTAAGTTTGCCTTTGAACATCAACCAAATTCCTACACGCAAATGTTAGTGTAACTGTAAAGGGTATCTTTTTTTTTTTTTTTTCAGGACTCTTACCCTCTAGTAACACACCTGCCATTCCTTACCTTCTTTAGCAATTTCTCCAAACAGAGCAAGTGACCAGTCACTACAGCAGCCTCAAGCCCCAAATTTCAAAATTTTCCCTGGAAAATTAAGGTTGCTATCTGAAACAAAGGAAGTAAAGTCAAGCAAAGTAAGTAACAAAAGTGAATATGCTGTGGGTATGAAAATTTTAAAGCAATGTTACTAAAGTTGTAACAATGGCCCGTAGAAGGAGTATGCATAAACTCACACTCTGTCATTTGACATTTAGTTCTTTGCAAAGTGATTTGATGCTTCAGGGCTTAAAAATATTGTGTAATTTATTTAACATTTATATAGTAATTTATATTTGTTACAATCTTACACGACTTTTATTACTTTGTGATTTACACTTGCTCAGTGTGCAAAATACTTCCTACATATTAAGGGAGAGCTTTTGAAATTGATCACTTTTTCAGCCTCAATAAGTTGTCATGTAATAAATTACAATAAGCTTAAATACTCATTAGTTCAGCAACCTGTTCAAGTTCAGTGTAAGCTAACTGCAGCCTAAAGGAAATAGACCAGCATCCTGAGATATGGCATTGATCTCTGTACTTTCTTGAGTTGATACTCCTTTCAATCATAGTATTTGATTCTATAATTGAGACTTCCAATAAGGATGCTTAAGAATTTAAGAAAGCTTAGCTACTTAAATATTTAATAAATTCAAATATCCTGAAAAACCTACATTGTTCAAGGCAGGATCAATGATTTTGAATTATCAGAAATTCATCTAAGTTTCAAGAATATGTTTTGAATTTGATTGGTTCAATTAGAGTTATTCAGCTAGTGTTTAATACTAGATTCAAAGTGGTACACAACAAACAATGAAAGGGATAGGGCAACTGTAATATGTAACTGACATTTCCTGTATCCCTTTTTCTATTTACAGTATAATCAAGATACCAGATAAATCTGGGTTTTGAATAAATAAGGCAGGTATAAACTAACCAAGGGCATCCTGGAGCTGACATTTGCTTGCACTGTGTCACTAGAACTAAGCTGTGAATCATAATGTTTCATACTGCTTCAACATTAATATGAAATTACAAAGCAAGGCAATAAGTAGGGCTGAATAATTTTAATGCAGTATATTACTTGGTTGCATACCCTAACTCAAAGTTTTAAGTTAAAGACAACCTTTAGGCCAGGTGCAGTGGCTCACGCCTGTAATCCCAGCACTTTGGGAGGCTGAGGTGGGCCGATCACCTGAGGTCAGGAGTTCAAGACCAGCCTGGCCAACATGAAGAAACCCCATCTCTAGTCAAAATACAAAAATTAGCCAGCCATGGTGGAGCATGCCTGTAATCCCAGCTACTCGGGAGGCTGAGACAGGAGAAACATTTGAATCAGGAGGTGGAGGTTGCAGTGAGCCGAGATCACGTCACTGCACTCCAGTCTAGGAGACAGCGCAAGACTCTGTCTCAAAAAAATAAAAAAACAATCTTGAAAGCCTGCTGATACCTTAGAATTCTGTTGATTTAAGTAACCACATATTAATTGTTCTTCAATAGAAATAATTTTTATTTATGAAACTTTGTTTTCTGTGTAGATACTAACTTTATTAATAATAATGCTCTCCACTTTCATATATGCTACATCACTGACCAATTTTAAGTGTTTTCTCTTTTCCAGAAATCACTGGAGAAAGCAAAGATGTTTTGGCATCAACTGAACTTGGATCGTAACATTGACTCTGCCACTTTCTAGTTGTAATGAGCTTCAATTTTTGTCTTACAAAATGGGGATAATATTACACACTTCACAGAGTTATTGTGAGCATTCATTTAAGTAAATGAAGTAACTGACATGAAAACTGATTATGTAACTCGCCTAAAGTCTTCCAACTAGAAATGATGCTGCATATATTTAAATCTCTGTCTGTGACACTAAGGTAAGTGCTTTTGAACTACATCTTGTTGGTATTGGAAACAGTGCACAGTAAACTGCTATGTACTCAACCTTTATTTCTGCACGGAATCTTGCACACTGCTTCTATTAAATATACACAGTTAAAATCTTATGCGTTTAAAGTTTCTGTCAGAGTGTGTAAAATCTCCTACTCTGAATAGTAAGGTAGAGAAGAAATGTGCTCCTTCAGGTTCAAGAAGATTACACAAACCAGTTCTAAGAAACAGCCAGCCCTTCTTACCATGTAGTCATTTAAAAATAGATCCACGAATTATTTAATAATCCTCCACCCCTCTAAAGATGGAGCCTGATTTCCCTTACCTGAAACAAGTACAATCCTTACTAATTTGCTTCTAATTAATGATATGGTGGAGGTGATTGTGTGTGATTTCTGAGACTAGATCATAAAAGAAACTGCTTTATCCTGTTCTTTCTCTTCGACTCCTTGCTCTGGGGAAAATATGTTGTCATGTCATGTGGGCCCTCAAGCAGCCCTAAAGAAAGGTTAACATGGCAAAGAATTGAGCTCTTCTGCCAGCAGCTAGCAAGGAAATGAAACCCTGTGCCAATAGCCACATAAGGGGATAATCTTGAGTGAATCTTTCAGTCCCAGTGAAGCCTTTAGGTGATGGCAACTCAGGCCAACAGCTCGACAGCAACATCATGAAAGAATCTGAACCAGAATCATCTGACTAATCAATGCTGAAATTAATGACTCACAGAAAATGTTAGATAATAAATGTTTATCATTATAATCCAACAAGTGTTAGGGTAATTTTTTTGAAGCAATAGATAGATAATGCACTACTGCTCTAAAGTACACACAAATAAATGTGTTGTCCAAGACTTCTGCCTTTTGTTTGTTTGTTTGTTTGTTTGTTCATTTGTTTGTTTTTTGAGACTGAGTCTTTCTCTGTTGCCCAGGCTGGAGTGCAGTGACTCGATCTCGGCTCGCTGGATCCTCCACCTCCTGGGTTCAAGTGATTCTCCTGCCTCAGTCTGTACTACAGCTGAGACTACAGGCACGTGCCACCATGCCCAGCTAACTTTTTTGTAGTTTTAGTAGGGACGGGGTTTTACCATGTTAATTAGGATGGTCTCAATCTCCTGATCTCGTGATCCGCCTGCCTCGGCCTCCCAAAGTGCTGGGATTAAAGGCATGAGCCATCATGCCTGGCCCCTTTTGCTAAAGAGCAAAAGGGAATTCAGCTAATTTTTTTTGAGATACTTATTACAAAACAAATAAATTTGCACAAATCTAGTAGGTGAGTTCAGTTGGAATAAAGGAGTATAATTTATCTAAGAAACAGATTTGAAGTTTGTGTGCGATGATATTCCTTTGAGTATCAGATTATCATGTAAGGTAAAGCAGTGTAGAACTTTTTAGGCAACATGGGAAACACATGAGCATTAGTAAATTTTTAAAATTCTTCTAGTATCCCAAGGGAATTATGTTCTCCAGGTGACAGTAGATCTAAAATAAGACTGGCAATCATGACTTCAACTTTGATGCAGATCATAAAATCACAGAAAGGAAACTTTCATCAGAACTCAGTCAAAAATAATGCGATACTTAAGCAGACTCCAAGTGCTTGGGGAGTGAAATTCAGCTTTGTAGATGCGCATACAGCTCCCACAACCGTCAGAACCCTCTGACAGAGGGCAGGTTGCTGATGCATTACAGAATGCTTCTGGCTGGCACTCTGTTTAAACAACCTAAAGTGATGCATAGCTGTTGGTGCTCCCTTCGAAGCTGAAATCGAGTCTTTTAAACTTAGATTTTCAGCTTCATTTATGCAAGAAATAGAATAGTTCTCTCTGTAATTCACTTAACATTTTGTCTTAGTTTATGAGATCTTTTCAAGAGGAAGAAATCATAGAATAAAATAGCTATTTAATAATAGGCATTAGTATTAGTATTATTAATAATACAAAGCATTTTACGATAATGATAGAACTTTAGCACCCTTTGTTCTCAGCACATTTTACCTATCCCGGATCTATTCTCCTGTCACTGAAAACACACCTACGTAGTCTTATCACATATTCTGGGCACATTGTAGGTACTGATAGAACTTATTGAAGGAAAAAAATATATATAACTTCCAATAGATGAAAAGCTAATTGGTGTGTTATACTTCTTTGGTGAAAGGCATTGTCCTCTTTGATCTACTGTATAATGAGATTTATTTGGAACATCAAAGCTTTCCATAAAAACTGAAAAAATGTTTTGAACAGTAACATAAGCATCACATTATTGTGACTTATTAGGGAAATGCAGAAAGATAGAGCAGCATCATACTTTTTGAAATAAGGAGATCATCCTCTTAAATAAAAGGCTGCTGTTTTGAGCACAGCATATTTTGGAATAGGTCATTTCAATTATTGATTTTGGATATATTATTAAGACCTGGCCTCTTCTTTTTAACATTAAGAAATGATCTTCTCTTTTAAATCTATGTTCTCACTAGCCTGCTCAATGCTTTTCTAATACTGATATTAATGGAATAATATAACTACAGAATATTTCACATTTTCATTTCTTTAAAAGAAAAAACTCTCAGAATATCTCTTATGGTTCATGCTTTAATAATGATGTCAGTTTTAATACTACAGGGAAACCGTCATTTCTTCAATATGAACGGGAAAATTAGAGCTAAAGAGCCAAGACTGGAATGATGGCCTAAAGGCAAAACACCAAGACTGCCTTTAATTCAGGATGTAGATCTACCTGTAACCAAATAAGCAGATCTCTCATATTTCTAGATATTCTAACTTAGTCCAGTAGAAAACTAAACTGAATTTTGTAGACAAAGCCCACTAAACTAATAAAGAATATAGGCATTTTTCTGGCCTTCCCTCTTGCATTTCTTTCTTGGGACTTTGCATAATGGTTGTTAGTTACGGAGGACTAAGTCTTCTAAATAATAAATGCAACCTAACTTCAAACAGCCCATTTTAATGGCGTTCTTTTGAGATTGGTTCACAGTGAATTCTAGTCACTTGTTGTCACAGCTCCATCGTCTGTAACTGTTTCTTGATACAGTGAACTGCAAATGAGAATAAGAGCTGAAAGTTTGTGTTATGTACATACAAATACTTACATAGGTTTTATGCAGCCATGTAGGCACACACACACACACACACACACACACACACACACAGACATACTGTGTTAGGTATAGTTTCTCCTGAGGGTTCATAATGAAAGTTGCAAATTCTTATCCTTCCTAACGGTTGACATTTCAAATTATTGACAGAGGGACAGAGAAGGCATGAGGGGGCACTGCCCCACCACCTTGGGGAGGTTTGAATTAAAATCAATAGGACTTCAACAGGTGCTGACTGTACCAGAGAGAATGTAGGCAGCTCTCATCACTGCTTTACATCACACTGTAGAACAATAAGCATTTTTCCTCGCTGCTGCCTCAAGACAGTAGATAATTTTTTAAAATACATGTTTGGTGCTGTGAAAGAAAAACAGGATCTTGGAATCTTCATAACACTAGGCACTCCATTAGTTGGAACTCTGTCCTGACATCGAGGTGCCTCTGTCTAGCTAACGCACCCAAGGCTGTGGCAGCCTCCATCTTTCAAAATATAGATGTAGATAGCCATGATCCCACTGCTAATATACTCTGTGTGTCATCAGAGATGGCACTGCATGTATGCTGCAGAGATTTACCATCTGTGCCCTCTGAAAGGGCAACCACCAAAGCCCTCTCCACACCTCAGCCCACTGGAGCCACACTTGGTGTGACTGAAGAGTGCTGCCCTGGAATGTCAGGAGCAAAGCATTGAAATTATTCTATCCCCTAGGCCCTCTGGGCCTGTGATGAAAAGGTCAGCTCTAATAATCTCCAAGATGCTTTTGGGCTCATTCTTCTATCGTATTTATGAATAGCACCCGGCTTCTGTTGGACATGGAAAATTCACAGAATTCACCTTATTAAATAGTAGCTTGGAAACATCCTTGTTGTCTTTTGAAAAAGATTTCTCATAGTTTTCTTATGTGGATAAATTGAGAGTTTTCCAAAATGCTAAGCTCTGCTTCCCTTTGGATTAAAAATGTAACATTTAAGCATTACATTCTTTTAGCATTTTACTTTAAGCACTCAAGAGAAGTCAAGCTTCACTTTCAAGACTTTACTAAGAAATAGCTTCAGCTAAATATCTAATTTCATTACTCACAAGTTCTACCTTCCACAGAACACTAGGACACAAAGAGAATATAGCTAAGTTCTTTGCCACATTATAATAAGAATTTCCTTCTCTTATTTATGTTTCCAATAACACATTTCTCATTTTTGTCTGAGACTTCATCATAATGGCCTTTATCCTTCATGTTTATAATAACATTCTGTTCGGGATTACTTAGGTATTCTCTGAAAATTGAGGCTTTCTATCTGAGCCCTTACTAGTATCACTCTTAACAGTCTGTTCATAGCAACATAAGCTTTTTCTAAACTGCACTTCAAAACTCATCCAGTCTCTACACATTACCCAGTTCCAAAGACTTTTCACATTTTAGGTATTTGTTACAGCACCACCTCCCTTTTTCAATACTGATTTTTTTTGTTGTTGTTTGTTCATAGTGTGTTTAGGCAGTTATAAGAAAATGTCATGGACTGAGTATCATTTTTTTTAATGGTGAAAAGATATATATATATATATGTATGTATGTATGTATTTAGAATTAGGCAGCTGGACTCAGTTTAGATGATCCCAATTTTGTTGGCAACATCCAAAGCATGGTAACCAGGAGCCAGTCGAACATATGCGTTCTTCTCTCCATCAGGCCGAATCAGGGTGTTGACCTTGGCCACATCAGTGTCACAGAGCTTCCTCACAGCCTGTTTGATCTGGTGCTTGTTGGCTTTAACATCCACAATGAACACAAGTGTGCTGTTGTCTTCTATCTTCATGGCAGACTCAGTGATCAGCGGCAAGTTGAGGATAGCATAGTGGTCAAGCTTGTTTCTCCGGGAGGGGGCGCTCTTCCGAGGATATTTGGGCTGCCTCCGGAGTCGCAGTGTCTTGGGCTGCCGGAAGGTGGGTGACGTGAGGATCTTCTTTTTTTGTGTGGCTGTGGACACCTTTGAACATTGCCTTCTTGGCCTTTAAAGCCTTCGCTTTGGCTTCGGCTTTAGAAGGGGCAAGAGCTTCCTGCTTCAATTTCGGCGCCATCTCGTGAAAAGGCTGGATCTTATAAGCCACTCTTATGTTTCACCATTCTAGGGTTAGCCCAAAATCAAAGCACTGGCAGATTCAGTGCCCAGTACGGGCCCATCTCATAAATAGATGGTTCATTCTGGGATATCTTTTACAAGGGCAGTAATTTCATTTATGAGAGCTCTGACTTCATGACCTAAATACTTCCCAAAGGTTCTGCTTCCTGGTACCATTACATTAGTGATTGGATTTCCATCAAATTTGGGGAGGGGTACAAATATTCAGACCATATTATTTACTATGCCAAAACTAGTAAAACAAATGATACCATTTTAACTGTCTAAAAGTGAGGAAATGTCTATCTTTCATAACTGTTTTTTATAGCTACATTTTATAACATGTGATGAACTAATATGAAGCAAACAAATGTGATTATGTAAAACAACATGAAAATCGGTTAGAATAAAATATTTTATTTAAATAAAATATTTAAATAAAATAAAAAAATATTTTAGTGCATGAAACTTATTTTTATTAATATTTTGACTACTTAAAATAGATTTTCACATTTACAGAATGAGGAAATATGAAAAATAATAAAAATAATTTTTCTTAATAAAAGGCATCCAAATTGCAAAAGAGGGACTCAATTTACCTTTTTTTGCTGATGATATAATTGTATACTTAGAAAACACTAAAGACTTCTCCAAAGACTCCTAGACTTAATAAACGATTTCAGTAAAATTTCAGGATGCAAAATCAACATACAAAAATCTGAAACATTTGTAATCACCAGTTACATTTAAGCTGAGAATCAAACTAAGAACTCAATCCCATTTATAACAGCCTCTAAAAATATAAAATACCTAGACATACATGTAACCAAGGAAGTGAAATATCCCTACAAGGAGAACTACAAAACACTTATAAAAGAAATTGTAGATGACATGAACAAATACAAAAACACACCATGCTCACAGATTGCAAGACTCAATATTGTTAAAGTGACCATAAAGCACAAAGCCATCTACAGATTCAATGCAATTTCTATAAAATTACCAGTGTAATGTTTCATAGAATTAGAAAAAACAGTTCTACAGCTCAAAGCCAAAACAATCCTAAGCAATTAGAACAAATCCAGAGGCATCTAATTACCTGACCTCAAATTATAATACAAGGCTATAGTAAATAAAACAGCATTATACTCATAACAAAACTAGACATACAGAACAATGAAACAGAATAGAGGACCCGGAAATAAAGCTGCATACCCTAAATCAACAGATCTTTGACAAAAATCAACAAAAATAGACAATGGGAAGAGGACACACTATTCAGTAAATGGTGCTGGGAAAATTAGCTAGCCATATGCAGAGGAATGAAATTGGACATCCTCATCTCTCATCCTACACAAAAGCATTTCCTCACTAAAAATTAACCCAGGATGGATAAAGACTTAACCGTAAGACCCTGAAAGTATAAAAGTCCTAGAAGAAAACCTAGGAAAGACTCTTCTGGATTGGCCTAAGCAAATAATTTATGACAAAAACCCCAAAAGCAAATGCAACAAAACAAAACAAAAAAAGGGTTTTAAACTAAAAAGCTACTGGAGAGCAAAAGAAATAATCAATAGTATAAGCAAACAACCTACAGAATGGGAGAAAGTATTTGCAAATTATGCCTCTAGCAAAAGTCTAGTATTAAGATTCTATGAGGAACTCAAACAGCTCAACATAAAGAAAACAAACAACTCAATTAAAAACTAGGCAAAGGACATGAACAGATATTTTTCAAAAGAAGACATACTGTGGACAACAGACACATGAAAAAATACTCAACATAAATAATCATCAGAGAGATGCAAATTAAAACCATGATGAGATACATTCTAACACTATTCGGAATGGCTATCATTAAAAAGTCAAAAACAACAGACGTTGGCAAGGACTTAGATAGAATAGAACTTTTTTACACTCCTGGGATTGCAAATTGCAACCTCTATGGAAAATTGTATAGAGATTTTTCAAATATCTAAAAATAGAACTACCATTCAACCCAGCAATCCCATTACTGGATATCTACCCAAACAAAAGAAATAATTACATTAAAAAAACATAAATGTACTCTTATGTTTATCACAGCACTGTTCACAATAGCAATGTCATGAAACCAATCTAAGTGTCCATTAGTGGTTGATTGGATAAAAAAAATGTGGTACGTATATACCATGAAATATTACGCAGTCATAAAAAAGAATAAAATCATGTCCTCTGCAGTAAAATAAATGCAGCAGCAGGCCACTATTCTATTCTGAGTAAAATAACTCCCAAACAGAAAATCAAATACTACATGTTCTCACTTACATATCAGAGCTAAACAAAGGATACCTATGGACATAAAGATGGAAATAATATACATTGGGAACTTCAAAGGGAAAAGGATAGGAGGGGGTTAAGAGTTGAAAAATTACCTGCCAAGTACAAAGTTCACTATTTGGTTGTGGGTTACACTAGAGACCTGCCCACCATGATGTGATAGACACATATAATAAACATATGCCTGTAGCCTCTGAATATAAAATTTTAAAAATAATAATTTGATTAAAAATATTATACCTGATTCAATTTTATCCTCTAAAATTGTTTTTAATATAGTTGATATTCTCTCTTTCTAAAAAATGTCTAATATACCAGAAAAAATGATAAGAAGAAGCAATATTTGTGATGAGCTGATTAAGTTTAGAAGATAAACTTACAACAAGCCACCTTTCCACAGCAAATGGTTCTTGGATAAATGCCACGCCCTTGTCTCCTTCCTTTGGATTTTTGCCACACTAAGACTCAATAGAAGCTATAAGTTTTGAACCTGGCCAATTGCTTAGTTCCTTTTAACTTTGCTTATTTAAACAGAAACTACATTCCATAATGAATATATTTTTGCGAAGTCCTTCCTGTAGGGAATGTGTTGGGCAAACAACATTAACAGCTTTGGAGTTCTGTTTTGAAGTACTTTGATTTGCTTAATATAGTCCTATAAATTATCTCAGTTTAACATTAGGGTTCTGTATTTCCCTAATTTTGGAAGGATTGACAGAATTCAAAGCCAGTCTTCAGAATTAAGATAGTCACACACTCTATGTGTTCGGGAACTTTTTTCTTTCTATGTATTTGTTACTTTCAGGAAATTTCAATATAATTATAGTGTTCAGAGGTAGTGCACAAGGCTTTAGTCTATTGCCTAGCTCTCAGGGGATCTTTGAAGAAGTAAATTAGTCACAGTTGCACGTCCCTTCAGAAACATTGTTCTTATGTATGTATTCAGATTTATAATTGAATATTTGAAAAATAAATAAGTGTTTTCACTGGATAGATGTAATAACAATTCAGTGATAATTGACTAGATTGATTACACTATACCCCAAATTCAAGTAAAATAAATATATTAATTACTTTTGAATAATCATCACCAATGTGAGCTAACAGATATTCACCAAAAGTGAGGTATGTTTCAGGGTAGCATGAACTCTGATTTTTGACCTTTTACTATTCTACACTTTGATTCAATGATTTGTATGATTGCACTGAAACTACTTCAAAATGTTGCATATATGAGTAATATAATTATGACTATAATAGATGCCAAAATTGAAAACAAAACTGTATTTGCTGGTGAAAGAGAAGAGATTAATATAATCAATTAAATTTGATGAAGACAAACATAATATGAATGAAAGAGACAGCATTCATTAAACACTATTAGATGTGAAACACAATACTGAGAGTTTTTATATAGGTTTTCTTATTTAATTCTTACTACAACACTGGAATATGGAATGTGTATTACTATTATCCATGTTTGATACATTTGGAGGTCAAAGGATGAAGTACCTTTCTCAAAGTCACAAATTCAGGTTTTGAATGTAGTATAATTTCAGAGTATCTCATCTGCTTTGTGCAATAGTGCCCTCCTAAAAGCATATGCTGTGGCCTAAGTAACCAATCAGACTATAATAATAAGATGAAAGATAATCATTAGGTAATGGTACACATAAAAATGACTTGGGACTTTATAGAATAGTGAATAAAATGTTAGTAAATGGTGATAACTATAGCATCAAAAATTAAAGTGATCTTAGATAGTAACTAAGTAGAACTAAAATTCAACTGGGGCCACAGCTAGCACATTAAAACACTTCGGTGAGAATTCAAAAAAGAAAAAGAAAGTGCCACTCCAGGCAGGTTGAGTCACAAAATACACCTCTACTTGATAGACCAATAATGATAAAGTGTCCCCTCCAGCAGACCAACTAGAAAGACACGCTTACTCTAGGGTGAGAACCAGAGCCAATTATTGAAGAGATAACCAATGATCATTTGCTCCATTTTAACCCTCACTATGTAATGCTTAATAGTTTTTACCATATTTGTATAGATTTAATTTGATATTTAGTGTGGATAGACATCTAATTTAACTTTTTATTTAAGAATATCCTGTTTTTTTTGTCCGTAACATTTGTTAACTAGTTTGTCCTTTCCCTAAAGATCCACAACAGGTGATATAATTTATGATCCCAACTGACAGTTTTGAGAGTGCTGATTGCTAAACTAAGTCAATGCAACTGATCTAAGCTAGATGAAAAATAAAACTAGGATAAATGTTTACTCTACTTTTGGATCAGAGACTATGTATATTACTCCTTTAGTTTATTTGTGCTTGCAGTGATTTCACCCTGTCTGAATTAGTAACGCCTCAGTGTTCCACAAGAGGGAACCAAAACGGTGAAGTACTACATTCACAGGAGGAACTGAAAGAAAGAACCTCAGAATGCCTAAGGAGCTGACTGATGAAGGTGTTTCTCTCCCAAAATCATTCAATAAAGACTGCAGGAGATGGTTCTTTCTTAAAGTGTAACGACAGTACAAGACTTCAAGGAACATACAAAACTAAGAAAACATGATGTTGCCAAAGAAACATGGTAACTCTCTAGTTACTAACCACAAAGAAATGGAGATCTATGAATTTCCTGACAAAGAATTTTAAGCAATTTTTTGAAGGAAGCTTAGTGGGCTACAAGAGAACACAGACAATTCATTGAAATCAGGAAGATAACACATAAACAAAATCAGAAGTTCAAGTTCTGTTTCTATACATTAAATACAAACTGCCAGAAAAAGAATTTAAGAAAACAATACCATTTACAGTAACATAAAAAATATTTAGGAATATATTTAATCAAGGAAGTAAAAGTTCTATACACTGAAAATTATGACATTGTTAAAGATATTGAATAAGAAACAAATAAATGGAAAGATACCACCTGGTTATGGATTGGGAAAATTAATACTGTTAAAATATCTATAGTACTAAAGCAATTTACAGATTTAATTCAAATCCTATCAAAATTTCCCTGGCATTTTTCATATGAAGAGAAAAAAATTACAAAAATTTTATATGAAAACAAAACACACAAAGTAGCTAATACAATCTTAAGAAAGAAGAAAAAGGTGGAATCATTGCACTTTCTGATTTCAAATTTTAAGGCTTATTAATCAAAACAGTATGATACTAACATAAAAATAGACGTATATTCATACATATATACATATACGTGTGTGTGTGTATGTGTGTGTGTGTACATACACACATATATGTACTGGTATATATACTGGTATAAAAACAGATACATATGCATACATATATACATATACATGTATGCGTGTGTACACACACACACACACATATATATATAGTGGTATAGTCTATTCTAAAATAGAGAGCCCAGAAATAAACCCACAAATCTGCAGTCAATAATCTCCAACAAAGATGCCAAGAATACACAAAGGGAAAAGGAGGGTCTCTTCAATAAATGGAAGAACCAGATATTCATATGCAAAGGAATGAAATTGGATCTTTACCTTACACCATACACAAAAATCAACTCAATATGAATTAAACACTTAAATGTAAGACTTGCATTGATAAAACTCCCAGGAGAAAAACACAAGGAAAATGTTTGCTATGTTTGAAATGATTTTTGTAATCTAACATCAAAAGCATAGAAAATATAAGCAAAAATGAGAACATGCGACTACATCACATTAAATCTTTCAAACAGCAAGAAAAAAAATCAACAAATGACAATGGCACTTCCAAAATGAAAGAAAATATTTACGAATCATATATATATATGAATTAATATCAAAATACATAAGAAATTCATACACTCAATAGCAATATACCAAATTACCTGATTAAAAAAATATAGACAAAAGACCTGAATAGAGAGTTTTCCAAAGAAGACATACAAATGGCCAACAGATACATGAAAAGGTGTTCAACATCAATAATCATGATGGAAATGTAAATCTAAACTTCAATGAGCTATTACCTCACGCCTACTAGGATGGCTATTATCAAAAAGACAATACACAAAGTTGATGAGGATGTGGAGAAAAGGGAACTCTTACATATTGTTGGTCAGAATACAAATTATTAAAACCAGTATAGAAAAAAGTAGGAAGGTTCCTCACAAAACTAAAAATAGAACTATTATATGATCCAGAGGTCTTGCTACTGGGTACATATCCAAAGGACATAAAATCACCATCTTGAAGAGATATCTGCACTCTCATCTTTATTGCACCATTAATTTACTGTACAAGTCAAGTTATGAATGCAATCTTAGTGCCCATACACGATGGGATTTAGCATGGCTGTGATATAATTTAACAATGTGTATGTATGTAAAATAATGACATTATACACCTTAAATACACACAATTTTTGTCAATCATACCTTAATAAAGCTGGAAAAGTATACCAGTAGTTATTAAAATTTACTAGTTTTCCTCATTTATTAAACTTTTTTATAGAAGCAAAGAGTATGTGATCTTTTAACATGTCATTTGTAGAAAAAATTAAAATAGGACATATCCAATGTTTATTTGGTTGCCTACAAAGATCACAGTTACATTAGAGAAAATAAAAGCATCCAAAAATAACAACAAAAACAAAGAAAAACTGACAGAGTGGAATGAATTTTGTATGCATCTAATGCTCTACCAACTTCAACCCAAAGCTGGTAGACAACTGTTGACATCTATTAACCAGTGTGTTATGGCTTCAGTCTTAAGTGGCTAGGCACCATTCAATTCATTATGTTACCTTTAATTAATCCAAAAAGCCAGTGAGATAAAAAAAAATTACTGCATAAAATGTTTTCCATCTCACATTTGCCATGTCATAGATAATACTTTTTTTTTCCCTTTGCCTATGGAGGTGAGTTCATTTAATTTCAAAAAAGACTTAAGATGACCAAATTTTTAAATGACTGACAATATTAATTCTGCCTTGGTAAGTCAGTTACAACTGACTTCTGTTTTGGTAACCAGATTACAGTTGATTTATTCGACAGTGGCATGCAGAAATTGTAAAATAGAGGTGCTCCTTTATTATTTTTATACCAATTTTATTTAAATTCAGGTACATTTTATTTTATTGTGCTCTACTTTATTGAACTTTGCAAACACTGTATATTTTTACAAATTAAAGATTTGTGGCAACCCTGCATAGAGCACATATATCAGCACCATTTTTTCCAACAGCATGCGCTCACTTCAGGCCTCTCTTTCATATTTTGATAATTCTCACAGTATATTCAAATTTTTCATTACTATTATGTCTGTAATGGTGATCTGTGATCAGTGATCTTTGATGATAGTATTGCAATAATTTGAGGGCATCACAAACAACACCCATATGAGATAGGGAACTCAGCTGATAAATACTGTCTGTGTTCTGACTCTTCTACTGACCAACCCTCACGCCATTTCTCCATTGTCTTCAAGCCTTGCTATTCCCTGAGACACACAATGTTGAAATTATGCCAACTACCTATCCCACAATGGTCTTTAAATGTTTAAGTTACAGGAAGAGTCACACATATTTCTTTAAATCGAAACCTAAAAATGATTAAACTTAGTGAGGAAAACATTATCAAAAAAACAAGATAGGCAGACAGCTAGGCCTTTTGCATCAAACAGTCAGCCATGCTGTGAATGCGAAGAAAACTTTCATGAAGAAAATGCTAATTTAGCGAACACTCAAATGATAAGAAAGTGAAGCAGCCTTATTGCTGATATGGAGAAAGTTTGAGTGGTTTGGATAGAAGATCAAACCAGCCACAACCTTCTGTTAAACCAAAGTCTAATCTAGATCATAACCCTAATCCTCTTTAATTCTATGAAGGCTGAGAGAAGTGAGAAAGCTGTAGAAGAAAAAATTGAAGCAAGCAGATGTTGGTTCATGAAGTTTAAATAAACAGACCACCATATCCATAACATAGAAGTGCAAGGCAAAGCAGCACATGTTGGGGTAGAAGTTGAAGCGAGTTATCCAGAAGATCTAGGTAAGATAACTGATGAAGTTGACTACACCAAACAGCAGGTTTTCAATGAAAACGAAATAGCTTTATGTTGGCAGAAGATGCCATCTGGGTCTGTAGGTAGAGAGGAGGAACCAATGCCTGGCTTCAAAACCTCAAAGGACAGGCTGACATTCTTGTTAGGGGCTCAGCCAGCTGGTGAATTTAAGCTGAATTCAATGTTTATTTACCATTTCAAAAAGCCTAGGGCTATTAAGAATTATATTAAATCTATTCTGCCTGTGCTCTATAAATGGGACAACAAAACCTGGATGACAGCACATCAGTTTATAGCATGGTTTACTGTATATTTTAAGCCCACTCTCAAAACTTAATACTCAAAAATAAAACAAAGTAGATCTCTTTCAAAATATTACTGCTCAGTGACAATGTACGTAATTACTCAAGGGCTCTGATGCAGATGCACAAGGAGATGAATGTTGTTTCCATGCATTATAACGCAATATCTGTTCTGTAGCACACACATCAAGAAGTAATTCTGACTTTCAAGTCTTATAATTTAATAAATATATTTTGCAAGGCTGGATAGATGATCAAAGCAGCCAAAACAAGCAGCTGCCATAGAGAGTGATTCTTCTGATGGATCTGGAAAAGGGAACAGAAAAGCATCTCAAAAGGATTCACTATTCTAGGTGCCATTAAGAACATTTGGGATTAATAGGAAGAGGTCAAAATAGCAACTTTTACAGGAGTTTGGAAGAAATTGACTCTAGCCCTTATGGATGACTTTGGAGGTTCAAGACTTGAGTGGAGGAAGTAACTTCAGATGTTGTAAAAATCACAAGAAAACTGGAATTTGAAGTGAAACTTTAAGATGTGACTGAATTGCCGCAATCTTATGATAAAACTTGAATGATGTGAGTTTCTTACTATGCATGAATTTACTCTTGGTGAAAATGTTGTGAACATTGTTAAAATTACAAAATTACAACCAAGGATTTAAATATACATAAACTTAGTTGATAACACAGTGGCAGGATTGAAGAGAACTGACTCCAGATTTCAAAGATCTACTGTGGGTAAAATGCTATGAAACAGTATTGCATGCTACCCAGAAATTTTTCATGGAAGAGTCAATTAAGTAGCAAATTTTATTGTCATGTTAAGAACTTATCACAGTGACCACAGTCTGAGCAATACTACCCTGATCAGTCAGCAGTCATAATTGTTAAGGAAAGATCCTTAAGGAGTTAAAGGATTATGACTTGCCAATGATTCGGTCCATTGTTAGCATTTTTAGCTACTTTAAGGCATGTACTTTTTTTGACATACAGTATTGCTCACTTGATAAACTATAGTATGTCTAGTGTAAACATAAGTTTTACATGCACTGAAAAAAATAAGAAATTCATGTGATTTGCTTTCTATTACATTTGCTTTACTGTGGTGGTCCGAAACAGAACCCCCAATATCTCTGAAGTATGCCTGTAATTAAGTTAGTTATTTTTAGCATCTTTCTCATTTACAGTAGAAATAGAAAGTATAAAGCCACATGTATTTTATTCATTTTCATATGCCCAGAAACAAGCATGCTGTGTTTCACATCGAAGGTTTTAATACATCATTTTTTAAAAAGAGATTAAACTGGATTACCACAAACCAGTCTAAAATGCTATTCAGGTATAATGGAAATGCACATGTTATTAATCAGCAGATCATGTTAATCTGTGAGGATACAGGTGTTAAGAACCACCCATAAAAACATCCATTGAAGTGCATTACATAAAAAATAGGGGCAAAATGATGAATGTAGAGTTAACAACCAGCAGAAAAGATTCAAAATGCATTTAAAATCCACGTCTGGGGGCATTTCTTTTATTCAAAGAAAAACATTTTATATCAGAGATTTCCAAAAGTTTTCCCTTTGGCACCAGTCAATTCAGTTCTACAATATCAAAGACTTCCAAGGATAGCTAGAAAAAACAAATTCGTGTAATCAGCCAGCAAAAGCTGCCTGGTTGTGCAATGTAAACTCTGTATTATACTAAGAAAAGAACTTCTACAAATGAAAGGCATGTCCGCTCACTGAAAAATAAATTCTCCATTAAATGAAAATGTCTTGTACATTTTCATTTAAATACATTTATAATTTTATTTATAATTTTATACATTTATAATTTATAATTTCCAAATACATTTATAATTGTGTATTACAGTTGGAAGAAATATTTTATTTTTAAAAGCACTTAAAATTAAATATTGGCATATACTTTATCAACCACTACTGATAAATGGAAGATGGTATAAAAAGCACAAATATACTCTTGTATATTCTGTGACTTCAGCCTAGCCAATTCCTGAGGTCCGCATTAACATCTAGATGCTGGGATTTTGTTGGTTTGTATGAATGTGGCCTGATCATTTCATTAATGACTTTAAATTTATTCAAGACAGTTGTATATTTTATGAGTCATCTTTTTATCAATTGAGCATTCAAAAATTATGCATAATTTATCTCTTAGTAATACTTAACTAAATTACATAAAAGGTAGACTTTAGTTTTGAAATATTTGGGAAAAATGAAGCATATCTGAAGGAAAACAAATTTTCAGGAGATTTACTCAAGAAAATTGCTATGGTCACACATGGTTTCTGGCATGCCAAAACCATCTTGATAAGTTAATTTACTTAAGATTTGTGTCTTTGTGAATATCGTAAGTTTGCAGTTAGGCAAAAAGAAAAAGGTAGATGGTGATATAGATCGCCTCAGATGCACATATAAGCTTTAAAACATGTTCTCTCTACATTTTGATATAGGTAGCCAAGGTATCAAGTTGCAAAATAACTTTTTCAGTTATGTGATCTATGGACCCTATGTCTGGCAGCAGATGAAAATATGAAGTCCAGAGTTTCAAATCTTGTCAGCTGAAGAGTCAATAGTGCCAGCTTTTGTAGAATGGGAGATAACTTTCAGATACTCTTCCTTAAAAATTACAGTAAAAGAAAGCTGATTATCATTGGATATTCAAGTAAAGTTGTATAAGAAATATTTGTGTTTGTTTCTGCTTGCTGAAACTTAAAAAACCAGGGATTTCATTATAATTTGCTTAATTCCTCATTCTGTTTGATAATAATACCTAGAAACAACCTTTGTTAATATTTCTGTCAATTATGAAGACAGTGGTAACCACATATTACCATATTTCTCCAGTTAATTCACTTTATGAGAGAGAAAACATTCATTAGACATTTAATTTGCAGAAGTTCTTCCCAGTTAATATTGAAGATTCTTATACTTATCAGATGCTGAACATATTCTATGGCAATTCTTTTATGCCAAAGGCACAAAAATTCTCAAAAGCTACCAGGATGTTAAAACTGTTTATTTCTTTCCAATACTTGTGTTTTGTAGATCAGGACAAGTCATCACTTTTAGCACGTGTTACTTGGCACTTAAAAAATGTCCCTCAGTGCTCTGGGAAAATAATAACTAAATATTTTTAAAAATCTAAAAACCTCCGCAAAATCTTCTTGTGGCCCACCTTATTACTTTTTTTAAAAAATAAGATGACCATACTATCCTAAGGGAAAACATTTTCTAGTAATTCATTTTTTTGCTAAAGTGGATACTGTTTAAATAGTCCTTCTAAAAACATAGCAAGCAGATTGTTGTTTCTATAGCAATAACAGTACTATTTCAAGTAAAATAAAAATTAAATGTGTTCTAAATGATAGGGCACAGCTTTATTTTAAGTGGCTTGACTCTCAAGGTGTATGATGAGACTTGTTAAGGCTAGGCTTCCAAAGATACAGTTATTTAAAGAAAACTGGTTAGATGGAGACAATATTCAAAAAAGCTCAGCATTATGTACTCATTCATTCATTGATTCATTCAATCAATAAGGCCTTCAGTTGTTCTTCTAAGAGTGGGTGGAGGCTTTTTCTTCTTGACACTTACATTCTAGTAAGGAAGAAAGAAAAAAAATAAAAAGTCAACGAAGCAAATTCATAAATACATAATGCCAAGTAGCAATAGATAGTAGGAGGAATAGAGAATGAATAAGAATAGTGAATAGAGATTAAACATAAGTGACTATTTGTGACCAAATGGATAAGGAAAGAAGTTGCTACATGAGCAGAGATATACATGTAGCAAGAAGGTGAGACATGTTTTTCTAAGGAGAAATAAGTTGAAAATATGCTTAACATGTTTGAGAAAAAGCAAAGAGGCAAAAATGGTTAAAACATGTCAAGAGAAAAGAGAAAAATAAGGCATAAAGTTTGAAGGCAGCAAAAACCAGACCATATAGAAGAGAGTAGTTTATGGAAAGGAATTGGAACAATTTAAGAGATTTAGAAACAAGACTTTTATATTAAAATAATCACACTGACTATTGTATGGAAGAATATGCTATGGGTAGAAACAAATATGGCAGAAGTAGGACAAACTAGGAGACGATTACATAATCAAGGCAAGAGATGAGGGATGGTGGCTTGATCAGAGGTAGTAGTAGTGAAGCAAAGAAAATATATTTGGGATATATTTTCAATGTGGTGTCATTTTCTACAATTAAAAACACTTGGAAAATAACACAGATGAGTGCAAAGGTCAAACTTTAGGCAAAAGCCATATTAAGGTTATGTTTGTTAAGATACATGCCTATTAGACATTTGAGTAAGAACATAAAAAGGATAGATAGATATTTAAGTATAGAAGAGAATTCCATGCAATAAATTAAAATTTTGAAGTCTTGAATATTTTTAAAGCCACACATCTCAGGAAAATGAATGAAAAGAGACAGAAAGATGAATAAGTTGGGAGCCCGGGAGCACTGCAACATTCAGAGGCTGCAAAGAGAAGGAGGGCTCTTCAAAGGATATTGATACAGAGAAGTCAGTGAGATTGGAGGAAAGCTATGAGAATGTGGTGAACCTAAAATCACGTTTAAAAGAGTTAGTGTTTAAACAAGGATTCCCTGATTAACTGCTGAAGAAATGTCAAGTAACATGTCCTGTGAATTGGTCACTGGGTCACTGGGCTTGGCAGCATGGAGGCATTAATAAGGTGATTTTTCTCGGAGTTTAGTGGGAAGAAAAATCGGACTGAAGCAGTCATCCAAAAAGCTGAAGAGTGAAACATTCAAAGTACGTTTGTATTTTGAAACATTAGACTGTTCAAAGTACGTCCGAAACACAGCAATTGCAAATAGCATGTTATCATTAAAAACATGAGCCTTTAATATAACATAAAACAGTTTGCGTTTTTTAAGTTTTCAGTAATGAACCAGAAAAACGATTATAATGTTAAATATGTTGTGATGACTTTTGACCAAGAAAAATAAGCTCATATGAAATTGTAATTGATTTTAGGAATGCCAAATACAATCTTTAATCATGAAATAAGATAACACAGAGATGAAAGTTTAATTTAAGAATATTTTGAATAACTTTTATACATCATACATGACCAGATCCTTTAGGGAATGAACTATATGAACAATCTCTTTCCTTTTTCAGTAATGTCTTCACTGTCTTCAAAAATTCAGTCTTTATGTTTCTTATAGTTGAAATATAAAGATTTTTAAATTTAAAATTACTTAGGCTTGCAATTGGCTTTTTTCATGGCCTAACCCAACAAAGGTTTTAATATTTTTCTTAAAATGTATCCACTCCTTGATCAAACTAGCCCTTCTTTCTGGGCTAGTGTGAGTGTCTTTCCTACCATAATATTCATGAGGACATAGATTTTGTCCATAGAATTCAAACTCAGATTTCTTCTTCCTGACAGTTTCCATAATAGTCACAGTCATGAGCTTTTGCTTTGTTCTATTGAGCTTCGCTGTACGGTTCTTCATATTATCTTGCCACATTACTCTATCTACATGCCAGCATGCCTTGCTTCCCGCCAGGGTGCAAGTCCTTCACTATAGAAGTCTGTGTTCTGTTCAATCTTGCAACGATATTACTAGCTGACCCAATAGCCTACTTAGCATATAAGTACCTGAAAATGTTGTAAGAAGTATTTAATTAATTATTTATCTTGTGAATTCCTCAAGTGGCAGAAAAAGCAATGTGCCTACTCGTAATTTATTTGTTTCAATGGTCATAATAGATTTAGTAGTTTATTTTCAATTTAATACTATTTAATTGTTATTTATATACTTTTTGGAGTATTTCCATAATAGCCCAGAGCAATACTGATAAAGTTTATTAAATGGAGAAATTGTGGGGTCTCTGCTTTTGCTGATTTTTTTAGTATTTAAATTTTTGTTGTTTCTTAATCTATATTTTCACATTTAATTTTCTTATTTTCTCAGATAGATATTAAAATGCTTAAGATATTGTTTATTCAATAGCAATAGTAGTGATTAAAAACAGATTATTTCCAATTTAATATCTGTCAGATAAATGAAGAATCATGTAAGAAATAGCTGAAGTCACAATTAAACTACTATGCTATAGGTTAGTACAAATGCAATTCCAAAAAAAAGCATGCCTGCCCTCACGAAGCATAAATTTATGTTGGAAAATTTAAATACTGTAGTTGGATAGCAAATTTGCTCATAAAAATCAGATAAACAATTAAAATACAACATTTTTATCTTCAGAAATCTTCCTAATTGCTGGAAGGCAGTAAACTAGAATAATATTTTAAGAATCAATTAATGATATCTCAATTTTTCCTGATTTACATAGCATCATTTAAGTAAATATCTTATCTCTTCAAAGGCAAATTTCATGATGTGGCTGAAGTTGTCCTCTGCTTTCTCTTTTCTTCTCAAAGATGGATTCCGGACCAAAAAGGAAGTATGGTTGTCCCGGGATTTAAAAAGCAGAGTTCAGGGGATGAAGGTGAGGCCTCTTTCTGATACTAGTCCTTATGTGAGTCAGTCAGCTCCCCAGTGAAACTCTTTTGATCCTCCTATACGTGTGTGAGATGACTCCCAGAGTCTGTCACTGGCCTTCTTGATGACTGACGTGCTGACGTTCACTCTCGGTGACATGCAGCCGGTGATCTCCATGGTGAGAGGATAACCCAGTGCACAGCCCACCTCCCCTTGCTGACTGATTCATTTCAACTCTCGCTGGCACTGTATCACTTCAAGGTCTGACCGTGGTTCCCATTAAATCTTAAACCTTGATGGTTCACCCTACAGCTTTAGGACAAAAGCCTGCTTTGTCCCTCTGCAAACATATCCCTTCTGGACACGGACACCTCTCAACTACTCATTAATCAGTTACTTTACACTTTCCCCATCTCTCTGCAAACATATCCCTTCCGGACCCCCACACTCCCTCAACTACCCATTAATCAGCTACTTTACACTTCCCCCACGGGGAATGTGGATATTGTGGTTTCCTTCCATGCACATAGGAACCACCGTTGGGCAAGAAATAGTACCTCAGTCTATCTCATCACTCTAACACGCCTGCACTCTTTGTGCTGGTAGGTTGCCACACAGCTCCCCATAGAGCGGGATTATCTTCAGAGTTCAAAATAGGACTCAGGACAAAATCTCCCACGTTTTTCAACCAACATATCTAACACATCTCTTCTTCAGAAATTTAAAACCAAAGAAGTGAAATCAAATGTGCCTCACGGTTGCTTCCTCAACCTCTATTCTATCTGTTTCTCACAGTTCTCTGTAGCTAGAGGGCAGGCTTTATATATTTTTCCTGATCCAGAAGAAAATTTCGATACATTATACTCATTCACCCCTTCCTAGGTGGCTTTTACTTTCTCCTCCTGTGAGAATACTGGTCAGGATGCTAGAGAAATACAAACTCCCCAAATGAAGAAAAAACAAAAACAATGTTTCTCTATATAAGAGGACTATGATTAGAATGAATTCAAGAACATAATTCTCTTCAGAGTATGGTATTCTGAATTGAATATATTTATATATCATTTATTATGCTTAATTTTTTATTATATTTTGTTTGCATTTGCTATTTCGTGCCATACATCTGGATTTTACTGCTTCCCTTCCCTTCCCTTCCCTTCCCTTCCCTTCCCTTCCCTTCCCTTCCCTTCCCTTCCCTTCCCTTCCCTTCCCCTCCCCTCCCCTCCCTTCCCTTTTTCTTTTTCTTTTTCTTTTTCTTCTTCTTTTTCTTTTTCTTTTTCTTTTTCTTTTTCTTTTTCTTTTCGAGATGGAGTCTCGCTCGGTAGGCCAGGCTGGAGTGCAGTGGCGCGACCTGGGCTCACTGCAATCTCCTCCTCCCAGGTTCAGGCCATTCTCCTATCTCAGCCTCCACAGTAGCTGGGACTACAGGTGCCCGCCACCACGCCCGGCTAATTTTTTTTTGTATTTTTAGTAGAGACGAGGGTTCACCATGTTAGTCAGGATAGTCTCGATCTCCTGACCTTGTGATCTGCCCGCCTCAGTATCCCAAAGTGCTGGGATTACAGGCGTGAGCCACCGTGCCCGGCCTTTTTTCTTTTTTTTTCTTTTAATCTCTGATTGTTAGGATATTTTTCTGGGGGGAAAAAAAAAGGGTCAAATCAAACGAATTCAATGATTCTTTTATAGACCTGTTAATCTAAAGCTATACCGTGAATAATTTTATGTCTAGATTATTATTTTCCTAGGTGTGGTCTATGGACCTATCTGATATAAATATTTAATTTGAGATTAATTTTAGCCACCTGTGACAAGGCCATGGTGTTTACGTTTTCTAGGTATTATCAAGATTTATATACATAGAGTAGCAGCTATTATATTTTAGCTTGTTTTACAAATTAGACTAATTAGAGGGTGGAAGCAACGTAATTTTAAAATGGAATATTGGCAGGTTAATATTTGCATTTTGTTATTAAATACTTATTCTATGTATGTTTAAAATACAGAGTAGAGCTGATGAACTGTACATCATACAGAAAAGAAAAAATTGCTAGTTTTTCTTCTAAATTCCACATAATTATGTCTTTACTCATCATTCAGCTTCAAAGCTAAGTGTCAGATTTCCAAAAGACAAAAATAACTAATTTATTCTGCACTGAAAAGTTTTGGATTTTTCTGAAATATGAAAAAAGTATATTAATTATTAGAATTACTTGAAGGTGAAGGAATTGAGTTCTTTCCAGTTTTATGATTTCATAAAATTGTAAAATCATTTGATGGATTGTGGTTTCTTTAATAGTTGTAGTATCCAAAGTGATTGATATCCACAGAGTATCTTCTATGTAGGAGGAAGGCATTATTTTTAATATCATTATTACCATCTGTAATACTAAACTGCCATTTTTTTTTTTCAGTTCTCTGCTAGGCATTGTATTAAGGTTATTATATCAAGCTCTAGCAACATCCTTATCAAAGTTTTAAAAATATATCCTCCAATTCTATGGATTAGAAAAGTGAATCTCAGAGAAATGAAACTATCTAAAATTCTTCATTTAGTAAACAACAACTAGTTAATATTTCAATCTAATTTACATGCCTGACTTGAAAACCTATGTCCTCCTAGATATATGTTGTCATATGGCTAGAATAATCCATGAAAAAAATTTTCAAGGGTATATGATAATGTTTTAGACATTCTATATTAAACCAGTTAATAGGCCTAGTCTATAAAAATGAACTTCTCAGTTGAAAAAGTTTGGGAATATATGTGTATTTCAAAGACATCAAACCAAGGGGACCCTTGGTAGGGTGAGGGTTTAAATAAAGCCAAACAGAAAGTGATGACATCAGCAGGTCTTATTGGGCATTCACTCTTGGTCTACGAAGCCTTCTCTGAACAATGCCTCCTCCCTTACCCCAAGAACAGCTGATCCCCCTTTTGTGTCTGTCAATTATTTGTTTTTCTTTTTTCTTTTTTTCTTTCTTTTTTTTTTTTTTTTTAGCGCTTGTCTCTCTCCATTGCAGTTCCTTGTGTTGTAATAACATAACTAAGTTATTAGCCAATTGCTATTTACTTCTCCTACTATTTACTTTAATTGCCTGGCCCTGCCCTTTATCCTTCGACCCTAATTAAAAGCTAGTTTCTTTCTGGAGTTTGAGTATCATAAACCAAATCCTAAATGTGCCCAAGAGGAACACATAATGAGCAGAGAAAGCTGCATTATCAAATTTGGGCCATTGAAAACAGGAAAGGTGGGCAATTTAATAAAATCTGTGTAGATGAATTTTCATACTGGATAGGAATAAATGTTTCCTCAATGACCTGCAGGGCTAGATGAACAACAGAGTAATTGATTGATCTGCCTCTTCCCAACTTATTAGCTCTCTTTAAGTTTTCCAAAGCAAGATAGTCACAACTCCAGGTAAACCTATGATTTGGTGGAGCTAGGTAAATAGGCACTATTGATACAGAGCGGGTTCTTGGCTTCACTCAGGAAGGAATTCAAAAGTAAGCCAGTGGTGGACAAAAGCAGTTTTATTAAAGTGGTAGAATTACAGTTCTGTGACTGCTCCTTGCAGAGTAGGGTTAGGCCATAGTCCGTGCACTGAGGGTAGCAGCCTATGGGTTATTGGGTAGCTAGATTTATATCCACTTTCAATTACATCTAAATTAAGGGACAGGTTATTCAGAAATCTCTAGAAAATGGGCAGTAACTTCCACATGTTGCCATGGTATTTGTAACTGATGCTGGTGGGAATGTCTTATGCTGATTGGTAGTGATTGCTTTCAGCACCACTTGCCAGTTCTGGCTGGTTTCCAGTCTGGTAGGAAACTGAGTCCTGCCAGTCTCAGGCCTCATTCCCCACTCAGAAATTGGATATACCTTCTTAATTTTAAAGGGGTTGGAAAAAGGTGCAGGTCCATCTTCTGTAACTGCTTCCTAATGATTTTATGGCTGTAGGCTGTGCCTAGCAGGACATGAGTAAAAATGTCTGCACATCTGATCCAAGGGACCCAAATGCAGGATGCTTTTTATTCTCCAGATCAAAAGGTAGCATGGGTTGGAAGGCTTCTACCGGTATCTTTTTTACATGGAGTTATATTATATGGAAGACACAAACTTCACTAAGTGACTAAACAAGCAAGGGCCAACAATTAATAAGAAGAAGATATCTAGTAGAGGTACTAGGAAAGGAAAAAACCAGGTGAGACTTAGGAAGGCATTTATAATAGTCAATCAGATACAGTTGGGATCAGTGACCTGATGATATCTATGTAAACTGGTAGCTTGTTTGTGTATTTTTTAGATATTAATCTCAACTTACCTAGAATTACTAATAAATATGCATCAAGCTTTATTAACAACTGCACAGACTCCACCTTATTCAGTTAGTAAGTAATCCAATGCTAGTCTGTTATCAAGGATTACATTTGCCAGAGGGTGTAGGGACTCTTGAATTCTTTTTAACGCCTGATTTGTGTTGGTAACCTATGATTCTAGGACTTGAGTCAAGTTCTTTAATGTTGACTCATGGATAGCAAATCCACCCCAAGGAGGTTGCTAATACTATTGCCACCCAGATTCCTATCAGAATTAATTCTGACAAGACTGGGTGTGCTCAGGGTGGGATGGCCATAGACCTGCCAGTATGAATTATATTGCTTAATTTTTTCTGATACTGCTGGGTCTCATGGGGTTATAGACGGATTATATATGAATTATATATGAATTCCAATGGAGCAAAAGTGGTCAATGTACACTCACTCCTGTTCCGATTTTGATATATAAGGGAAAGCTGTCCCTAAACGGATAGGTGGCTCCTCAGGAATTTAGAACTAGTTGTAGAGTGGGATTTCTTCCCACTTGTGGCCACAAACAAAAATGAACCCTATTAGGGCACAAATTGAGGCCCTACAGAAATGTGATGTCCATCCTTTGCTGCCAAGTTGGGTCTACTGAAATATTTTTTCCTTGCTCCAATGAGCTGGTTAAACAGTCCTTGTTTTCCAGAGAGGGCTGTATTCTCACATTGCCAGATTAGGCGGTTGTTTTGTTCTTGCACTTTCTGATCCAGCAGAAGGCATCACATATAGTTTCCTCTCTTACAAATGGAATCCCATTTATCTCACTGTGGTTTGGGAACTGTGACTAGAGCTGGATCGGAGCATCACAGGGAAACCCTCCTTTTTATATTATCAGCACAATAATGGGCACAAAAAATAGTATCATTAGCACACTGGAGATATACATACCCAACTTCTCAGGTGGAATCCATTAAGTTGGAGAGAGCTCCACCTAACAAGTAGCAGGGTCTAAATACTTTGAGATCACTATGGTTTGTTAGGAAGTCTGGGCACGTGACTGTAGAATTTTTCTGGATGTACTAGATGGTGGAGCTCTCTATCCTGGATGCTGATGACAAATACAGCAACCATTAAGATGAGTCCCTGACACTATAATTTTTGAAATATTTACTATGAAGCTTTGTTTTCACTCACACTTGATTATGTTAATCAGGAGAACAAATAGTAGTCACAGGGGCAGTATGGTGTCTGGTTGGGCCTTAGAGTGGCCTCTACACCCAACAAAGACAAAGGGGGTTTTTCCAAGGAGGAAGCAGTTGGCCAAAGCAATAGAAAAGAAGTATCAGGAAGAGAAAATTCACATTTCACAGCACCATGTTAGACAGATTCTCACTCTGTTGCCCAGGCTGGAGTGCAGTGGCACCATCTCGGCTCATTGCAAGCTCCGCTTCCTGGGTTCTAGTGATTCTCTTGCCTCAGCCTCCTGAGTAGCTGGGACTACAGATGCCCGCCACCACGCCTGGCTAATCTATTTATTTATTTATTTTGTATTTTTAGTAGAGACGGGGTTTCACTGTGTTAGCCAGGATGTCTCGATCTCCTGACCTCATGATCCTCCCGCCTCCACCTCCCAAAGTGCTGGGATTATAGGCGTGAGCCACTGCGCCTGGCCGAGTGTTGATTCTTTTAAATGAGTGGCGGTGGCTCTCCAAAAGTTTACAGCTGTAGGTCGTAGATCTTCCTTTTGTGCCTGCAGGTACTCAGAAGGAACAGGTTGAATCCTGGCTAAGGTTATCCAGCTACTAATTCCTTGGAGTTTAACAGCAGTGGTGGTGCTCAACAACATTCAATAAGGGCCCTTCCATTTTGGTTGTAATTGTTCGTCAGAGAATACATTTTTCCACGTTTTTAGTAAGACTAAGTATCCTGCTCGAACAAGGGAGCTATTCTTTCCTTTGAGTGAGGAAGTAACACTTCATTTCCATATGCCTGAAAGGCCTCTTGAAGCTGGCCTGAATTGATAATATGAGTAAGTATTCTATGAGTGTCTTCATCAAGTAGCAGGTCTAAAGTTAAAAAGGGTCTTCCATAAGTCATTTCAATGGACAAAGCTTTAAGTTTCCCTTTGAAGCCATCCTCTTTCTCAAAAGTGCTATGGGCAGGAGGAAACATCAGGCCGCTGACATCTTTTGCCAGAGTTTTGTTAATGTCGTTTTTAGAACATGAATGGCTTTTTCTACCTCACCTAAGGATTGAGACCTCCAGGAGAAGTGAAGACGGTAGGTAATGCCTAAGGCTGAAGAAACCCGCTGGGTCACCTCAACTGTGAAGGTGGGTTCCTTATCACTTTGCAAACTTTTTGGTAATCCCAAACTGGGGTCAATTTTTTCAAAGTAATAATTTGGATACTTCCAATGCTTTTTCCGTCCCTATGGGGAAAGCGTTTAGACACCCAGTGACGGTGTCTAAAAATACTAGCAAATATTTTAGTCCACCGTAAGGTGGCATTTGAGTGAAATCTATTTGCCAGTCTTCTCCAGGATATATTCCTTGCTGTGTAAGTTTGAGGAGTGGGTGGGGTATGGGGTGGTTTCCTGGCTTGTTATTGGCACAGGGTTCACAGGCCTTGGTGAAACTTCTCATAGTCTGGAAGAATATTTGAGAATCCCATCCTAAATATGAGGAATTGTGAAAATGCCTATTAGTTCCCACTGCTCAGCTTTGGAGAGAGTTTCTTGTTTCTAGCAACCACTCTGAGGGATCATTTTATAACCTTTTCTGTCCTGCCCACTTAATTTCTTCAAGTGTATAGCATGGTGCCACTGGCATGGTCGGAGTTCCTGGTGTTAGTGCAGTAACCTGGAATGCCAGTGTTTCCTTAGCTGTGGCCTTGGTTGATCTGTCTGCCAGGACAATTCCTCTAATAACAGGGGAGTCTCCCTTTTGGTGTTCCCTGCAGTGAATAACTGCTACCTCCTTTTGGAATTGCAAATGTCTAAAAGTTCCAACATCTCAGAGTGATGTTATATGAGGGATCTATTGGCTGTTAATAATCCCCTTTTCTTCCATATCACTGCTTGAACATGGAGCACCAGGAATCCATATCTGGAGTCAGTAAACATGTTGACTCTTAAATCTTTTCCCAGTTGGAGGGCCTTAATTAGAGCAATTTTTCCACTTTTTGGGCAGAAGTCTGGGGAGTTAAAGCGTTGGCCTCAGTGAGTTCTTTCTGTCTAACCACAGCATAACCTACCTTTCTAACTACCACATGAATAAAGTTACTTCTGTCTGTTAACCACTCAACACCAGGGTTGGGCAGGGGTTAATCTTTGAGGTCAGGCCTGCTAGAGGAGGAGGTCCATTCTACGGTTTCCACACAAGAGTGAATGAATTGCGGATCTGTTTCTTGGGATGTGAAATCTGGCAGCAGGGTAGCAGAGTAGACATAATTTAAGAATAACATCTGGGGTGTCAAGCAGAATGGCTTGATATTTGAGTAACTGGCCCCCTGTTAGACACCGATGTCCTTTCACCTCTAGGACACTGTGTACTTGATTTTCCAGGCTACTGCATAATTTAAATTGTTGTCCCAACATAAACTTACTTGCTACTTCTACTAATAAAGCAGTGGTGACCACAGCTCACAAGCCTTCTGGCCATCCAGCCGCCACCTGGTTTAGCTATTTAGAAAAGTAAGCTACTTGTCTGGGATTATACATGAGTCTTTGAGCTATGATACCTAAAGCTCTCCCTTGTTTTTCAGCCACATAGAGGATGAAAGACTTTTCTAAATTTGGAAGTCCCAAAGGAGGGGCTGTTCCCAACTTTTCTTTTAGGGTTAAAAATGCCTGTTGACAGGTATTATTCCAATTCAAAGACTCATGATCACTGCTTTATAGAGCTTCATAGAGTGGTTTTGGCATGAGCCCAAACCCAGGAATTCAAATCCAATGAATACAGTCATTTCCAAAAAGACTCTTAACTGTTTCTTCATCTGAAGGGGCTAGAGTGCCAGGATAGTATCTTTTCATTTTGGGGCCAAGGTCCTTGTCCCAGGAATGGGCATAAACCCCAATATTTAACTTTGTGTATAGAAATTTGAGCCTTGTGTGGGGATAATTAATATCCTTATTTTCCAAGAACATTAAGGACCTGCACTGCGTTCCTGTCACAGTCTTCCCTAATAGTGCTGGAAATTAATAGGTCATCCACATATTGCAACAGGGATCCATTAGTTAACAGTAGTTCCCTCAACCCGTTTGCCAATGCATTGCCAAAGAGATGGAAACTGTCCCTAAAACTCTGGGGAAGGACCGTCAAGGTATGCTGAGATGCAGCATGAATGTCTGGATCAATCCATTCAAAAACAAAAATATACTGAGATTCTGGAAGTAAAGGTATGCAAAAGAAGGTATCCTTCAAGTCTAATACTGAGAACCAATTAGCATCTTCAAGGACTTGGGTCAATATTGTGTAAGGATTAGGAACTATTGGGTGGACTAGCACTGCTGCCTCCTTAACTTCCCTCAGATCCTGAACAAATCTATAATCCCCATTTGGTTTCTTTACAAACAAAATGGGAGTGTTACATGGGGACTGACAGGATTATAGCAATCTGTACTTTAGAAAATTTGGTATCAGGGACTGGATGCCGTCTTTGCCTCAGGTCTCAAAGGATATTTTTTACATGAATAATTAACGGTGAGTTTTGAAATAATCTGGACTGGGGGTACATTAACAGCTGTACCCGGAACTTTCGTATTCCAAGCAGAGCTGTTTACTTGAGAAGCAATATGCCACGGAAGAGTCTTTTTTTTTTTTTTTCCTGTGTTAAGGCAAGCACTTAGAGCTAGGAGAAGTGTCCCATCCTGCCCTGTTGTCTTCTCCCGAGGCCCGAGGCTTGCCAAATTGGGAAAATAATTCTGTTTTCAGTAAGGAGACAGGGCACTCAGGCATAAGCAGAAAACTATGAGAAAATGTATGGTCCTGCACGGTGGAAGGAAGGGGATAAGTGAATATCCTAAATTTTGGCTGGCCGTCAATCCCTGTTATGGTAAAGGAGTGGGAAGGCAGTGGCCCTAAGTAATGGGTTAGAACTGTGAAAGCTGCTCCCATATTCAATAACTCAGTATTTTTTACCTTCGCTGTCAAGTGTCACCTGAGGCTCCTCTGTGGAGATGGTAATGTGTACAGTGAGAGGTGTAGAGGAACTCAGGCTCTGACAGTCCTCTGTTCTCTTGGTTATTATGGATCTGGGTGGCTCAGACTCCCTTTTAAGCCAGAGGTAGTCCTTCCTCCAGTGGCCTTCTTCCTCACAGAAGGCACGCTGATATTGACCGAGGGCCCAGTGAGTCGGAGGCTCTCGTCTGGGCATTCCAGATGCCGATCTTGAAACATATCCTCAGGATGGGTAAATCTGAGGTAAGAGAGCGCATAAAGCAACTGCTAACAATTGCACTTTGGGGTTATTTATTTTGGTTTTTATCTCTTCCTCCGCCTTACCCCTATTGTTGTAAACTCCAAAGGCCATGCTTAAGAGTTGGCCCATGGGGGTTTGGGGATCCACTGCTGCCTTTTGTAATTTCCTCCTAATGTCAGGGGCAGATTGAGTATTAAAATGTGCGTCCAGGAGAGGTAATCCCTCTGGGGAGTCAAGGTCTACATTAGAATACTTCCTGAGTGCCTTAACCAAGCGGCCCAGAAACAGGGCAGGATTTTCGTCTCTCCCCTGACTTCTCTAACTTTGTCATAATTAATTGCTTGTCCACACAATTTTTCATGCATTCTACTAAACAAGTTAGCATGTGATTTCAGCATTTGAGATATGGGGAACCCCTCTGGTAATCCCACTGAGTATGCAGATCTGCAACTCCATCTCCCCAGTATGATAAATGTCATGGCCTTGGTTGTGAGCGGCCTCTCCATCTGCATTTTTATGGCCAGTACCTAGAATATTTTTGTTTCTCTTCTTGGTACAGCAAGTGGATAATAATATTTGCAACCCATGCCAAGGTAAATCAAAGGACATGGCCCATTTAATAAACTCTTCTGCAAATTTCCCTGGATCCTTTGAAAACCAGCCAAATTTCTCCTTGCGTAAAATCAAATTGGACATGGAAAAAGATGCATATACTCTGTGTTCCTCCATCTCCATTGACTCCCTCCCATGATGAACACAGCTTCAATTTTAAGGGCTGATATGGGATGCACTCATGGTGGTACTGGTTGGGCTGATTTCCTCAGGCAGTGGGAGCTATGGGCTAGAGCTAGATATGAGGGAGATGGGTGCCTGATCACCTTGGGGTGGAATCCTGTGCAGGATAACCGGTGGGTCCTCTCTCAGAACTAGGGGACTGGGGAAGATTTGAAGGGAGTGTAGTCCTTCTAGCGGAAGCAGCTAGGAGACAGTTATATAAGATATCTGAGACAACTTCTTGGTGCCTGGGAGTATTATAAGCCAGACACATCATACAGCTATCCTGTAAGTCAGAATCCTGGTAGAAAGTCATTAAAGCCTGCACATAAGGAACTTTTCCAATTTTCCTTCTCCTTTTACAGAATAAGTCTAATTGTAAAATAGCATTATAACTTTAAAAACCTTGTCTAGGCCAAACCTCTTGGTGCTCCAATTTGTATTGGATCCAAACAGTGTTGCAACAGAAAATGATTTTGTTTTCCTCTTTAAATCATCTAATTTGAATTTGCTCCAGTTGCCTAAAAGACACACTAGTGGCAAGTCCTCTAAGACGCTCGCTGTTGTATCCATATGAAATAAGGGTCTCTACAGAATTTTTTTTTTTAGTTTGCATAAGCCTAATGAAAGCCTAGTTATTTTCCATGTTAATTCCCACCTTCTGCAAAGAAAGTGTAAGTATAAGTAACACAGCTTTACAAAAATGGATTATGCACTATGAGTGGGCAGTAGAATGATGAGTCTAAATGCTACAGAGAGCAAAGCAAACATCTTAGTTTTCACAAAGAGGGACCAAAAGAAAGAGAAGGTGATTGTGAAAGGGAAAATGGGAAGGGGTGAACAGCATTGTTCAAGGGGAGACGTTGAAGACCCTGACTTGCCACGGAATTCTCCCAGTAGCAGAGAAACTGAAAAGAAAACCAAAAACCCTGGCCCCTTTAACCAAGATGAGCTTGAACAAGGCGGTTTATTGGACAGAAAGGAAGACAGCACAAGGGAGGGGCCCATAACTGGCTGTTAGAGAAAATAACAACTTCTAACTTCAGGTCAAAAAAAGTGAGACCAAGATTCCCCTAGGGGAATGGGGGGATTCCCCTCAATTCTAGAGGGAATGTCAGTGCTGAAAATCCTGGAGCATCCAGTGAGGTGGACAACAGTACCATTGCCAAAAAACCCAGAGTAACCAAGTAAGAGCCAATGATGGTCTCTTCACCAAAGGCTGAAAACTCCAGAACGTCCAGCAGTGGCTAACGGTGAGCCCCAAATGCCAAGTTGGGGTCACAATACAACATAACTCCAGTGACCTAGAGTCAATATACTGGGGCACCTCTCACAAATAAGGGTCCTGCCTTAAACATTTGTCAAAATATAGCTTGCAGGGGGTGAAAACAAAATTATTGCAAATGAAACACACATCCAGGGCAGAAAATAAAATGGCTGGTGGAATAATAAAATGGCATTAGAGAATAAAGGATTGAGGGATGAGGCAAAAGGATGTGCCTCTGTCCAGGGCACCCAAATGATGGGGGACTTTAAATTGACCACCTAGACAGAGGTTCTGTTTCCTGGTTCACCTGAAATTGAAGGGGGTGGCAGAGAGGACACTCACCTGCAAGAGCCAAAATGGTGCCAACCAGTCTCCAACATAAGAACTGGGTGATGGTCTCCTCAGGTACCCCCCAGCTTGGATAGGCTCAGCTGCCACAGGTAGACCACCGTGCAGACCCATCACCCACCAGCCAGAACAGTGAGTACCCCACAAGGCAGCAGTACTGTGGCCACTTGCCCATTAGCTTGGCTCCACTACCTGTCAGGAAAGATGATGGCCCTGAAAAGAGCCTTTGGTTAGTGTTCCAGCTCTTCAGTATTAGCAGCTCTTTGATGTTACAGACTCAGTACTACAACCTTTGGAGCTTGAGTTGCCAGTTGCCTTGCTGCCTCGCTGACCAACACCTATTGCTGACATCTTATCATTTGTCCGCTGTCCCTACCTTACTGCCTCTTGCCACTTCTTCTCAAGCTACTGGTTGACTTGCCAGTGATGTAGGGCAGCTTCTTGGCTTCACTTGGGAGTGAATTCAAGAACAACCTCGTAGTAGAAGTAAGTAGCTTTATTGAAGCGGCAGTGCTAATAGTTCTGTGACTGCTCATTGCAGAACAGGGCTAGCACATAGGCACTGCACTGAGAAAAGGAGCCTAGGGGTACTTCTATGGGTTTTAGGTAGCTGTATTTATGCCCACTTTTATTTACATGCAAATTAAGAAATGGGTTATTCAGAACTCTCTAGAAAATGACCGGTAGCTTCTGGGTGTTGCCATGGAGTTTGTCAACTGTCGCAGTGCTGGTGGGAATGTCTTATGCTGATGGGGAGCAACAACAAGCAGGGGTTGCTTTCAGGGTCACTTGTCAGTTTTAGCCAGTTTTCAATCTGGTCCGGGAGATGAGTCCTACTTGTCCCCTACCTCACTATGACATCGCCATCACCACAGAGGGAATAAAGGTGAAATTACATTTTAGTTAAAATCAGAAAAATATATTTTATGGTGTGTGACTGGCCAGAGAATGTCGTAACTGCATTTGCTTACATCTCTATCCCATTCTATAGACTGAGATCTACTCTAAAACAGACACTGAACCGATCCCAGCACCTACTATTTGGCCTACATCAGGGTAGCGGTCCATTAAATATTTTAGAATAAATTTGTAGCCAACCTACTGTTGTATCCCCACATTTGCTAAAGAATCAAGTTTTCTGCTTTTATTAAAAAAAATTCAAATGAAGTCTCACACAGAATAATAAAAGGCTGAGAAGAGTGAGTTATTTATTTTGGGGATAAGCACACAATTTCTTTTTTTCAATAATTTTTTGGAAGGACTTTCTGGTAAAAACCCAGAAAGCCCACTAGACAAATTCTAAAAGAGCTATAACACTTAAAATTTTTTCCAAATTTTGATTGACCTGTAAAAGCAAATGAATATATGCCTTTTTTCTACAATCACATGCATCTTTGTTTTTTTTTGTTTGTTTGTTTTTTGTTTTTTTTTTGAGACGGAGTCTCGCTCTGTCGCTCAGGCTGGGGTGCTGTGGCCAGATCTCAGCTCACCGCAAGCTCCGCCTCCCGGGTTTACGCCATTCTCCTGCCTCAGCCTCCCGAGTAGCTGGGACTACAGGCGCCCGCCACCTCGCCTGGCTACTTTTTTGTATTTTTTAGTAGAGACGGGGTTTCACCGTGTTAGCCAGGATGGTCTCGATCTCCTGACCTCGTGATCCGCCGGTCTCGGCCTCCCAAAGTGCTGGGATTACAGGCTTGAGCCACCGCGCCTGGCGCATCTTTGTTTTAATAGAATAATTTTCAAATAATTTTCAATAATTTTTTCACAATGAAATCCTGGAATTAAATTCTAATATTTATAGGTAATGAAAGCAATTCAGAAACTCAACAGAGAATTTGATTCACTGAGGGAAAATACTTCTTTATTTGCAAAAGGCTTGGAATAAATATTTAAAAGTACAAAAGTTTTAGTGAGCATTGTTTGAAAATCAATGCTTTTATCTGAGAAAACAATCTGATAATAAATATTATCAGAAAATGTAATGCCTCAGGAGAATAAGATTTTTCTGTTATGCCTCAGTCTCTCCTTTGGCTCACTTTCCCATGAGAGTAGAAAGAAATAGAAAATATTTTACCTATGCCCTAGTTTGAAGAGCAAGAAAATGTAACGATCTGTTTAGTCTAAATCATCAATTCATCAGTACCGTGAGTGATGCATGGTGGGCTTGATTTCCCGTGAATGTATTGCCAGAAATAATCAATCAATTACTCAGTATACTAAACATACTCATTTTTGGCAGAGAAAATAATATTTTTTAATAATATTCTATTAGGTAGTATATTTTATAGGATATATTCTGGTATATACTATAGTATATGTACTATAAAATATACTAGTTTCAAGTTTCTCTCAAGACTTATTTTTCGCCCATGATCTTAATGAACATGCATAAAAGCTGTTGTCCATTTCTTTATCACTGGGGGGAAGCAAATACGGCAACTCTAGAAACAAGACCCAGTAAGAGAAAGCACTTACTTTTTGCAACGATTGTGTAGCTCTGTCTAGATTAAAAACTCAACATTTTCCCATTCAATCTCTTCAAAGCTACTTGCTCTCCTGTTTCCTCAGGTTAAGTGTGATGAGAAACAGACCCATGGGTTGTGACCTTTTCTGGGATGAAAGATGCCATGACTAAAATATTCTGTGATTAATGTATATTCATTTTGCTTTTGATAGTACTCAGTGTTGATTCAAGTTTTTGAGATAATTAAAAAACCTGACTTGGTGAGTTACTGCTATGTGTAGCTTGAACTGCTGTGATCTCTGGAATATTTTGTGCCCATATGATTTAAGGAGTTGGCTTGAAGTACACGACTTCAGCTCTTTTTCTGTCTCTTATTCCAAAGTTCAGCTAATAAAGAACACCCTGTTTGAGCTTAAGCATAAGACTTTTCTATTCAGGGACTTCTTAAAAAGGCATAAGGCAAGAACAGATGGAGACTAGCTGTTGCCTGGGAGAGGGAGCAGCTCCAATGGTCATCACATGGGTGCAAGGACTTATTTGAGCCCTTACTGTGTGTGCACATCAGAGCCCATCTCTGTGTGGGCCTAAGTTCCCTTATACCTGTCTTTAAAATCCCTACCTCTACTCTCCATCCCCAACCCTCCTAGCACCTCCACATGTTCCGCAACCCATAAGCTCTCCACATTCCCTTCAACTTATGGATTTTTATGGAGACTTCATCACATAGGCATAATCTACTATTAACTAAATCTCCAGCCTCTCTCTTCTTCCAAAAGCAGATGAAAAGTGGGGCTGAAAATTCCCAACTTCTAATTATGGCTTGGCCTTTCTGGTGATGAACTCCCATCTAAGAGCCCACCAAGAGTCATCAAGAGTCATTAGAACAGAAGGCACTCCTATCAATCCCGAAATCCAAAAAAATTCTGTAACTCTGTAACAGAAACCCAGGATCAAAGATGAAAAATTTTACCAATGGATTCCTCCCATACCACTATCTGGAAGAGTTTTAAAAGCTATGTTTCAGGAAGCAAAGGCAAAGATCTATCTACTTGCCTATTTATCTGTCTATCATCTGTTCTCTCCCCCTCTCTATCTAAAGAATATATATACATATACGTACATTCATATGTATATATATACACACACACACACAACATTTCACAGTTACAGAGTTTGATATTAATGTAGCCACTCCAGCTTGATTTTAATTTATTTTAATTAGTGTTAGCTATGGTATATATATTTAAATTATTTTACCATTTACTTATTTTATCTTTATATTTAAAATGGACTTCTTTTAGGCAGCATATAGTTAGGTTTCGCTTTTGTATTCAATCTAAAAATATCTTCCTTTTAATCATGACACACTATTTTCACTTAATATGTCAAGATTAATATGGTTAAGCATAAAACTGCTGTCTTACTTTTCGTTTTTATTTGTTCTACATAATCTTTTAAAAATGTTTAAAATTTTTTGGCAGTGCACAGTGGCTCACGCCTGTAATCTCAGCACTTTCGGAGGCCGAGGAGTGCGGATCATGAGATCAAGAGATGAAGGCCATCCTGCCCAACATGGTGAAACTCCGTCTCTACTAAAAATACAAAAATTAGCTGGGCATGGTGGTGAGCGCCTGTAGTCTCAGCTACTTGGGAGGCTGAGGCAGGAGAATCACTTGAACCCGGAGGCAGAGGTTGCAATGAGCCAAGATCACACCACTGCATTCCAGCCTGGGCAACAGAGCGAGACTCTGTCAAAAAAAAAAAAAAAAAGTTTTAAATTTTTTAAACGTAAATTTTATTGTGTATATTAAGGTGTACAACATGATGTTATGAGATACAGATAGTAAAATGATTACTATAATGAAGCAGATTAACATATCCATCATCTCACATAGCTGTCTTTTTCTGTGGGAAGAGCAGCTAAAATCTACTTATTTAGCAGAAATCCCTAGTGCAGTACAATTTTATTAACTATTGTCCCCATGTTATGCATTAGATCTCTAGACTTTGTAACCCTATATGATTTTTGTTTCTTTGCTTTTCTCTACTCCTGTCATCTTTGGGATTAATGAAATAATTTTATGATTCAGTATTTTCTTCTACTAGTTAGTAGTTGTAAATTTTTGTCATGGTATTTTAGTGTTGCTTATGGTTTATAGTATACCTCTTGAATTTATCACAATATCCTTTGATAGAATTTTGTATCTTTTTATAGAGAGTGTAAAAAACTTACAACAGGACAAGTTGTAGTCCCCTTTATGACATCTGTGCTATTTTTCTCACAATTTTATTTCTACAGATCTTACAAACATTATGATACATTACTATTTTCTCTTTCAACAGTTAGTTATTATGTAGAAATTAAAATTTTATGTCTGTATCTTTCTGTATCATTTCTGGTGTTCTTTATTCTTTTGTGTAGATTCAGATTTCCATTTGACTTTTTTCTTCTAAATAGACTTTCTTAATATTGCTTATAATTCATTGATACTATTAAATATTAATATTTAATAATAATAAATTATTTCAGCTTTGATAGTACTACATGATTTCAGTTTTTTAAATATGTTTTTTATTTTTACTTTTATTTTTGAAAGCTATTTTTCCTGGGTATAGGATTCTACATTGTCAGTTTTGCTCTTTCATTATTTTAAACATGTTTCTCCATTGTATTCTAGCTTATATTATTTCTGCCAAGAAGTATGCTACCATTCTTATATTTGATACTTTACATGATGTATTTTTTTCCTGTTTGTTTTTAAGTTTTTTTCTTCATTACTGGTTTTAAGCAACTTCATTAGTGTTGCTTTGTGGTTTTCTTCTTGTTTTAGAGACTTGGAGATCATTGAGGTTGAATCTGTGGGTTTATGGTTTTCATTAAGTTTGGGAAGTTTTCGGTGATTATATCTTCATATTTTTTTCTGTTCCTCTTCTCTCTTACCTCCTTCAGGGATTCCAATTAATATATTAGCTTAATTAAAGTTTTCCTAGAATTTACTAATATTCAATTTATTTTTCTATTTTATTTTGCATAATATTTAGCACACTTTCAATTTCAATAACCTTTTCTTTTCCTGTGCCTCATCAGGTATGATCCTATTCAATATATTTTCCAACCTCATGTATTTTAGGTTTCATCCTAGAAGCTTAATTTTTATGTTTGATGTCTTCCATTCCTCTGCTTAAACTTTTCTTTATATTCTTCAACATATCTTACATACTTCTGATAAATATTTTAGTGCCCTTGCCTATTAATTATATTGCCCATACAATTCATATCTGTTTCTATTAATTGTTGTATTTTTTCTAATAGTAAGCTGTAGTTCCTGCTTCTTTGCACTCCTAGCAATTTTTGTATTTGATGACAGACATTGGAATCTTACATCATTGGCTGTTAGATATTTTTGCATTTCTATAAATATTCTTGAACTCTGTTCTGGGATAGAGTTAAGTTATCTGGGAACACTTTGATCCTTTTAATGCTCGCCTTAAGCTTTCTTAGGTAGGCTCAGAGTAGCCCTTACTCTAAGGCTATTTTTCTGCACTAATGAGGCTACACCCATCTGAGTATCCTTACTGACATCTCAGGAATTCACAGGTATTTTTACACCTATGACAGGTGAGAACACAGACTACTTTTAGTCCAGTTTTCTCTCTATGGAATTGTCCCTCTCATCCTTTTACTTGTTTCTTTTTCTAAACTCAGTCACCATACATCCATCTGCTAACCTGTATTCAGCCAAAGACTAATGAGGATCACTCTGAAGATTTCTGTAACATTCTCTTTGCGGAATGTTTTCTGCAATACTCTATCTTATGAATTCTAGCTGCTTTATCCTCCCCGGACTTAAACCTAATTTTTACTAATTTGGGGTAACTACTAGAACCTGTGTGTGTGTGTGTGTGTGTGTGTGTGTGTGGTGTGTTTCCCCTCTCTGTACTGTGAATTGAAAACACTTTTTAGCCATTAGCCTAGGATAAATGTTCCACATAACTTAATTTCCCTTCTCTTGGGAATTATTATCTTGCACCAGCTATTTTCACATGTATAAAAATCATTGTTTCATAATTTCTTCTGTATCGTTTTTTAGTTTTTTATTTCAGGCAAAGAGGTAAATTTGTTCCCTGTTACTCCATCTTGGTTGGATGTGTAAGTTTAATTATTTTTTAAGATCAGAAGCATATTTTTGGGAAATAATTCAATAAGAAATGCATATTAAAGTTTTATCCTTTATCTGTTATAATACTTGATCTTTATTCTAATATAGAATACAATATGTTTCATAAATCTCCACTTTTTATCTTGCACTATGTGGGTTGTCATGGAAACAACAATGAAAAATTGTAAAACATGATTACTAGTCCCAAGCTGCTTGCAGATTTTATATAGATACAGGGGGAATAATTAGTTACTATAAAGTCTTCACAAATTAGTCATTAATTTAAAAATTCTAACCCATCTACAGGTCAGCAGTAAAACACGATACCATTTCTGCCTCTAAAGCTAAAATTCTGTTATAAAGTATTGCCTGAATTATAATAATTATAACTATTAAAAATCATATGCTAAGGACTGAATATTTGTGTCCCCACAAAATTCCTGTGTTGAAATAATAACTCCCATTGTGATGTATTAGGAAATGGGGACTTTGATAGGTAATTAGGTCATAGGGACAGAGCCCTCAAGAATTAGTTTAGTGTCCTTATGAAAAGAAACATGAGTGAGATGATAACTTTCTAGACAAAATGGGAATACAAGGTGAAGATAGCCATCTGCAAACTCTGATGTGGGCCCTCACCAGACACAGAATATTCCTGGCCTTCATTTTGGACTTTGCAGCCTCTAGAATTGTGAGAAACAATTTTATATTGTTTAAGTCACTGATCTATTGTTAATCTATGGTATTCTGTCATAGCAGCCGAGAATAACATATATGATTGTATAATTGTAAAGGCTGTTTTTGACTTCCAAATGGAAACTAAGAGCTTATTAGAACAGTCTAGAAAAGAAAAAGAAGAAAATTTCTTTGTTAAACTGAAGTTCTGATGATAATTAATGCTTAATCTCATTTCTTTCTGAAATAAGATATATCTCTTCATGTATCCAATAGTAGATACATGAGTTACATAGCATTAACAAATGAAACTGTAAATGTTGTTTGCTCTCTGTGCCATGTACATTCGAGTTTGAATTTTTTCTGGGGTTCCTGATTTCCTAAGGTTCTTTGATTATTGAACTTCTCATCCTTTTCCTTTGATCTGATTTTCCTTCGCCACCCTTTTCTTTTTGTAATACACAGGGAAGCCTCAGTCTTTTGAAATCACTAGTTCTCTTTCACAGAATATCAAAATGGAGCAATTTCAGTGATGGCTTAATGTCTAGGATTATGGGTTTTCTTAAAAAAAAAAGTGCTAATTTTTTAAAATTTTGCTCTTACTTAGTTCAAATCTTTTATCCACTAAAGTTCACAGAGCCAATGCTCTTAGGTAACTTATTCTCTCTTATCTCTTCCTTCTCTCTCTCTTTCACTTTCACACACATACATACACACTCACACACACACTTTCTTACTGTCATTCTCTCCTCTATTTCTTAGTTTAACTTAAGCTAATATACAAAATAAGTTATCTTTGCTTAAATTTCTGCCTATTTTGTGCATCTAACACAAATCTGTTACACGTTATTTATACTGCCAAAATGGATCCTTTATAAAGGGACAAATTTAACCTCAATTTTATTTCATTTTAATTATTTTACTTATAGACTCTGGCATGTTTGAGTTATAGGTCACAAATAGAAATAAAAGAATTGGATACTGGATTATTGAATGTTGTGTGGAGAAGAATTCGTTTCATCACTTGGAGAAGGACTGCTTAGTGCATATACCTGATGTGAACTGGTGTTATTTATAAGTGCAGAGCAATCTGAAAATGTCATTATGGTAGGAATGTACTCCTGCTTTAAGGGAGGCAAAGCCTAATTTTCTCTTTCACCTTTAAGTCAGTCAGTTCAATGTCTGCTATTCCCCAACTACAGGAAGACATTATAAATGTGATTAAAATATGATTTTTGTTGGATGTCTGACAGAATAGTTCCTACTGAGAAGGCAGGCACAGTAAAAAGAAAAGTAGTTTAAGATACATCATAGTAATGGAAAGTACACTTACAAAGAAGTCTCTTGAATCATTTTGAGAATCATGAACAAACTGGAAACTGGAGTTGCTGTGAACTGAAAACACTCTTGAAACTGCATGGTGATGGCAACTGGGGCTAACAGCTAAGAAGGTTACATGGCAATCAGATTCTCATAATTTTTCTCACCACTACTGAGTTACTGAATACTGGTAATTTCCCAGCGGAGGGTGTTCTTGGTTCATTTCCAAAATAAAGAAGTCAGAATAAGCATACAAGATCTTGCATACTTACTTATGCTAAGCTTCGGACCCGTTGTGGTTCATCCATTCTATTATTACTAAATGTTGCTCATGCTGAGAAGCTCCCTAGCACTAAGAGTCTCACACTTTATTTTAAACCTCAGAGCTTTAAATCAAATACATGATTTAATATACTCCTGGCCCCTCAAAAAAAAGAGAGGCTCAGCTGTCCAAGCCCCAGACAACCCCTGGGGAAGGTAAAAGTTCAAAATGCCTGAAATTTCATTCACGTTAGTGAATAATAAGCAAAATTGTCAAAAGATGTTGGATTACAGTGTTTTTTATAAACATACAAAATTTAAAATGTATAAAAATGATATAAAGTTATAGCATCATATCATAACACCTGTAAAGTCATAGCACTGGGGGTAAATGTTTGTGTGTCAGAGCTATCAGCCTTTTCAGCTACATAATTTATATTGGAATCACATGATCATAAGAAAAATATGAACCCAAATATTTGATAGTTCCATTGAACCATTAGACTTGTACACCAGTAAAATTTTAACTATTTCTAAATGTTCTCAATTCTTTCCTTCCTAAGGCATTTACTTTTTGGTAAAATATAGGAAAATAACTAGTGTTAGGTGGAGTCATGCCAACAGTGCTTATAAAGAGGAAGCATTAAGTCTAATTTCTCAATTGCAGGGAAGGATCATTTTATTAATGTATTTTGTTCTATTTCTTTCTTTTTCCAGAGAATGTTCCCTATCTTTGGCTTCTGTTCTTCTCAGGAATATTTTTACGTGCCATTTAATAGCTATCTATGATTTCAGTTATTCTACTCCATCGAGGCTAAAAAGGAAACCAAAGATAGCCATGTTCTTAATCAACCTTGAACCAACTACTTAACTACTGTTTTTAAATTAATCTTTAGGTATTGCTTCTTGAGAAGAAAAAAATGAATTCCTTTAGCTATTTCATGAATAACAGTGTACTATATATTTCAAGAGTGATCTTATCTCTTTACTATTTGTTATACTGTTGTAATATAATTTTGTAATAGAACATCAAGATAACTATTAGTATATATAATATACTAATATAATATCATATATTATATACTATAATAAATTTTCAATGCATGATGGTTGAGGGAATAATTAAAGCTATGCTATATGTAGTGTATATAGGCAAGAGTAAGTAAGCCTGACTAATCTTTAAGGCTTGGTCTACCTGCTGGGCTTCAGTGTGGATGGAGTAGCCCGGTGAACACATGCAGTGTAGTATTGTTTGCATATGTATCCCCTGCCAAATCTCATGTCGAATTGTAATCTCCAATGTAGGAGTTGGGAGCTGGTGGGAGGTGATTGTGTTCTTTGGGTGGTTTCTCATGAATGACTTAGTACCATCCTTTTGGTGCTGTTCTCACAATAGTGAGTGAATTCTCATGGGATATGGTCATTTAAAAGTTGGTGGCATCTCCCTTTTTGCTCTCTTGCTCCTGCTCTGGCCAGGTGACTGTGCCTTCTGCCCTTCTGCCTTCCACCATGATTGTAAATTTCCTGAGGCCTCCCCAGAAGGTGCACAGACGCCAGCATCATGCTTTAGTAGAGCCTGCAGAACCATGAGCCAATTAAAACCTCTTTGCATTTTATATTACACAATCTCATGTATTTCTTTCTTTCTTTTTTTTTAAACAGAGTCTTGCTCTGTTGCCCAGACTGAAGTACATTGGCATGATCTAAGCTCATTGCAACCTCCACCTTCTGGGCTCAAGCCATCCTCTTACCTTAACCTCCTGAGTAACTGAGACTACAGGCATGCACCACCATACCAGGCTAATTTTTAATTTCTCTTTTGTAGAGATCAGTTCTCACTATGTTGCTCAGGTTGTTCTCAAACTCCTGTGCCAAGCAGTCCCCCTGCCTTGGCCTCCAACAATGCAAGTAGAACCTAACACACCATGGCATGTCAAGCAGCTTCCCTCAACATGAATTTCAGCAAAATACTCTACACAGATTATAGATACTACATCTTAGTGTTTTATAGAAATTTCCTTTTATTCCTCCATAGATAATTAGTAAATTCTAAGTCAGGCATGGCTGGCAATTTTTTACACTAATTTCAGCATTTGTACATAAGATTAGAGTAAATATAGTTTCCTGGAGAAACTGTATTGTTGTTGCTTTAATTTAGACTTCTAGATTCAACTTTGAAAGAAGGCTGATATACTAGGTATGCAAAGAGTTCCAAGCATCTTTACTTTTAATAATCAGTCCAGATGACTCAGATGTAGGGGGCCATGGCCCTTGGTCCCAGCTGATTTTGATGGCTAATACTTATGTTGAAGACCTTGTTATCAGTTGCCAAAATTTCTCAATTTCAGTCATTTTAAGCTCACTTATTTTTTTTCTATTATTACAAGATTATCAGACACTGAATTTCAAAAAGCAAGTTGTACAAAAGTCTCTTTTGATTCTTATCTAGGTAAGAAGAAAAAGTTAGCACTACAATGCTATAGTCATGTTTATGTTTTTGTTTTCATACGCATTTCATATTTAAGACTCAGTGGGCCTCACCAAGAAACAAAGGTAAGTTATATAAAAACTGTTTCTTAGAAAAATAAAAATAATTCAAAAATTATTTTATGGTCTAATAAAATATACATGTTATTCATTTATAATATGTAACATATATTATATGTGTTATATGTATATGTAATGACTAGTTTTAACTGGAATGTATTATGTTTTTTGGAAAGGCTTAAATTACTCAAAATCATCTCATATTATAAATCATGCCTTTCAATAGAGATAATATTTCCCCCAAGGGGACAAAAATTGGTTTATGAGAATTAAAAATACATCACTATTTTTATAAACTGCCTATAAATATATATTTTATATATATGTGTGTGTATATACATACATATTATATGGTTTGGCTCCGTGTCCCCACTCAAATCTCATCTCAAATTGAAATCTGCACATGTCAAGGGAGGGACCTGGTGGGAGGTGATTGGATCATGGGAGCTGTTTCTTCCTTGTTGTTCTTGTGATAGTGAGTGTGTTGTCACTATAAAACTAAAGCTGATGGTTTTAAAGTGTGGCACTACTTTCTCACTCTCTCTCTCCTGCCACCATGTACAATGTGCCTTGCTTCTCCTTTGCCTTCTGCCATGTTATAAGTTTTCTGTGGCCTCCCCAACCACATAGAACTGTGAGTCAATTAAACTCTTATTTATAAATTACCCAGTCTCAGGTAGTATCTTTATAGTAGTGTGAAAGTGAACTAACACAGAAAACTGGTACCAGGAATGGGGTGCTGATCTAGAGGTAACCTGAATAAGTGGAAGAGACTTTGGAACTGAGTAATGGGCAGGGGTTGTAAGAGTTTGGAAGGCTTAAGGAAGACAAGATGTGGCCAAGTTTGGAACTTTCTAGACACTTGTTGAATATTTCTGAACGAAATTCTAGTAGTGATATGGACAATGAACTCCAGGCTGAGGAAGTCTCAGATGGAGATGAGAAACTTACTGGGAACTGGAGCAAAGGTGATCCTTGCCATAATTTAGTAAAAAGATTGGTGGCCTTTTTATTCTGTCCTAGAGATCCGTGGAACTTTGAACTTGAGAGAGATGATTTAGGGTATCTGGCATGATATGGTTTGGTTGTGTCGCCACCCAACTGTCATCTCGGATTGTACTCTCATAATTCCCACATGTTGCAGGAGGAGAAACCTGATTCATAGTGAATCAGTCTCACTAGATCTGATGGTTTTATCAGGGGTTTCTGCTTTTGTATCTCTCTCATATTTCTCTTGCTGCCACCATGTAAGAAGTGCCTTTCACCTCCCACTATAATTCTGAGGCCTCCCAGTCATGTGGAACTGTAAGTCCAATAAAACCTCTTTTTCTTCCCAGTCTCTGATGTGTATCTATCAGCAGCATAAAAACAGGCTAATGCAGTAAATTGCTACCAGTACAGTGGGGCGTTGCTGGAAAGATACCTGAAAATGTGGAAGTGACTTTAGAACTGGGTAACAGCCAGAGGGTGGAACAGTTTGGAGGGCTCAGAAGAAGACAGGAAAATGTGAGAAAGTCTGGAACTTCCTAGAGACTTGTTGTGGCTTTGACCAAAAACCTGATAGCAATATGGACAGTAAGTCCAGGCTGCGGTGGTCTCAGATGGAGATGAGGAAATTGTTGGGAACTGAAGCAAAAGTGACTCTTGTTATGTTTTAGCAAAGAGACTGGCTGCATGTTGCCCTGTCCTAGAGATGTGTAAAATTTTGAAATTGAGAAAGATGATTTAGAGTATCTGGTGAAAGGAATTTTTAAGCAGCAAAGCGTTCAAGATGTGACTTGGGTGCTGTTAAACGTATTCAGTTTTGTAAGGGAAACAGAGCATAAAAGTTTGGGAAATTTGCAGCCTGATAATGTCATAGAAAAAGAAAAAAAAAACATTTTCTAAGGAGAAATTCAAGCCACCAGCTGCAGAAATTTGCATAAGTAACAAGGAGTCGAATGTTAATCCCCAAAACATTGGGGAAAATATCAGAGGTCTTCACGGCAGCCCCTCCCATCACAGGCCTGGGGGCCTAGGAAAAAATGGTTTTGTGGGCCAGGCCCAGGGTCCCTATGCTGTGTGCAGCCTAGGGACTTGTTGCCCTGCATCCCAGCTACTCCAGCCATGGCTAAAAAGGGCCAACCTAGAGCTCAGGCTGTGGCTTCAGAGGATGCAAGTCTTTTTTTTTTTTTAACGTTACTTTCTAATACTACTTTTTAAAAATTGTTTTTTAGATTTTTATGTTCCAGGTTTTTTTTTTAAATTTATTTAATTAGAGAATCACATATCTTTTCACAGGTTTTTAAGTATACTATTTATTGAGGTTATTTTGATCTAATTACTTTCTAAGCTCTAAAATAGCAACAATATTTGGCTTCCTGTAAATATACTCCTGAGATAGGCAGCATGTTTTAGCATCAGGGTAATTTCAAACTCATTAGTAGGTTGATAAACCTCTCCTCTTCTGTATTTAAAAAGATACTGTGTAGGATTAGTATTATTTTTTCCATAAATCTGAAAAAATTAATGAGTGAAGTCATCTGGGCCTAAAATCTTTGTGGGAATGTTGAAATTAAACATTCACATTTTTCATTTGATATAACTCTATTCAAATTCTTCATTTCTTTTTGAGTTACTTTTGGTAATTTATGGCTGTCATAAAATATGAAAATTTCATCTAACTTTATTAGCATACAGTTGCTCATAATAGTCCTCTATAGCCCTTTAATATCTTAGAGATCCATCATGGTGTCTTCTTTTCATGCCTAATATTGGTAATTTGTATTCTTTTTTAACCCATATGGCTAGAGGTGTACTGTTGTTTACTTATTTAAAAAAATCTTTAACTTCACTGATTTTTTTCTATAGTTCATTTCCTATTCCATTGATTTACACTATAATATTTATGATTCTTTTCTTTCTACTTATATTATATTTATTTGCTCAGCTTTGTCTATTTTCTTTAGATGTACAATTAGACAATTTTTAAAGAAATTAAAAAAAATTTTTAGTGCTATTCATTTTCTTCTAATAACTGTTTTAACTGTGCCACAGAATTTTTTACATTTTATATATTCAATTTATTCACTTCAAAACAATTTCTAATTTTCTTTTTGCTTTTTTTGAGCCATGAGTTATTAAGAAATGTGTTGTCTGATTTCTAAATATTTTGTGTTTTTCAGATTATTTATCTTTATTTGTAATTTAAGTCTATTCTGCTTAGAGAGTACACTAATGTACTCTGTAAGATATCCATCATTTTTGATGTATTTAACTTGTTTTATGGCTGTGATGCTTAATTTTATCTGTCAACGTGGCTAGACCGTAATACCCAGATAGTTGGTCAAACATTATTCTTTATGTTTCTGTGAAGGTATTTTTTTTTTCTAGATGTGATTAACATTTAAATCAGTAGACTTTCAGTAAAGCAGATTACCATCCATAAAGTGAACGAGACTCATCCAATTAGCTGAAGGCCTTCAAGCAAAAAAATAAATAAACTGACCTCTCCTGAAGAAAAAGAAATTCCACCAGATGCCTGCTTTTATACTACTGGAGCTGCAACAGTAACTCTTCCCTGAGTACCCAGCCTGTCAACCTATTCTGCAGGTTTTGGACTTGCTAGCCTCCACAATATTGTATGAGTCAATTTCTTAAAATAAATGTCTCTCTCCCTCTCTTTCTCTCTCTACACACAAATACACATATACACACACACAGAGATACATACACACACAGAGAGAACCTGTTACTTCTATTTCTCTGAAGAACTCTAATACAAAAACCCAGCATATGTTCTGTTTTGGTGAATATTTCATGTGCCCTTCAAAAGAATGTGAACTTTACTTGTGTAAGAATGTGTCAATAATTGTAAATTGTTTAGCTAGTTGTTAATTTTTTTTTCAGGCCAACTTGTTCTATTAAATAATAAAAGAGAAGTGTGAAAGTCTTCAAATATAATTAGTGGATGCATCTATTTCTAGTTGCAGTTTTTCAGTTTTTGCTACAGGTTTTCTGAAACCCTGTTACTAGAGACATACACTGTTAGGGTTATGTCTGTTTGCCTGACGAATTTACTGTTTTATTTTTATGAAATGTCCCTTAAAACTCCTGATAATATTCATTCTTTTAAATTCTGCTTTTTCTAATGATAATTTAGTAACTTCAGCCTTCTTTTCAGTGTATGCATTGCATACTCTTCGTCTTCTTTTAGTCTTCTTGTTTCATATTTAATCGAGTTCTGTAGGGATAGCATGTAATTTGGGTTTGGGTTTTTATTCAGTTTAAAAATATTTGCCATTTAAGTAAAATGGTTAGATTATTTGAATCTAATGCAATTATGAATACGTTTGCTTTTAAATCTATAATTTTGCTATTATTATCTATTAACTTATTATTTTGTTCTTTTTTCCTGCCTTCTTTTGGGTTGAGACTTTTGAAGATTTCATTTTATTTTTACTAAATTTTATTTGCTCTTAAGAAATTAATTTGAAACTGCCTTGGTTTTTGTTTTTTTAGTTTGCTCATTCGTTTTTGTCTACTTGGGCTACTTTGAGTTTCTTAGGTGTGTAGGTCTAATGTTTCCATCAAATTTCAAGATAAATAAATTTCACTATATATTTAAAGTACACAAACTTCAAAATATATAAATGTATAAATATGTATTGTACAAAATATATATACAAATATATGTACTATACATGTGCATATACAGATATATATGTGTATATATACACAAAATACATCAAGTATATATATGTGTGTGTATATACAATTATACACAAATTGTAGTGGGTATATGTTAACCTGCTTTATATTGGCTCACAACTACCTGTTGATTGTTTGGGTTTTTTGTTTGTTTTTTAATCTTTTTATTTCCCTTATGCTTTCCTTTGGCTACTTTTTGCTGCTATGTCTTCCAGTTTTCTCAGCTTCTGCAATTCTTAATCATCTGCTAATTCCATCCAGTTAAGTTTTAAATGATAATGCATTTTACATCTCTAGAAGGTTTTTTGTTAACTATTTCATTTTTCTTCTTATATGTTCATCTTTCTTTTAAATATCTGATTATAATAACAGTTGTTTTAACACTTTGCATTCTTATTCCATTACTTTATCATTTCCAAAACTATTTTGATTGATTGATTTTTCCCTTGTTTTATTGAATTTGGACATTGTGGATTTTATGCTATTGTATGTTAAATTTTTCTGTCTCCTTTTAAATAAAATAGTGCTATTATTTTTCTGGTAATATGTGAAGTAACTTGTGGTTTGATTTGTTCTTCCGAGGCATGAGTTTAAGTGTTGGTAGCCAGGTCTTGTATATTCACCCTAGGGATAGGCAAGCCACAGTAGGGTTTGGCCCTTCTAGGGTCTCTACTAAATTATCTGAGTGACCAATGAAGACTCTACACGTGGTCAGAACTTAAATGCCTTATTACCTGCATAAACTGAGAATCATTGAAGTCTTAGCATTCTGGCATTTCTTAGGTCAACATCATGGCTTTTTGCTTTATATAAGAAGGTTTTAGTATTGAGCAAAACTCAAGATGAACCCTATACAGATTTCTGCGTGGCTTCCTGAGGTCTGATCATTGTCTTTAAAACTCAGCAAGACCCCCATCTGAAATGTATCTGCACATTGATAGTTGGAGTGATCCTGTGACTCACCTGATTTTACATCCTTATTTCAGGAGTCACAGTCCTGTAACACCTGTAATCCAATGTCTGAAAAGAATTACTTCATATATTTTGTTCAACGTTTCATTTGTTTACAGCATAAGTGTAAATCTGCCTCTTTTATTCTATCATACTTGAAAGAGGAAATTCTTTTTATTGGTAAAATATAATTTGAACTATTTTCTAAAGCTTATCTTCTTTAATCTTTACATAAAATGGATTTTGTTTCTTTTTTAAACAAATGTATATTTTAATTCCTAAGAACCTACTCTCATTTTATTTTATTCTCTTTCATCACAGCATGGTACTGATTTTAGTGGAAGAAAACTATCATCTTCAGTCTCTCATAGGATATTCATTAGATTTAAAATAAATATCCTCCAGTTGTTCAGTTACCTTTGGTTTATGTGGCTAATTATTCTATTTGTTTATTATGGTCTTTCACACAGACCCAAACACACACATGCATACACACAGACACACACGCAGACACACACACACACACACATTCCACACTTGCTAACATGAGTTTGGAGCCTAACAAACAGGACTGTTTTGGACAGTGGAGAAATTTTCTCAGAATTTTCTGGGCTGTTATTTCCACTGCTCAGTTAATCATTGCTGAAACTCTGTCATTTTTCTGCTAGTGGTTTCTGCTTTCCTTCTGAACATTACACTAGATATATACTCTTTAACATATATTTACTGTGATTTCTGTTGGAAGCAAGGAAAGTTAATTATGCATGTTCAGCCTATTGTCTTGAAGTTGATGGTCAAACTTCCAATTTTTAAACAGATTTAAGAAATGTATTCTATATGAAGGATGTAAAAGATATAAAAGAAGATTTGCTTTTGTTTGAGTAAACATTGTGATGATTTCCACAGTGGGTGTGAATTAAAAGCGATTTTCTATTTTATCAACATGAACATCTGTCTGCAAAACTTTGTAAAAAAATATTCTGTCTGGCTATAACACTAGAGTCTTAAGGCTTAAGCATTTTGTGCCATTGTTAATGCAGGCTGTACGTCTATTATTTTTTATGTCTCTAAAAGTGATGTTTCTGTTAATTAGTGTGGCTTATATTTTCGACAATTTTTAAAGTTGACAAACTATTTTAAAAAATGAATAGTAACGAATAAGCTAAACATTCCAATTTGTTAAACTATGAGATTGCATGATTTCCTTTTAAAAGTGGCTTACAGCACGTTATTTTGACCCCAGTAAAATCGCTTTTATCCTCAAAAATACTCACTTTTTTTCTTCAAGTTGAACAGCTTTAGATTAAAATAAACTACAAGATAAAGGTTAACCTGCTATCATTTTTTTCTTTTATATTTGGACCTATTTAATTATGCTGTCTATGTCATCTGTGAAAACTTTTTCAGAGGGAGAATTATATATGTGATAAGTGAAACATATAGTCAAAGGCTGTGGAATAAATGTTTTCTCTTGTTCCAGAACAGCAAAATAAATTATGTGTTGCTAATAAAATATATACAGAAGCAGATATGATTATAAAACACAACAATTAAAGGGTGAACTTTATCTTAATCCTAACATGTCAGGTTCTAACTGCAGAATACATTGATTAAATATATTAAAACTCTTTAGATTGATTACTAGAGGAAAGTGATTACAACTCTTTAGATTAATTACTAGAGGATTGATTAAAACTCTTTAGATTGATTACTAGATGAAAGTATTACTGTCCTTGAAATCTACAACATCAATGTTCCTATCACTAAGAAGTAGCACAACATATTGTGTGAGTTATGTAAAATATGCTTGAATACAATCCTAGAGAACATCCAGTTAGGAACAATCAAGTTTAGGGAGATACACAGACTTTAACGTAGTGTGTGTCTTTCATTTGTAACCTTTATGCCACTGCTGGTCTAATATGCAAATGGCTGTAAAACCCTAACTGTGGTAATTGATTATCTCCTAATGAGCATTTGTGCATCTAATAACAATTATTGTGCATTTACATCTGCTTTACATACATCACATATCTCTAGGGAAAATCCTAGGGTTTTGGCTGTGTCTTATACTGAACCACTAATACATCAGACTATTCTTTTGACATAGTGTCAGATTTTACTGCATAACTAACATAATAACGCCAAACATACACACATCATGTCCTCCTTAGCATTTATAACATTACACAAATAAGGTAAACATTTCCCGTGGCAACCACTTATGAATTTTATGTTTACACTTACTTGTTGAGTCATCTAAAAGTCAGTTGATTATTTAATATTAATGAACAATAAATGATTATTAAATGATTTATGCGTTTTTGGTTAATATTGTTTCAAAAAGCAATTCAGTTTCCTATAATGTCATAAGAAATAAATGCCATTTAAATGAAAACTTCAATAAGAAATAGCTTCTTCTGCTCTTTATAAAATGAAATTTAGTAAATTGTGATATTCAACAGTTACATAAATTGCTATTGATAGTTAAGTTGAATTAATATGTTTCTGTAAAAGTATTACTCTGTAATAGTGTTGTAAGTGTTACTTTTCAATGTGTTCTAATATGAGTCACAATTTCAGCATTATTGATCAGTTTAACTCTGTTTAAATAAAAGTATGCTACTTATTCCCTTACCTTTGAGAAGGCTAGGGTAAAATTAAGTTTCAAGCCAATCTGACTCTAGTACATGTACCGTTTCACCTCATTAAAATAAACATGTTTTTCAATAATCGTAATGTTATCATTTAGTTGTTCTGTGGTTCTTTGTAGAAACAATGGTTTAATTTGCTAGTAGAAACATCTTTTTGGTTCTTAGGATCCAGTCCAAATACATTTTTATATCACTGATGAATTCTTAAAATGCCTATGAATTCTAAAATTCAGAAGTGACTGTGGCTCAGGCAAAGAAACTCAATGACTCCTCTTTGAGATGGTAAGGATACATTTTCATCAAACACATGTATCCAGAAGACACTCTTTCTTTATGGTTTAAATAAATCATCCCAACCTCCAATTCTTATGCCTATAAATTTTTCTGCACAAATTCTACTATTTGAATGTCCATTGTTTCTTTGGCTGGAAAATATTGTTTTTCCACCTTAAGCACAAGTCTTCAAATTCATCAGGTAGGTAAGATTTCTCACTAAATCTGAGTTGTGACATTAATCTTTATTTCATTGACTTTTTTTTTTTTTTTTTTTTTTGAGATGGAGTCTAGCTCTGTCACCCAGACTGGAGTGCAGTGGCAAGATCTCAGCTCACTGCAACCTCTTCCTCCTGGCTTCAAGCAATTCTCTGCCTCTGCCTCCCAAGTATTACAGGCACCTGCTACCATGCCTGGCTAATTTTTTGTAATTTCAGTAGAGACAGGAATTCACAGTCTTGGCTAAGCTGGTCTTGAACTCCTGACCTCGTGATCCACCCGCTTTGGCCTCCCAAAGTGCTGAGATTACAGGCGTGAACTACCTCGCCCAGCCAACTTTTTTTTTTCCACCATCTATTAACAGAGACTGAGTGGTATACACTCAAAGTCATTGGCACGTATCTGTAGGTCAGATTTTCAATAACCCTCAAACATACTGTATAATTTTCCTACGCAAGGCAGGAAATATAAAATATATATACTGTACAATTTCTATATACTGTGTATATATACTGTATATACTGAATATGTATACTGTGTATATACTGTATCATACACAATGTAGTGTATAATTTTCCTATGCAATGTAGTCATATGGTAGCTTCAATATAAATATTTCCTGTGATTACAGTATTGTTTAATATGGAAGCTAAAAAAAGATAACGTAAATTACCTACATATTAAAACAAAAGCTAATTAAATTCATGAGTTTATTATAGGCAAAAACATCTGAGATCTCGAAATAAGTAATTCAGAAAGCAGAGACTTCAGTAGTGGTCATGGTGATAGGGGTTGAAGATGTTAATGACATCAGATACACTCTGAGCACCCACCACCAGCAAGTGAACTTGGTCGAGATGATACACTAGCAACAAGATTAAACATACAGTGTATTGGTTAACTCTTTTATAATTTAAGGAAATTAATGTTTTGAAAATTAATCATTGGACAAAAATAGAACTGTATAATAGCTAAACAATTACAAAGTTCATCACAAAACACTAGTTTTATTTAAACACAATTTTTGTAATATTTTTCTCACTCTTTTTCCCTTTATTTTCATGTCATTGAGCCCATTTATGGACCAAGATATTAGTTCAAGATCAGAATATTATCTCAGACTACATTTTATAAGAAAGTTAGCTCATATAGATATATATAGGCAGAAAACATGTCCTCTTATTGTAGTATCTTATAAAATAGACATAATTAAACTAAAACCTGAGACATTCTTACAAGTAAGCAATGAAAATTAATGCTAACAAATCATAAGAGAAATGGTTTCTGTTTTTTCCTAATCAAACACAGCTTTCCCTTTACACCATTTACAACACACTGGGGCCTAAAGTGTAGGCAAAGATAGAGTACTCCAAAGAAAATGGGCCACAGAAGATTAAAAAACATAATCGGTAGTAAATCCCCAGGTTGTAGAGTCACATATTTTGAGTATTCCTGTCTAATCCCAGAAGATTACAGTTATTAAAGATAATATTTTTGGACCTGGCACATTTGCTTTCTGCTTAAAAGCATCGCTTCGTGGGTGAATGCCAGTATTATCATTATTATTACCAGCACTATGACTACGTGAACGGCTGCTGCTGTTACAAAGGGTAGATCGTGTGTCTATTTTCAGGTCTAAAGAACTGTTCACTACTCACTCATTTTACGAGATTGATTGCCTTTGGCCATGACTTAGTTACAATGACTAACATCTGGAATCCACTTAGGAGAGATTTATTATTAGTAGCTCAAACTCTTGATCTTATTTTTGCAGCCATTGTTACTTTGAACAAAATTGCCTTCTTTTTCCAGGTTTCAATTAGTAAAATATCCGGGTATACCTATAATTTTTTTGACTGCTGAATCAGTTATTATTTTTATTACTTGAGCATTCTGAGTAGTTTGTGTATAAGTTATGGATCTGTACAGAGTTTTCAAGACTTTCTGTCATTTTCTTATTTACGTTGTAGACCTTCTCCACACCAACTTTACTTTCCAGGATCTCAATAAACAGCATAGCTTAAATTATATAATACACAATTTTAATGAAGAAATCAAGCCCTGAGGAAAACCTTGTACTCTTTTTGAGGGGAAGCTAAGTATGTGTGCAGTCAGATTTCTTTAAGTGATATGATTATGCATCCATTATCAAAGTATATATTTTGAAAAGAAGAGTCACCTTTAATGGTGATTAATATTCAGAGAGACAATGGGAAAGAAAATCCATTGTCCCCAAGTTTTTGTTATTACTGTTTTTAATTGTCCAAGAAAACTAAGCCTTAACTATGTTCATTTGGGGATTGTCTTTATGGATGATGCTCCTGACAAATGCCCATATTATTGGGACTATTATCATTCTTTTATCAGGGATTCGCTCAGAATTGTGTTACTTTTGACCAATGATTGCTATCAGATTTGCAGAGGAAGTCTCCCTATAAAACAATATCAAAACCAATTGTAAAGAAGAAAGCTGAGACAGGAAGATAATTTCCATTTAAGGTTATGTTATATTGCCATATTTTTCTCACTGAGACATCACACATTTCCATCAGCAGTTTTCTAGCAGTGTCTCTAATTTCGCCTCTAATTGCTCCAACGATCAGTGAAAATACTTTCTAAGTGTCACCTAATTAAATAGAACATAGGGTAGCTTGTCTTTGCTGCTCTTTTTTTTTTTTTTTTTTTTTTTTGAGACGGAGTCTCACTCTGTCGCCCAGGCTGTAGTGCAGTGGCTGGATCTCAGCTCACTGCAAGCTCCGCCTCCCGGGTTCAAGTGATTCTCCTGTCTCAGCCTCCCGAGTAGCTGGGACGACAGGCACCCACTACCTCGCCCGGCTAGTTTTTTGTATTTTTTTTTTTTTTTTTTTAGTAGAGACGGGGTTTCACTGTGTTAGCCAGGATGGTCTCAATCTCCTGACCTCGTGATCCGCCCGTCTCGGCCTCCCAAAGTGCTGGGATTACAGGTTTGAGCCACCGCTCCCGGCTGCTGCTCTTGCATCATAGACTAAAACAGGATATACAATAGCACAATAGCAAGTTTGAGCTGAGCATCCGAAAGACATCGGTTCTAATTCCTACTCTGAGTCACAACAGCTACGCCATCTTGGGAATGTGCTCATCTTCTTCATTTCTTCCGTGAACTGACACAATTGTATATACCTGGTAAATGTATAAGGATGCAATAAATTAAGAAGTGAAATGCGCTTAGAATAGTCCTCAATGAATTGTAGCCACTGTTGTTATTATAATTCCCACTTAAGTTGTGGAATGATTCCAGTATGAGGCAGGTTATGAAATAATATGGTTTTTCTTGTAGGCCAGTGGCCCTATAAATTTCCATTGTTATCTGCTAATGAATATTTTGAGAGCAGACTTTCATAAAGATAAATTAAGCTTAGGAAAATAAATATCATAGGAGAATATCATAGGCTGTCAAAAATGTTTAATCAAAACAGGCTACTTTTAATGATACAATCAGCCATTTCATTTTGCGTAATACCTGTACATGTATTGTTTATGCTCAACTTGTAGTCATGTAAAAAATTAACACGTATTTCACGTTCATGGAGGTTGTTTCAGCATATGCTTTACCTGGTGTGTTTTCCTTTCAAGATAGGAGAAACAAAGACAAAAATGGTACAGCTTGCTTCCAATGGCCTTTTAACAGTGATAAAAGATGTGCTGCAGGGGGCTGATCCTACTGTCTGTGGTTGTCTATTAATTGTCCAAGAACACTCATATTCTATACATTAATTTTAATATTCAAGATTATATAAGAAAAGAAAGCATTTCTGACTCTCTGTGTCTTTTGCTGTTTTGCTTTGTTTTGCCTTGCCTTGCATCCTAGTCTCTCAACTATTTTCTCAAAGTTCGTCCTGGAAAAATGTTGTGTTTTGTGAACACCTCTGACTTGAGTGCTTTCAATGGATGCATCCTCAAAAGAGAAATTGTATTCACTTGCGTGTGACTCACTCCATATTGACAGTCTTTTCTTTGAATATTTGTTCTATATTTTTGCTTTACCTGTAACAGCCATCCCCTAACATGGCTGTTTCCCCTGCTGGGGACTGCTTTTTGTCCCCACCCCACCCCCAAACTCTGTGTATCTCATAATTGGGGAAGGGGTATTTTCTCAGGTGCTGATTTCTCACTACAAAGCATTTATTCTCCCCATTCAACACAAAAGTCTTCCTCTTCTAATGCTACCATCTTTTCTGTCACCAGACCAATCTCTTCAAGGAAGCTGAAAGGAACGGCCTACACATGTGTCAAGTTATTTTACCCTAATCTTTCTTTCATAATGAATTATTTTCAAATATACAATAAAAGTAGAGCATAGTAGAATTATATATTAAAAATAAACAGAACTTCAGGTACGTAAATATCTATTTTTCCCGGCTCAACATTTTTTATTTTTTCTTTCTTCCTCCATTTCTCTCTTCCTCTTTCTTGCTCCTTTCCTCTCTCGTCCTTTTCTTGTTTTTCTTTCTTGTCTTTCTCTCTCTTTCTTCCTTCCTTCCTTTATCTTTCTTTCTTCCTTCCTTTCTTTTTTCTTTCCTTTTCTTTCTCTTTCTTTCTTTCTTTCTTTCTTTTTTCTTTCTTTCTTTCTTTCTTCTTTCTTTCTCTCTCTCTTTCTCTCTTTCTTTCTTTCTCTTCCTCCCTTCCCTCCTCCTCTCACCTCCCCTCCTCTCCCCTGCCCTTCCCTCTTTCCTTCCTGCCTTCCTTCTTTCTGTCCTTCTTTTTTCATTCTTTCTTTTGAAATAAAACATTGCAGATAGTAAAATCTTTTGTTCCTTAGATTCTCCTCTCAGATATCCTCTTTCTTCCCTCTCTTAATATTACTACATTTATTAATCTTTTTAAGCTTTTACTATATATGCACCAATTTTGTGTATTTTTAAAACTTTATATAAAATAAAACTCTGCATCTTGCCTTTTATAGTCAATAGCATGTTTTAAGATGTATTTTTCTTAATATCTGTATACTAAAATTTCTTCAATAAATTTGTTTGTATGTCTCCTTGTGTACAAGTTTAAGAGCTTTCCACAATTTTTATTCTGAGGTAGAATGTTTGAACTTAAAAACATGCATAGCATTAACCAGATTAGATAGTATACAATTTCTCATTAATTGTTCTAATTTATACTCCTGATATCAGTGCAGGAAAATTCCAGTGTGTCTATATCTTCATCAATATTTGATTTTCTTTTCTTTACATTTCTTTTCCAATCTGATAGATGTGTAATGATATCTCATTGGTCCTCAAAACATGTTATTCCAATGTGGTTCCAATCTCCGCAAGACAAGTTATTTCCTTTCTGTAATGATTACCATTAGCCTCTAAAGTGTTACATAAAATAGACATATTTCAATCTTCAACTCTCTCAGTAGCACTTGAAATAGTTTACCACTTCTTTTTCTCTGAATATTAAGTGATTAATATTTACTAAATGAATGACTTAATAAATGAATGGAAACTACTCGGTGTTTGTTGAAAGAAGTAATCTCTCAACCAAAAAAGCAAAGTAAGATTTTTTCCTTTTATTTCAAACTGAATAAAATTTATTTCCTAAGATATTCATTAAATGCCTAGTAAGTAAAAGTATGTATACCAGACATGAAAGATTCAAAGATGCAATTCTTACCCTTTTAGTATGGAACCATGTCTGGGGTAATATACACTAAATAAATATGTGTCTAGTAAATAACATCATCAGCATGATCTCTTTTTCTTAAAGTATCTTTTATATTGCCAAATTCACATATGTTTGAAAACTTCATTTTCTGACTTCTCTAGAAAGTTTGTGCCAAAAAGCATGAGCTTTGTCTTCTTTACGTTATGTACTGAGGGCATAGAATAGTGCCTGATACATGGTAAATGCTATAAAGTCAGTTTGTATTTGTTGAAAATGTTACAAAAATGGAAAATAAAAAAAATTCTGTAAAATTTTTATTTTAGTAAGGGTTCATATGAAATTTAAGGTGTGTTACTCTTTATCCAATATCTCTCAATGATACAAAGATGATCTGGTTAGAACTTAAATCGTGCAGAGAAGAATGGTACGATAATATGATCAAAGTACAGACATTTCTCTGAGAATGGATGGGCAAAAGAGAATGTAGAAAAAACTCGTACCTCTTCATTTGGGTTTCAGTATGAGTGTTGAGACTTACCTGGGTTGATCTTGCAGGATTTATCTTAATGCTGCGTAGGTGCATTCATAGATTGGTTTTCAAACTCCCCTGCCTCACAATTGATATGATTTCTGAATCAATAACCATAGTAGTACTTGCACATAAAGCATGTTTTTTAAACGGTGTGTGAGTTCCTAAAATGCAGCAATTTAAGTGCAAATTGTTACAAAAAATGTTGTACTTTAAGCCATGTTGTTTTCAAATACAAGAGGTATTTCCCGGCACTACTCTCACATAGTAGGTGTTCAATAAATATCTATGGTATTATTAAGCTAAATGTTCCTAGCATGCTGTTCAAAGAGGAGTTTTTGGTCAAAGGAGAATCTAAAATAATCTATGGGCTTCTAAAATTGGGAGATGTCTTAGTTTCGGCAGTTATAACAAAAAGTACTGTAGAAGTAAACAACAAACATTTATTCACTACAGTTCTGAAGACTGGGAAGTACAAAATCAAGGTGCCAGATAATTCAGTTTCTGGGCAGGGCCCTCTTTCTGGTTTGCAGAGGAAAACCTTGTTGTATCCTCACATGGTGGCAAAATTATCTCTCTTGCATCTTTTTTTTAAAGGGTACTAATCCCATGCATAAGGGTCTACCATCATGACCTAATTACTTTCTTAAAGACCCACCTCAAAATACTGTCACATTGGGGATTAGCACTTCAACATATGAATTTGGGGAAACACAAACTTTCAGTCCACTGCAGGGAATAATGGTGAACCGGCACAGGTGGGAAAGAAAGAAGGTTCTAAATGCTAGATAATTTGATAGTTTTGCCTACTTCAGAATGATCTAGAAGGCTTTTATGGAAGTAAATATCAAATGATTGTATCGATATTTAATGTGTCAGTTTTACCTGGTGTCAAAATACTTTATAAAAGAAACAAATGTAACAACAGAAACCATGCTGAAACTAGGATTTTGTTTTTTCCCACAGAATTAAAAAACATAAAGCTGTCAATCAAAGCTACCTCCCAGATTCAGGGCTCTGGTCCCCTAGACATAACAAACTGCTCCTTGTATTCACAAGCCCCAGAGAAATCCACTTGTGAGCTCTCGAAGCATCTAAAATGAATCCTGATAATCTGGTCTTTAATAACAGCAGACCACCCAAAGTTGGCAGACAAAATAGTAATTTATTTTCAGAACAAACTGCCTTTATTTTTGACAGGAAGAATCTTCCTCCACAAAGTCTCAGGGAGAGGATTACTACTTTCTGTACACTCAGTGAACATTTATTATTGAGTCACCAGAAATGAACAAAATCTAAAAGCCTTAGAACAAACTTAACAAAACAGCCTTGAGATTTAAGGGGGGAAATATTAAAGAAATATGTATGGGAAATGGTCTACAGGAAACGATGAGTTACTTAAAATTTTCCAACTGTCAAACATTCTCTAGACACATCTATTCACCTAAAATGTATAATCATATAAATACTTGTGAATGGGTGTCTCACTTGAAGATTCTAAACTCTTTCTTTAAGACAGATATTGATCTTTAATACCTTTTTCCTGCCTAGCTCCTAGTAATGTTTAGCTCTTAAGAAAGAAACTTGTGTATTGCTACAAGCACATCAAAAGAATGGCATTAGAGAAGTGTGAGTCATGAAAGCCATGATATCTAAGTGAAATTCTTCCCCTAAATTGCATGGTGTATGAGATTGCAATAATAATTTTCTGAAAACCTTCATTAATGTCTTATAGAGCACACTCATCAGTATAAAGATGAAATATGCAAAATATCTACCTCTGGACTAACAACTTAACTTGCAGAATTTAAAAAATTGAAATATGTGAGATATGATGGATCAGAAATTTTTGTTTGCTTATTGTTTGTTTTTTTAACTGCTGGGAAGGATTAGATTTACAAGTGGTGATAAAAGGTGTATAAGTAAGTAGACTTTCTATGTGTGAGATGTTGAAATAAGGAGACTGGCAAATTCCTTTCCCAGAATAGGCAAAGATAATTAAAACCTTTTCAATCTAAGCTAGACAGAAAGAAAACTCTCAAACTTATGGACCTATTAAAAATAACAGATGACTTCCACAGGTTTAAATAAACACTATTCATATAGCAAGATAAAAATAATTTCTGGAGAAATTTCAGATCCAAGTATCAAAACAGTAGAATCTTATTTTGATTGAAATTAGTAAAAAAAATCTTGTTCCTAAGAAGAGGTGTTTTTTTCTCTTAATAATTTCAATTTTTGTTTTATATTCAGCAGGGGGTACGTATGCAGGTTTGTTACATGAGTACATTACAAAATACTGAGGTTCGGGGTACGACTGATCCTGCTACTGAGGTAGTGAGCATAGTATCCAAAAGATTTTTTAACCCTTTCCTCCCTCCTGTCCCCCTCTAGAAGTCCTCAGTATCTATTGTTGCTATGTTTATGTTCATAAAGACCCAATGTTTAGCTCCCGCTTATAAGTGACAACATGTGGTATGTGGTTTTCTGCTCCTGCATTTATTTGCTTAGGATAATGGCCCCCAGTTGCATCCATATTGCTGTAAAGGATGTGATTTCATTCTTTTTTTATGGCTGCGTTGTATTTCATGGTGTATAAGTACCACATTTTCTTCTCCAATCCACCATTGATGGGCGCCTAGATTGATTCTATGGCTTTCTTATTGTGAATGGAGCAGGGTTGAGCATATGAATGCATGTGTCTATTTGGTAGCATGATATATTATCTTTTGATACACCTCCAGGAATGGGATTGCTGGGTTGAATGGTAGATCTGTTTTATGTTCTTTGAGAAATCTCCAAAATGCTCTCTACAGTGGCTGAAGTAATTTACATTTCCACCAACAGTATATAAGCATTCCCTCCTCTCCACAGCCTTCCCAGCATCTATTGTTTTTTCCTTTTTAGTACTAGCCATTCTGACTCGTGTGTGATGATATCACATTGAGACTTTAACTTGCATTTATCTAATGGTTAATGATGTTGATCGTTGTTTTTCATATGTTTGTTGGTTGCTTGTATGTCTTCTTTAGAGAAATGTCTTTGCTTGTTGAACTAAAGTTTCTTATAGATTCTGGATATTAGACCTTTGTTGGATGCATAGTTTGTCTGTCATTCTGTAGGTTGTACATTTACTCTGTTGAGTTTCTTTTGCTGTGCAGAAGCTCTTTAATTTGAGTCCCAGTTGTCAATTTTTGTTTTTGTTGCAATTGCTTTTGAAGACTTAGTCAAAAATTTTCCCAAGGCAGATATCTAGAATGGTGTTTCCTATGTTTCCTTCAAGGATATTTATGATTTGATTAAATCTCTAATCCTTCTTTAGTTAATTTTTATATGTGGTGAAAAGTTGGGGTACAATTTCATTGTTTTGTATATGGTTAGTCAGCTCTCCCAGCACAATTTATTGAATAGGGAATCCTTTTCTTACTGTTTATTTTTGCTGACTTTGTCAAAGATCAAATGGCTATAGGTGCACAGCTTTATTTCTATGTTCTCTAACCTGTTTCATTTCTCTATTTGTTTTTGTATCAGTACCATCCTGTTTTGGTTATTGTAGCCATGTGGTTTAGTTTGAAGTCAGGCAACATGATGCCTCTGGTTTTGTTTTTGCTTAGGATCGTTTTGGCTATTCAGGCTCTTCATTGGTTCCATGTGAATTTTAAAATAGTTTTTCTAATTCTGTGAAAAAAAAAAGACATTGGTAGTTTGATAGAAATTGTACTGAATCTATAGATAGCTTTGAGTAGCATGGTCATGTTAATGATATTGATTCTTCCAGTCCATGAGCATGTAATGTTTTCTCATCTGTTTCTGTTTTCTATTATTTCTTTCAGCAGCGTTCTGTAGTTCTTCTTTTAGAGATCTTTCACCTCCTTTGTTAACTGTATTCCTAGGTGTGTGTGTATGTGTGTGTGTCTATTGTAAATGGGATTGCATTCTTGATTTCACTCTCAGCTTGAATGTTATTGGTGTATAGAAATGATACTGATTTTTGTACCTTGATTTTGTGTCCTGACACTTTACTGAAGTTGTTTATCAGTTCCAGGAGGCTTTTGCTGGAGTCTGTAGGATTTTCTAGGTCTAGACTCGGAGAGTGAAGAGAGTGATTTTTTTTTTTTAATTTTAATTTTTCCTATGTTAATGCCTTTTATTTATTTCTCTTGCCAGATTGCTGTGGCTGGGACTTCCAGTACTATGCTGAATAGGAGAAGTAAGAGTGATATCCTTGTTTTTTTCCAGTTCTCAGGGGGAATGCTTCTAGCTTCTGTCATTCAGTATAAAATTGGCTGTGGGTTTGTATGGAAGACTCTCATTATTTTTAGGTATGTCCCTTTGATGCCTAGTTTATTGAGGGTTTTTATCATGAATAAATGTGATTGAAAGCTTTCTCTTTGTATATTGAGATGATCATATCGTTTTTGTCTTTAAATCTGTTTATATGGTAAATCATATTTATTGATTTGTGTATGTTGAATCAACCTTGCTTTCCAGGAATGAAGCCTACTTGATCGCGGTAAATTAACTTGTTGATGTGCTGCTTGATTTGGTTTAATAGTATTTGGTTAAAAATTTTTGCATCTATGTTCTTCAGGGATGTTGGCCTGTAGTTTTCTTTTTTTCGTTGTGACTTTGCTAGGTTTTGCGGGGTTTTTTTTTGTTTGTTTGTTTGTTTGTTTTTTAATAATAAAAAAGGAAGCAGTTGGAAAAACACTGGACAAGTTGGCTGAATGAAGAATGAATGTGTGTGCAGTATTTAGGACAGTTAGAGAGAGTGTGGTGAACAAAAGGGAATGCAGCATGTAAGCAGCCTCAAAGGATGGAGAAATAGAAAAGAGAACTTACTTGTAGAGTTCATCTACTTCACTGATTTATAATGTGCTCTTTTGTGCCAGGATGTAGAGAAAAATAAAACCTTAAATTACTATGCATAAATTATAATAACTACTTCTATAATTAAATGAGAGATTTGAATACATATTTCTTTAATAATATAAGAAGAGAAAAAGTTGAAACAAATACTTGGTAAGTGAGATCCTCAGGGCAAGTGTTGGGTGGAGACAGCAAATAACTCCACTCTTAGGGTTGTGGTACTTAAAAGATAAAAATAGAGGGTTCTCAATTCATTAGAATTTTAAGTAAATAAATGTTATCACACAAGTATGTTCCATGTAATAACTTGGACATGCTTTAACTGCAAACTTATCTGTTATTTATTTAAATTCACATTTTACCCAACACCCTTTAATTATCTGACAACTTCATCTGCATTGAAATGTAGGTAGGAGAAAGATAAGTTAGTGAAGAAGAAAATACATGGTAGTAGGCCATGCAGGACGTAAAAATTAAAAAACACACAAACACACAAAACAATGAGGTTTACTGTACAGTTTTAAATCAAATGGTATATGGTGCCATGATATATGCCTTCTCAATTTTAGACTCACATTCCTTTAAAAGGCCACTACGTAAAGCTTGGATAAGTGGTTTGATGAGGAAAAGGGTTAACATAAAATTATATTGTAGGAGGGACGATGGCAAAGTCTGGCATAAAGTGATAATTAAGAAATCATGTGTAGTTCTGACTTTAACACAACTAAAATCAGAACCTTATTTCTCTCTTTCCATTTCTTCCGAACTTGCTCTATTCTCAACGTTGCAAAATGGGTATAGGCTGTGTTGCATTTCTTACCTACAGTATGAGCAGAGAAGCTTATCCATTCCGTTGCAGCAGGTCCAGAGACGTTTCACTGAAGTGCTTTGGTTTCTATTGAATTGCATGCTTATTATCTCTGGACAAAAAGATGTGTACATGAAGAGGATGTTTTGATAGGCCTGACCTGAGCTGTATGTTCACAATAAAAGCTAGAGACACAGTCATTTGACATTAAAACAACTGAGAAAAGATGATGAATCTTGAGAAGATATTGGGATATTATGTACAAAAGAGGGGTTATAAATATTTTATGGCCAAAACAAAAACAAAAGAAAAAAAAGTAAGAAAACAAACAAACAAACAAAACTAGCAATGTTCCACTATAAAGTTTAAACAGATCTCACTTTGGTTCAGACTTTAGAAACTGATTGACATCTGGGTTATGTGTATTTCACTTCCCACTTTCTGCATGGTAATCTTCTAAACTTTAGAAACTTACCTTATAATTCCTTTAGGCTTGCTATGAAGCCTGCCCCAGATAAGCGCCTCATAAAAGAAGAATAAACAAATGAATGAATAAAAGCAAATGTCATGCTATAGACTTTTGAATAAAAAGATTTTCTCTACAACATATTAAAAGAATGAACCAGCAGAATGTTTTCAAACTTTAAAACAATTTTGCTTAAGTTAATCATGTCTGAGATGATAAATAAATCAACAGGAAAAAAGTGAACTTCAAAACGTGTATCTTTAGGAGTATTTGAATTGGAAAACCACTGACAATTGCTAAAGTGACCTTTGACTGGTTATTCATCTTTGGAATAGGAAGACAATTTACCTGATCGTGTTGTCATGATGATTAAATATGACTTATGTACATGCAAGTGCTGAGCACTAGTCTATTACCTCTATGAGCATTGCGATCACCATGGCATATCCAGGGACTAGCTCAATTTCTAGTACATTGGAGGCACTTGATAAATGTTTCCTTAATTTGAAATCTGAGAAGAGGACATTAAGGTGAGTTATCCCGTTTTCTTTCTTTTCTCCTGCCTTCACCTTTAGAGTGTGTGTGTGTGTGTGTATGTGTTTGAGAGAGAAAGAGTGAGAGAGAGAGAAAGAGGTGGGGGTGGGGTGTTATTTAGGGTAAAAATACAAAGTAGTAACAATTCATTGTCCTTTTAAATCAAACATTATTCAAACTTCACATGTCACACATGTCAGGAATCCATCACATTTTACTGAGTATTTAAAATTTCATTTGTTTTCGCTCTGAGTTCTTTCACATTAGATCCAGCAGTTGAGATACATTTTGCTCGTGCTGCAGTTTTCTATTATGGATATGTAATGTGTCTAACAAAGAAATGAGAAACTAAAATTGTTGCTTTTGCCTCCTGCCCCTCATTTCTTTTTCTCATGCTCTGAGGAAGGCCTTCTGTGTATAATATAATCCTTCAAAGGAAAAAGTTATCTGTGTATTAATTATGCAGTAACTTAAGAGGAATTTTTTATTATTTTTTAAAATTTACTTTGGTTTTTGGGGAACAGGTGGTGTTTGGTCACATGAGTAAGCTCTTTAGTGGTGATTTGTGAGATTTTGGTGCACCAAAATCACCCGAGCAGTATTCACTGTACCTAATTTGTAGTCTTTTACCCCTCACCCCCCTCCCAACCTTTCCCCCAAGTTCCCAAGGTCCATTGTATCATTTTTATGCTTTTGCATCCTAATTGCTTAGCTCCCGCTTATGAGTGAGAACATACAATATTTGGTTTTCCATGACTGAGTTACTTCACTTAGAATAATGGTCTCCAATTCATCCAGGTTGCAGTGAATGCCATAATTTCACATATATATATATATATATATATGAAATATAGATATATATTTTACAATTTCTTTATCCACTCATTGATTGATGGGCATTTGGGCTGGTTGCATGTTTTTGCAACTGTGAATTATGCTGCTATAATCGTGTGCATAAGTGTCTTTCTTTGTATAATGAGTTCTTTTCCTCTGGGTAGGCACACAATAGTAGGATCGCTGGATCAAATGATAGTTCTAACTTTTAGTTCTTTAAGGAATCTCCACACTGTTTTCCATAGTGGTTGTACTAGTTTACATTCTAACCAGCAGTGTAAAAGTGTTCCCTTTTCACTGCAACCAGAAAACTTTGTTGAATCTAATGTGATATGACTGAATATCTATAGGTTTTACTTAATTTTAAATGTTCTATGCCAGTTAATATTTATGTCATCATCTATAGTAAGTTCCACATAAGTACATAAAACCATGAAACAGACCTAACTGAAATTTCAAGTATCTGTTTACATTTGTAATGAGTTTTAAGATAGTGTGAACTTAACTGATTTAAGTTAATATTTAAGTTTAAAATTTAGGTCAGAAATTATAAAGGGATGATTTTGTAGTTAATATTATGAAGGAAAAACATTTCTACCATTTACTTAGAGTGACTGGAATTTGTATGGCTTATCACCATTAACTTACTTTTATTCTGTGCATGTCATTGAACTTTATAATAGTTGAGAAATATAAATAATAATAATGTCATAGTATATATCTAATTACTGCTGATTCAGATGTAGACAATACCTTTGAAATATTTGTTGTGTGTTCCATGATTGTCATAAACTTTAAAATAAAATGAACTTTAACTGATGATAAAGGTAACTTATAACACATATCAGACATGTGGGAAGCTTGGAACTCAAATTATAAATTGTGAACAAACCCACTACACAGATAATCTCTAATATTTTTGAACATATTATTCTAAACCACTTTCTATGTACAAACACCAGGTACGTATATTTCAGCATTATTGACTGTATTCTGTGGAGTTTGGAGGTGAGGAAGTTTGAACAATGGGGAGGTATTAGCAATTGCTGTCCCATGGAATTAATATTTGAGAGGCTAAGAGCCAGCAGACACCTTGAGAAAGCTGGCATGTGTGTCAAATACACATAAAAAACGGAAAATATGACGTGAAATGAGGTTGGAGAGATGGACAAGGGAAGATCACAAAGGAGGTAAGAACTTTGGTCTTTATCATGAGAGCAATGTTGTAAATGAATCCTAGGAATGACATTAAATGACCCTCTCTGTTGTGAATTTTCTCTCACTTGAGTGTCTGAAGACCCTCTAAACATGATGAGATATCATTTCACCATAATTATGTTACTTAACTTGGCAAAAAGGTGAATCACATTTAATCACATTAGGGCTTTTAGAGTTTTTTCTAGCTGGTAGAAATAAAAGCCAGAGAGATGTGCAGCATGCAAGCGACTCAATGAATCATTCCTTCTTTTGAAGGTGAATGGGTCCTCATCCTAGAGTCTAGGTGGTCTCTGGAAGCGAAAAGCAACCCCTGGCTGACAGCCAGCAAAGCAGCAGGGACTGTAGTCCTAAACCTGATGAAATGAAATTCTGCCCAAAACAGAAATGAGCCTGGAAATGAATTCTTTCCCAGAGTCTCCAGATAAGATTCTAGCCGGAAGACTCCTTTGTTTTAGCCTCCTGAGACACTGAGCAGAAAACTCAGTTGAGTCTACTTGGACTACTGACCTACAAAACTCTAAGATAATAAATTGATGTCATTTTAAGTCATAAAGTTTTTGGTAATTGCCTGCAGTAATAGAAAACTAAAGGTAATGGAAAATATTAGACAAAGCAGTGTCAAAATTTGATTTGCATTTTGAAAATGTCACTCTCTGGGGAAATGGAGAGAGAGAGAGACAGAGAGAGACAGAGACAGAGTGAAGAAAGAAAGAATTCTCGAGTATGTGCAGAAACAGCAGAAAGATCTGTTAGGAAGCATGTGAAATAATCTAGGACAAAGAAGACAGTATCTTGAACAAAGAGTAAAAGATGCAGTAATGGAGATTTTAAAAAAGAAAATCAGTGTCCATAAAGAATGTGCTACTTCTTTTACTCATTCAACTGAAGATGTTTTAGGAAGTGTGCTGGGTAATAGGGACAATGAGGATTGTGCTAAAAACATATACTTTTTCTATATCAATTTCCACCCTCTCTCTCCCTTCCTCCCCTGGAGGTTGTTCTATAGAGACTACAGAGATAAATTCTCCTGTCCTCTTGTTTTGATTTGAATTTAACCAATGAGAAGCACTGGCAAGGGGCTGGAGGGAGGGAAGAGAGTGAGGCCAGAGCATTCATTTGTTTCCTTTTATAATTTATTTTCATTATATTCACTATATTTCCTTCATATTCATTCTTCTTGTTTGCGTTTTACTCAGCTTTCTCCCCGTGAGTCATTGTGAACTGATTGCATCACTTAACCAAACATCATAATGCCTATTGGTGGCCCGCTCCCCTTCCCTTCTTCTGAATCAGGCACATGCTCTTTTCTATTACCCCCTTTAGGCCTAGGGGTGATATACTAGGTCTGGGAATTACATTATCCCAGTCTATGGCCAATTCATTGTAAATAGTTTCACCTTGAATTATCTTCAATTTACTCTCTCTGAGGATGCCATCAATTCCATGTATGAATTTCAAATCTAATCCAAGTGCTTAGCCCCTTTTTCACTATTGCATGTAGTGAATTCAAGTATCTCTCACCCAAATGGTGATCATATGCACTGTGATAGATTAACCTAGAAGAGAATCATATATGGGAAGGGCTGGCTCAGGGCAGAGAATAGATTTGCTCAGATTGGATAGGTAGCCCTTGAAGTATCATACCAACAAAGAGGTGGAAACATTAAGTAGGAGGTTGGATACATGAGTACATTAGTCTCTTTTCATTCTGCTGATAAAGACATACCTGTGACTGGGGAGGCCTCACAATCATGGTGGAAGGCAAGGACGAGCAAGTCACATTTTACATGGATAGCAGCAGGCAGAGAGCTTGTGCAGGGAAACTCCCCCTTATAAAACCATCAGGTCTCCTGAGACTTATTCATTATCATGGAAACAGCACAGGGAAGATCTCCCTCCACGACTCAATTACCTCCCTTCAAGTCCCTTCTATAACTTGTGGGAAATCAAGATGAGATTTGGGTGGGGACACGTGTCAGCCAAATTATATCAATGAGTTTAAAGTTTTCCAGACAGGTGAAGCCAAGAGATAGAAATAGTTCAAATATACAAAAGCTGAATCCATACATATTATGAGATTTTACAGGAGGTAAAGTATACAAAGAGAAAAAGGCCTAAAATTTTCTTAGAAAGTTTGGACACCTTAATATTTAAAATACTGATAATATAGCTTATATTTATGAAGACAGGCACTTCTGTACACTTTTGGCAATGTAGAAATTATGCCTCAGAAGGTCATGTGTCTAGAAAGCAGAAGAGCAGATAGTCTGGCTCCAGAGCCTCTAAACTGGATAAAGATTACCCTCAAAGGAGACAGAAAGAGTAGCCAAAGAGGGTGGTGGCATAACACACAATTAGAGTAATCATTCTGATGACAACACCATCAAACACCTCTGAGGAATCAAGTATGATGAGCACATAATGATATTCATTGGATTTAGTAACATAGAGATTGTGTTTTCTTTCTTTTCTTTTCAGTCACAAAAAATTATGCAATAAATTTCTTGCACGTACCCTTTATGCTTTTATCTTTTTCTAGAAGTGGAATTGCTAGATCAATGAGTATGGCCGTTGTAACATTGATAAATAATTTCAGATTTCTATTCAGAAAAGGTAGACATTTATACTCATACAAATAGTAAATGAAAATGTGTGTTCCATCAAGTCTTTCCAACACTGCTGTCAACTTGATGCTGATGCCTGTCCACCTAAAATAAATTCCAGTGTTGTTTAGTTTGTGTATATTTGACTAGTAGAGAGGGAGAAACATCTTGCATATAACAGTTGTGAAGTTATTATGTTTAGGGGTGTGACTCTTACAAAAGACAATGACAAAGAAAAGTCTGTAAATTATGCCTTTTTAATGTCTGACAAAGCCTAAGTCAATGATGTCCATTAGCATATATTATTTTAGATTAATATTAGGTAAAATTAATTCAAGAAAAAAATGCTTCTGTAATCCCTTTACCTTGCTGCATTTTTATTCCCATTTAGCAACCTTAAGCATCTGACATTTGTCATGTAGCCAAATACATATTCATTGAGCAAGATGACTGATGATGATTGATCATGATGATGACAGCAATGATGATAATGATGGTGACAGTGAGGATGACAATGACAATGGAACTCATGCCTTGATGTAGTTTCTCAAGAGTTGGGTGTTTTCCTTTTAATATATTTCAGAATTTTTTTTAACACAATTGAACTCAGGCATTGGAATATCATTTGTATTTCATTTTTTATCAGTGTGCAAAATGAGCAGGAATAAAGGAAGTTAAAATAGGAAACAGAATGAATTGTGATTTTTGCTCACTTGTAGATGTGTGGGCGTGGGCGTGTGGATCTCTTTGCTATTACCTGCGGCTCTGCCTAGCTTTGTATAGTTCTCTCTATGATATTCTATCTAATTTAAATTCTGCTTCTTTAAGACTATCTTTAAATTATTGGTGTAGTATAAGCAATACATCTTTTAAATTATAACTTCCTCCCACAATTATCACATAACTTCCTGTCTCCAACCTAAACACTTCTCTGGCATTTTATGAGTTATCCATCTACACCTGCTATTTGGTCCACATCTTTATAATCAGAAATTCCCATGGAAAACAAACTTAACATATATTTATAGTACTGGTGGCTCATGCATACAAATAGTACAGGGAAGTTTGGGTCTCATATTTGGCTCACAATTGAAGCAGATTGTTTTACACATTTGAGTGACAGTAAGTATTTTCCTTCAAAAGACAACAATATGAAGTACATTAAATTAACTTTCTCCAGAGTAGAATATTTTTAATGACTGTAGATTTATGTGATAGGTAGCAAAGAGAGTTATACAGCAAGTTTGATGATAATTTATCATTTTTCTAAAGAAATGCAAAATTTAACAAGTTAAGTGATAATAAAATAATACAATAATAAATAGGATATATCAACCTAAATTTGAACAAAATGCTTACAAATGTCCAATTTTAATGTTTTCATTTTTGAAATGCCACTGCTCATTATATGAGTATTGTCCTCTCTAAAATGTGTCCAAAATGACAAATTTAATTGGATAACTCCCATCACTTAATTCATAGCATTCTATTGACCATTCAAAAAAGTTATCTTCTGGCTATAATATCCAGCACAATCATTTTGATGCCTAAAGGAGAGTCTCAAAGATATGCAAGAGTCCTTGCTTATCAAAACATACACATTTTCTAATGGCATGTATATGATGATGGGTAACATAATCCAAGAACTCTGATATAAAAGGTAAGAACTCTAAAAGGACTATTTAGAAGTTACTTTACATGTATGTATTGCTAGTTTTCCTGTTTTAAAACGTTTTGCCTCACTATCCTGTGCTTTGTATTTCAAGTGGTTTTTTCTAAATGTACACATTAGCAGTTGTACAGCTAGGCACTTTTATTCATGATTGACAAAAGCAATTAGTTGAAGGCCGAAGGAAGGTAACTCTTGTGAGGTATGGCATGATACAGAGGTTCAGACAACATCTTTGAAACTCGGTCTGGCTATACCCTCTGCCCAAGATTGTCTTTGTGTTGGTGCAGGCTCTCTCATGGTGTCAATTCAAGCACTGTTCTTTACGTATGTCTCTCATTTGAGCAACTCCAACAAGAGAGAGCATTTATTTTGAAACAGTTCCTAGCAAAATCCCAGGGCTGGGCTGACACTCATTGGTATAGCTTCCGTATTAGTTCATTTTCATGGTGCTGCTAAATACATACCTGAAGCTGGGCAATTTACAGAAGAAAGAGGTTTAATGGACTTACAGTCCGTGTGGTTGGAGAGGCCTCACAATCGTGGTGGAAGGCAAGGAGGAGCAAGTCACATGGGTGGCAGCAGGCAAAGAGAGAGATTGTGCAGGGAAACTTTCCCTTATAAAACCATCAGATCTTGTGAGACTTATTCACTCTCATGAGAACAGCATGGGAAAGACCTGCCCCCATGATTCTATTACCTCCCACCAGGTCCCTCCCACAACATGTGGGAATTCAAGATGAGATTCAGGGGTGGGGACACAGCCAAACTATATGATTCCACCCTGGCCCCACAAATTTTATGTTCTCACATTTCAAAACCAATTATGCCTTCCCAACAGTACCCCAAAGTCTTAACTCATTTCAGTATTCACTCAGAAGTCCACAGTCCAACATCTCATCTGAGACAAGGCAAATCCCTTTCATTAATGAGTCTGTAAAATCAAAAGCAAGTTATTTACTTAGTAGATACAATGGGGATACAGGCATTGGGAAAATACAATCATTCCAAATGGGAGAAATTGGCCAACATTAAGGGACTACTGGTCCCTTGCAAGTCCTAAATCCAGCAGAACAGTCAAATCTTAAAGCTCCAAAATGATCTCCTTTGACTCTATGTATCATACCCAGGTCATGCTGATGTAAGAGGTGAGCTCCCATGGTCTTGGGCAGCTCTGCGTCTGTGGCTCTTCAGGGTACAGCCTCCCTCCCAGCTGCTTTCATGGGCCAGTGTTGAGTGTCTGTGGCTTTCCAGGCAGAGAGTGTAAGCTGTAGGTGGATCTACCATTCCAGGGTCTGGAGGACAGTGGCCCTCTTCTCACAGCTCCACTAAGTGGTACTCAAGTAGGGACTCTGTGTGGAGACTCTGATCTCACATTTCCCTTCTGCACTGCCCTAGCAGAGGTTCTCCATGAGGGCCCTGCCATTGCAGCAAACTTCTGCCTCTGCACCCAGGCATATCCATACATCCTTTGAAATCTAGGCAGAGGTTCCCAAACCTCAATTCTTGACTTCCATGCACCTGCAAGCTCAATACCACATGGAAGCTTCCAAGACTTGGTGCTTGCACCCTCTGAAGCAAGAACCCAAGCTGTGCTTTGGCCCCTTTAGTCACAGGTGAAGTTGCTGGGAGACAAGGCGCCAAGTTCCTAGGCTGCACACAGCACAGGGACACTGGGTCCAGCCCACAAAACCATTTTTTCCTCCTGGGCCTCTGGTTTGTGATGGGAAGGGCTGCCATGAAGACCTCTAACATGCCCTGGAGACATTTTTCCTGTTGTCTTGGAAATTAACATCCTCATTACTTATGCAAATTTCTGCAGCCTGCTTGAATTTCTCCTCAGAAAATGGGATTTTCTTCTCTATCACACTGTCAGGCTGCAAATTTTCTGAACTTCTATGCTCTACTTCCCTTATAAAACTGAATGCCTTTAACAGCACCCAAGTCACCTCTTGAATGCTTTGCTGCTTAGAGATTTTTTCCTCCATATACCGGGAATCATCTCTCTCAAGTTCAAAGTTCCACAAATCCCTAGTACATGGGCAAAATGCTACCAGTCTCTGTGTTAAAACATAATAAGGATCACCTTTGCTCCAGTTCCCAACAAGTTCTTCATTTCCATCTGAGAACATCTCAGCCTGGATTTCATTGCACATATAATAATGATTTTGGTCAAAGCCATTCAGCAAGTCTCCAGGGAGTACCAAACTTTCCCGTATTTTCAAGTCTTCTTCTGAGTCCTTCAAACTGTTCCTACCTCTGCCTGTTACCCAGTTCCAAAGTTGCTTCCATATTTGCAGGTATCTTTACAGTAGTGCCTCACTCTACTGGTACCAATTTACTGTATTAGTCTGTTTCACACTGCTGATAAAGACATATCTGAAACTGGGTGATTTACAAAATAAAGAGAGGTTTAATGGACTTACAGTCCATGTGGTTGGGAAGGCCTCACAATCATGGTGGAAAGCAAGGAAGAGCAAGTCGTATTTGACATGGATGGCAGTAGGCAAAGACAGAGCTTGTGCAGGGAGACTCCTTCTTATAAAATCATCTGATCTCATAAGACTTATTCACTATAAGGGAACAACATTGAAAAGACCTGCCCCATGATTCAATTACCTCCCACGAGGTCCCCCCAACAACACATGGGAATTCAAGATGAGATTTGGGTGGGGACACAGATAACCATATCAGCTTGCAACATTTTTAACCATTTCAGGCTGGGCGTGGTGACTCACGCCAATAACCGTAGCACTTTGGGAGGCCAAGGCAGACAGATCACTTAAGGTCATGGGTTTAAAAGCCTGGTCAACATGGTGAAACTCCATCTCTACTAAAAATACAAAAAAAAAAAAAAAAAAATTAGCAGAACATGGTGGTGGGTGCCTGTAATCTCAGCTACTTGGGAGGCTGAGGCAGGGGATTACTTGAACCTGGGAGGTGGAGGTTACAGCGAGCTGAGGTTACACCACTGTACTCAAGCCTGGGTGACAGAGCAAGACTATGTCTCAAAAACAAAACAAACCAAAAAAAAATTCCAGTACACACTAGTGTAATTGTGAGGTTGGGAGGGTATAAATGTTTTGTTTTGGAGAGCTGTGTTACATGTCCAAGTAGCTACCCCATCTAAACCAAATGAACTTAGATTAGGAGAGAGAAAAATCTTGCATCCGGAAATATCTAATAAATGAGTACATTTTAGCTATTTCTGTCTGATTCATAAATAATAAATTCTGAAACTGCTGAAAATTCTTTCACAAAACCAACAGTATTTGCTTTTTCTTTTCTTGAGGCACAAGTAGCTCATTCATCTCAGAAAAGCACTTAGTAATTAACTGTGTTTTAATGTGAACCTTTCCTGGTTAACCATTACTAAAGCCAAAGTGATTAAGTAATGAAGCACTAATTGCCTCCAACTCTCCTTCATCTCAGAGTTAGATACAAGTGAGATACGAATAGGCAAAAAAATTAAAAAATTAGCTAAAGAGAGATGGTGTAAGTGCGTGGCATGTAAACCAGCACTTGTTCTGAGTTAGGGTGCTCATCTGGAAAAACAATGATGAGACTGAATATTACTGTAATCCATGGAACCAATGCAGACAACTTAATGAGTGTGTGGTGCTATGGTTTGAATGTTTGCCCCCTTCAAATCTCATGTGAAACTTAGTACCCAATTTGGCAGTACTGTAAGGTGGGGGCCTTTAAAAGGTGACTGGATTGGCTGCGTGCAGTGGCTCAGCGCTTTGGGAGGCTGAGGAGGGTGGATCACAAGGTCAGGAGATCAAGATCATCCTGGCTGACACGGTGAAACTCTGTCTCTACTAAAAATACAAAAACTTAACCGAGTGTGGTGGTGGGTGCTTGTAGGCCCAGCTACTCAGGAGGCTGAAGTGGGAGAATGGCATGAACTTGGGAGGCGGAGCTTGCAGTGAGCCAAGATTGTGCCCCTGCACTCCAGGCTGGGTGACAGAGCGGCACTCTGTCTCAAAAAAATAAAAATGATAATAACAAAATAAAAAAGGTGACTGGATCATGAGGGCTCTGGTCCTAGGGATTACTGTATGAATGGATTAATGAATGAATCGACTAATGAGTTAATGAATTAATGCGTTTTCATGGAGTGAAACTGGTGGCCTTATAAGAGGAGGAAGACAGGCCTGAGCTAACAAGCTAAGCCTCCTTGCCGTGTGATGCCCTGTGTTGCCTTGGGACTCTGCAAAGAGTCCCCACCATCAAGAAGTCCCTCACCAAATGCAATCACTAGACTTTGAACTTCTGAGCATCCATAACTATGAGAAATAAATTACTTTCATTTATAAATTTCTGGTTACAGGTATGCTATTATAAACAGAAAACAGACTTAAGACATATACTGAAATCAAGTCATAATTAGCACAGGTTGGCAAAAGACAAATGAAAAAGTAACCTATAGATTTTGCAAAGTTAAGATTCACAAGAGTGACTAGAGAACAGAGCGATTTTAATCAAAATGAAAGGGTACCATAAGATGGCATATTTCTAACTATATACCTTAGAACCACAGTTCCACAGAATATAGATGGAAAATGCAAAAACGATTCATTGGTGAGATAAGATTTGAAAAATCTGAGCAAAATGAAGTTAAAAGCTTTCTTTCTTCCAAGGCATCTATAACCAGGTGCTAAGCATTAGCTGTCCCTGGCTTCTTGGCTACTGGCCCAAAGGCTCAGGGAATAGCCGGTGTCAACATATGCTTGGGCTGGGATCAGGTAGAAGTAGGTATTAGAAAGCAGGTATTGGGATTATCTGAGGTCAGCCCACACTGAAGCTAAACTAGATGCTGTGTTATCAGGTGCATTTTGCCTCTGACAAATTAGGCCTTGAGCGGTCAGGAGTGGCAGATTAGACACAGACATAAGCCAGGCTTTGACTTAATAGGTCAGGAAAAGATTTGGGCAGAGGCCTGAATAGATTCAAAATTCTCACTAAGATCATTATTCCATATCACTCTGGGTTTACTCGTCTCTGCCTTTTCTCTAGTCCTATCTGATGGCTTGATGCATTGTAAGAGGATTTAATCCTTTTTATCAGGGAAACAATAGAGTAATGACGTAATTTATGGAGTGCTGACTCTAGGGAAAACACCACTCGAAGCTTTCCGTGCTTATTTAAGTGCCAAACCACCTTATAAAGTAGGACATTTTATCAGTATGTTGGAGGAAACTGAGTCCCAGAGAAATCAACGAAATTGCATGAGAAACAACTGGGTGTTGACATCTCCAAAGCGCATACCCAAACACCTTGCTTTCTCACCTCATTCACAGCAGGGTTTTCAATACCTACTTCACATTTTTTTAAAATGGCAATTTCTAACTGGGCTGAGGAGTCTACTCTCTTCATATTGCTCACCAGGATGTTACAGGAAGCTTGTCTTTCTTAAAACCCATTGTTGGGCAGGAGGGAGGTAGCTTGCTTGTCTCCAAGGACAGAGATGGAACATTCAGAAATATGAAATCAACAGTTTCCTCAGGACCACATATGGCCTCTGGAATCACAAGTATCTGCTCCTCCTTCAAAGTTACCAGTTATACATATTATGTTCTTTGTATTTTTCCCTCATTTCCACTCTAAAGCAATGATCATGTCCCTCGTAATTTATTGCTCCAAGATCGTCAGCACTATGTAAAATGAAGGTGCTTGCTTTCAGTTGCCCTTATCCCTAATTTCTAAGTCTATATTTATTGCCAAGATTAGGCAAGCAAAGTGTTTAGGAAGAGGTAGGAGAAGAAGGTCAGGTCTTTGAGAGATGGATGAGAAGAAAGAGATTTTTGTGAATGAGGAGGTTAGCAGTTTACTCAACTAATAGGTTCCTTGTCTGCTTTGTGGCAGAGACCTGGGAAGGTGCAATGATCAGAGGGTAATAGTTGTGGAATAAGACTGGGGAGAATGGCCCTAACCATGGGGTTTTCCAGCTGTGGCAGGGCTTACTGTGTCCCCAGCATGGCCTAAAAGGAGTCATTTAACTTTTGGGGGGTCATGCAAATGTCTTAGAGATAACCATCCAAGACTATGGATATCTTTCCAAATGGCGTACTCTTGTACGTTTTGGTGGCCTTTCCATAACACTACAGGAGATGCAAGGGAAATCAGATTATGATAGGGACCTGACATTTCTATCAGCCTAGCGCAGTTTTCTTCAATTCAAAATGCTTTTGTTGCCAGCAGACATTTGGCATTCTCTGAAAACATTTTTTGTTGTGGCAAATGGGGGTGGGGTATTGTTACAGGTGTTTAGTTGTAGAGACCAAGCATGCTGTGAAATATCATACAGTGCACAAGAAAGCCACCACCACACACAAAAAATACTGGCCACATGTCAGTAGTGTTGAGATATGTCAACAATATATCAATCATTCATAAAGATTGAGGTTGCAAAATCCTGGTGATATGGTTTGGCTCTGTGTTCCTACACAACTCTCATCTGGAATTGCAATCCCTATGTGTCAAGGGAGGGAGGTGATCGGATTATGTGAGTGGTTTCCCCCATGCTGTTCTCATGATAATGAGTGAATTCTCATGAGATCTGATGATTTGATACATGGTAGTCACTTCTCTTCTCTCTCACCTGCTATCACTTCTGTCTAACCTGCTGCCATAAAAGATATGCCTGCGTCCCCTTCCACCATGATTGTAAGTCTCCTGAGGCCTCCCTAGCCACGTGGAACTGTGAGTCAATTAAACCTCCTTTATTTTTCATAAATTACCAAGTTTGGGGTAGTACCTTTGTGGCAGTGTGAGAACAGACTAATACAACTGGTGATCTAACAACAAAGCATTCTACATTTAATTTAATTTAAGGGGGGATAAAAAGTAATAGAAATATCTGATTTCTTCCATACTCAAGATTGTGGCTGTAAGGAGATTCCTGTTAAGATGGCTTATAGACACTCACATTGAATTGTTTTACCTTCGAACTAAGAGTTAGGAACTAAAATAAATCATTTTTCTTAAATTCTTATAATTATGGTAATACACCTCTTATTTTGTTCATAGAATAAATGCAACAAAATGTTATGAACAACAAAGAATATTTATAGTCAATTAAACATTTTATTTTATTCATTTTATATCAAAGAAAGAGACCTATCTTAATATGTCAATTTAGGTAGCTGGATGCCATAATCACAGGTGGGTACCCCACGTGTGTTCCAGACAACCTCCAGACAGCTCGGTGATTACCTGTGCACAAGTCCAGATATCACTAGCTAATACTCAGAGATTTTTTAACAATATTATCAATTGTTCATAAAGATAAAGCTTGAGAAATTGTTCCTTTTCTAAAATGGTACAGTTCAAAGTCTCTTCTCATCAACCTTATTTTCCATAGTCCCAACTCTGTTCTGCATTGGGCAGCTTGTACAGCAGTAAGATCTGCCATTCATCATTCAATATTGAGCCTCTTGAGGATCTTTTTTATAACAAAAGTGTATCAGTATCTTTGTAAATCCAAAAATGGACAATGGAATTAATTGCAGTGTCAAGGATAGAAAGAGTTGACAGGAAAGATTTTAGGATAAAATATTGAATCATGTTTGAAGGACATTTATGTTTTACCTTTTATCCTTTTATAAGGGGAAGAGATTTTATGAAACACAGCACTAAGCTAAGTAACAGGAATACGAGACAGTATTGAGCTAAAATCTTATACTGATATGACAATTCCACGTACAAATATAAAAATGTAATCTATTGCTCTGTAAAGATAGTTGGGTGGGAAATTAAATAAGCTGTGATAGCAATGCTTAAAATTAACATCCCCAGGTTTTAAGAGATTTTAAGAGTTTGATAATAATTGCTTTTTTAAAAATCTTAAATCTATGGGAATTTACACTGTTAAATTGCATCTTAAAATAATATTTTCTATTTAATATATAAATGCAGGTGCTGTAGACACGGCTGACAACGTGTGTACTCAAAGACACAGACTGCTCTTTTGAGGTGAGCCTATAATATTGCCAAAATGCATAAGATTCAAAGAAAATTTAAGCAATCTCTCCAATAAATGGCCACAAGGCAAGGGAGAAGGGAATTTAAACTGTATAATTCTAAACATGTAGCCCTTTTGATACATTCAGATAAACTAAACTTGTTTTATATCCAGATATTTGCAATTAATATTGCAGTTTTCTTGACTATGTTAAAAACATTACTTATAGACCGACAATTCATTTTGGAAATTCTAAACCCAGTTCTTTAAAATAAAAAGGTGATCCAAGGTTGAGGTATATGGATAGGTTTGGGGCAGTTATCAATCAATCAGCCATTCACCAGGGTCTAGCTAGTTGTGCCCTACTATTTGTCCGGAGCTGCGTGCCCCGGCCATAGCGAATAATAACTGACAATTAAAAAACGCCTGAGCTCTATTCATTTCCACCTTCTACCTCCTCCCTAGATTTACCTTTTTCCCTGATCTGCTGTCTCATATGCCAGCACAAGATGGCGCTCTTCCTGCTTCTTCTTCACCTATTTTTCCCCGCGCCGGCGAAAATTGTTACTTTGTAGCGCAGGCGCCATCCCGCGCCTGGGAAAGTTTCCAACTGACAGCGCAGGCGCAACATGACCTCCGACCAGAGAAACCAATACCTACCTAGCCACACCCTCCGCGAGGAGATCATCTCCGCCTCTGGCCCAACCCCTTCCCCTCCAAGTGTATATAAGGCATTGCATTACCGCCATTAAACGAGACTTGATCAGAGCACTGTCTTGTCTCCATTTCTCGTGTCTCTTGTCCCCCAAATTCCCACTCCCCCCTCCAGGGCCTGCTTCGACGATCCCGCGGGCCGGGATAACTACTGATAAGAACTGTTTAAAATCTAAGAAACCCATTGTGATTCTATATGCCATGTCATGAGGAAGCAGAGTCCCTCTCTTCATAACATGCAAATCAGTTGTTCGAGAAGCATCTTTGTCTTGCAGTAACAGTAACTAGGTTATGTCCTTTGGATTTAGGTTTTCTAATTATCTAGGCAGTGTAAAATCCTCACCCATTTCTCTCCACTTTTCTGAAGAAAAACGGACAAACAGCTACAACATGAAACCAGCCAAAAAATTCTCTAGGTATTTTTGTGGTTGATCATTCAGAATCCAGCACACAAAGACAGAATTTCTCCTCTCATTAGAGTTATACTATTTTTTTCTTTTTTTTTTTTTCATATCACTCTTCCCTCTAAAATGTAAACTCGCCCAGGGTCCAGTTATTGCCTTATTCAACTCTCCAATTCTATGTCCTTATGGCCTGGCACATAGTAGGGACTCAAAAACTGTTGACTGAGTGAAATAATGATAGTTCTCATTTTTATGTAATTTTAACGAATATGCTGAAGGCCACAGTAATAAAAGAATGATAAAGCATTCTGCCTCATTCTTTGCCCATGGAAATCTCTTTGAGAAAACCACCATTTCTAGGGGAAAATGATATCATTATGATAGAGGAGAAACAGGCAACCCAAGCTGTATAGCAAAGGAAAGGGCAAGGACTTTAATAAATTACTTCTCATGTGAAAGATGGTTAGAGGTGGAATTAAGTGTGTTTCTTATAGCCTGGCAGCGGATGTTTAAGCCAACATAGTGTTATATATTTTATGTACTGAGAGGCAGGCTTGGCCCCTAGGAACCATCAACTACTGAATTAAATTTAATCACCTATGTTCATTTATTATAGATTCCCAAAAGGCTTTTCTCCATGCTTCTAGGCAGCTGTGTTGGTTTCCCTTCAGCTTTTTTCTAACTTTTTAACCTTGTGACTATTTTTCTTCTTTCCAGTTTTATACATTTCTGCCTAAATGTTCTTGCTTTTTCCCTAAAAAGTGACCACAAGCATTTTGAAAATAGAAAAATACAAGTACTGAGGATACATGCATTTTTTTAAATTTAGTGCCTTACTTTTTAAATCGAATTTTTATTTGGGTAAAAAATCTGGTATTTTCATAAGCTCTTTTGTCGCTAATGAGCATTGTTTCTGGTTGAAAATGCAATTCGCTAGAGCCTGGAGAATTGGGGGCTTAGATACATTCAAGTAGTAGTTGAACTATGACCACTTAACTGTAGGTCATGATTTCTCATTAACCTCTTGAAAACTAGCACATTCACCATTGTCTTGTTTCTGCCCCTTATACAAGACAGTCACTGTATTATAGCTCTCTTATAAACCCAGATGCATGTATTAAATCACATTCACATTGTTCAAATAATTGTCCTTTATTTTTCTTTAACTCAATCTAGTGTGTGTGTGTTTTTTTTAATCATTTTCTCCATCTAGAGGTAAAAGGTTTTTGTTCTGTGTCTTAAGTATATACATTGATCACATTAACTTATTTACTCATCCAGTAAAAATCCTATGTCCTATTGCAAAGTCTGATGCACAGTAAGTGAGGCAAAGTTCTTACCCCCCAAAAGCACAGATTATGAAGTGGCTAAACCTTGTGGTGATTAATATCATATAAACATATCTCCAAAGAAAAACTGCCCCTCTTGTAGTTGGGTAGTTGGGCAGGATAGCCATCCCTGAGAAGATAATACAGAGTTTGAACTCCAATGAATGATTTAGCACATTTCACTAAATAGAAAAACAATCTTATATATGAGTGTGTCTATGTGTACGTGCACTGGAAAAGGAAAGTTTGGGAAGAGCACAAGGTCAAGGATTTTTGTGATGAAACACTTTGATTTTGAGGAATCTATAGCAATATGAAGATACATTGCATGTTTAGAGAATCTTAAGTAGTTTCATACTACTGAAAGTTAAAGGGCATTGTACTCTCTCTCTGAGAAACATCCAATAGGCAAGAAGGAACCACCATGGAATATTTAAACAGCGAAACCATTTATTAGACAATATAATATATGAATGCTCTAATTTACAAAGAACATGAGGCATATAGAGAAGTGTGTTACATCAGGTCTGTGTTTCAGAATATATATTTGTATATATATAATATATGTAATATATATAACATATGTAATATATATTATGCATAATATATTGTATAGAAGAAGAGAGAAAGTAATTAGAAAAAAACTAGCCTCAGTAAATACAAGCATACCTCCTTGTATCACACTTTGCTGTATTGTGATTTGGCGATATTTTGTTTTTCACAAATTGAAAGTTTGTGGCAATCCTGCATTAAGCAAGTTATCAGCACCATTATTCCAACAGAATGTGCTAATTTTGTGTCTCTCTGTCACATTTTGGTAGTTCTTACAATATTTTAAACGTTTAATCAATATTATATCTATTATGGAGATCTGTGATCAGGGACCTTTGGTGTTAATAATATAATTACTTTGGGGCACCAAAACTGCACCCATATAAGATGGTGAACTTAATCAGTAAATGCTGTGTGTGTTCTGATTGCTCCACCTACTGGCCACTCCCCTATCTCTCTCTTCCTTGGGCCTCTCTATTCCCCGAGATGCCATTGAAATTAAGCCAATTAATAACCCTACAATGGTTTCCAAGTGTTCAAGTGAAAGGAAGAGTCACCCCATCTCTGATGTTAAATCAAAAGCTAGAAATAATTAAGCTTAGTGAGGAAAGTATGTCAAAAGCCCGAATAGACTGAAAGCTAGGACTCTTGTGCCAAACAGTTAGCCAAGTTGTGAGGACAAAGGAAAAAGTTCTTGAAGGAAATTAAAAGTGCCACTTCAATGAACACATGAATGATAAGAAAGCAAAAAAGCCTTATTGCGGATGTGAAAAATGTTTTAAATGATCTGGATAGAAGATCAAACCAGCCACAACATTCCCTTAAGCCAAAGCCTAATTTAGAGCAAGGCCCTAACTCTCTTCAAGTCTATGAAAATGAAGAGAAATGATGAAGCTGCAAAAGAAAACTTGGAAGCCAGCAGTTTGGTTCATGAGGTTTGAGGAAATAAGTCTTTTTTTTTTTTTTTTTTTTCTGCCTTAAGACTGAGTCTTGCTCTGTTACCCATGCTAGAGTGCAGTGGCATGATCTTGACTCACTACAACCTCCACCTCCCAGGTTCAAGTGATTCTCTTGCCTCAGCTTCCCAAGTAGCTGCGACTATAGGAAAACACCACCATGTCCAGCTAGTTTTTGTATTTTTAGTAGAGACGGTTTCACTATGTTGGCCAGGCTGGTGTTGAACTACTGACCTCAAGTGATCTGCCCACCTTTGCCTCCCAAAATGCTGGGACTACAGGTATTAGCCACTGTGCCCTGTCTAAGGCATTTTTATAACATAAAAGTGCAAGGTGAAGCATCAAGTTCTGATGTGGAAGCTGCAGCAAATTATCCAGAAGATCTAACTAAGACAATTGCGGAAAGGTAGCTACACTCAACAACACATTTTCAATGTAGACAAAACAACCTTATATTGAAAGAAAGTGCCATCTAGAATTTTCATAGCTAGAGAGAATTCAATGTCTATCTTCAAAGCATCAAAGGACAGGCTGATTCTCTCATTAGGGACTAACTGTAGTTGGTGACATTTAGTGGAAGCCAATGCTCATTTACCATTTCAAAAATTCTAAGTCCTTAAGAATTATGCTAAATCTACTGTACCTGTATGTTATAGAGGAAAACACAAGGCCTAGACGACAGCACTCCTGTTTACAGCATGGTTTACTGAATATTTCAAGCCTAGTTTCAAGACCTACTGCTTAGAAAAAAAGTTTATTTTAAAATATTACTGCTTATTGACAATGTACCAGGTCACTCAATAGCTCTGATGAAATGAATGAGGAGATTAATGTATTCATGCTTGCTAACACAACATCTATCCTGTGACCCATGCATCAAAGAATAAATTTGACTTTCATATCCTGTTATTTAAAAAATACATTTTATAAGGCCATAACTACCATAGATATTGATTCCTCTGATAGATCTGGGAAAAGTCAATTGAAAACCTCCTGGATCTTTCATCATTCTAGCTGCTATTAAGATTATTTATTCCCAACATAAAGAAATAATAAATGCCTTACATTATGAATGTGTTAATTACCCAAATCTGATCACTATATATGTTTTAAAATATCACTATTTACCCTATGAATATGTACAATTATAACTTGTCAATTTTAAAAAAGAATAATCATGATTCATGGGAGGTCAAAATATCAACCTTAACAGGATTTTAGAAAAAGTTGATCCCAATTTTCATGGATGACTTTGAAGAGCTCAAGACTTGAGTAGAGGAAGTAACTGCAGATGTGATAGAAATCGCAAAAGAACAAGAATTAGAAGTGAAGCCTAAAGATGTGACTGAATTGATGTTATCTCATGATAAAACTTAAATGAATGAAGAGTTGTTTGTTACGGATGAACAAAGAAAGTAGTTTCTTGAGGACAATCTACTCCTGGTGACAATGCTGTGAATATTGGTGAAATGACAACAAAGCATTTATAATATCACCTAAACTTCATTGATAAAGCAGTGGCAGAGTTAGAGAGGACTGACTCCAAATTTGAGAGAAGTTCTACTGTGAGTAAAATACCAAATAACAAACAGCCTTGCATGCTATGGAGAAATCTTTCATGAAAAGAAGAGTCAATAAATGTGGCAAACTTTATTGTTGTCTTATTTTAAGTAATTGTCACAGCCACTCCAATCTTCAGCAACCACCACCCTCATCAGTCACCAGCCTTTAACATGGAGGCAAGACCTGCTGTCAGTAAAAAGATTACAACCCACTAAAGGCTCACATGATTGTTAGCTTTTTTTAGCAATACAGTATTTTGTAATTAAGGTATATACACTGTTTTTTAGACATAATGCTACTGATCACTTAACAGACTACAGTATAAACACAATGTTTATATGCACTGGAAAACAAAAAATTGTGTGACTTGCTTTATTGTAATATTTGCTTTGTCGCAGTGGTCTGGAAATGAACCTGCAATATTTCCAAGGTATGCCTGTAGAGTATACATCCTCCACCTGAAGTATCTTAAATTTCATATTTAATTTAGTAGTAGCTCAAGATTATCACTGTCACAAGTGAGTTAAATTCACATTTATGAAAAAATGTGCAGCGTTAATGTGTATATTCATGTAAGTAATATATTTCATAAACTTTAGTTTGACTCAAAACAAGGCAAAAAACTTATTATCACAACTTGGAACATCAGTAAATCAATATCATTATTTTTAGAACTAAGAAAAAAGTAAACTTTGAAAACTAATTTTAAGTATATAATCTAAAATACATATAAAGTAAAAATAAGTCATGAAATCTGTATATACTATGATCTTAACTAATTTATTTCTTTATATTTCTGTACTCAACAAACATTTACAATAAAAAGAACATTTTGAAAGTAACTATATTAGAATATTATCTGTTATTGTCTCTGAGAAATGAGACTATAAATACTTATTTAATTATTCTAGCCTTTCAGCAATTATGGAATTATGTTACAATTACAAAAATCAGAAGAAAGGGAAGGTAGGAAGAAGAAAAGAAAGAAGGTATGAATATAGAAAGGGAAGAACTTAAGTTAAAAAAAAAAGAGACAAAGGCAATAAAATGATGCATTGTTTTATGACTTGCCTGAGTAGAAAAGGAGATTTGAGAAAGAAAAACAATAAACTACCAAAAAACAAAACAAAACAAAACAAAAACAAAAACCTACACAAGTGGTTGAAACACAATGATTGCTTGTTGAGTGTAAAAACTAACCTTTTGTGAATATTTTCACCACTTTACAAGACCTTGGACTTTGAGTATGAATTGTTGATCTGTTACAGTTATGAGCTGCAGTTTGTCTTTTTCTCACTCTTGCCAGTTCATTCCTTTCATGTCAATGGAAGTGAGATTTAGTGATACAAAATGCATTTTTGTCAGCAAGTCATGCTTAGGATCCACACACAGTCAGGCATGTAGATAACACACGCTGCTCTTAATATCCCAACAATTCAACCTCCGTTTCTGACCTTTCCCACTTATGGCATATTGAAATATAAAAGTCCCAGTGTATGCAAACTTAAAAATGAGGAAATTTAAACATTTGTCCCGGGAAGGATGTAATTTGGTTTAACAACTATGCTCACTAACTCTGAGTGTAAAATCTTAGCAGAGGGACTGGGTGGGGTTTACATGATACTATTAAATTCAATAAAGAGAAGAAAGGGTCTATTCATTCATTCACCCATTCAAACTAATTTCTTCATTGTACTTTTTATTGTTTGTTATCCCTAAAAGGATGAAATTCAATATGTAAAATATGTTTTTTTAAGAGATGAATCAGCTCTAATGCCAAATTCGATAAACTCAGCTGCTAAATTCACATTTCATTATCATAAGAGGGGGGAAAATAAATGATGCCCCAAATGTTAACTATTTTTCTCAGAAGCTCCAATCTGGAAATTAAGGGTAAGTTATTGGAGTGCTTAGAAACCAAATTGATACTTGGAAAATAAAACTCACATAATGATTTTTGCAGCCAGTGTATTTATTCTGAATCCGACAGCCATTAATACACTTTAAACTCCAGGGAATGGAAGGAACCAATGTGAGTTACTTTATTATCTCATTTATAGGGGATATATGACTTTAGAAAGAACTGTGATTACAGAAAATTTGGCTTCACCCCTTCATTGTCTGATACTTAATGTATTTATTCTGGAGATCCTATCTTCTCTAGCATAGAAATACCACAAAGATCTCATGCAATTACATGAAATGCTCTCTTTCAATGCCTTTGAAATTTCCAAAGAAGAAAATCGTCCTTCAAACAGTTGGTAGTAAAACCTTCTGACAATAAGAAGCCCTGATAAGAGATGATGGGTCTATGTAAGTGATTAACAACTTTAATATTTATGTTGCCATATGGCTAATTCATGGTTTAAGCAAGGTAGGGCTGCATTGATTTTAGCCTTCTAGTTTGTGTTAAGATCACAGCTTGCTAGATACAAACCTCTCTGAGTTAGATATTCATTTCAAGAAATGCAACATATTGATGGATCTCTTCTATTTGTCTCTTTGAACATTTGTCTTGTTATTCCCATCACAGAGAGGGTATACTAGAGCGACATGGAGCAATTAACAGAGCAAGGGATCTGGATTCAGGTGACCTGGGTTCTAGGTCTGTATCTATCTTATAAAAAGTGACTCAAAGCAAGTTCTAAGCATCTCTGGACCACAGTGTTCTCCTGGGCAACGTGAGGATTGACCACTGTATTATAATATCAACTGACTCTGCAGTCTTAAAAATCCATCTCCTATGAATAAAGATGTGAAACTGAAGTAAAGGGACCATATTATTTGACAAAATACAACTCATTCTGAAAAAAAAATCAAAGTGCTAGAGATGAATTACATTACTACAAAAGTGCCGAGACCAGCTCGGTCAGGGAGACCCTAACCCAGTGGCGCTAGAGGAATTAAAGACACACACAGAGAAATACAGAGGTGTGCAGTGGAAGGGAAATCAGGGGTGTCACAGTTTTCAGAGCCGAGAAACTCGAACAGAGATTTACCCACGTATTTATTGACAGCAAGACAGTGATTAGCATTGTTTCTATAGATTAAGTATTCTTTATGGGAAACGAAGGATGGGCTGAAATAAAGGGATGGGTTGGGCTAGTTATCTGTAGCAGGAGCATGTCCTTAAGGCACTGATCACTCATGCTATTGTTTGTGGTTTAAGAATGCCTTTAAGCTGTTTTCTGCCCTGGATGGGCCAGGTGTCCCTTGCCCTCATTCCGGTAAACCCACAACCTTCCAATGTGGGCGTCATGGCCATCACGAACACGTCACAGTGCTGCAGAGATTTTGTTTATGGCCAGTTTTGGGGCCAGTTTATGACCAGATTTTGGGGGGCCTGACCCCAACACAAAAGAGTCATTGTTTTGCTTTGTGCTTCAAATGTAGACACTAATATAGCCAAAGAGGTTGACCAAAACTAGATTTGTAGGGTATACATTTAAATTAATTATCAGGACATTAAAAACTGCTCTAAATAAGTAATCAAATTACATTGGTTGGTTGGTTTTGTACCGTTGGTTGGTCCTAGTTCAAAAATGCTTACATGTTTAGAGAAAATACTAAACAATAACAGATGATACTATAAAAAATGTGTGTGCATTCTTAAAAACAGTCTTACAGGACATTTTATTAACTGTGTTTTACAAAACCCAAAATAATTTTCTAACTATGTCTCACAACACATTTAGAAGGAAATTTGTAATGCATAGGAGAAAGTAAGAAAAAGGACCAGAATTTTCAATTAAAATTGACCTTTAAATTTCATAATGGACAAAAATCGAATCAGTGCCTACAATGCTAATATAGATAAAAATAGTGATGATTGTATCCTGGCTAACATGGTGAAACCCTGTCTCTACTAAAAATACAAAAAATTAGCCAGGAGTGGTGGCAGGCGCCTGTAGTCCCAGCTACTCAGGAGGCTGAGTCAGGAGAATGATGTGAACCTGGGAGGCAGAGCTTGCAGTGAGCTGAGATTGTGCCACTGCACTCCAGTCTGGGTGACAGAGTGAGACTCTGTCTACATAATAATAATAATAATAATGATTGTAATAATAGGAATGATATTTAGCATATGTGAGTGCTACGATATCAGGAAAGCACTGTGATAAGAACTTGTATTGCATTATATCACTGAATTTCCCTAATAATCCTATAAAGTAGATAATATTATGTGACTTTACAGAGCAGGAAACTTGCTGACGTTCAATGTGAAAGTTGAACACTGACTACCCATAGGTACTAAGAAAGTAGCAATAGACATCGGGGCCTGCTGGAGGGTAGAGGGTGGCAGGAAGGTGAGGATCAACAAACTACCTATCAGGTACTATGCTCATTACTTGGATGATGAAATAATCTCTACACCAAACCCCCATGTCAGGCAACTTATCCATGGAACACACCTGAACATATACCCCTTGAACCTAAAATCAAAGGTGGAAGGGGGAAAAAAAGAAAGTAAAATGGCAGAATGAACAGGAATAAATATATTTGTTTTTCTCAAAGTGGTTTCTTCAAATTATAGCTAGATAGTGTTACTTTAGTCATATTTAATCTGGCTCTGCCCATACAGCAATTACAAAACTGAGAAAAATAGTTTTCCCTTGGGAACTTCCTATGCTCCTTGCTAGATATTGTCTTTATTTGTCTAGTGTTTATTTTTTTAACTTTATTTTATTGAAGTGTAACACATACAGTACACCAATATCACTTGTACAGTTTAACTTTTACAAAGTGTGCACACTTAGACAACTTCCACCAAGATTAATATGTATAACATTTCCAGCAGCCCAGCACTCAGCCTCATAGCCTCCCATGGTCATTGCCCACCCAATGAAATAAAAGTGCCATTGTGGCTTTTACCACTGTGGATTAATTTCTTGGTTTTATAGCTACATATATATATGTGTGTGTGTGTGTATATATATATGCATATATATACACATATGTAAGTTTATATATACACACATACATATGCATATTTTTTTAACTTTTATTTTAAGCTCAGGGATACATGTACAGGTTGTGCAGATTTATTGCATAGGTAAACGTGTGTCATGGTGGTTTGCTGCACAGATCATTCCATCACATAGGTGTTAAGCCCAGCATCCATTAGCTATTCTTTCTGATGCTCTCCCTTCCCTTATCCTTACAAGCCTCTGTGTGTGTTGCTCTCCCGTCCACGTGTTGTCGTCATTCAGCTCCCACTTGTAAGTGTGAACATCTGGTGTTTGTTTTTCTGTTCCTGCATTAGTTTGATGAGGATAACGGCTTACAGCTCCATCCACCTTCCTGCAAAGGACATGACCCTGTTCCTTTGTATGGCTGCACAGTATTCCATGGTGCGTATGTACCACATTTTCCTTATCCTGTCTATGTCTATCATTGTTGGGTATTTAGATTGATTCAGCATCTTTGCTAATGTTATTCATGATGAATAACATTATATATATATATAAAACATTATATATATATATAATATTATCTATATAATGATGCAATGAACATGCACATGCATGTATCTTTATAATAGAGTGATTTACATTCCTTTGGGAATATACCCAGTAATGGGATTGCTGTGTCAAATGGTATTTCTGCCTCTAGGTCTTTGAGGAATTGTCACATTATTCAAAAGAATACATACATGCAGCCAACAAATGCATGAAAAGTAGCTCAACATCACTGATCATTAGAGAAATGCAAATCCAAACCACAATGAGATACCATCTCACTCGAGTAATACATCTTAATAGCAGCCATTTGTACTCGTTCATCAGTGACTTCTTTCACTCAGACTCAAAATCATGTGTGTGGTTTATCTCTGTTCTTACGAATAGGAGTAATTTGTTGTTTTTAATTGATGTACAGTACTTCATTGTATATACAACAATTTATGTATCCAATTCACTTGTGAGGAGCATTGGAAAATTTGACAAAATTGGGGCCAATATAAATGATGCTGCTGTTGACTTTCTTCTTTGTATCTTTCAATGCATATATATGGATATACCAGTTGACTGAAACACAGACACATTACAATTTAGAATTTATCCTGTGCGAGTGTGTGTGTGTGTGTGTGTGTGTGTGTGTGTACAAAATATTAGGTGACATGTTATTTTAATAGATACTGGAAGCAAGTTTTCAGAAGTATTTGTAACATTTAATTTACCCTTAATTATTAAGACCTGCAATTGTTCAACATGCTAGTCAACACACTTAATATTGTCTATTGTCTATTTATTTATTTTTTGTTTGTTTGTTTAATTTAAGCAATTATTTATTTTTTATTTTTTGGTTTAACATGTTTTATTACATTTAAGCCTCACATGAAACTTGGTAGATACAAATGTCAAGTCAGTTTACAGATGAGAAAAAAATGAGTCTCAGAGAAGCTTTCCTGTTGCATATCAGGAGATGGCAGGTCTTGGATGGACATGGCAGATGATACCTTCTTGATCATTACGGTGGGGGAGTTTGGTGTCCAAGCCTCGGGTCAGTGGAGAGCACCACGATGAGGACAGCTCTGTAACCCAAACAGAGCAGAGTGCCAGAAAGACCATGAAAGACTCACACTTGACAGCATCACTTCTGGCCTCCGGGGTCCTGTGGTCAGCTAGAGAGGTGTGATGATGATACTAGACTCAGGAGACTGAGCTGGCAATTCTGATGAGCGTATACTGGTATGTCTTTGATATCATTGCCTTTTAATTGGCATTTCTCTAATGAAGTACTATTTTGTAAAACTTTATGGTATGATTTAGCTGTGTTCCCACCCAAATCTTATTTTGAATTGCATTTCCCATAATCCCCATGTATCGTGGGAGGGACCTGATGGGAGGTAATTTAATAAGGGGGATGGTTACCCTCATGCTGCCCTAGTGAGAGTGAGTGAATTCTTATGAGATCTGATGATTTTATAAGTGGCTTTTCCCCCTTTTGCTCAGCACTTCTCCTGGTTGCCGTCATATGAAGGACATGTTTGCTTCCCCTTCTGTCATGATTGTAAGTTTCCTGAGACCTCTCCAGCCATAGGGACCTGTGAGTCAATTAAACCTCTTTCTTTTATAAATTACCTAGTCTCATGTATGTCTTTATTAGCAGCATGAGAAGGACCAATACACTTCACATATGTGTGTTGACCTTCTACATATGTTCTTTTGTGAACTGCCTGTGCTATTTTTCTTGTTTGTTTTTTTCTATAAAGTATTTTTTGTCTTTTTCTTATTGCTCTAAAGATATTCTTTATAAATACTGGATATAAGTCTTTTGTCAGATGTGTGCATAGCAAACATTTTCTTTCTCTGCTTTGCATTTTATTTCTCTGAATAGTTTATTTTGATGGAAAGGAATTCTTAATTCCTTTCTTTAATTACATCCAGCTTATCAAACCTTTCTTTTGTGAATTCTGCTCCATTTAAGAAATATTTGTCCACTCCATATCATAAGGATATTCTCCTATATTATCTTCTACATGCTTTATGGTTTCTCTATTAAATTTTAAGTGGCAGTGGAAGTCAACCTATTTATAATATGCCTAAACACCTGCATAAAAGACCATTTTGTTCTATTTTGATTCACAAATCCCCTTAAAACTCTGTTGAAAACTATAAATGCTCCTCCTATGCTATAGAAAAAACACTGGGGAAGGTTTTACTAGTCACCTTCACTATTGAAAAATTCATCCACTGGACTTTATCCCCTGCCTCTATGTTGCATGCCTAAAAATGTAGGAAGACTGGAATCCAGGAATGTGTCATCATAGCAACCTAAGAAATAACAGAGTGATTGGATTATTCAAAGGGCACGGAAAATGACTTTTAAAAAAGAAAGGTGGTGGTCTTAGAACAAAGAAAATAAATTTCTGAAAACCCTTCCACAGGATCAGCAATAAGTTCCTGCAGTAAATAAAAGCTTCAGTCAAAGAGAAATCATTTTTTCATGATTTTGGCAAAAATATGCAAACACTTTCTTTAGGTTACTTCAGTATAAGATACCTTAGATACTGGCCTATATTAATCCAAGCAACAGTAGAGTTTCTCCAGGAGGCCTAAAGGAAACAGATTTAGGGGTTCCACAACTGTCAGAATCAAGAGGCAGTAGACAGTTTCAGCCTTCCCACTTGCTAGAGAGATAAGCAAATATATATCTGAGTTCTCTTAGGAAATATCCCAATATTTATACATAGTAAGAAGAGTTAATTATGGATACATAATGTTTTCTAATCAATTAAACACAGAGTAACTTAGATATAATAAGGCTTTTCTGGAATTTTAGACATGCTCACCATTGTTAAGAAATGTGTATAATTTACTAAATACTATTGGATAAAATCTATTATTTAAGGGAAATATTTAATGGGTTTAAAAATTGAAATGCTACAAAAATCATTTTAAAAATAATTAAAGGTAAGAAAAAAGGCTGTGTTGAAAATGTATAACATAAATTGAGCAAGATTTTAGCAACTTCAATAGAACAACTGTTAATTATTTTAAAAAACAAGAGATAGCGGTAGTGTTTGAAGGATGATTTAATGAAACACAACAGGTGATTTCAATAAATTACGAATGTACATTAAAACTTTTGACTGGCACAATCATCATTGCTTTAATTATTCCTAATATATTTAGAGTTTAGAGAACTGGTTACTCAAACAAATCTGTGTTTGTGTGTGGAAAAAAAGAAAAATAGGATGCAAAATGCAGGAGAACTTCAACTCACTAAACATTTCAAAACAAAGATATAGGAACTTGAAGTACTTGAGGCAGCAAATGTTTACCTTACCATTCCATATCAGGTATGCAATAGCAGACATAGCATTCATGTATTCATTCCTAATTAATACTAATAGATGATTTCAGCAGTCAAAATGAATGAAAATCAGATAATTTAGAGAATGTATGGAGTATACCAACAAAAAGATATTCCTGACAACACAGAAGGAAATACTCTTGAGCGACTAAACTTCTACAGACTTCTCCAGAAAAATAGTATTAATGTAATTATGCAAGAAAATTTTGGAGATTTGGGGACATAAGTTAATAGGAATGAGATCTGTAATGATATGGAAAATATGAACTCATGAGTTAGTCAATTAACTCATGAGCAGAATGGTATAGCTCAAAGAATCTGAGTTCGAGAGACAAATAGGTCTGTTTGGATAATAGCTTACTCAGTGTTTAATCTCTCAGGTACAGTTTTCTCACATATAAAATCACTGTAAAAAAATGTGTACATTGCAAAGCTGTTTTGTGAGCTGTAAATATATAAAGTGCCTGAAGATGCAGTCAATGCATGAACACTGTCATTAGGACTAATAATGTCCTTCTCTTTTCATAAATATCTTTTGTGTCCATGAAATGGGGAGAAATCCTTGAAATTCCTATCAAACTTGAGAACTCTGGGAAGAAGTAAAATATGACCTTAGGCTATTAAATCTTAGAAAATAAAAATCTAACAACTTCCAATTCAGTCTTCTGCCTGCTACCTACCTGCCATGTAGCCTAGAGGTGCTAAAAAAGCTTTTTATCGAAATGCTGGTGTTCTGACCACTAGCAGCAACCTTATTTTCATTGCTCAGTTGACTGGAAAGGGTCGCCATCCATACATATTGCAATTTTGATATTGCAGAGTCACATTGCAATTGTTCTACGAATTTCCTCTGGTGGTCACAATTGTTCATCTTTATCAGTCAGACACAGAGCTCAACAGGGCCATTGTGAAACTGCAGGTGAAATCCATTCCCGGCCTTCTACATCAGTCCCCAGTGACCCTCAGTCTCAAACCACCACCTAGGATGTTCTGTTTGAGGCGCTTATACGCTCATGGGCCTCATGAATTATCACTGACAAGAAATACATTTATTTCCATGTGAATTCCATCATTAACAGTGCTATAAATAATGGTAAGCCAGAGGAAAAATTTTTAATTGGAAGCACATGGGCAAGGATTTTAAGTTTCCTTCTATTTCATCAGGGTGATTTTATTTCCATGGGCATTCATTATTGTACCTGACAACTGATGGCTTTATAGGTGATTTTATTGGAGGTTTTAGAGCAGACTTAAACAGGCAGAGATTAGCAAAGTAACAAGTGACGTTGTCAAGCAGGGAGGTGGTCATCACTGCGTAGGCAGAGAAAGGGGAGGAAAGGTGAAGAGTCTGCCACTCATCATTTTTTTTCACAAGGAAGAAATGTGAAGGTTGATAAGATGGAAAAATGGCATTAGACAGAGTTAATGAGAATAGCTAATAGAAAAAGTGGTTCTACAATTGAAACATACCTCGAAATTTCACACAACAACGTGGTAACCAGGTCACATTGCCGAGAGCACTGAGCTATGTGAAACTAAAGCAGAAAAGCAAAAAGTCCCACCGCCAAATTTACTTTCAGGCCTCTGCTGAATGGCCATCTTTCAGCCCAGAGCCAGGAATTGATTCTCTGGCATCTCTTTTCTCAATATTTTGAATTTGGATTTATCAATTTGTGAGCACTTGAACCATAAGCAAATATATGCCTAAGAGGTTCTTGTTTTGTACAAGTATGGAGTGAATCACTCATCATTTATATTTTATTTTAACAAGGTAAATGAGACAAGACAATGATCCTATACATGCTCACATTTATATAACTAATTTATCTTTCATGTGCAGATTTTTAGACTAATAGTTGCCCTGAGATGCATCCCATTCGTAAATCACATGTAAAATTATTTGGGAGTAGGCTTGTGGTATGTACCAATCAATGGAGTAGTTTCAAAAATCCAAAATTTAGAAATGATAGAAATAAAAGCAAGTATTTACTGATTATGGATTTTCATACCTATTATTCATAGTATTATGTTTTCATGCATATACTTAGACTTAATATTCAGCACAACAATATGCAGTAGTTACTCATATTTTGACAATAAGGAAACAGGCTAAAATGGCATAAACGTTATCCATTTCTCCAGCCAAAGAAATATAAACTGGTATGAGAGATACTTGATCCCCAAATTATCTGATTATAAAACCCATAATTTTTTCAACTACTTCAAACTTGGTAAGTGACTGATACCATGATAGACATTCAGGGAATTGTTGGAGCAAAATAAAACTTGTTTTATCAAAATAATCAAAATGTATGTGTTTTAATCGGGTATATTATATCCTGTTTTATTAAGATATTTCTCAGTTATCAGAAAATCTTCCTATAATTAGACAGGCAGTAATCAAAATCGGAATAGCAAATAAAAACAATTTGAAAGACCTAATAATAGCTTTAATGATGCATTATGTAGGTGCTTCATATTTTATTTTTAAAAAGAGTAGAAAATGCTATCCAGAAACCACAAACCATGTGAAATCTGCCTTTTGTTTCAAAACAAATATTTCTGTAAAGACAAAAAATTAGTGATGCTTTGAGATTTATTTTCAGAGTTTTAAAGCTACCAATTTTATTTTTTTGAAGAACAGAGCCTAAGACTTAATAGTTATGCAAAAGATAAATCATCTAACCATGTAATTAACTCAAAATTACAATGGCAATAAAGGTACAGTTAAATTCATATTGATATATGAAATTGTATAGAATGTTAATACACTTAATTGACATTTAATAAGATAGCTGCAGCAAGTTAATTGGATATCAATTTACGTAGTTCATAAATGTCATTTTTTAAATAATTAAGCTCATATCCTGAAGTTAATGTTCATATAGTTTACCATGAATTATTAACATATATTTATTTACATATATAATGTGTTTCAGTCTTCCACATGTCTTTTAATAAAAAAAAACATTTATTTCTTATTTATTTATGCTTGTCAGTTAATGTGCAGAAACATAATACATTAATTTTCATCATTACAACTGAAATCAAACTTACATGGCCACTTACTATTGTTCCTTAAAGCCTGCAGAATACACCCAGTTAAAACTAAAAATCTTTTCTTCTTATCAAGTTCTTGAAAAAGACCTCAAATTTACTCTTTTCTCTAAAGCTTACTTAACTCTCCTTCACCTATAAGAAATTTCTTCTTGCTATCTCCTCCTTTTGGGTCTTGGAAACTGTGTCCTACCAATAACTACTCTTTAATTTCATGGCCTTGGAGTTGCTGGGTAAAGATGAAAAACAATAAGGCTGATGCACAAATGGTTCCTTCTTCATTTCATAATCAAGTAGAGAAAAATAAACATAAAGTTTAAAATATTACAATAGGTATAATTTCATCAGCAATATTATGTCGCAGACTTGGAAAAGTTAAGGCCATACCTATTGGTCCAGCTAGATAAGCTAGACAAGATATCAAAAAGAATTGCCCTAACTACGTCAGAACACAAAGTTATCTGAATCTAGCTGCCCATATTAAGAGCAAGATGAAAACCAAATGAGCTAGCAACTCTTCAAATGTAGTGTGAGCAAAACATAACCAAAGGAATAGAAACTACTTCAATAAAAGAGTTCTCTAAAATTGTACCATCTGATAAGGATTAGGTGATAGTTTGAATTCAATGAAATAAGTGTATAATGAACATTAATTATGAAAAATGCGTGAGATTTTGTTTTTAAAGCAGCACCAAGGGAAAACATTGAGTACAAAGTAATCATGCATTGGAAACAACAAATAACGAAATAGACATGGCCAAATATTAGTTAATTTAATCAAAAACATATTGCACAGAAAAAAATGATATAGTTGCTGTGAAGGGTTAGAAAAAAGAGACTAAAGCAATTCAGGAAAAGATGACAAATACAAAGACCATAGGAAACCAATGTAACCTACAGTTTACTTGTATCCTGAAATTGACAAGTCAATGTATTTGTTATGAATATATTGTATCTATTATATACACAATGGACAAATATATGTATTTTGTGTGTGTGTGTATGTGTGCAAAATATATATCTATCTCAATATATTTTCTATGGACTGAATGTTTGTGTCCCTTCAAAATTTGTATGTTCTAGTCATAGAACTCACAATCGTGTTTGGAGATAGAGTTTTGAGAGATAATAAAGTTGAGATTAAATCATGAGGATGTGGCCGCCAACATAAAATTGCTCCTCTTATAAAATATGATATTGGAAATCTTGCATTCCTTTTCTTCCTTTACCATGTAAGGACACAGTGAGTGAGAAGGTAGCCTTCTGCAAGCCAGGTGGACAGCCCTTTCCAGAATCTCAACATGCTGAACCTTCATCTTGGACTTTCCAGCCTCTAGAACTGTGAGGAATACGAGTTTCTGTTGTTTTGTTGGCCTGGTCTCTGGTATGTTGTTATGACAGCCTGAGCTAACTAATACAAGATTTAACACAAAAAAATTCAGAAATAAAATATGGAAAAATTGTTAGGAAATTAGTCATTAGATCTATATGGTGAAAACACACATTGTATGTATGACAACAAAAATGATTTGGAGTACTCAACATCAAAACATCCTGTTGTTAAGCTATTGAACTTCAGAAACAATAGTAAGAAAGGCAGTATGTAGGCATCGAGGAAGAAAAAACAGATAATGAATGTATTTTTAAAGGAGCATAATATGTTCTAGGTCATTACCTCAACACTGTTATAAAATTTGGTTAACTTACTGCATTAACTTACTGCATTAACAATAATACCATCACAAATAAAGGTATTGTTCAGGCCTCCAGGTGGAAAAGCAAGTCGCCAACAAGAGTTGAAAAATAGACTGACCTCATATTTCTCTTCTATAGTATCTATAGTAAGAACATAAAGAGTCAATGGCTACATACATAGGTGGGGACCAAACAAATGGGTTACCCACAAATACATGCTGTCAAGCACCCTTTATAACATATAGGCAATAGCTAGACATTTAAGATAATAAAAATGAGACTATTGTATCATTGAGGTCATATGGTCTTTAAAAAATGAAGAAAAAAGAAAGTTATTTGAGGATGCAATCAAGTCAAACAATAATGAATTGAAATAAATAAGCAGGCAATCAAGTCAAACAATAATGAATTGAAATAAATAAGCAGGTAATTGAAAGGTGATGTATACAAGTGGTACAAGTATCAAATTTATTTAAATATCAAACTAAGATTAAATAACTGAAAAAGTGATTAGATGATAAATATAAATATTAAAATCCCTGACAAGGTGAAAAGTATCAGCATTAAAATTGGTAGATAAAAGGAAGGAGGCAGAAGGCGTGCAAAAGAGAAGATGATGCAATCTTTCATGAAAGAATATGTATCAATACTGTGAAACTCAAATTCTTTAGTTTAAAAAACTCATTATTTAACAGTTTTTTAAAAGTTATAATGACCTTTCAGCTAGTATTTTTTTGTGTGATAAAACATAATTTGTAGTTTGGCTATTTCTTCCTATGTCATATAGCTTTTTTTCCATTTGATTAAATCAAATTATGAATAATTCAATAAAGTGAATGCTGTTTTAACAATAACAGGCATAGTTTGATTCAATTCTTACAATTGTTTTTCTATCTATGCATCTATCTTGCAATTCATCTTTTTTACATTTGGACATCAATAATTATCTAGAATTATGATCACTAAATTTTAATTCTCATTGTGTTAGAGTAGTATAGAATTATACTTCCTTCCTTCCTTGTACCTTTTTGTATTCTTCAGAACCTAATAATCAAAGTGTATTGATTGTATACATTATTCTAAAATAAATACATAAATCCAGAAATTACTTTATCTTCCACTACCACTAACTTTAGTGACATGTTGATATATATCCTTTTACTATACATTCAGGGAGTATGAAATAGAATATTCTGAATATATTATCTGTCGAGGACACAAAGCCTCACCTACATTTTCCAAACTCTGTATCATAATTTGAATTTACTTGCACATTCTCTGTTGGAATCTTCCATTTTCAATACATCTCATATGCTACCTCTTTTTAAGAAAGCCTTCTCTCATTTCTTTTTGAAATTATTTTTTTCACCTTTAGGGTTCTCAAAACATATTTTTTACTCAACTTCTATTAAAATATAAGTGTTTTAATATATTCTGTAAAATATAAATTCCTTAAGGGAAGGGACCAAATCTTAATTGTTGCATTATCTGTAAAGCTCATTCAGTAATTTTTCATAGTTCAATAAACATTTTCTTAATTATGATATAATAAGCTTTGTTAACATTGCTAGTCAGGTATATATTGGTTTTGTGTTTCTGTGTATTTACAACAAACACAAATGTAAGGAGTAATCAAGTATATTTTTAAAATTTTTATAATTGCCTATTCTAATTACACAAGTTTTGATGCATGCCTTTCTACAATGTGTGCTTGTATTTCCATTACAGCTAATGGTCTGGGAATTCCACTTAAGCACTATTTTGCTGTACTGCTTGCAATTCCTTTATGTGTTTGGATGTAAATTTTAATTTTTTTAAAAGCAATTTGCCATTTGGATTTTTCATTAATTCATACTGGACTCCTCTCTCATGAGTCTTGTGGCTAGAAAAAATAAAGAGTGAGTATACCACACTGTAGCACTGTTGCTTAACTGATGCTAATATGAACATCAAGGGATTTAAAGGCCACCATTCATTCCAGATATGTCTCTGCATTATACCCACCATTTGACTAATGCAACTAAAATACATCTCTTTTTTTTTTTTTTTTTTTTTTTTTTTTTGAGACAGTTTCACTCTTGTTGCCCAAGCTGGAGTGCAATAGCGTGATCTCAGCTCACTGCAACCTCCACCTCCCAGGTCCAAATAATTCTCCTACCTCAGCCTCCCGAGTAGCTGGGATAACAAGCACGTGCCACCACACACAGCTGATTTTGCATTTTTAATAGAGATGGGGTTTCTCCATGTTGGTCGGGCTGGTCTTAAACTCCCGACCTCAGGTTATCCACCCACCTCGGCCTCCCAAAGTACTGGGATTACAGGCGTGAGCCACCACACCCAGTCCATAATAAATCTTTTTAATGGTATAATTTGTGACTCCCATGACAGAGGAAGAGGATTTCCTGTACTTACAAAAAGGGTTGGTTGAAAGTAAATTAGATTTTGTTGAATAAACCAAAAAGAAACTACCCCAGATACAATACAACTTTTGGGAAATCGGCTTACATAAGACAAAACACTGGCACATGATGCGCTGATTTATTTTAGGACTGAATTTTCCTGTGTGAATAATATCAAACAAAATGGAACTTGCCATAGCTACATATTAATTTATTGCCAGTTTACAAACAAGTGAATTTTCTTTAAGGAGAAATAGAACTTTTTTGGTTTTGGTGTAAATCTGACTAGAACATATTATTTTAATTTTTGTCAAATTGACTTGATTTTCAATATTTTGAAATAAGAATACTGGGTATATGAAACCATTTTTGTTTTTGTTTTTCCTAAGAAATCAGAATATCTTGAGATATTGGCTCCATTTTCCTATATGTTAAAAATTGCAGAGTTGAGTAGTGAGAGTCTCCTTTGGAAGAGATATAAAATCTCCAGTTTGCCAAACACTCACCATTCCCTCTTTCTGTGACCAAAATTCATGATCATTTGAGATACTTTAAAAAAAATTAATAGACTTTATGTTTTAGAACAATTTTAGATTTATAGAAAAATTGAGCAGATAGGACAAAGTTCCCATATTTCCTTTTCTATGCACACAATTTTCCCTATTATTAACAGCTTGCACTGGTGTTGTACCTTTGTTACAATTCATAAATCAATCCTGATGTGTTATTATCAACTAAAGTCTGTAGTTTAAGTTTCATTCTTCACATTGTACAATTGCATGGGTTTCAACAAATGCATGATGTCATGCATTCACCGTTACAGTAACACACAGAATTGTTTCACTATCCCTAGAATCTCTCTTGCTTCACCAATTCATCCTTCTCCCTTTCCCTGAAACCCATAGCAACCATTGATATTTTCACTCTCTACATTGTCTTTTCCATAATCTCATATAATTAGAATCATACAGTATATAGCCTTATCACATTAGTTTCTTTCACATAGGAATTCCTATTTAAGATTTCTCCATTATGTTCATAATTTGGTAGCTTTGTGTGTGTGTGTGTGCACACACATGTGTTTTTAGTTATTAAATAATATTTTATCCGATGAATGCAGTACAATTTGTTCTGCTTGGTTTAACAAAGTCTTTAGTCTGATCATGTACAAACATCTTAGTTGCTTCTACTTTTTGACAATTATCACCAAAGCTGCTATGAACATTTGCATACAAGTTTTTTGTGGACTTAAATTTTGAAATTAGTTGGGTAACTGTCAAAGAGCACAACTGATGATTGCATGGTAAGACTGTTTCAATTTTTTAAGAATTGATGAATTGTCTTCCAAAATGGTGGTAGCATTTTAAAGTTTAAAACAACATGTATATTTTTGTCTCACAGATCCTGTAGATCAAGAGTCTGGAATGTATTAGCTGGGGTTTTGCTCAAGGCCTCACAGTGCTGGAATCAATATGACATCCTGGCTAGGGTCCTATCTGAGGCTCAGGGTTTTCATAAGGTTTATTCAGATTGTAGACAGAACTTAATTCCTTGCAGTTGTGGGACACAGGTTCAATTTTTTATTCTTTTCTATTGGTCAGAGGTCACTTTCAGCTCTTAGATGCTGCCCAGAGTTCCTTGCCATAAAACTGCCCCCATAGATCTTCTCACAACTTACCTGTTTGTTTTTCTCAAAGCCAACAGGAGGATTCCTCTCATGATTTGAACCTCTCTGATTTCAGAAAGGGACCAGTTCTTTTGAAGGGCTCATCTGATTAGGTCTGGCCCACCTAGGATAATCTCAGTTTTGATTAACTCAAGATGAACTGAATTAAGACTATAATTATATCTGCAAAATCCCTTCACCGTTAACATAAAACATGATCTAATTATGCATGTGACATTTATCATATCTTTAGTCCTGCCCACAGTGAAAGAGAGGGGATTATACAGAGATTGTGCACCAAGGTGTGGAGATTTTGTTGGTTCTCTCAGAATTCTGCCTACTTTTAAAGAACAATGAGTAGAAATGGAACTGCATAGCATGCACACACATACTTTCATATTTAAACCAAGTGTTTATATATTTGAACTGCTTTACTGGTTAATTTCACTTGAAGTACCCTGCAGACATTTCACTGGAGCCAGTTGTTGACCTCTTATTTCTATCAGATTAGTCTAACCTCTTTGTGTATTTTCCGGTTAGAGGAGGAAAACAATATTGTTTTCACTGAAAATATCAGTTGCTTTTTTTTTCTTCTTCTTCTTAGAACCCCTTGTCATTTATTGCATAAACAGAAACACAAATTGCTCACTCTGATCTGACCCTTGCACTTCTCTTTCCATTTAAAGAAGAGCTTTACATTGGTGATCGACAGAATAATTTCTCTCTGTATATGTCCCTTTAGTAGTATGTGTTAGGACTTTGTTGAACCAAACAGATTTTTCACACAATTTTGGATCTCCCTTCCTTGTTAGAAATACAGAAACAATGAAAAATGTGCCTTTTCCCAAGGAAAAACTCTTCACTCCATTATGGGGCTTTCTTTCCTTCTGACCTGGGTGTCCTGTCATCTGGCTTAATATTTTCCTCATGTGTCCCTGTCTTGCATATTGAAACACAACATTTTAATTGTATGCGGCTGAATTAATGAGACTTTATTGAAAGTTTAACATGGTAATTTGAGTACCGAATGCTACAAAAACATATTTATTTTCCAAGCAACGCTTCTTTATCTTTTTCCCAAAGGGGAAGATTTATTTCTCTCAGTATGCTTTACCCTGCTCCAGATTGTAATATTTTTTATTTTGGGGACCCTCCACCTGTCTCTTTCTGGGGTTTCCAGGAAACTTAAGGAAGGAGTCAGCCTTTTAATCAGCCAGAGTGGGGAGGATGTAATTCCCCACAGGTCCTCTGACTGTTGGATGGCTGAGAGGTAAGGTGAACTCATTCATTAGAGAAGCTTCCCCATGCCTTCCTGTTGTTTATAATCAGTTTGTTTAAGAGTAACATTTTCAGTGATTTGCAGTGATTACCAATTTTGAAGTGATTACCAATCCCCAGAGAAAAACTAAAGACGTTTTGATTTTTATTTTACTTTTTTTTTTCCCTTCAGTGTCTCTGCTATGCTAATATTTTACAACAAGGTGAAACCTAAGAGGAGAATCCTTCCATAAATGGCATGGTGATATTTAGGATTTGGAATACCATGGCATGTGCCCAAACTGGCAAGAAAGGAAGAAAAAAAGATGGGAGTTAAAGGAGAAAGCCAAGACCGATTGAATTCAGATCATTATTAAAATGTTTCAATACAAGAAAGGAAACGGTCCAACCAATGGCAAAGAAAGCAGTACATGGCAAGAAACACGAACCTGAACATGAGGAACATGTGTGACAAACGCTCTTGGGGATACTAGTCCAACATTTTAAAACATTTTAATATTTTAAAATTAAAATCAGAAAACTTATTTTTTCTATTTCTTTAAACATTTATTAGACTAGATTGATTTATTTTCCAAACAAAAATAATTTGGAACTTGGCTAATTTAATATTCCTTTCAACATTTCTAAATCTAAATCAGATTCCTCACGACTGTTTTGGCAAAGCAAACTCCTTGGTATTTGGTGGACATTCAACCTCTTCAAATAATACTTATTTATAAAGCAAATGGGCTAGTTGTTTGAGAAATGAATAGTAAGTATGAAATACAATGACTGAATAGAATGCATTTTCAAACTCGGGAAGATCAGAACTAAACATACAAATATTAAACAATATAAAATTCAGAAAATAATGTGGAAGAATCATGTATTGCTTATTATCTTTCTCAGTTCATTAAAACATGATTCATCAAGAACAAAGTAAGAAGTGAGAAGAGCTCCTCAGAAACATGATTATCAATTCATGTATCTTAACATCTGATTGTAAAAGTTGAGTCATTCTTTTGGAGAACATTGAAGATAGTCTTCATCTTCTGCTATTCAATGTGTGGTTCACGAACCAGTTACATTGGCATCAGATGGCAGTTTGTTGGAAATGCTGAATCTCAGATCCCGTTCCATAACCACTAAGTCAGAATTGCATTTCAGCAAATTCCCAGATAACTTGTGTGCACCTTAAACACACTGGATAATCCAAACTACATAACACTATCTTGATTTTACCTAAACTAAATCACTTACCATATATACCTGTGTATATTTTACTTTTTCTCAGTGATGTATCGCAAACTTACCACATGATAAACCTGTGTTAGGAACTTAATAGATAATTGCTGACTAGTTACTGGAATGGCTTGCTAGGATAATCTGTTCCCTTCATCCATTGACTGGTATTGACTCTGTATGTGTTTTATGATATATTTTTACACAGCCACATAATTCCTCTGTATTGTGAAAAGAAATATTTAGAAAATTAGTGGAGAATACATGCAGTTATCATTTATTCCTCATTATTGCCACTTTTTGAGTCTGATTTAGAAATACTTGACTTCTTTCTAGTCTCGGGCATGCAGTACAATAATTATTTTCAAGTATTACATTTGTGTCACAACCCAGGGACCAAAGCTAGGGCAAATTTAGTATCAAGTACAAATGTTTAAGAATGACTACAAATACCAGAGATAATCTTTTGCAGTTTTCTCAAATGAATCATTGGATTTAATTTCCATTATAATAAATCATTCAAGTTGAATAGTGTTACACTTCTTAAAATAAAGCAAGCCTCTGACCTTTTGACTATCAAATGATTTTATATTTAGTAACTTTAATTAAGGAAATTAAATTCATTTAAGCAAAATTTTGAAGGAAAATTGTTCAACTTAATGACATTCAAATCTTACTAATATCCAGCCTGGGGATCGCTGAGATTCAATATCCGAAAGATACATTAGCCTATCTCCTGCCAGTTCAATGTCATTACATATAACATATAATTTAAGTATTTTTCACATCCTCTCCTTTTATAATGTCTTGACTAAAAAGGTTTCTGGCAAGTACAACCTTTTTCATGACTGACCTTCTAAGGCTAGTTATGTATAACCAGCATACAAATCAAACTGAACATTGATTACGATATTAATATTCTCACATAGTCATACGAATTCACAATTCTCCTCCTTCCTAGGTTAGGGGCAATTCACACATTCATCACACTTATTTTAGGCTTCACATTTATTTAGGCTTCCTACGTATTTGTTGTAAAAACTGACATCTTAGCTATTTTCTCATGGAACCATAGAATTTCTGAATGAAAGAAGTCTAAAGAAAATCTAGGCAAACACCTTTATTTTATATCAGGAAATTGTGATCTAGAGATAAAACTCAATGGCATGTGCCCAACACGTTGTCCGTAGTCAAGCTGAGATTGAAAGAAAACAATAACCTACAGATAAATATAATGCCTTTCCTTTTACATATATGATGCTTTTATTATAAATAATTTGATTGTTGGATTTCTTCTAATTAGGTACTTTTTAGTTGTTCCCATCAGTATTTTGTTATACATTCTGAATAAAAATGACAGTCAAGAAGATTCTGTGTGACCATTTCAGCCAAGGAAACTGGAGATAAAGACTAAAGACTCAGACTGGGAGGATTCCAGAATGGCAGAGAGAGAAACATGAAAATCTCTTCCCAAAACTTAGTGACAAAACCTGATGAAGTTATCAAAACCAGGTCGGTAAATTGAGGCAAACAACAAACTGAAAGTCCTTTATTCAAGACACGTCACTGAACTCCAGGTAAGAATAATGGGAGGGAGTCTGCAGTTCATCAGTGGGGGCTTCCTACTCTTAATCTACCCTCCCCACCAACCTTCACATTGCAAAAAAAAACAGATTTGCTACCGGAAGGGGCAGACTGATTGAAAGTGGAACAGAAAAAAAATCCATACTCCTGGGCATTGGAAACTGTAGGAATATCAATGACGGATGAATGGAAAAGGCCAATGTTGCAGTTAGCACTTCCTTGTTTTCTGGGACCACAGCATTTTCAAGGCTCATCTTGCACTTTTCTTTCCTCAGCAGAAAGCCATTTCTCCAAGGAGCTCTCGGTTCTTCTATGGGAGGGTAAGCCTTTAGAAAACAAAATCTGGGAGTTAGGTGTGCTCTCTGGTTGTTTGGGTGACAATGCCAGTCTAGTACCCTTGTCCTAGTCAGTTATTCAATATTTTGCCTGGAGGCTTTTGTGAAATTAAATAGTTTTATAAGTCTTAGATTTGATTATTGTTGTTTAATTTTGCACAAATACTCACATTCCCTTTTAATATATTCACTTAGGCCTTTTGGGGAGTTGTCTTGGATTATAGATTTAAATATTTGTTTTTTAGGGCCTCTGATTATTTGTGTTGTTATTATTTTATTAACCTTCCATTTTTACCACTTTATCTCTGACTTTTTCACCTCTTTTTTAACCTCTGTTTATTTTTATGGTGTTAACTTTCCTTAAAGGCTTACTCAATTTTCATTCAAATCCATTTACCTTGGACTTTTTGTAAATTATTCTTCATGTTGAAGATGATTATGTTCCTGTCTTCCAACCAACCTTCTTTCAATCAACATTTTAAAAAATATTTATTTCTTTTTTTTAAAAAATTTGAATTTGTAATTGATGGTTTCTAATTTTCCCAAATACTATTCTGGATATACTCAAATCAGTTTAAATATACTAAATTTAGTTTGGATGGGTGAATGTTATCAGCTAAGGCGTGTTTGTTCCATGTTTTCTGAAATCTTCTTGTAAGTTTTAATGACATTATTAATTTTTATCTATTCATTTTGTGGATTTGGAATGTTTACATGATTCTTAATTCAATAATTGTTTTTTTCCTTTAGTGTCCTAATATATAAAATTTGCTTCTTTTTTTTTTTTTTCACCATCCAACTGCCAAATGATACTTATTCATACCATTTAACAGTTTTCTCCCCTAGTGGTTATACTTTTCAAAGATGGGCTTCTCAAACAGCACGTGTTTTTAAGTGCTCTGATCTACCAGGACACTTTTTCAATATTTGCATACAAACGGTGGAGGTACTTTTTATGGAGCAGTAATGCGCCATATTTGAGAAAAACTACTATGTCCTCTTTTCCATCTTTCATGGAGTTTTTCTTGGACTAACCTTGTTCATGTCAAAGACTTGTGGCAAAAGTGTGAGATATTGCTTCTTGGTATTTCGTGTTTTACTTTTTTTTTTTTTAATATGCAGATAATTTAAAATTTGAACTATTTCTTTGTCTTCAGGCATGCTGAAAGAATGTTGTTTTGGTATTTTTATGTATCCTTGATACTCTGTTTTAAATTTTAAATAGTATTTGGGAGCATGGGTTTAAACTGCTGCCATTATTTTCAGTTCCCTGGGAGATATCTTGTTTATGATATACATTACTAGAAATAAGGGTGAATATTATTACTAGTATTATTATTACTGCTTCCTTCAATAGTGTATTATTTTCAGATATATAATTATATACCAAATGTATATGTAATTATATACATTAATTTAAATATATTAAAAATTATATATTATAAAATAAATATAATATTTAAGTAATAAAAAAGTATTTAAGTAATAAGAAAATAATATAATTTTTTTATTTGATTTCTAAATTTTTAGAATAACTATTCATGAATTAGTGATACATGACATTTGTTTAGATCTTTCGTGAACTTAGCTACTAGGTATGTTATGTTATTATTTGTCTATCTTAACAAACTGTTACTAGTCCTAAAAATAATTATTCCACCTTTAAAACTGGCCTTTCTTACTAGAATTATGATAAGTTTACAGACTAAACTTGCAAACTGAAACTTCTGTAGTTTTAGTTTCTTTCAGTTTCTTTCTTTTAGTTTACAGACTAAAATTTTTCACTTTCAATTTCTTGTATTAATACTTTTGTTTAAAAATATACACGCTTCATGTTTTTCCTTTCTATATTAATATTTAGAAACTGAAAATTTCTAATATATCTTATGCTTTATTTATGTGAAGTTAAATAATTGGTTTGATTTTAATATCTCTCCTTCATAGTACAGCAATTTATAAGCCCTTTGAGGTTAGTTATTTTTAGAAGATAATATATGCCATACTGTCTACAAACCATCCTGGGAAATAATTCGTAGTGCCTAATTTGATAAAACCCTAATTTCTGAAAGCACTGTGGTTAGTTCTGTCTTGGGTATATAAAGATAAATAAAACCTTTTTCTACCTTCAAGGCTACAGAATAGTCACATAAACAATGCTTTAGGTGGATAAGAGAGAAAAACATTACATGAAAATTGAGAGATTTTTAAAAAGTTCTCTGTAAACTGCAATAACTAATTTTGACAAAGTAGATAACTTGAAGCTTCAAGATAGTGGACCAAGAAAACACGGGGCATTAGCAGACTAGAGAGTGAGCAAACGCCAAACAGGAGTGAAACACACGGATTTAAAAATACATAATTAACTCAGACCAAAAAAAAAAAAATGGCCTGAACGACTCAAGCATCAGGTAGCTGTTGTCCAATTGTGGAGGATATTAGAGGTCATGCAAGGAAGTTTAAATTTTGCTTAAAAAAACTTTATTGAGTTATGATGGATATACGAAACTCTACATATTTAATGTACAAACCTTGATGAATTTGTAGATAAGTGTATACCCACGGAACCATCACAACAATCTACACTATAAACCTATTCATTGCCTCCAAAAGTTTCTTCTGCCCTCCTTATTACATTTTTGTGATAGGACATGTAACATAAGATTGACCCTCAGTGAACTTTTAAGTATACAGTACAACATTGTTAAGTACAGACATTATGCTGTACCGCATATCTCTAGGACTTATTCATCTTGCATATCTGAAAGTTTGTACTCTTTGACTAATACCTATTCATTCCCTGCCAACTCCTGGGAACCACCATTCGACTCTCTGTTTCTTTGAGTTCAACTATTTTAGATTCCTCAAACAAATGGGGTCACGGAGAATGTGTCCTTCTCTGTGTAGCTTATTTCACTTAGCATAACCTCCTGCAGGTTCATCATGTTGCCACAGATGGAAGGATTTCCTTCTTTTTTATAAGACTGAATAGTAGTCTATTGTATGTATATCCAACATTTTCTTTACCCATTCATCTGTAGATGGACATTTAGGTTGTTTCCACATCTTGGCTATTGTGAATACTGCTGCAATTAATTCAGGAGTGCAGATATCTATCTAGTTGAGACCCTGATTTTAATTCCTTTGGATATATACCCAGAATTGGGATTGCTGGATCATATGGTAGTCTTATTTTTAATTTTTTGAGAAACTTCCGTACTGTTTTCTACAATGGCTGTGTTAGTATGAGTTCCTGCTAACAGGATGCAATGGCTCCCGTTCTTTACATGCTCATCAACACTATTATCTTTTGTTGTATCTTTTTTTGATAACAGCAATTCTAACAGATGGGCAGTGATCTTGTTGTTTTGATTTGCAATTCTCAAACGATTGGTGATGTTGGGCACCTTCTTAGATACTTGTAATAAATTTTACTTATTTGACAGTTGAGAATTTCCAATAAAGGTTAATATTGTTCTTACATTTTATGAAGATCAGTTTGTTGCCAGTGTAGAGAGAAATTCAGAAGAAAAAGAGGCAAGGGAGTCAGGAAGTATTACCATAATGCAGACAAGAGTAAATGAGCACTGCATTATAAGCATTGGTTATATTATTCCTCCTGAAATACATCGCTCTTAAACATTTAATGTAAGTTGAAGGTCACATTATAATTCAAATATTTTTAAAAATTATAAAATATACTTACTTCAGAAATGTAATTTTACATATTAATTGACAACCATAATGTGTGTGTATTTTTGCAATTTACTGTACTAATTATAAGCTACCTTCTCAAATCTTAATCATAAATGTGTTTTTTTAATCCATCATGCCTAGTAATATAAACATAAAGGCAATTAAAATCACAACATTGAGAGAGTAACCTTGGAAATAAGGACAGTGTGAAAAAAATAGTTTTATTATATATATTTCAGTCATTTTATTAGAAAATCTATCTTTGTTTTAAAAAGTAACTAACCATCTTATATTGACCACTAGAATCAAGATTGAAAAATATATTATATATTTTCAACTTGTCACTCAAGTTTGACATAACAATGCATACAAATAAAACATTAAATTATGTTAATATGTGGAGATATTTAGGATTTTCATACAAAAGATGCTCATGTATTTTACATAAAATTATACAATAAATTAGCATGCACAATTGATAATGGTGACAGTGATTAAATTATGTTTAAATTTATAATACAAGATGAATAAATCATTCATCACCCATCTGGTGAATGTTTCAAATGTGGTCATAATCAGCGTGCCCCTATGCCTCTTTAAGACAACAAGACTACATACATTTCAAGAACGTAGTATGCCATAGAGGCTTCAAGTCTCAGTTCTACTATGATACCACCTGGCTTTATCAATTACTAACTTTATGCCTAATGACAAGTTAGTTAACCTGTCTGTGGCTTAGTATTTTTAGCTATAAAATGGGACAAAAATAAAAATCTTATTTGAGGTAATGATTAAACAAAATGAATTATGTAAGACCCTTAGATTCATGCCAGACACAGAGATCAGCAATTATGAAAGTTAAGTAGAACACCTAGGAGAAAAGAGAGTGCTCATGTACCTATGGAATCATATATTTGCAGATTCAAAACTGAAGGCATTTCTTCCACACCAGAACCTGCATTACTTATGGGTTTTGGAATTTTCTTCTGAGTATTCTTTTTCTTTCCTTTTGCTCTTTAAAATGTAGTTATTCTGTAACCGTAAGAATTTTCAATGAAAATTAGTTAAACTGGGTGTTTTTCCTCATTGATTTAGACGCTCTAATTACTGAAGATAAAAAGGCATTAAATGTAAGTCTTAAGCTGAATTATAGTGTAGCAAAATACAGCCTATACTGTATTACTTTGTCATTTATTTAGCAGCTGTTGTGCAGTTATTCTGTAATCATTAGAATTTTTAATGCTTAAATTATTTGGTTACCATGCACTCTGAAAACAAGTTAGGCTGAAGAGGGTACAATATTAGAAAGGAAATCCCACTTAAAAGGTATTGATTACCAACTCCCCCAAAAAGCTCACTTTATTAGGCCACTGTGTAGTAATGGAGAACACCAACTTAGAAGAGTGTTTGTAGTATCTCAAAGTGAGAAAACTAGAGAAGGGTGTATATGGGATATTAGAACCTGAGCTGAATAAGGTGTGTCTTGAAAAGTGGGGAAGTGGTTGGATTTGAGAAAGATTAGTTGGTGGATAAAATACTGCTTGGTCATAGTATGTTTTAAGGCAGGACCAGTGAAGTCACCTGTCCCAGAATTGTTTAACTCATGGACAGTGAATTATTTCATCTTCAAAAGGAAGCCTATAATTTATAGAAAGAGTCAGAGAAAAGATTCATCTGGGATAAATCCACAATGGTCATATAGGATGGACACATCCTGGCATTGTGCAAGGCACAATTCACTTATATAATGTAAGTGGTGACATCAAAGCTGAAGAGCCAGAGAAGGTCTAAAAAGACAAATCCATGGGAGCAGACAGGCAAAAATAGTAGGACAATAAAAGAAGCTATAGGATGTTAGAAGAGTTCAGGTGGAGCACGTTTGTCAGGAAAAATTCTAAATATCAAATATTTAGTGTAAGAGTATATGGAACAACTATGTCATAAATTTGTCTCCAAAAGCATTTAGCAGAGTGCCCAATATAGATTATGTACTAAATAAATGCTTACTGATTAATTGATTGAAAAGTAGTTATTTAAAGATAAATTTTCTCTCTCACACACACACAAACAGTATGAACGTATACAGTTTTACTATGGTTCTTTGCCAATGCAGGTGATTTAGATAGCTATTCTCTTCAAAATAGCCTTCATTCTTTCTGATAGTTCTCCCATAAGAAAGGACAACCCAAGAGGTGGAACCCAAACTTGAAATCGAATTGATTATGTCAAAAGTCCTACTTGCTCTATTTTCCCTGTAAGAACATCCTACAAGTCAATTTGAATATAGGGAGAAAATTAAAACATAAAAATGTATCAAAGCTACTGTAATCAGAATTACTATACCTGAATGCAATCAAGTGTTGATTGATGCAAGCGTTCTTTTCCATTTCTAGAAGTTTCAGTGATATAAAGATAGTTATATGTCAGTTATTGGAAAATGAGAAAATTTTAAATAGGAGAAAATATTTCATAAACAATTCATTCAATAGATGGTTTTGTAATGAAGTAACATTCCTTATGGCTAGTTAGGGTTATTTTCTCATTTAGTTGAACTGGGTGTTATTTCCTCATTCATTTAAACATTCTAAGTACTGAAGATAAAAAGATGCCTTAAATGTAAGTCTTAACCTGAGTTACAGTGTAGCAAAATACAGCCTATGCTGTATTATTTTGTCATTTATTTAGCAGCTGTTATGCACCTATGTATTCGTTTTGTCCTAGGGGAAATGCTGAGATAAGTACGTCATGACTCATTATCTTTCTTAAGGGAAATCAATTAAGTTTCTGGAAGAGAAGATAAACATATAGAAAACCCCAGAGAACAGCATTATAAGGCAGTTTTAAATAACTCTTAATAATAGCTGTAGAGAAAATAATCTTATCCTTAAAATGAGGGATGCATGATAAAATTATAGCAAAAACAAATGGAAACAAAAGGAAATGGTAGTGCAAGGACTTGCAGGTCAGTGTCTTAGTCCATTTTGTACTGCCATAACAGATAGTAAAGACTGGATAATTTCTTTTCTCTTTTTATTTTCTTGAGACAGAGTCTCACTCTGTCACCCAGGCTGGAGTGCACTGGCACGATCTTGGCTCACTGCAACCTCAGCCTCCAGGATTCAAGCAATTTTCCTGCCTCAGCCTCCTGAGTAGCTGGGACTATAGGCGTACACCACCACTCCCAGCTAATTTTTGTATTTTAAGTAGAGATGGGGTTTTACCATGTTGACCAGGCTGTTCTCGAACTCCTGACCTCAGGTGATCCACCCACCTCGGCCTCCCAAAGTACTGGGATTGAAGGCTTGAGCCACTGCACCTGGCCAAAACTGGATAATTTATAAAGAACAGATGTTTATTTGGCTTATAGTTCTAGAGGCTGGGAAGACCAAGATCAAGGAACCACACTGGGTAAGAGCCTTCTAGCTGTGTCATCCCCTGGCCAAAGGCAGAAGAGTAAAAAAGCAAGCACAAGAGAGAGTGAGAGGAAGAGGGCCCAACACATTGTTTTAATGAAAATCCTTTAAGCAGTTGTCCTGTGATAAGTCATCCACTCCCACCACAAAAACATTAATCCATTTGTGAGGGCAGAGCCCTCATGGCCTTATCATGTCTTAAAGGTCTCATCTTTTGATACAATTGCACTGGGGACTGAGTTTCCAACACATGAGCTTTGGGGGACACAGTCAAACCACATCAGACAGAAAGCTATGAGTTCAATTCAGATTTCTACCACTTCTGAATAAACATGGTCAAATTATGTAAGTTTTCTGGATCTTGGGTTTCTCCTCTTTAAAAGAAGAATAATTATTCCCAACCAAGCTAAAGTTGTGCAAATTAAATGACGTAAGTCATATAAAATGTTAGCTATGGTACCTAGTAAACAGCAGGAACTCAGAAATGATAACAATTACTTACTTTAGATCATACTGTGTGCCAGGCATTGGACTAAAATCTATTTACATATTTTATTCCCCCCATCTTTTTTTTTTTTTTTGCAATTTTATTAAAGTGATCCTTCATGAGGTAGGCATACTTAATTTACAAATAAGAAAACTGAAATGAAGTTACTTACAGTCATGCTAGCCTGAGATCAAACAGCCAGAAAAAGAAGAAATAGCTTTAGTTTGCTTCTCATTCAAGAAAGAGCTGGCATTCTTACTTCTAGTCAACAGCACTTCTTATTATGGTTGCTAAAGGAATGGTTGAATTAACTTATAGATGAATATCTACTTGCTGAGTCCTAATATAACCAAGAAGATGATAGCTTTTCTCCATCCAATCTTCAAAGTAAAAATAGGTAACTATAAAATGTATCACCTATTTCATCTTCCATTTCGATGAAATTCATTTCTCAGATTCCGTCTTGCCACATGCCAGCTATCACATGTTCATCCTATTTTTTTTCCTCTTATCTGTCCATTACATATTTGTGACTTATCGTTGTAATTTCTTTGGAGCCTGAGGTCTCATTTTCACTCCATTTGGGTTTTTGGATTGTAACAGTTGTGAAGATCTGAGGACATCTGTGGTATTGAATAATTCAAATCATTATAATGCTTAAATCCAGCTTTAGTATAAAAGTAAAAAAGGAGTTTTCAGACTCATGTCTTCTCTGCAACCAAGTTATGAAGTATTTGCACAGAAAGAGTTGTATTTGGTCAACAAAATATGCACATATTGTTCTTTTTAAAGAAAGCCCACGAGTTAATAATTTGCTTGCCAGTTTCCATTAAACATTCTCCCACCCTTGACTTTCTCCCACCTATATGTCTTCAGAAAACTAGACTGCATTTTAATTCAGTAAGAAACTGGGGTTGAGGGTCTTTTAAAAAATTGAATTTGGGAAGACCATCTTCAATAAAAGATTTAAATTTTAGAAATATTACCAAGAGGACCTATTTTAATGTGGTTAAACTATAGTAAGTTTCTATTTCCTTTAAAAAAAATATTTGCAATAAAAAATAAAATATAAAATGTAAAAAATTTGCAAGTGCTAATATGTGAGAAAAATACCTGCAAGTATATCTATGAACAAAATACAATTTTAAGTGCTTTACATGTGTCTCACTTAATCCTCAAAAGTGTTCTCCAAGGTGGATCTTATTATTCCTTTCCATTTGAGAAAATGGAGGCTCAGAGGAACTTAGTAATAGTTATTAAGTAGTAGAGTTGCAATCTGGCTTATCTTCTATGAGATTTTACCTCCCCTCTAGTTGCCCTAACCTGAAGTATTAAATTGACTTCTTTATTGACCAGTTGTTCTCGATCAGAAAGAGACAGAGAATTTGGCTGGATGGTTTTCACAACTGAATAAGGCTAGTTATATGGTAATATAAATAATTTATTTAGGTTTAGAATTAAACTTGACCCTCAAATGATTTTTGTCCTTATTATACACATAACTTATCATAACTTCAAGTGGAACATTAGGAAAAGAGTTAATTCAAGAAATGCCATGTAGCATCCTCAAATGTGCATGTTACAGAAGTAAATATTAAGTCATTGCTATAGATTGGTGTTTGACTTTCTTTCAGTTCTCGTATCTTCCTCTTTATCTTTCTCCCTTCACCAGTTAACACACCTAGACCCTCATTAAAGGTGAGGAAGTTGAGAAAAAGGCAACTTCAGGAGAAGTCAAAAGGGCCACAGTTATCTGGATAACTAGGTTGACTACCAGCATGAGAAATCAGCAAAGTTTTATGAAAAAAAATATATCAACCAGTTATTTCCTCACACTTTTATTTGGCAGGATTTCAAAAACATTTACATAATTAAATTGTACTATAGAATCAAAACCAAAAGACCTGGAACAGTACTAGAAAATGCAGAGTGGTGAGATCCACTGCTAACTGCTCCTTAAGAAGAGTTCCTTCTAATTGACAATTGCTACAAAGACAATAAAATACCTAGGAATGCAGCTAACAAGGAAAGCAAAGGACCTCTTGAAGGAGAACTACAAACCACTGCTCAGGAAATCAGAGAAGACACACGAAAAATGGAAAAACATTCTATCCCCATGGATAGGAAAACTCAGTATCATGAAAATGGCCATACTGCCCAAAGTAGTTTATAGATTCAAAGCTATTCTCATTAAACTACCATTGGCATTCTTCACATAATTAGAACAAACTACCTTAAAATTCATATGGAACCAAAAAAGAGCCCATATAGTCAAGACAATCCTAAACAAAAAGAACAAAGCTGGAGGTATCACACTACCCGACTTCAAATTATACTACAATGCTACCATAACCAAAACAGCATTGTACTGGTACAAAAGCAGACACATAGACCAATGGAACAGAATAGAGAACTCAGAAATAAGACCACACATCTACAACCATCTGATCTTCAACAAACCTGACAAAAACAAACAATGAGGAAAGGATTTCCTATATCATAAATGGTGCTGGGAGAACTGGCTATATGCAGAAAATTGAAACTGGGCTCCTTTGTTACATCTTATACCAAAAGTAACTCAAGATGGATTCAAGACTTAAATGTAAAGCCCAAAACTATAACAACAACAACAAAAAAAATCCCTAGAAGAAAATCTATGCAATACCATTTAGGACATAGGCATGGGCAAAGATTTCCTGATGAAAACATCAAAAGCAATTCCAACAAAACCAAAAATTGACAAATGGGATCTAATTAAATGAAAGAGCTTCTGCACTGCAAAAGAAACTATAATCAGTGTGAATAGGCAACCTACAGAATGGGAGAAAATGTTTGCAATCTATCCATCTGACAAAAGTCTAATATCCAGAATCTACAAGGAACTTAAACAAATTTACAAAGAAAAAAAAATCATTAAAAAGTGGGCAAAGGACATGAACAGACATTTCTCAAAAGAAAACATTTATGTTGCCAAGAAATATATGAAAAAAAGCTCAACATCACTATCATCAGAGAAATGTAAATCAAAACCATAATGAGATATCATCTCACAGAACTCAGAATGGTGATGATTAGAAAGTCAAGAAACAATAGATGCTGGGAAGCCTGTGGAGAAATAGGAACATCTTTACACGGTTGGTGGGAATGTAAATTAATTCAACCATTATGGAAGACAGTGTGGCAATTCCTCAAAGACCTAGAACCAGAATTACCACTTGATCCAGCAATCCCATTACTGGATATATTCAATTGAATATAAATAAATTATTCTTCTGTAAAGATACATGTACACATATGTTCATTGCAGCACTATTTGCAATAGCAAAGACGTTGACTAAACCCAAATGTCCATCAATGATAGACAGGATAGAGAAAATGTGGTACATAAACATTATGAAATACTATGCAGCCATAAAAATTAACAAGATCATGTCCTTTGCAGGGACCTGAATGGAGATGGAAGCCATTACCTTCAGCAAACTAATGAAGGAACAGAAAATCAAACACCACATATTCTCGCTTATGTCAGAACTGAACAATGAGAACACATGGACACAGGGAGGGGAAGGACTCACACTGGGGCCTGTCAGTGGGGCAGGGGAAGGAGAGCATCAGGATAAATAGCTTATGCATGCTGGCGCTAATACCTAGGTGATGGGTTCATAGGCGTAGCAAATCACCATGGCGCACATTTACCTATGTTAAAAAACCTACATATCCTGCACATGTATCCCAGAACTAAAACAAAATATAAAGGGGGTTCGTGAGACACAGGACTAGAAATTAAAACTATTCAACTCCTCAAGGCCCAGGGACTGTAAAGGAAGATGTGGGCATGTGAGACTGCAATGACTGATTTTAAGAGATAAAATTAGCTCAGTTTCTCTAGGAATTAACCACTAATATCAAAGACACACTGACACAAAACCAGCATCTCGGTCCCTGTGTCAGCTTAACAATGTTTTCTTGGAGCATTAACCTACTCCTTAATACAGTATTGTAAACATTACAAGAAGGTTTATAGAAATTATATCTTATGGTAAAGATGATTAAAGTTTCATCGATTGTTTATAAGATTTTGAGAGACAGATTCAAAAAAAAGAAGTTCCTGCCTCCTCAAGGGTCAACTACTCACCTGTGCTAAGGAGGGGTTCTGTCTAGAAGGAATCACACAGTCAGGTCAGGTCGCTAGAGAATCTAGAGCATTTGGCCTTGAACCAGGTTGGTAACTTAAAACCAGGTGTTATTAAATCAATAAGATTTTTTGAATTGATTTTTTCTTTTGCAATTTCTGCAACAGAAAAGATTTGTCAGAGCTCATTTTGAAAACGAAGTAACAATGTCTTCTGAAGCATCACAAGTTTGCAGAAAATAAAGTCAATATTTATTTATTAATGGATTAATGAGACTGACTTCATAGTAAATAAAAAGCCTGTAATTGGGCTACAACGAATGGTCACATTGGAAAAGGAAGATGAAGATATAACTAACTAAATAAATAAATCCATTAATGAAGCTCATATTTAGTCAAATGCTCAATGTTATTATCAGGCTCTACAACAATAACTGAAATTGATAAAAATTTCTTGGAAGGTTTTCAATTCAGTATTTCTGAGAAATCAGTTTTCTTGACAAGAAATACATATTTATTAACAAAAATAATAATGATTATATTCTTGAAGAATATGCAACCAAGTATAATTTGTGAAAAACCTATAACAGAATGAGAATTTTTAGTTCAAAGTAGTTTCCTGCAGAGATGTCTAAATCAGATACGATTTATTTTAAAAATGCCTCTTTTAAATATCAAGCTAAGTCTCCATCAGTTTAAACATAGCTGTAGTTGTTTAATGATAGTGCATAGAACATTTCTAGCTGTGTGATCTGGACGATGTTATTTAATCCTCCAGAGATTTAATCTTTAATAGTGATTGTCTTCTCAGTTAGATCTCTTTGAACTGTAAAGAAGCTACTTCTGACTAAGTTCATCTAAAGGAGATTTTATTGGAAGGATAAGGAAAGTTTCACAAGATAAAGGAGAGGAAGACCAACAAGTTTAGAGGTGACAGGGAAGACGTTATATATGTTCTCAGTAGCAGAAACAAACCCACAGACCCGTCCACATTTCATCCAGGAATCATCTCTAGAAATGGTAATTCCAATATCCATTCCTCTGGCTCACTCTCCTGACTCAGCTGGGAAATCTGTTTGGCCAATTTACGCCTCGATGGTTGCGCTGCTCATAATAAAGATCTACTGAAAAGAACCATCAAAGACTCCTCAGATTTTTGATGGTAAAGCTTTTATCAAAAAGATTCTTCCAAAAGAAACTGTATACTGCTAGGAACTAGAAAGAAAGGGTGACTGGGCCACTCTCAATAATTCCTAGACTCTTCAACATAGAGTATGCATTGTAAGATCTAAAATTTACCTCAGCTGTTTTGCTAAGGGTTTCACTCTTACAGCCTCATTTACTTTATAGGACAATGCTGCGAAGAGGGAGCATCACTTTTACACATGAAGAAGTGGAGACTTTGGAATACTATTTATTATTAGTCGCAAAGGTAGAAAACCACAGCCCTGGAATTAAACCCATGTGATCTGAGTCCTGATCCTGTGATTTTAAATGTTGGGAATGACTGCTAACTTCCACATCTAAAATACCAGTGAAATACTCACCATGCAAGGAGTACTCTGGAAATGTGAGCTTGTTGAAATATATCATTAACGTTCCCAAAGCACAGGCCACCATGTGGTTCATGAGAAGTCTGCTGAGAAGGCCTTGTTCGCATTTGTGGTGTTGTGCCAGTGAGTATCATTATTGTCAGTGTTGTACCAGTGAATATCATTATATAAATGTAGACACACTAAGGTCTGTACCAAATTAAATAATTATAATTCTGTTCCTATGTGACATTAATTAGCAAAAGACCCATGAAAAATAAAATAGAGCAGGATAAAACAATATGGAGGTACCAGTCTATCAACTATTTAAACATATTGTAAATCCCAAAAGTTAGAAAATGTAGAACTGGCCCAGGGTAGAGACAGGCACTTCACAAAAAGTTGTAAAGGTATAAACACGTCACAGATGAACCCAGACACATGAAAATTCACTTTATGACAAATGTATGTTAAATCAGAGGGAGAATGACTTTTTACTAACTGGTAGAAAAATTGACTAGTCATCTAAAGAAACAAAGTTGAACTTCTACATGAATTTCATATTGATTTAAATGTCATGAAAAATGTTAACATTTATACATGACAAAATACGAATATATTATTAAACAACAACACTCATAGTAGTATTCCTTTATATGTTTTATAAGAGAAGACCGTGGTTATTATGCTTCAAACTGACAAAACTAAAGAAATCTCTGGTATATATAAACAACATAATACTACAAGCAAACCCAAAAGAAAAGGTGAAATTCTGTAAGGTATTTATGACCTATTTGACAGTGGAAGAGTATCTCTGATATACAAAGTGATACCAAAAATATATGGAAAAAAGACAAGCCAAAATAAAAATAATGGCAATCAGTTAGATGGCTAGTTCACAGAAAGGGAAATATAAAGGGTGTTTTATTAAAGGATGCTTACCTTCTCTCACTGTGAGGAAAATGTAAATTAACACTGCAGTAAAATATCAGTTTGGGCTATGAGACTGGCAAAAAGCCAAGTTTGAAATTACACTCCTTCACCACACAGGCTAGAGAAAACCAGCGTTCTACATAATTTAGACAGGAGTTCAAATCCATGCAGCAAATATAGAGACTACTTGGATATGGTGTATTCTAGGTTTTGTTGCTGCTGTTTATTTGCTTTTTAGAGCTGGGGTCTCACTCTGTCGCCCAGGCTGGAGTGTAATGGTGTGGTCATAGCTCACTGCAGCCTTCAATGCCTGGGCTCAAGTGATCCACCCACCTCAGCCTCCAGAGTGTCTGGGATTAAAACATGTGCCACCATGCCGGCTTGATAGATTCCAGTTTTGACCCATTGATATTGCCTCTGCATACTCTACAAATATTTCCCACATTCAAGAAATGGCCAATGTACAAAACTGAACATCATTTTACATTTAGCAAAAATACATTAGTTTGTAATATAACAACATGCCCACCAATAGGAGTAATTTGAATTTTTATTTCATATGTGCATTATCTATCTGTTTTCTATCAATCTGTCTATTTTTTTATCCAGTTAAATATGCAGATTAAAAGATGAATGAATCATTCTATGTGCTGTCATAAAAAGATCTTAAAGGTGTATTTTCAAGTGAAAAAAGAGCATAGTTCACAACACGTCTTTTGTAGAAAAGAAGTACATATATGCTCTTTGTTTATATAGACATAAACAACCTTCTGAACAATGCACAAAAGTTAGGGAGTGGTTACCTGAGGCATCTGTGTTTTTTATTTGTGTGTGTGTGTTTGTGTGAGTGTGAGTTGAACCGGGAGTGGGTGAAAAATGAATGATGGTTGCAGGATCAGAAGCAAAACATTTCTATTCTATAATTTGCTCTTATTTCTACTTTTAAGCCAAGTATTTCTTACCTATTCGTTGTCTATAAATGTTTAAAAAATCTATTACCATATCCAATAACAGATGAAACTATGAGCTTTATCTTTAAGATTAGTCCCGTGACATTAAAGCTTGTTGGACTAACAATTGTAAGTAAATGCTAAGGGTTGTGAATTTCACCCTAAGGAGTCAGGTAATTCAAACAATGGTCATTTGTTAACAGACCTTCCTAATGAAGACAAAAAAAAAAATGTTTATTATATAAAATGTTACCTTTCATGATAGAAAGATAAATGATTTGAATTTTACCAAATTCATATTCCCTCTTGAATATTAGCATCAAGACTCCTTAACCAGGAGATCATGGCAGGAAACATATATTACTCAGATTTCTACTTTTAGTGTTTATCATTGTGCATGAAATAATGAAACATTTAATGCAAAATAAAATGATCATTCATTTTCTGTTTCAAACCCACTGAGTTATTTGACTTGTGAAAGTGTTTTTAATTAAGCATATCAACATTATACTGAGAGAACCTGGAAATAAGGAAAATGGTGCAAGAATGGGCAAGATTTGTCTTTCACTTCCTGGTCTGTTTAACAAAGTATTAAATACGCTTTCGATGTCCTAAAACCCCCACTTTGCAGCTTCATTAGCTAATTCAATAAGCCCAACATTATGTTAGGAGCTCTATGTTAGCTTAGGTACACAGCTAATTGTGACCATCCACATGTGGAATACCATTTTTATATTAATTTTTTTCTCTTGCTTCCATAGCAGTCTAGTTTGAAATATGAGTGGTTTATATGTCATGTTGGGATTATCTGTCCCATGCACAACTACAATTGTAATAATGACTAATCATGATAATGATGAGTTATAAATTTGATGCTCAAACATAACAGGCAGTAGCAAGTGTAAATTAGTATATAAGATCTTGTTTACACTTTCACTATAAAGAACAGCTCTTTAAGATATATATATATATATGATATATTTGATATATATAAGCATTAGTGTCATAATGCATATTAATTCTTAATAATGCAGAGCATGGCAAGGAGCTAATATTTAGAGCAATTATTTACTTTATATTTTTTAGCATAGCACATTTTATATAAAATGCAAGTAGGCAAATAGAGGTGAGATGTTTTGCCATTTAATAGTTACACTTACTGACTCTGAAGCAAGTGTCACTGGATTGGAATCACTATTACAATACCTCTGTTATTTAATCCATTGGGTCACAATGCCAGGCTGTTAAAATAATGTGATTAATCAACAAGGGAAGCATAAAATATGAAACATTTGGTAATACTTTCCTAAAGTAAATTGAATTCATTCTATCATTTGCTCAACAATATTTTCTGCCCTATTAACAGCTTTGTTAATGTTCTATTGACATCCAATACATAACACAAATTTTAAGTGTACAATCTGATAAATTATGACATATGCCTATACCCATGAAACCATCATTCCAAGTAAGAGCGAACATTTACATCACCCCCCAAAATTTCCTCATGGCCTTTCATAATCCTTTGTTACTAATTTTCATGATCAAAAGTAATATTTTACAGTGACAGATTGTGATAATTTGAAGATATTGTTTTTACTTGGCATGCCACAAAATATATTACTTTGCTTAATATGTATTTATTGAGATCTAATTATACAGTCACTACTCCTGGATCAGGGAAGACAGCGGGAAGAAATAAGAGATAACAGGCCAAGCATTATGGGTCACACGTGTAATCCCAGCAATTTGGAAGGTTGAGGTGGGAGGATTCCTTGAGGCAGGAGTTTGAGATTGGCCTGGGCAACATAGCAAGACCACCTCTCTTAAAAAAAAAAAATTAAAAATTAGCTGGGCATGGTGGCATGTTCCTGTAGTCTCAGCTACTTGAGAGGCTGAAGTGGGAGGACTGCTTTAACCTAGGAGTTTGAGGCTGCAGTGAACTATGATGTTGCCTCAGCACTCCAGCCTGGGCAACACAGCAAGACCCCATCTCTTTAAAACAGTAAATACATAAATAAATAAGTAAAGTAAGATAGGTGCCCAAATCGAGCTTATACTTGTAAGGAGAAGGGACAACTATTAAACATGAGGTGATATTCAGTGCAATTGAAAGAGTCTTATAAAAGCGTGTGGAATAACCACAGAAGGGGGAAGGCTTTGACAGTGAGACAGTGAATAAGGGCATAAAGGTAATTTGATAAGCACTGCTTTTACTAACCCAGTGTTTGCTTGTTTTGACTTGATATCCCTCAGAAACGAATGACAATCTCTACAACCTTCCTTACTCATCTTTAAAACTGGCCTATTAGTAGTAACCTCTGCATAAGTTTGTAGTATTAAATAAGATAATAAAAGTGACTAGCAGGCTGGGAGTGGTGGCTCACGCCTATAATCCCAGCACTTTGGGAGGCCCAGGCGGGTGGATTGCGAGGTCAAGAAATCGAGACCACCCTGGCCAACATGGTGAAACCCCATCTCTACTAAAAATAGAAAAATTAACCAAGCGTGGTGGTAGGTGCCTGTAGTCCCAGCTACTCGGGAGGCTGAGACAGGAGAATTGCTCGAACCCAGAGGTGGAAGTTGCAGTGAGCCGAGATCGCGCCACTCCACTCCAGCCTGGGTGACAGAGCAAGACTCCATCTCAAAAAAAAAAAAAAAAAGTGATGAGCCCAGTGTCTAGGTGCCTAAGACATGGCAAGTATTCAATATAAAGATTGGTTTCTCATCACTGATCATTAGAGAAATGCAAATTGAAATCACAATGAGATATCATCTCATGCTATTCAGAATATCAGTTAATAAAAAGTCAAGAAACAATAGATGCTGGCAAGGCTATAGAGAAATAAGAACACTTTTACACTGTTGGTGGGAATGTAGATTAGTTCAACCATTGTGGAAGACAGTATGGCAATTATTGAAGGAACTAGAACCAGAAATATCATTTAACCCAGCAATCCCATTATTGGGTATATACCCAAAGGAATATAAATCATCCTACTATAAAGGCACATGTACACGTATGTTTACTGCAGCGCTAGCTACAATAACAAAGTCATGGAACCAACCCAAATGCCCACCAATGATAGACTGGATAAAGAAAATGTGGTACATATACACAATGGAATACTATGCAGTCATAAAAAGGAATGAGATAATGTCTTTTGCAGGGACATAGATGAAGCTGGAAGCCATCACCCTCAGCAAACTAACACAGGAACAGAAAACCAAACACCATAAGTTCTCACTCATAAGTGGTAGTTGAACAATGAGAACACATGGACACAGGGAGGGGAATAACACACACCAGGTCCTTTTGGGTGGTGGGGAGCGAGGGGAAGGAACTTAGAGGACAGGTCAACAGGTGCAGAACAATCATGTCGCACATGTACCTGTGTAACAAACCTGCACTTCCTGTGCGTGTATCCTGGAATTTAAAGTAAAATTAAAGAAAAAATTGGTTTTATTATTATGGCCAAGATACCAGAGCAGGGTATTTATACGGGTGAGATTCCAAGGCAGCTCACAATTTCCTCATGCTGCCTCCAAGTATTAAAATTGCTGGTCCAATCTAAGTATTTCAATAGAGCCAAGAGAAATATAAACAAAAACTTGTTAACGTCTACATGCTGATGCATTGAAATTGCCAGATGATAAGTCCTAATATGTTTGTTTTTCTGCCTACTTTTTATTGTGTAAAGTTTGCTCCTGGTGGCTTAACTTGTTAATAACATTATCATTTGCTGACGGTGAGATGATGGGGGATTTAAATTATCATGGCATAACAAATATGTTGACTTTCTCAAACTGCTATCATACTGAGACAGCCAGGTGGGCAGGGGGTCCCCAGAGAAGCTCCAGCCAGCCTGCTCACTGTGAGGAGTGCTCACTCGGGTGGAGCCACAGAAGTTTGCACCATTTGCAGTGGGGCGGAGCCTGGCCTCTCCTGTTCCTGGGTGGAACCTGGAATTCAATTTGTAAGCTGGGAAGCCCACTGGCAGGAAACACACGCTCTCACTTTTCTAAGAGTCTCTGTTTCCCCTTTTCTTCCTTTTCACCCAATAAAACCCTGGCCTACTCACCCTTCAAATTATCTGTGAGCCTCATGGCTGTGTGACAAGGACCCCATCTTTAGCTGAACTATGGAAATGTCCCACAACAATCCTATGTGCATTTTCCTGCAAAAATACTCCATTGAACAAAGCCTAACCCCATATATAAAAGGAAAGTACTTTTGTAGAGGCTTCCTCATATTGATGACCCTTTTGACACCACAGCAAATGTCGCAGACATTTGCTTATCAGAGGCATAAATGTGGATATAATGTCATTGCAATCAATCACCTTAAGAAAGATACCAAATAATGCAGCATTTTTAATTTTCTAAAGAAAATATTTAACCAATTCCAACTTTGTCATTCTTCTCCCTTGCAAACTTTCCCCTGACTTTTCTCTCTCTCTCTCTTTTTTTAATACTGAGTGTTTAATAAGAACCTGTACTGTTTCTTGACGGTATTAACAATGGTTTACCTTGGGTTGCTACTTCACTTCAGTTTCAGCTGAGATATCCATTAAACACAATGCTTAATTGAGCTTGCTTCAGTTGTTCAAAGCCTTTCATTCTTAGAAAACAATTGTATATTCATTCCCATGGTGTGAGTACTAGGCATTTTATTTCTCAAGAATTCAACAGCAGAGCTTTATTGGATTGGGATATTTTCATGATGCAAAGCGTTTCTGGAGAGCCCTATGTAAACAGGTTCAAGTATTGCTAACAGAAAACCAATTAACAATTTTTTTTTTAAGGAAAAGTATTTTGTTGCTTGGAGAATGAGGTGTTCTGGTTAATTTAATTTTCTGGTTGAGGTTTAACATAATTTAATCTTATTTTTTAATGACAGAGAAACTTGAATAGCTTTATTCAGTTCTTCTAAAAACTGTTTGCTCTAAGGAAGAAGAGAAAGAGTATATACTTCCAATGAATATATATGTGTGTGGAGGGTAGGAAGCAAAATATGTGTGTGTGTAGGCTTACGATATTGTTATTAACCTTAATCAATACTTTATTTTACATTGTTGGAAATGCACGTGTGAAAGTATGAAAGTTTAACAGTTGCCTCCTATTCAGGTTGGGGTATGTAGAAAGAGAAAGGGAACAAAAAATCGAACCAACTACACAATTATTTAGGAATATTTGACCAGAAAGTATCTCTAATAAATAGGTAGATGACATTTATCAACATCACATAAATGAACAAGGAATGGATATTTTATATATTTGCTATAAAAATATATATTTGTATGTGCTTATATATATATACAAGCACATATACACACACATATATGTATATATACACAAGCACATAGTAACATATTCTCAATTGCTTGTAATTAGAGCACAATTGAAATAATCTGATGAAATTATTTCATTTCATAGGTGAGGACAAAAGCCTGAGAACTTTAGTAACACGTCCAAAATGTCACAACTAGAGAATAACTGAGTTGAAACAATATCTAACATTTTTAAACGAGAAGGAAAAAAGCATTTAACACTATAAAATACAGAGTTAATTTTATAAAGTATCCAGTAACATGAAGGTTAATATGAAGAGGATACTCTATGGCTTGTTTTCATTTCTCTGGTGATTGCAACTAGGAGATGCTATGCAGAATAATTCAAATCGAGAACAGGCTCTATCAAGGAACTTGGACTCCACTGGGATGGTTATTCTATCTACAAAAGCAAGATTACACCAAACTTAACATTGGATGGTTTAGAAGTTGTATTGATTGTCAGAAATGAGTTATCTCTAGCCTATTCCCTGGTGCTAAATAAATGCATTTTAAATCTACACTCCTGTCTGCTTTCCCATGGGCACTGACAACTGTTTGCAACAGCAAACTGAGAAATCAGCGGTAGCTTCTGAAAAAAGTTTTGGTATTTAATAAAAAAGAATAGGTATTAGTTAAACAACAGCTACTTTAACAATACATTATAAAATTCTAAAATTGTACTACATAATAGGATCACAGGTCTTTGAAGAGCAGCTACTTTCTCGTCTTCGGTTACAACTTATCCTGTCACTCTATGTGTTAATTAGAATTATGGCAGCCATCTTGAAGACATGGAAAGCTCGAGGACCAAGATAATCTGCCTTACATTTCAAAATGTAAACTGGAAAGAGTCTTGGAGTCTTAAAGCATAGTCTAATCTCAGATTTTTTATTTTTTTATGTTAATCATTCAACTATTTTAGATTTAAAAATCTAAAATAATAAAATAAAATAACCCAAAATTATTATATATATAAAAATGATTGAATGATTAACACAAAAATCTATATGTGTCTACATATATAATAATATATACATATGTGCATATCTACATTTGCAGCAGAGAGCAACCATTACAACTGCAAGAGAGATTTTTCTTCAAGATTACAGGAGATAACACACGTAGTGATACTCCTGAAAACTTTTCAAAAGCTGGCAGCAAAACTGCAACATCCAGTCAGAGTGGATTCTAGTCATCTGCCCTGGGTGTGCATGAAAATCACTTTTTTAAAATATAACATTCTATTTTTAGTCATTATTTGTTACCATGAAGGAAATACGTGGCATGTTGTCAAATAAATGACTGGTTATGTTTCTAGACTTGTTTTTCTCTACATTAATAGCGCTGAATGGCCACACCTTGGATTCATACACAAGCTCTTTACCTATTTTATGATCCCCCAACTTGGTGTCTGCCTGCCAGTAAGGATTCTTTTCTTCTGTAGCTTCATCTGCTTCTAGCAGTATTCCCAGCCATTGTGCTATGGTATCTTCTACTTTGTGTAACTGGGACACTAAGAGACAGTGCTGGATACAATTGTGTGGATAGTTTTGTGTTAATTATCTAAAGAGGTAACATCAACATAAAGACATGTGGCTTCTATTTTGGCTGCACAGCGTCTGTTTCTCCTTTCATCCAGGACCTTGGCTCTTTTGTATATAGTCGTTATTTATCTTTTGTATACGTGAAGTGTAATTGAAAACTATAAGACACTTAAAGTATATGTTCTTTCTTAATCTAAATATAGCCTATAAAATTGCATCTATACCCTGCTTGTATTTTCTCAGCACATTGTTTTCTTAGAAGTAATTCCAAAATAAGGTTCAGAGTAGCTCATGTATAATTATCTTAAAGGTCTGAGTATGTGAAATTCTAGCTAATGATATTTACCATAATTAGGGAAGCAAATTAGAAGAATATTTAAGCCTTCATATTTCAGAATTCATAGACAGATTTCTAGGTAATTACAAAACAACATTGTTACTAATGAGATATTTTTCACAAAAATCTAAGAGAAATAAGCAATATTTTTCCTGTAAGAAATAATTTGGGAAATTTTAATTTAAAAAATGGCTTTTTTTTGTCTATAACTGTTTTGTCTCAGGAAATTAGATTGAGGTTTTTGAAACTTAAGACAAATGTTTATACCAAAGCCACATTTCTTTTGTTTAGAATAAAAATAAAAGATTTTAATTATTCTAAAAGTACAGATAATTTGGATGGTGATTATATGGTTTTGAAAGAAAATGAAATACATCCACTACATTTAGTTAAACAATAAATTCTAAAGTAAAAATCCTGCTATGGATTTAACGTAAGTCAAGTGGAAAAGAAAGTGAAATATAAACTCCTAATCCTATCCACAAAAAGTTTACAATCTGTTTTGAAGAACAAGGTACACCAATTAAACACTAGGTTATAAATAAAAGCATAATGATATAGCCAAGGACACGAGAATAAAAATGCCTAACAATATTTTTAGTAATTAACTACTGATATTCAGGAAATTTTCTGTGGACAGTATACTACACATATGATATTTTTAGAGAGTTAGATACCCTAATACTACTGAGTACTATTTGTAGAAATCTCAGTATCTATATGGGGCACGTAAGGAGAGGCAAATACAACTATCACACAGCCAATGTTTAGAGTGCCTACTTAGTGTAAGGTATTGTTGGTGCTAAAAAAACTGTGTGACAAAGCCTTTATAGTCTTGAGGTGAAGACATAGTAAACACATGTTACAGAACCTTCACATTGGGACTTTGGAGTTTATGACTCTTTGACAGTACAGAGACAGGGCATAAAACCCATTTGGTTAGGTTTAGAAAGAACAACACATTCACATTGGGACTTCGGATTTTATGATGCTTTAAGATTACAGGAATAGAGTGTAAAACCCATTTAATTAGGTTTAGAAAGCCTTCTTAGAAGAGGTCAGAGTTTTCCAGGACAGATAGCCATCAGTCCAATAAAGGAGGATTTGGGATATGGAGGTTATACCATGCAGACGGAACAGAATGTGCAAAGCTTTAGAGAAACCATCATTTGTTACAAACAGTACCTCACTGGAACAACTTGTGTGCTTCTCTGTGGGTGTGATTACACACCTTAGATGCTAAAGGGAAAAGAGTAAGATATCCCATTATCATTCTATGGCATCAAAAAATACTCTGCTTTTTTTCAAAGCCTTTCTTTATGATAAATTCTAGGAAAATATTTGTGCAGTGAACAATGGCTAGTAAACTAACTCTACCCATCACAGTTGGGCTTTGGACCCCAGTCTCAATATAGATCCCTTCTCATGTAGTTTGACCATTGAGAAGGAAGCATTTTGCCTAATTGAAAGATGGCTTGTTATGTAGAATCAAAGGCAGCAGCCTATTTTCTGCTTTTCCTTTGTGTCCCCATGGCAAGTTTGATTCCCCAGAAAATCAACTCTTACATAGAGATTGGAAAGAGCACTGGAGCTAGGATGGCATTGAAGAGTTGTCTCTACTGATGTGAGGGTGCTGGGCCTTCACTGAATATCAACCAGTTATTGGAGGAGCCTGACTTCAGCATGGGAGCACGACTTTGGGCACAGTGATTCACTTTAGCTCAAATAATTCTCATAGGGAGATGTAGATACAAGCTGTTAGTCACTAAGATTTCCGGCAACTGGGGGAATGAGTGTTTCAGTCCCAAAAGGAAATTTTGAGGGGTGTACAACTGTGTTCTCATCATTTAGCTCCCACTTACAAGTGAGAACATGTGGTATTTGGTTTTCTGTTCCTGTGTTAGTTTCCAAAGGATAATGGCCGCCAGCTTCATCCAAGTTCCTGCAGAGGACATGATCTCTTTCTTTTTTATGGCTGCATAGTATTCCATAGTGTATAAGTACCATGTTTTATTTATCCAATCTATGGTTGAAGGGCATTTAGGTTGATTCCATGTCTTTACTCTTATGAGTAGTGATGCAATGAACATACGTGTTCATATGTATTTATGGTAGAATGATTTATATTTATTTCAGTATATACCAGGAATGGAATTGCTGGGTCAAATGATAGCTATGTTTTCAGGTCTTTGAGAAATTGCAACACTGCTTTCCACAATGGTTGAACTAATTTACCCTCTTGCCAACAGTGTATAAGCATTCCTTATTCTCTGCAACCTCACCAGCACCTGTTATTTTTTGACTTTTAAACAATAGCCATTCTGACTTGTGTGAGATGGTTATCTCATTGTGGTTTTGCTTTGCATTTCTCTAATGATCAGTGACGTTGATCATTTGTTTCATGTGCTTGTTGGCTGCATTTATGTCTTCTTTTGAAAAGTGTCTGTTCATGTCATTTGCCTATTTTTTAATGGGGTTGTTTTTTTCTTGTAAATTTCATTAAGTTCTTTATGGGTGCTAGATATTAGACCTTTGTCACATGCATAGTTTGCAAATATTTTCTCCCCTTCTGGAGGTTGTCTGTTTATTCTGTTGATGGTTCATTTTGCTGTGCAGAAGCTCTTTATTTAAATTAGATACCATTTGTCAATTTTTGCTTCTGTTGTAATGGCTTTTGGCATCTTTGTCATGAAATCTTTGCCCATTCTTATATCCAGAATGGTATTGCTTAGGTGTCTTCCAAAGTTTTTATAGTTTTGCATTTTACATTTAGGTTTTTAATACATCTTGAGTTGATTTCTGTTTATGGCATAAGAAAGGGGTCCAGTTTCAATCTTCTGCATATGGCTAGCTAGTTCTTCCAGCACCATTTATTGAATAGAGAGTCATTTACCCTTTGCTTGTTTTTGTTGACTTTGCCAAAGATTAGATAGTTGTAGGTGTGTGACCTTATTTCTGGGCTCTCTATTCTGTTCCATTGGTCTATGTGTCTGGTTTTGTACCAGCACCATGCTCTTTTGGTTACTGTAGCCATGTAGTATAGTGTGAAATCAGGTAGCATGATGCCTAAAGGTTTGCTCTTTTTGCTTAGGATTGCCTTTGCTATTTGGAATCTTTTTTGGTTCCATATGTATTTCTAAATAGCTTTTTTCAAGTTCTGTGAAGAATGTCATTGGTAGTTTGATAGGAACAGCTTTCAATCTATAAATTGCTTTGAAAACTATGGCCATTTTAACAACATTAATTTGGAATATTTTTCAATTTGTGTCATCTCTGATTTCTTTAAGTAGTGTTTTGTAGTTCTCCTTGTGGAGGTCTTTTGCCTCCCTGGTTGGCTGTATTTCTAGGTATTTTATTCTTTTTGTGGCAATTGTGCATGGGATTGTGTTCCTCTCCTGTTCCGGTTGTTACTGTATAGGAATGCTAGTGATTTCTCTACATTGATTTTGTATCCTGAAACTGTACTGAATTTGTTTATCAGTTTAAAGAGCTTTTAGGCTGAAACTATGGAGTTTTCTAGATATAGAATCAGGTCATCTGCAAACAGGGATAGTTTGACTTCCTATCTTCCTATTTGGATGCCCTTTATTTATTTCTCTTGCCTGATTGTTCTGTTCAGCAAATAATTAAATAAAGGCAGAAATCAAGAAGTTATTTGAAACTAATGAGAACAAAAATAGGGAACATACCGGAATCTCTGATATGTATCTTAGATATGTATCTAAGGCAGTGTTAAGAGGAAAATTTATAGCATTAAATGCCCACATCAAAATATCTAAAAGATCTAAATCTAATAACCTAACCTCACAACTAAAAGAACTAGAAAACCCAGAGCAAACCAACCCCAAAGGCAGAAGATAAGAAATAATCAAAATCAGAGATCAATTGAAGGAAATTAAAACCAAAACAAACATTCAAAAGATAAAAAATTTCAGGAGTTGTGTTTTTAAAAAAATTTAATCGATTTCTAGCTAGATGAATAAAAAGGAAAGGAGAGAGCATCCAAATAAACACAATTAGAAACAACAAATTCAAACACAATTAGAAATGACCACTGACACCACAGAAATACAAATTACCATCAGAGAATATGAACAGTTCTTATGCACATAAATTAGAAAATCTAGAAGAAATGGATACATTACTGGACACAAACTCCCGCCGAAGACTGAGCCAAGAAGAAACTGAGTCCTGGAACAGACTGTAATGAACTCCAAAATTGAATCAGTAATGAACAGCTTACCAACCAAAAAATGCCTAGGACCAGAGGATTCACAGCAGAATTCTTCCAGATATACAAAGAAGAGCTGCTCCTATTTCTACTGAAACTATTCCAAAAAATCGAAGAAGAGAACTATTTTCTAACTCATTCCATGAGGACAGCATCATCTTGACATCAAAATCTGGCAGAGACACAACAAAAAAAGAGAACTTCAGGCCGATGTCTCTGGTGAATATCAATGCAAAAATCTTCAAGAAAATATTCGCAAACTGAATCAAGTAGCTCATCAAAAAGCTTATCCACCATTATCAAGTAGACATTTGGCTTCATTTGATCAGTAATAAGTATTAAGTTTTTACTACGTGTCACATAATCTAAGAGATGGTTCTGATGCAATGGTGAACTTAACACACATAGTCCCTACCCTTTACGAGCATATAGTCTAATGAAGGAGATGAGCAAATAAACAAACTATTACTGTATACTGATAGAAAAGAAAATAGATAAATAAATGAATACTGAAAATATTCTTGTGGTATGCCTACGACATAGTGGAAATCAGGAATGACTGGCATGAGTATTATGCTTGAGCTAAACTGTATTTGTAATTCCTTATCTACCTCTGTTAAATTTGTTGCTTGGTTTAACCTTGATGATATTTAAGTGTTTCATTTACCTGTTTAAAACCATTGTTGCTATTTCTTTCAGGAAGAATGAGGAGATGATTCATGCAAAAGAGGGGGATAGACTTGAATTAATCCTAGAGATAAACCTAGCATTTGGAGACATGACATTCTTATCTGTCAAACTGATGAAGCTTTTAAGCAATAATCCACTATGTTCAGTGAAAACATCCATGATCTACAATGAAAACACCTTAGTTCTGTCATCTGCTGTCTGAATAAGAATGGGCAATGTATTAATCTTTCTGAGTTATAATTCAGTTATATTAACATGAGAATTATTACGTGTTCGTTATAGAACTGTAAAGATAAAACGGATCAAGTTTTTACCAAATATTTGTAGAAAATTAATGTGCATCAGCCTCATGAATCCGAGAATAAAAATGAAGTCATCACGTCAAATGCCACAAGCTTTCAAATGTTCATGAGGAGGAAATCTTACCCAACCTTTTGAGAAGTCGAGACTTATCTTACATTTGCTCGTGGCCAGTTTCATTGGCACATGTTTTTTCTTCTGGACATGGTTCATTGCTGATCTCCATGGAAACACTATTTGCCTTCTTGTCTTGAGGGTCAATTCCCAGTGCCACCCAAACTGCAATACCAAGCCTTTAAATGCTACAGGATTATTTTCCATGTTCCCTGTGATGCTGAAACTTATACAAAAATGAACACAATCACCCTTTTCAGTGGTCAATGGCTTGTATCATTCACCTGGGTCTCAAAGCAATAATGCTGAATCTCTGAGTTGTACATAGATTCTAGAGAATAATGACACCTTAAATTTCTTCCAGAAGTGTCTTTATTTCTATGAAGAATGAAGTCTATTTCCTATAGTTGGGCTAGAAAAATGACATTCATACTGTACTAGACATTAGTATTTTGACTCTGCCCTTTCTCCCTAGGCAGTCTCATACAGTTTTTACTTAGTACGTCATAGGCAACTTCTTCATGTAGAAAAACACCTTGAGTTCCAAAACCTGGTAGAATCCACTTAATCTCTTTCTACATTCCCTGCTATACTAATAACCTCTACAAAGCAACAAAAATACTTTATAATTTAAAGTAAGATAATGTGAAGTATCCACTCCGTACCCTATAAATATGTGCAATTATTACATGTCAACTAAAGAAGGAAGAAGAAAGAACTAAGATGATAGATATGTTAATTTGCTTCACTATTAAAACCATTTCACCGTCTATATGTATATATCCCATAATATCATGGGTAAATGTTTTTTTAATTTATGATACAAATTTATTCTATAAAAAGTTATTTTAAAATAAATTGAGATAATATATCGTTTGAACACAGCTTACCTACAGGCAAATGTATTTTTATCAGTTTGAAGATAAAATGATAATTGCTTCTTATGGAGTATTATTCAGAAATTGATGTCATTTGTAATTTTAGTTTATGAATCTGTTTTAACATTTTGGAACATTGACTACAAAAACTCTGTTATTAACCTAAGATCATTTTATACAGTATGGTTTTCTTAGAAGGAAATTAGTTTATTTCTAAGTATCAGAAACTGAGAGCTTTAGAGATTAGTTTATCATGATTTAAGAGAATATAGATATGTCCTTTGTTTTTTCTTTTTTTTTTTTTTCTTGAGATAGAGTTTCACTCTTGTTGCCCAGTTTAGAGTGCAATGGCAGGATCTCGGCTCACTGCAACCTCCGCCTCCTGGGTTCAAGTGATTCCCAGCCTCCTGAGTAGCTGGGATTACAGGCGTGCACCACCACACCTGGCTAAATTTTTTGCATTTTTAGTAGAGATTGGGTTTCACCATGTTGGCCAGGCTGGTCTTGAACTCCTGACCTCAGGTGATCCACCCACCTGGGCCTCCCAAAGTGCTAGGATTACAGGCATGAGCCACCAGGTATGGCCAAATAGGTGACTTTCTAAAAGAAAGGATAAAAGAAAAGAAAAAGATTCAGAAACTTGCTTACGTACACTTGGGAAGTAAGGATGGGCAGAGATCCATGCAGCCTAACAAAGAGTTTTTGATTACATCTTGGGCAGGAAAGTTTTCCTTGATCATGCTTGGCAGCCAAGTTTAATTTTGCTATTTGACTAGGATTAGTGAAACATGTATTTCTCTAACTACAGTTGTCAATTACTCATTGAGTAAGAGACAGAATGTATTAGATTCTGATGCTGGATTTCAAAATCAGAAGAAACTTCCTTCCCCAAGTGGGTGCAATTATTGCATAGTTCAAATGTTCTTCAATCATTATTAGCATAGAAAGAAAAGGTTAAATTAAATAATTCCTGATTGTAAAATATAGTGCATCTCATTGAAGGAAATTTGTTTAGAAATAATAAAAGGCACTATTCACAATAGCAAAGACTTGGAATCAACCCAAATGTCCATCAGTGACAGATTGGATTAAGAAAATGTGGCACATATACACCATGGAATACTATGCAGCCATAAAAAAGGATGAGTTTGTGTCCTTTGTAGGGACATGGATGCAGCTGGAAACCATCATTCTTAGCAAACTATCACAAGAACAGAAAACCAAACACCGCATGTTCTCACTCATAGGTGGGAACTGAACAATGAGATCACTTGGACTCAGGAAGGGGAACATCACACACCGGGGCCTATCGTGGGGAGGGGGGAGGGGGGAGGGATTGCATTGGGAGTTATACCTGATGTAAATGACGAGTTGATGGGTGCAGCACACCAACATGGCACAAGTATACATATGTAACAAACCTGCACGTTATGCACATATACCCTACAACTTAAAGTATAATAATAATAAATAAATTTTAAAAAAAAGAAATAATAAAAGGCTATGTAGAAACTAAAATTCTCTAATTATGAGAAAAGGAATAGCAAGTCTTACAGCAGAATAACTTATTAGACAAAGCAAGTGTTTTGAGGGGACTGAAAAGAAGCTCCTTTCTTTCATAAATTAGGGATGAACTAAATAAAAGAATGAGGACTTCTAAAATAATATATTCACTCTACTTTTCCTGCAGATAGCTTGGGACCAGCCATTAGGAAAGGGCTGGCAAAAAAGTGAGCATCTCAAGGAAAGACTTTTTAATTACTTAGCATCAGGAAAGTTCCTCTTTCTGGAGATCATCAGGAAATAGGTTGCTTTAGGGATGTCTGCTTAATAAAACTACTAATTCACCAGTATAAAAATAATACACCAACTTTCCATAATTTTTGGAAAACATTCTCACCTACAAATAAAATAACAATAACCATACAAAAATGTCCCTACCCAAAGAAAACCGTTTTAATCATTGAAATGTGTTTCTATCCAGGCTTTTCTTTATACAGGCATTTGACATCATACCAAATTTATAGTTCAGTTTCCTGCTTAGAATTTTAGCCTACGTGCTTCCCTATCGTTAAAAAAAAAATGACTATACATCATTTCAAAGGATGCAATTATTTTGTTATCTGTCTTGCCAAAATCAACCATTCTGCTTTTGCACATTTAGTTTGCATTTGATGTTTGATGTTAGAAATAATGGTGACATATATGTGCTTCATTCTGAGAGTATTGTCCCTAAAATATTTTTGAAAAATTTTTTTGAAAATGTAGTAGAGAGGTGATGTGAAGAAAGAAAGTCAATTTGGGGAGCCTACACAATATGCCAGAATTATTCTAGATTCTTTATCACTGTCATAGGCTCTCAATCTGTACCTAATTTGTGTCTATCACTGAGATTCAAAAGTATGTGCCTATGAGTCTTCTGGCAACAAAACCTTACCTGTTAGGCAATTTACAAGAAAGACTAAGGAAACTACAACAAGATTACTCAGTCTTGGGAACTCCTGGAAAGCACAAATGATGCTGAATAAGGCTTGGTGTTTGTTGGTCAAATTTGTATCTTGCCTCAGCTCCACAGTCTATGGAAAGGAGAAGAAAGTAAACACAAGCAAAGTATTGCTTATCTAAAATTATGCACAGAGATGGAAAATAGTTCTAAATGTTTGAATATAAAAGAGAAGAGAAAAAATTGCCCAGTTTATGAGCAAATTCCAAGCACTAGCTCTTAATGATCTTCAGTGCAGAAATGTTGAGCCAAAGGTAGCAGTCCCCACTGGAAGCAGAATACCAGTGGAAGCCTCTGTGTTGTCCCGCTGGGACCGGGTCATTAATGCTCACCAACATTTGCTGGGCATGGCTGCCACTTCTGAAGCAAAAATGACAGCCAAGCCCAACAAATTGGAGGTGTCCAATGGTTGCAAGAGATACTTACCAGATGTGGCATTACAGTGTCCCTGCGTCTGACACAGGGGAATTAGGAGTCAGATATTTTAAGCACAGTGGAAAGACCACCTGAAAATTAATAGAAATTATTGGAGAGGAACAGAGATAGGAATCTGCTAGAGGCTGGATTTCTGCTTATTGGAGGGGGGGAGAGGAAGAGGGTAATAACAGAGAGACATACACCACGTATAAACTCATTTAAGCCTATTGAATACTGTATTTGCTAAGCTGAGAAGGTTAAACAACTGTCTAAATTAACTAAAGGAGAGGATATGTGTGAGTTCACAGGCAAAGGAAGCTGCATTTTGAGAAACTTGTATTAAACAGTCCCACTAGTTAAATAACATGAATGTTATTAGAACAGGAGGAGCTGCCCTTGGGTCCAATATAATGATAAATTCCTGTGGTAGTCCCAAGATATATAGAGATATTCAGTTTCAAACTGTAATTCCTGAGATGATGCTACAGTGGTGAAAGTTAGACATATTCGATGATGGATTTTTATAGCTCCTCCAAGCTATCATGGCCCCTTTGGGTTGGCTTATTATGCATGGAGGCAGGAAATGACAGAAGACACTCTCAAGGCAGTGCTCTCCCTCAATTGCTATTACACAAGCTTATTCTTAAACGCATTCATTCAAGAAAATGAGCTCCAATGTTTCCTTCCTTGCAGCTATGAAACTAGAACAAATGTCCTGTATGGATTGATCAACATTTAGTTAATTTTCACTGCCTCTGTCCATGTCAGGTCAGCCATAACCTACATACAATTCTCTAGCCAGTTAAAGGCTCAAAAATCTATTTCATTTTTAAGTAAAGTTCGTCTTGTCAGAATTTACTTTTTACGTTTCATTAACACCCACAAAATTCCATCTCAATTAGTCCCACAAGGGAGCATGAGCCAAATAAGTGGTTTTCAAACATTTTTTGCAGAACTATGCATTCCCTAGTACATTTTTAGATTAGCATAGATTACTATTAATAAACTATGTAATTTATCATCAATCATACATGTATGTATAATTAATATACAGTTGACCTTTGAACAACATGTGTTTCAACTGCACGGGTTCCCTTAGAGACAGACTTTTTTTCACCTCTGCCACCCCTAAGACATCATCACTGACCCCTTCTCTTCCTCCTTCTCAGCCTCCTCAATGTGAAGGTGACAAGGAGGAAGACCATTATGATGATCCACTCCACTTAATGAGTAGTAATTATGTTTTCTCTTCCTTGTAATTGTCTTAATAACATTTTTATTTTTCTAGCTTACTTTATTGTAAGAATGCAGTATATATTGCATATAACATAGAAAATATGTAACCAACTGCTTATGTTATCCATAAGGCTTCCAGTAAACAATAGGCTATTGGTAGTTAAGTTTTGGGGAGACAAAGATTATACAATTTTTGCATGGAGGTTGGTGTCCCTAACCCCTGTGATGTTCAGGGTCAATTATACATCTTCACCAAAACTTAAAGGGGCTTAAATAGTTAATTAAATTTACAAAGAATGTCAATCACAACCTAATTCCAACAGCAAGTCAGCCATCATTGTTGAAACACTCAGCCAGATCAGAGTTGCTGCAGGAAATAAGAACTATGGTTTTATTTTCCAGTTCAAATAAATGAGTTAATGTAATTCTATTTGACAATCATCTTACATTTAAATGTGAAAAATAGAGAGATAGACAGAAGAGAGAAAACTAAGCATAATCTTGCCATGAATATGTTCATTGTGTAAGACAATTTACTATTTTTTAATAGTATCTCTCCTTGCTTTGCTTTCAGGGAATCTCACTCATGAGCACTGCATTCTTCAACAGCATTTTTTTTTTTTTCTTTTTTGGCATTCAGTGTTTTACACTTTAAGTCAATGCACTGTGAGTGAGAGAATGGCTGCCCTTTGTAAAATGAGAGAACAGGTGAGAAGGGAGAGAGAGTGAAGTGCCAGTGACGCTCTCTGGAAGACACGTTTTTAGGAGAGAGTACACCTGCAAGCTGAGGATCTGGGAAGCGATTTTCTAAAAACCAACTGCTTGGAAATACTCCATGTCCTTCAGTGGCATATTTCCCATGTATTAATCTATGTCTACTTTTTCTGGAATCCAGTGTTTTGCAGTGAATTTAGTCATAGGTTTTGGATAAAACTGAATAGGTTTCTTATAGCTCAGGGGCTGAGCGTAACTTTGTTCTTGATTTGCTTCACTCTTAATGGTTGCAAACATACAAATCCTCTTTATCTTGTCTTTTTATCCCAATGTCTTCCCATATTCACTGAGTTAGTGTATTTTATTAAATTTATAACTATTTTCGATTAAACTATTACTTAAAAGTGGACATATATATTGCAAGGTGAGTTTCAATTATGTGTGCACTCACGTCAGAATTGTGTTCCTTATTTTAGTGGTTATGACCCCTGCTCTTAGTTAGAAGCCTCCAGGACATTTTTTTCATTTTTTAAAAAAATTGCTTGTACCTGGACCTTATCTCCAGAATATTTTATTCAACTTATATGATATGAGGACCAGTCATGGGCATTGTTAAAAAAAAAAAAAATCAGTAAAAATGTGATTCTAATATGCAGTCCATGTTCCAAAGTGCTCTGGTAATGAAAAATCCTAGAATAGAGAGAGGGGGGAAAAAAGACCAAACACAGCAAGTTTTATTATGAGTAAGAGGTCTCTGAGTTACCATGCACGTCAAACCATCGTATTTGTGTTTGTCCAAGCAGTTTAAAAATACAGATTGAGTAATCATTTCAAGAATCACTTGGAAATTGGATTAACCCTGTATATTCATTATTGCAACAACCAAAGATTACTCTCTCAAGCTCCTGAGCTTATTTAAAAGTCTATTCTAAATCAGATTGACTAAGGTTACAAGGGAAGGCCTAAGAAATAAAGCAATGTTACAGGTGTGTAAAGAAACTTTGATGTACTTTTTGTTGTTCAGTAGTTTTACGTTTACCGACAGAAAACATTTTTGAATAACTAAAAGTGGCTAGGAAGATGAGGCATCTAGATCTTTTTAAATATTCACAATTCTAGAAATTATTGCAGCAGCCTCATAGCTATCCCTCCTTAAATTCTTTCTGATAAAGAGCTTAAAGCACAATACAACCTATACCCTCCTAGTAAATTGATTTTTACTCAAGTGGCTTCTACTGGATACAAATTAGCATGAATAAACCCCTAATGCATATTCTTCAGAGGAAATGCTAATTATTCTCACTGGGCAAAGTTTAAAGATATCAAAATGGAGGCATTTTTAAAAAATCAGTCTACCTCATTCAGAAAGGAAGTAAGTGTGAAGGTAAAGAGCTTAAGGGGTAATGAAGGTTAATTGCCAATTATACAGAAAAATTATGCAAAAGCAAGAATAAAAACCACTTCCAAGAACTATTGCCCTTTCTTTTATTTGTGTTACAGTACTATTTTTTTCCCCTCTCTTAGCATTGTTCTAAATTAGTTTGGTCTCTATCACTTTTATTTAGATGTAGAATATTCCTCAAAATATAAAACAATAATAGTGACTATGATGCATGAATTAGATCAAAAGAAATGTATCAAAGAGAAGGAGGGCAAACTAAAAAGGGTGTTCTCATTTTGCTGAACTCTCCTGAGTAACATTAGAACAGCTGAGAAGTTAAAGTAGTCCATCTTCCTTGTGTATGAATGCTATTCCGGTTATTTTGAAATGAAACATTTAAAACAGATGTTTTGAATTAAGGCAACGTTAAAACTATTAGGTTTCATTCCAATCACTTGCCCTATACTACCAGAAAAGGACACATTAGAAGTTCACATCATGTATATGATCCAATTTGTCCTTCCATCCTTTAAAATGTCAACAAAGTTGCATTCATTTGTGCTCCAATTGGACATCCATTGAGAAACAGGTTAAATAAATATTTGTTTCTGTAAACCCATCAAAATCTATAGACATCTAGTTCTCATACTCTAGTCGTTCTGAACAAATTAAACTAAACATCAGCCAACTAGTGGAGCATCCTGGGATCTATACCCAATCAAAAAGATTGTGAGTTCAGACCCAAATGCATTTTCAGACAGCAATAGCAGGTTGAGGCTGGGTTTGAAAAATTACAGTGACTTAGAGAAGCCATACAAATATTGACTAGCTTTCATGTTGTGGGGAAAATAGGGTACTGACAAGTCACTTGAAATCATCAAGAAATGATTGGTGATTTCAAAATGATTACCTTTCTCAGTACCTTAAAGTCTAAAATCTTGGCAAAATTAGATGTTTCAATGTATGTTGACCACACATAACCCAGATGCTTTCTTGTGGCTATCTTTAGCATCCACATATTACTGTATGGTTTATATTCATTCATTCAATTATTCTCTTTTTCTTTCTTCAACAAATAATGATTGGATCTTTTACAAGGTGATGGTGTTGCAGAGAAAGACTGAACTTGAACGTGCCCCTATTTTTCATTAATTCACAGGGTGCTAACTAATTGTTGTAGACAGAATTTTAAAATGTATATGATTATACACCCTGTATAATCCTCTCTCTTGATGTAGGCTGGACCCGTGAATATAATGGGAAATCACCCCCATAACTATGATAAAGTCCTTTAATGAACCATGAGTTAATCAAAGGGGAGCTAATCATGGGTGGGCCTGACCTAATTATTTGAGTCCTTAAAGAAGACAAGAAGCAGCAGCAAACACTTTTCTGCTTGTCTTTAAGCAACAACCTACCTTGTTGTGAGAGGAGGTCATCTGAGGCTGAACTCTAAAACTGAGAAAAGTCTTTGACCAAGAACCAGGAAGAAAATGGAACCTCAGCCATGTAATGGCATGGAAATACATTCTGCCAAAAACCTATGAGCTGCAAGAGGACACTAAGCCTTAGATGAGATGGTAGCCACAGTTAATGCCTTGATTTCAGTATTGTGGGATACTGAATAGAGGACTCAGCTAATCTATTAATATAACTGGACTCCTGACATACACAAGCTGGAAACCAATAAATTTGTAGAGGTCTAATCCTAAATGTTAAGTAATTTGCTACATAGAAATAGATAGTTAACATACAGACAAATAAACAAAATATACGTAATAAGATGTTTAAGGTAGTGTGAGAGGGGCATGTGAAAAATAAGGTGGGCAGAAAGGAAGCGTCATAAAGTCTTGATAGGATGAGGCAGCTTCATGAAGAGGTGACTGTAGGTTGATAGATGACATTTAGCTTTGTCTGAAGTACGTATTTGCTAAGTGTCTGTTATCTGGTTAAATCCAGATATTGGAAAGAGAAATATAAAGGAACCATGTCCCCAGGTCTTGAGCAATTAAGATACTGACAGATACTGACACTGTGGAAAGTAGGGTAGTGCATGAAGCAGTGGGCAGCCCAGAGCAAAGCCAGGCCAGTAACAGCTAAGACGTTTTGGGAGCTCATTATGTAATGATCGCTATTCTAAATGTTTGAGATATATAAATATATTAACATATTTAATTCTTATGCAACATAATGACAGGATTACTATTGTTATCCCCATTTTAGTGATGAGAAAACTGAGGTACAGATAGGTTAATAAAGTTACCCAAGGTCATTCATCGAGCCATTAATTGGCACGATTGTGAAGTGATTCTAGGTAGTTTGACTGTAGAGATTCTGTTTATAATCACAGTGCTATAATAAGAATATAGAGTGGCACAATATAGCTTACCATATTCTGGGAAGCAATTTTTGCTTTGGATTTTCTATTGTCAACTGGATAAAGAATACTGACCAGTTCTGTTACCTTCTTAGTTAATGTGTCATTGATATATCTGCCTTAAACTAGCAAGTGACAGTGAAAAATATGTGGGATTTAAAAATGCAATTGTATCCTTGGACTCTGGTGGTTGTATTATTAATAAAGGAGTTATTGAATAAGAAAGAAGTGTGGGTTAGAGCTCAGAGAATTAAGAAAAGGATTACATAACCAAAGATGTGTAATCTCAAATACTTAATAGTATTCCTTTTAATATTTTTACCTAAATATGTTACTTAGGTAAAATATATTATTTTGATTTTACCTAAATATTAAGCAGTGCAATTTAATGTTGTAATGTCTTTTGCATGCAATAAAATATATTTGTGATAAAATCCAGAGTTCCAAATCTCTCATTACAAAAGTCATTTGAACTTTTCAAGGACCAGAGTAATGTAGGATTAACACACAATTGTCCCCCATCACATTCTGGATTAAAAAGCATAATTTTATCTGAAATAAGAATTATACAAAGTAAGGTTTATAATTAGATTCTGTGATCCTATTCTATGGCTTCAATTTTATGATGTGTATTAATCTTGCATGGGAGTTTGCATTTTAATAGGAAATAGGGTACATTTCTTAATGTTGAAAGACCAAGTGGAATTGGTGATCATGTACGCATAGATGTTTTTATAGGAAACCATCATTCAATACTCTTTTAGTCAAAATGCCTTTAGTTAATAAAGGGGAAAAACATTTCCACCTCATGAGTGAGATCCTTTTTGTACTTTTTTGCAGACTCCACTCCCCTATTAAGTTATTGCAAACATTCTTTCAGTCAAACATTCACAGATTCAACTGAAGTTCTTTACACTTAGATGTGAACAAATATTTTATGTTAGTAGTTCTCATCTATGAAGTTAGAAATTGGAATGCCTGTGTTTGTCATTTTTGTTTTGTTTTTTTTATTGAAGGAGAAGACAGAAAATTTTGCTTCTACACATGAACTGAAATAGAGAAATTGTCCTTTTCTACTGTCATTACCATGTTTTCCTCAAAGTTCAGGCCCTATTTCTAATACCTCAATTGTAATTCCGTTATCTTGGAAATGTGGTTTTATGATTTCTGATACTATAATGAAGAGAATAATCCGAGTGGGAGATAGGAGACAATCCTGCTATGTTAAAAACATTGAGTGACATTATTGTTGTATTACAGGACATATTTCTGGAGAAGTAACATATTTCTTCAGGACTTTAAACACATTTATTCAGAAAGTAAACATGCTATTTAAAATATTCCTTTAGATTTTATAAACTTATAATTTATTCATTAAGAAATACATACACACCATTAAGAGGTTATTTCCAGGCAATAATCTGATTTTTTTTGTATTTTATTCTACCTGAAGATGCTCTCTACAGCATCAATAGCAGAAATAGACATATAAAGTGATAAATTTCCTTTGCTTGATTCCTGTTCTCTAAGAATAAAAACTGTGGTTGTATTGTTAAAACATTAAAAATTATATTTCTTCATGACTCAATGTCCTATATTTCCTTATGCAATGTGACCATGGCAAGAGTTTATGTGGCAGAGTGAACAGATTGAATTGAAAAGTAATCACAATAAGAGTCTGAATTAAGTGTTCATTTAATATTTAACATATGTATCATATATCTTCTAGGTGGTAAGGACACATACCAAAAGTATAACATAGACCCTGTCATCAAATGACATAATCTGAGCAATAGGGTGCAAAAACACAGAGAGTATCATAAACATTGATTTAATAATAGAATGATAAATTTAATGATGATTTATACTTATGGTACAGTGAGGTCATACTGGGTAAATGACACAGGACGAGACTTTTAAGATAAAAAGTGTGCTATTCTCATCAATGAACAGTGAAATGGTGCTTATGCTATGTCTCAAAATTTTGGAGTTAAGATGATAAGTTTACATTCATTATAAACAACAAACCTGTATCTGCCAGAACAGGTTAGGACAAAAGTATATTCCAGCCTATAGGTTAATTCTTTTGAGAATTTCAAAGATAATTTTTGTCTTAGACACCAGCCAATATGGTGCTTTAATCATTTTTTGTATACACCACATTTTTAAATTTTATTTCATCAACTTACATTTTAGTTCTAGGGTACATGTGCAGGATATGCAGATTTGTTACACAGGTAAACGTGTGCCATGATAGTTTGCTGCACAGATCATCCCATCGCCTAGGGATTAAGCTCAGCATCCATTTACTATTCTTCTTAATGCTTTTCCTCCCCTGCCCAACCCGCTGACAGGCCCCAGTGTGTGTTGTTCCCCCATCATGTGTCCATGGATTCTCATTTTTTAGGTCCCATTTATAAGTGCGGACATGCGATGTTTGGTTTTCTTTTCCTGCATTAGTTCGTTGAGGATAATGGCCTCTAACTTCATCCATATCCCTGCAAAGGACATGATTTCATTCCTTTTCATGGTTGCATAGTATTCCATGGCATATATGTACTACATTTTCTTTATCCAGTCTATCATTGAAGGGCATTTGGGTTGATTCCATGTCTTTGCTATTGTGAATAGTGCTGCAGTGAACATACACAAGTATGTATCTTTATAATGGAAGGATTTATGTTTCTTTGGGTATATACCCAGTATTGGGATTGTTGGGTCTAATGGTATTTCTGGGTCTCGGTCTTTGAGGAACCACCACACTGTCTTCCACAATGATTGAATTAATTTACATTTCCACTACCAGTGTAAAAGTGTTCCCTTTCCTTTGCAACCTTGCCAGCATCTGCTGTTCCTTGATGTTTTAATAATCACCATCCAGACTGGTGTGAGATGGTATCTCATTGTGGTTTTGATTTGCATTTCTCTGATGATAGTGATGTTGAGCTTTTTATCGTATGTTTCTTGGCCACATAAATGTCTTCTTTTGAGAAGTGTCTGTTCATGTCCTTTGCCCACTTTTTAATGGGGTTGTTTTCCTTTGTAAATTTATTTCAGTTCCTTGAAGATTTGGGATATTAAACCTTCATCAGATGGATAGATTGCAAACATTTGCTCCCATTCTGTAGGTTTCCTGTTCACTCTGATGATAGTTTCTTTTGCTGTGCAGAAGCTCTTTAGTTTAATTAGATCCCATTTGTCAATTTTTGCTTTTGTTTCAATTGTTTCTGGTGTTTTCGTCATGAAATCTTTGCCTGTGCCTGTGCCCTGAATGGCATTGCTTTGATTTTTTTCCAGGCTTATAAGTTTGGGGTTTTTCAAACAGTCTTGAGTTAATTTTTGTATAAGGTGTTAGAGAAAGAGTCTAGTTTTAATTTTCTGCATATGGCTGGCCAGTTCTCCCAGCGCCATTTATTAACTAGAGAATCCTTTCCCCGTTGCTTGTTTTTGTCAGGCATGTTGAAGATCAGATGGATATACTGAAAACAATTGAGAGTTTTAGAAGGCATGGATACATTTATTCAACATTAGGAATATTTTTTTCAACACATAAATGCACTTTTTGTGGATGAATGTCGCAGCCAAAATATGTTTTCAAAATCGAAGAAAAAAATAGCAAAGGGAATTCTTCACAGCTGGATCTCCTTGTAGACACTATTAAGAATGGCAATAGAGTATCTATGCTAAATTAAATACATATGGAAGTTACAAGACTGTAACTCACATTTGACAGTTTGGGAAGAGAAAAGCATAACTGGGATAGATTATAAAATACTATTTCTCTGAACATCTCACAGCACCTATGTGTGTGAAAATTGGTTTGGATGCATATTCTCTCTCTCTCTCTCTCTCTCTCTCTCATTCTCTCTCTCTTTCTCTGTAGTATCCATATTATACACGCTATATATGGAACATAGAATTAATCCAGTTTGTACCACTTTATTTTCAATCATCTATTGTTGAAGGTAATTCTATGAAATAACTTTTGTTTGGAAAATATCATTTAAATATATATATACACACATATACATATATAACTTGTCAATTTATCTCATTGTTGTCATCTTAAAGGCACAAAATTTCTTTCTTTCTTTTCTCCTCTTCCTGATGCTTCTTTCTCTTTCGCATCTCTGCTAATACCTCTCCTGATACAGATTCTTTTCCTATTAAAATAGAACAGAGTTTTTAATATTCAATGGTTTTAAAAAAGCCAAATTTAAGAAAAATCACCTGAACTTAGTCACAGAACAATATTCAGGTACTTTAAAATAACATGGTCATGTTGCTAACTACAAAATAAATTAAATCTAAAAAACAACAACAAAAACCTTCTTTTTTTTTTTTGCCAAAATGAAGTGTATTTGTCTATTCTCATGCTGCTAATAAAGACATATCTGAGACAGCGTAATTTATAAAGAAAAAGATATTTAATGGACTCACAGCTCCACATGGCAGGGGAGGCCTTCCAATCATAGTGGAAGGTAAATGAGGAGCAAAGTCACATCTTACTTGGTGGCAGACAAGAGGGAGTGTGCAGGAGACCTCCCCTTTACAAAACCATCAAATCTCATGAGATTTATTCACTATCACGAGAAGAGCATGGGAAAGACATGACCCCCACGATTCGGTTACCTCCCCCAGCGTCCCTCCCATTACATGTGGGAATTGTGGGAGCTACAATTCGTGATGAGATTTGGGTGGGGACACAGTCAAATCATATCATGGAGTACAGGGAATATATTTATCATTCCCCACCAAAAAATCACAAAAAAATATTTACGATAGTGAACATCAGCCAGGGATGAACAGTGATTACCAATAAATAGGAAACAAATAATGTGAGCCCCAAAATAGCTTCAGTTTACTACCTTGTGAAAAAGTTTCTAAGCTGAGCCACAGGGCCTGGGAACTCAGATTTCAGGGATCTCAGGAGACAAGGTTAAGAGTTCCAGGGAAACCACAGTTGATTGAATAGAGTCTCCTGAATGCATGTTCTCCCAGAGCCTCTGCATGTAACCATATTTGGAAATAGGGGTTTTTGCATACAGAAGTAAGGTAAGAATTGAGATCACATTTTACTAGATTACTGTAGGTCCAGAGAAAGTTTCCTTATAAGAGATGGAAAGGAACACACAGAAATGCAGGCAAGAAGATGGCATAAAAACAAAGGCAGGGATTTTGTAATATTTATTCACCTGGATTTTCTATAATTTTTATTTGTGCCTTTATTATATCATCCATGTTTCTAATTTCATGATATAGCAACTTAAGTGTATAATAATAACTGTGCTCATTCATTGTATGCTAATTCTAGCATGTGTCAGTTCTGGATCAGTTTCAATTGATCTACAAGTCAAATAACACCAAAGATTGCCAGGCAGTGAGATAAGCAGCTAAGACGGAGGCATGGAACGGATTCCCCCTCACACTCTATAGAAGGAATCAACCCTACAGACACTTTGATTTTGAACTTCTGGATTCCAGGACTAGGAGAAAATAAATACCTGTTATTTTAAGCCACCAAATTTATGGCAATTTTTGTCGTAGTCTTTGGAAACTAAGAGACCAAGGCAGCTAGAGTTCACAGGACAGAATACTGAAGATGAGAAAATTTCTAAAATCACCTGGAAATCTGCAGAGGATTCCACTCGAGTACTCAATAGAATTTTGAGCAGTACATGCATGTAAGAGAACAATTCATGGCATGGGAAGACCTTCTGAAAGGATAAGGAAGAACTATTCCCAGAGACACACAGGGCCAGGAATAGTGCCTGTCCCCATCAGCCAGACAAGAAAACTTCAGGATTGACAGGACCTTGGGTAGAGCGCTCAGAGCATTTTGCTTATTTCCCAGAAGAGTGGGAAATAGTCCTCAATTAAACACAGCTCTGATTCTAGCTGTTTTTTAAAACAAGACTGAAAGGAACAGACTGTTTTAAAGAAACTGTGACTCAGGATATTGTAGCAATACCAATATATCCAGCACCCAACAAGATAAATTCAAAATTATCTGGCATTTATGAAAGATGCCAAAAAATGCAAAGAAGAAGAAAAATTTGATTCATAATGAGAAATATAAACCAACTAAAACTGACCCACAACTGACACATGTTAGAATTAGCAGCCAAGGAATTAATACAGTTGTTATGATACACTTAAATTATTATATCATGAATATAGAAACGTGGATGATATAACAAAGACACAAATAAAAATTGTAGAAAATCCAGGTGAATTAAAATTACAAAATATGAAATAGAAATACAATGGATGGGATTAAGAATTTATCATTGCAAAATCAGTACTAGTGAGCTTGAAGACATGATGAAAGCAGCAACTCAAACTAAAGTACAAAGCAAAAATTCAGTAAAATTAGAAGGGCATTGGTTAGCAATGGGAATACTTCAAGTTACCTAATATACATGTAATTGTAGTCACCAGAGTAGAGAAAATGAGAGAGAATATATTTGAAAAAAAAAATTGGAAAACACGTTTGAACAATTATTTGAAAAGTAACTAACAGAAATTAGAGGAGAGAGAAGCTCTGTAAAGGGAATCTGTAAGTGAAAGAGGAACGATCAAGGTCAACCACTACAATTTAAGGAAATTATTTGGATCCTAATACAATAAAAAACTTAACTGTATATTTTCTGATATTAAGAAATTGTTGTCCTAATGGTTTGGTGGTATTGTTATAAAAGAATTTATTGTATGTAGTGTCATAAAATATGCAGAATAATTTTCAGATGAAATGGAATGATATGTCGTGTTTCTTTCAGAATACTATACACAAAGATAAATGGGTGGGACAATATATGAAATCAGATGGGTCCTAAGTTGATAATGTTTTCAGCTGGTAATAGATATATGGGAGTTTATTATATTGTCCCGTTTTTACATCTATTTTAAATTGTATGAAATTAATGTTGAAACAGAAAGGAGTCAGTAGTAAGTCATTGGACATTGTGCAGGAAGGAAGAGGAGGAGAGGCAAAGCATGAATTAAGATCATGCTCTTTGAAGCCCAATGGCCTAGATTCAAGCACACTTAATCTTTTAACCTCTCTAAAGCCAACATTAATAATATTATAAAATGAGAGTAATTTTAGATCCAACTGTGAAGTAATTGTGGAGTAAATAATGTTTGTGATAAACATTTTAATTTCTGGTATACAATAAATTCCCAATAAATTTCAGTGTTTATTTGCCGAGTGACCTAATTACACAGATAAAAGAAGAACTATTTAAAAAGAAAGAAATTAGGATTTTTTCTAATAATTATCAGAGGCTTTGAACTATAGTGACTCCATTAAGAACGGAATAGATTTTAAATCCAAAAGAATCTGATTTTTCAATAAAGTATTATTCAGGAGTGAGCTCTAGTGGGAACCAAAGATCATTTCAAGGATAGGCTTAGTGGCTCATGCCTGTAATCGCAGGACTTTGGGAAGCCAGGGTGGGAGAATTGCTTGAAGCCAAGACTTCAAGATTAGCCTGGGCCACATAGCAAGACCATGCCCCTATAAAACAAAAAATATTCCTGGGTGTGGTAACACATGCTTCTAGTCCCAGCTTCTTGGGAGACCGATGCAGGAGGATCATTTGAGTCCAGGAGTTGACGAATATAATGAGATGTGATCACATTGCATTCCAGCCTGGGTGATGAGGTGAGACCACCACCTCCCAAAAAAAGATAATTTCAAGACTTTAAATGGAAAAATGCATTATTGCAAAACAACATGTTGTACTATTTTTCATCAGCTAGATGCTAAGGTACAATTAACTTAATTATCAATCGTATAACACTAGTAAAGTAAATAACAACACATATAAAGATTATTTTTGAAAATTAATAGGCTAAATGCCTGACCCTTGCCAAGCACTGGATGAGCATAAGGCTCTACTATTAATATATTTCGAATTTACCTATGTATAAGAATTGAATCCAGTTCTTATACATACTATTTTTTAATCCAATATTTAAAAATAATACAAGCATACTTCATTTTATTGCACTTTACTACACTTAGCATAGAATGCTTTTTAATTTTTTTTATTTTTAAATATTTTTGCAAATTGAAGATCTATGGTAATCCTGCATCAAGCAAATCTCTTGGCATTATTTTGCTAAGACTCTATGCTCACTTCATGTCTCTGTGTCACATTTTGGTAATTCTCATAATATGTCACACTTTTAAAATTATTATTCTATCTGTTACGGAGGCCTGTGATCAGTGATCTTTAGTGTTACTATTGTAATTTCTTGGGAGTACCAGAAACCATGCCCAAATAAGACAGAGAACTTAAGAAAGGCTGTGTGTTCTAACTGCTCCATGAACTAGCCTACTCCTGTTTGTGTTCCCTTTCTCAAATCTCCCTATTCCTTTAAATACAACAATATTGAAGTAAGGCCAATAATAACCTATAATGGCCTCTAGGTGCTCAAGTAAACAATTCACATGTTAAATTCACTTTATTATTTTTTCTTTTCTTTTTTTTTTAATTATACTTTAACTTCTGGGGTACTTGTACAGAATGTGCAGTTTTGTTACATACGTATACATGTGTCATGGTGGTTTGCTGCACCCATCAACCCGTCGCCTACATCAGGTATTTCTCCTAATGTCATCCCTCCACTAGCCCCCAACCCCCTGACAGGCCTTGGTGTGTGATATTCCCTTCCTTGCGTCCATATGTTCTCATTGTTCAACTCCCACTTATGAGTGAGAACATGCAGTGTTTAGTTTTCTGTTCTTATGATAGTTTGCTGAGAATGATGGTTTCCAGCTTCATCCATGACCCTGCAAAGGACATAAACTCATCCTTTTTTATGGCCAGATAGTATTCCATATTGTATATGTGCCACATTTTCTTTATCCAGTCTATTATTGACAGAAATTTGGGTTGGTTCTAAGTCATTGCCATTGTGAATAGTGCCACAAAAAACATACATGTGCATGTGTCTTTATAGTAAAATGATTTATAATACTTTGGGTATATACCTAGTACTGGAATTCACTTTAAATGCAAAGAGAGAAATGATTAAGCTTAGTGAGGAAGGAACTGTTGAAAGCCAAAATAGGCCAGAAGTTAGGCCTCTTGTGCCAAACAGCCAATGTCAGAGTGCAAAGAAAAGTTTTTGAGGGAAATTAAAAGTGCTACTTTAGTGAGCACATAAATGCTAAGAAAGCAAAATAGTGTGATTGCTGATATGAGAATGTTTCACTGCTCTGTATAGAATATTTAACCAGATACAACATTCTCTGAGTCCAAAGCGTAATCCATGGCAAGACCCTAACTCTCTTCAATTCTATGAAGGCTGAGCGGGGGAGGAAGCTGCAGAAGAAATGTTTGAAGCTAGAAGAGGTTCATGGGTTCACAAGGTTTAAGGAAAGAAGCAAAAAAGTGCAAGGTGAGGCGGCAAGTGCTAATGGAGAAGTGCAGCAAGTTATCCAGAATATCTAGATAAGATATTTGATGAAGGTGGCTACACTAAACAGATTTTCAATACAGACAAAATGGCATTCTGTTGGAAGAAGGGGCCATGTAGACCTGTCATAGCTAGAAAGGAGACATCAATGCCTGGCTTCAAAAACTTCAAAGGACTCACTAACCGTCTTGTTAGGGGCTAACACAGCTGGTGACTTTAAATTGAAGCCAATGCTTATTTACCATTCCAAAAATCCTAGGGCCCTCAAGAATAATACTACATCTATTCTATCTGTGCTCTATTAATGGAAAAACAAAGCCTAGATGACAGATCATCCCTTTACAAAATGGTTTGTGAATATTTTAAGCTTATAATTGAGACCTACTACTCAAAAGCAAATATTTCTTTCAATAAACTACTACTCATTGACAATACATCAGTAACCCAAGAGCTCTGATGGAGATGTACAGGGATATTACTGTGTTTACATGCTTTTCTAACACAACAGTTTAGCAACCCAGGGATCAAGGACTAATTTTGACTTTCAAGTCTTAATATTTTAAAAATTTTGTAATACTGTAGCTGCCGTAAATAGTGACGACTCTTCTGATCGATCTGAGCAAAGCAAATTGGAAAACTTCCAGAAAGAATGCACCATTCTGGATGCCATTAAGAACATGTTTGACTCACGGAAGGGGGCAAATATACCAACGTTAGCAATAATTTGGAAGAAGGTGAGTCCAATGAGTCCAACCATGATGGATGACTTTGAGGGGTTCAAGACTTCAGTGAGTCAGTAACTGCAGATGTGGTGGAAATAACAAGAGAACTAGAATTATTAATAGAAATGGGGTCTTAAAATGTGGCTGAATTGCTGCAATATCATGATAAAACCTGAACGAGTAAGGAATTTCTTCTTATGGATGAGCAAAGAAGGTCTTCTCTTGAGAAGAATATACTCCCAGTGAAGATGCTATGGACATCGTTGAAATGAAAACAAATGGTTTACAATATTACATAAACTTAATTGATAAAGCAGTGGCAAAGTTGGAGAGGATTGACTCCAGTTTTGAAATAAGTTCTACCATGAGTAAAATGCTATCAAACAGCATTGCATGCTATAGAGAAATTTTTCATGAAAAGAGGAGTAAATCAATGTGGCAAACTTCATTGTTGTCTTATTTTAAGAAACTGCCAAAGCCACCTGAACTCTGAGTAACTACCACCCTATCAGTAAGCAGCCACCAATATCAAGGCAAGACCCTCCACCAGCAAAAAACAACAACTTGCTGAAGGCGGAGATGATGGCTGACATTTTTAGCAATAAAGTCTTTTAAAATTATGTACATTTTAGATATAATGCTATTGCATACTTACTAGACTACAGTATCCTGTGAACCTGAATATTTTAGGCAATTGGAAACCAAAAACATTGTGTGACTAGATTTATTGTGACACCCACTTAATTTCAGTGGTCTGGAAGGAAATGTGCTATGTCTCTGAGGTATGCCTATAATAATCTTCCTGAAAATGCTTATCCCCTTAATTACAAGAGCATCAGATAATTCATGCTACTACTATTCTCACATATGTTAACAGAGATTTAGAATTTATACACTTCATAAGTAATCTCTCATAAGTGAGAATATCAAATGTGACTATATATTATTACTACCTCTAATAGCTATTTCTGACATTTTAATTTCCGTAGTGGTTGAAGACTTTTTTTTATTGGTTAGAAACAATATAAATAAAGTCAGTAGCCTAAAATTAGATATTAAGATAGCACTTAACTTGATAAAAAGTCAATGTATGGATGTTAAGATTCCATCAGTGTGCACTAAATATGCCACTGGTGGGTTTGGATTATTTGCCTTCAGTTACAGCAACCAGGAAAGGATGAGATGAAATAGAGGCTTCACGCAATTCTACTTTTGGATACCTGTTGAATTACTACCATGTCTGTTGGTGTTTTCCTTTATTGTTAAGCATATGGATGAGAACTCAGAGCCTCTTCATTCATGAATAAATCAGTGTTCCTTTTAACCTCGTAGCTTCATGTGAAAAACAGGAGGGACCTGGAACACCTGTTTCAGATAGGCCATGCCTTCATTTCCTGAGTAATTTAGGAGTAAATTTTATTCAAAATTTTGTGACTTTATCTTGAGAGAAGTGAAATTATTTGCTTAACAGGTTCTTTCACTTCAACTTTCTGTAAGTGTCATCTCATTTCTGTAAAATCAACACTTTTCCTGAAATCAAAACCTTGACTCAAAGCCCTGACATGCCACTCAGTCTATGAGTGAACAGCAAATTTCCTGACATAAATACAGTAACGACAGAAACAACAAAGGTTCATGAACAGAAATGCTAGTACTACAGGTTTCATGCCCCTTACTTACAACTGGTATGATAGAGACCAAGAAGTTACAGGGACTGATCCTGCTGGTATTCATTAAACTTTTGTCTTGTTTCTGATTATGTAGTGTAGACAAAAGACATTTCTGATCATCATCTCCAAGACCTAATGATTTGATGACCTGTGGGGCCATTCAAATTCACTGGCTTTGGGTTGCAAGTGAGTTCTTTCTCAATGCTAACTTTGCCTAGCAATTTCTGGGTTATGGAGCCTGGCAGGGAAGAGTGCTAAATCAAGGAAAAAGACAGTCACAGAACTTAGCCCATGAGGAACACACCTCTACTGGCTTTGCAGTCTATCTATCTATCTATCTATCTATCTATCTATCTATCTATCAACAGCACACCTTAGCTGCTGACTCTTAAACAATTTGGGGCATATATTTTTCTCCATACATGTTGAGTATGTGTGTAAATAGATGATAGATAGATAGATAGATAGATATAGACAGATAGATAGATAGATAGATAAGAGACATAGGCATAGTCATGTTTACTGCATCTCAAATGGTATTTATACTTTCACTTATGAATGAAGACTTCAAGATAATGGAGCTCTTAATTGAAGTACAACACATACAGAAAAATGTACACATTAGGAATTATCTAGTTATGAAATTAGCTATATGTGTGTGTATATATATATACACACTCTGGAATATATATGTGTATATATGTTATATATCTGTGTATATATCTGTATATATACACATGTATACAACATATATATACACATATATACATATTTTTGTGTGTGTGTGTGTATATATATATATGGAGAGAGAAAGCGCACCATTATCTAGCAGTATTATGCAGTACTATTCTTGAAGAACTAGAATAGTATTAATTCCAGAAACTTCTGTCATGCTCTGACCTAATGATTATTCTCTCCCTGCACCCTTAATATAATAACCCTGAACCTGATGTCAGATATCACATATTAGTTTTGCCAGTTTTTCAAGGTTATGTGAATGAAATTAAAAAATATATAGTTTTTATTCAAATTCTCACACAATATGTTTTTCATTCAATATTATACATGCAAGGCTTATTTATGTCACTGCATGTAACATAATTTTTTTTCATTTTCATTGCTATATAGCACTGTAACATACAATGCTTTATATAACCCTTCCTTAGTGAAAGTGGGTGTATACTAACTTCACTCCTTATCACATAGAATAAGTTTTACAACAATTTCAAAATAAGCTTCACAATTCTCACCAAAGAAAGGGGGAAAAAAAAAAGCTGACACAGTTTAAAAATGTTGTGCTCACATGAAATCTATAAAATGATTTGGGGAAGACTAGCATCTTTCAATATTGAGTTCCCAATGTGAGAACTTGGAATGCCTTTCAATTTACTTAGGACTCTTATCAATTTTTTTTTTTTTTTTTTTGGTAATGGTTTATAAATATCTGTATGGAGGTGTTGCCATTTTCTTTTTAATTTTTACTAAGAAATTCGACTCTTTAATTTTTTTATTTTGATGATTTAAAAATATTATTATTTTACTAATATCTATTTTTATTGCTAATATTTTATTCTTTTATTTGTGGAATACACACAACATGCTGTTTTTTATCCATCACTCATTTTGGTTTGCTACATTTGTGTGTAAATATATTCAGAACTTTATTTATTTTTATTTTAGCTTTCGTAGGTTATATTTTTGCCAAGATTGTTCTCTTTGTCCTAAATTTTCAAACAAACATGTAAAATATGCTCATTTACATCTGTATAGAATTTTATTGTTAAATATAAGTAGAGAAAATCACACAAAATAAATATACAGGTTATGAATTATTAATTCCTTTTTATTTTAATCACTAACGCTTGCTAAGTATCTCTAATACCTCTACAAGCCACTCCTAAACAAAACTATTCCTAACCTGAGTATTACTTCTCCTGGACTTTGTGACAATCATGCTCATATATGTCTTATCGTTTTATCTTCTGAGTATCCTAAACATTATGGTTAGTGTTGTATGCTTCAATTTACTATATATATACACACATATATATACACATACACACACACACACACACATATACACACACACACACACACACACACACATATATATATATATATATATATTTTTTTTTTTGAGACGGAGTCTCGCTCTGTCGCCCAGGCTGGAGTGCAGTGGCCGGATCTCAGCTCACTGTAAGCTCCGCCTCCCGGGTTTACGCCATTCTCCTGCCTCAGCCTCCCGAGTAGCTGGGACTACAGGCGCCCGCCACCACGTCCGGCTAATTTTTTTTTATGTGTTTAGTAGAGACAGGGTTTCACCGTGTTAGCCAGGATAGTCTTGATCTTCGGACCTCGTGATCCGCCCGTCTCGGCCTCCCTACGTGCTGGGATTACAGGCTTGAGCCACCGCGCCCGGCTGCTTCAATTTATATTTTGTAAATCATGTCTACTTCATCTTACATGGTTTATGTACTTAAGATAAAACTGCAACATTTTATCTTTTGATGTACCATAGATTATTCCTCCCCTTTCTGAAGTCTTCTAAGTTTATTGTCTGTTAAATACAATAATTTAATAGTTGGTATATTAAACCTAATTAAGAGAAAATGTATAGAAATAATCAGTTACTTAGTCTTATTGGAGGAAGAATAAGAGAGTCAAATAATAGATTTATCGAACTACTTTTCATCAACTCAGAATCTTCAGGATGTTTTAATAATATAACATTCTCTAAGATCTTTGTTACATAAGGCTATTCTAAATCATCTAAAAAATCTCAAGTGGAAATTTTGTGAACCATAAATAAAATGTGAAGCTGGTTGAGAAAAAGATAAGGGAATGTTAGGAAGGCAAAGATGATTATCAGAATCTCCCTAGGGATCATTCTTGAAGGCTAAATTTCAGGAAAGAGCCTATGAAATTATTTTAATGAAAGTAAGTGTGAGAGAGGTATTCCAAATCTTCCAGAAATACTTTCTGGTAAATAAAATGAATAAAAGTAAAGTAAGAAAGCCTTTTATTTCTCTATTTTGATTAGAAATTGTCCCTCTATTGTTTCTACTATCTCCATAATATTTGAATTACTGATGGAAGTTTTGATTAGGTTTTCTTAATTACCTGTATTAGAAATAAATGTTCATCATACCACCAAAGAAAAGCTTTCACTTACAAACACTCCAAATATATTAATACTTTATTCAACAAACATTTTTAAGGGTTGACTTTGTCAAAGGTGATTTGAAGAATAAAGTCTGAGCACAGGTCCTTTAGAAATGTGTAGGGTACAATTGTTAGAAATATAAAGCATGTGATAACAACTGTAATTGATCATGAAATGTCAAATTCCTCAAGAATAAATAAAATGGCACAATTCCAATGAAATGTTAAATGACTCAGAGGGGATATCAAATTATATTTTTTATATTAAGTAGCCTACATATGTAGGGAATATATTAAAACATGAGTAAAAATTTGCCAAATTAGCTTGTATAAATTCTAATATTCTATAAAATTTAGATTGGTCATGTGAACATTTAACAGTTTAGCAAATTTACTCTCTACTAACTTTGAGAACTTTAGATATATACATTTTGTACATTACTATTCCAAATTTATTGATACAGTCGTCAATGGCAATAATCATTTATAAAACAACACAGAAACAATTTATTTCCCCATTCTACTACTGCTTTTTTAAAAAATGCTTTAGTATGATAGATAATACTGAAAAAAATTCTGTGCATGGTTCCTGGTATATATGTCTGCAAGTCTTGACAGTCTTATGGGGTGAAAATGTTATTTCATTGCTGTTTCAATTTGCATGTTGAGTATTAATGACATTGAAATGTGTATGTTTGTGTATATGTGGGTGTTTGTGCCCTTTTAATTTTCCTTTCAGATATATGGTTTATTTGTCACTTTGTATTGTTTCTCTTTGTCTTATCATTTTGTAGGAGTATATTATAAAAATAATGCATTTTTGTGTATATGAGTTGACAACTTATTTTCCTAATCTGCAACATCAATCTTCCCTTTGCTTATGTTAACATTTCTCATTTCTATGTTTTCAACACTGATGTGGTAATATTTATTAACTTGTTTTTATTTTTTCTTTTTTCATCTGGCATAAAAAATTAATACCTACAAATAGACCATGAAAATAGTTCTTGTTTTCCAATAAAAGAATAAAGTTTTCATATCAGATTTATGTCTTTAACGCATCTGGAAATGATTTTTATTTCTGTTGAATAACAGAATATTTTTTGGCTATTTTTATGTTTATTTGTCATATGGATAAACAGTTGTCTCATCACCATGTTGAACAGGCTTTTATTTCCCTACTGATTTCAAATTTCACATTTGTTGTATTTCAAGTTTTTAGAGGATGGAGTCTGCTGTTTCTGGAGTTTCATTTTGACTCATTTGTTCATTTGTCTAACTTTATTCCCACACAGCAATGCATTAAATAATGGGACGTTAAAATAGTTCTTAAATTTTGTATTAACAGTAATAACTTATATTACAGAGAATATACCATATCAGTTCTCTGGTATTTGTTGGAAATTATTAGATGATATAATACTTGATTAAAGTTTGTAGGGATTTGAAAGTGTAGTTGAGTAAAATATATATGTTTCATAATTTCATGCTATTGGAGTCTAAAATGTCTATGGTTAAGCTTCCTAATTATCTTTCTCAAATATTCTATAGCTTTTATTTTTTTTTTTTTCTGTGTGTCATTTTGATGACTAAGACATGTAAATAAAATGTATTATTTTTTCTTGATAGTTTTGGGAAAAAATTTGTCTTTTTATTTAAGATTATTTAAATAGATAATAAGTATTTAGGGTTTTGTATTTGTCTAATGGATTGATCTTTTCAATATCACATCACAATCATCTTTTGGCAAATAATACTTCTGTATTAAAGCCAATTTATTTCTTATATAACCATCACTATCACTTGCCCAGTTATCTATTACTTATGTTTACTTAGGATCTATCTCTTTATCGTTATATTTCTTAGTTCTCTGTCCTTTGACTTATTTGTTTAACAATACAAACTGATAGTATTTTATTTTGGATTTGCAAGTTTACTCAGCTTGCTTTGATTGCGAAAATTGTGCATTATTGTTTCTTTCATTTTTGTTGTGCTAATTACAGTACTTAAATGTTTTGTATTATCTATAGATATTACAAGATACTTTGTAATATCTATATTATTTTTGGACTATTTCATTAAGTTAATAATAATGAAAACTATCAAAGTTATTAACCATCTCCAGACAATTTTAGAACCTTAGAATGTCTTAACTTTGAACATTTCCTTCTTATTATTTTTGTATTTTCCTTTCCTTTGTTTTAACCCACCAGGTTAGTAATTACTATAATTATTTATTTACTTATTACTTATTTATTTATTTTGAGACAGAGTCTTGCTCTGTCTCCCAGGCTAGAGTGCAGTGTCACGATCTCAGCTCACTGCAACCTCTGCCTCCCTGATTCAATCAATTCTCCTGCCTCAGCCTCCCGAATAGCTGGGATTACAGGTGGATGCCACCATGCCCTGCTAATTTTTGTATCTTTAGTAGAGATGGGGTTTCACCATGTTGTCCAGGCTGGTCTCGAACTCCTGACATGGTGATCCGCCCACCTTGGCCTCCCCAAGTGCTGGAATTATAGGTGTGAGCCACCGCACCCAGCCACCATTTTTATTTTGAACACTCACCAAGTATTCACATATAAGCATGTATTGACTCTTTTTTCTGTTTGTCATTCTTTCTTAACTTCAGTGTTCTCATCCCCAAGGTACTTCTTTAATACATTCAAGAAATACCTGATGATGGTAAATTACTGCAGCTGATTTGCTCTTTGAAAACGTGTACTATTTACTCATTTTCGAATCATAGTTCACTTAGATTTAGAATTCTATATTGGCAGTTGTTTTGTTAACTCTTTGAAGACATTAAGCTGCTTTCCAAGTTTTACTCTGTATAAGAATAGCTATTATTTCTTTATATAAACTTCTAAATTTTTTTTAAACTTATTTTGGTATTTGGTTCTTTGGCCTGGTTTGGAGGTAATTTGCAGTGCTATTTCAACATATCTAGGTGTGTTGGTTTTAGAATGTGTCGGCAAACTTTTGACACTTTTTCCCTGAAAGTGGGACAGATTTAGTGTTTCAATTCTTTATTAGTCCATTCTCGCATTGCTATAAAGTACTGAGACTGGGTAATTTATAAAGAAAAGAAGTTTAATTGACTCACAGTTCTTCAGGCTGTATAGGAGGCATGGCCAGGGAGGTCTCAGGAAACCTAAAATCATGGCAGAAGGTGAAGGGAAAGTAAGCACATCTTCACATGGTGGCAGGAGAAAGAGAGTGAAAGGGGCAGTGCGACACACTTTTAAACAATCAGATCTTATGAGAACTTTATCACAAGACAGCACTAAGGGGATAGTGCCAAACTATTAGAAACCACTGCCATGATTTAGGCCCCACTGCCAACACTTATAATCACCATTCAACATGAGATTTGGGTGGGGACACAGAAAATCCATATCAAATTCCAACTACTAGAGTGTGGTAAAACTGATTATATGGGACTTCTAAGGTTAGAAGATAGAAATGATACAGCTTCCATCTCTCTGCCTCTCTCTGTCTCTCTCCCTCTCTCTCTCCCTCTCTCTCTCTCTTTCTGTTGTATCATCTCTTCCAGGGGAATCAGTCTTTATCTCACGAAGACATTTCTGCAATGTCATGGAAGCATTTCTGGGAGAAGTCCTGGGTGGCAAAATTTGCCAGCCATGTGATCAAGATATCTTGGAGTGGACCTCCAGTCCCATGTAAGGATTTGCACGACTGTGGCCTTGGCCAATGACATCTTGACTGCAACCCTTTGAAAGATCTTGAGCCAGAACCCACCCATCAATTTCTGACCTACACAAACTGTGTGAAAATAAGTAATTGTTTCAAGCTGTTTAATTTTGGAATAATCTTGGCTAATGTATTAGGTAACAATGAATAATTAACATACTAAGTATGCTTTAGGCATATTTTTACCTTTCTGGGAATTTATTATAATCCTGGGAATGAAAAATTTATTTTCTTCATTAAGTCTACAATGTTCTCATTAATTATCATTTCAATTTTACTTCTCCTGTATTCTTTCTGATCATTCCTCTTGTAACTCTAAGAAATAAACTCTGACTCATCAGGACCTGGCTGTTCATATTGCTTAATGTTTTTTAAAGTGTGTCATCTCTTCATCTCATGTTTCATTCAGTAGAATTTCCTCAGTATAATCCTTAAAGACACTCATCTCTTCTTCAGGTTAATCATTTTCAATTTTGTTTTTAGTTATTTTAAACATTAGAAAGTCATGATGTTTTTGTTTATCAAAGTTCTATTTGATTCTTTAAATGTTCAACTGGCTTTATTTTGATAATATTATGTTATTTGTTTAAATTTGTACTGACTTTCATGACTTAAGGAAAGTTAAACATCATATAGTCTCCATACTACTGTTGTTGCATCATGTGATGTTCCCTTCATTCTTTGTTGTATCTCCTGACTGCCATTTATGCTGCATCATTCCCTCAGTTGTCAAGTTAATTCAGACTCAGTTCATATCCAGTGGAACATTACCAATGTGTCAATAATAGACGACATAAATCTCAAACTAGTCTTATCTTTGTCTCTACTAAGAATTCCAAGTTTTACCCTTGGTGAGGAACCATTTAAAAATATTTCAATATTTAAAGTTTTTGGTTTGGTGTTCCCAGACTATGTAGGCAGTATAAATTCAAATATCAATCTCAAGAGACTCATGGTAATAAATTCCCAGGAGGATTTTATTTTCTATTCAGAGCTCAGTCTGAAAAACATAAAAAGTACTGTGTTGAGTGGCATTTTGAGAGTTGTGGCTTGATGCAGGGTCAGCTCTAATAGTCTACAAAAGCTCAGTTAGGTGTTGCTTTCTATCTTGTCCTCTAAACAGGCCTCTAAACCCAAATCCTTACTGAGATTGTATCTATTCTCCTTCTCCCATAGATCTCAGGGAAATCCAGGCATATTTTAGATGCAGTGCTCACTTTCCTAAACCTATATTTTTATGGGAAATCCTTTCTTACAGACATGGTTTGGTTCTAGTGTCCTCACTCAAATGTCATGCCAAATTGTTATTCCCAGTGTTGGCAGAGGGACATGGTTGGAAGTGATTGGATCACAGAGGCAGACATCCCCCTCTCTGTTTTCATCATTGTGAGTTCTCACGAGATCTGATTTTATAAAAGTATGTGGCACTTCCTCCTTCTCTCTGTCTCTTGACACCAGTGAAGACATGCTTGCTTTTCCTCCTTTCTTCCACCATGATTGTAAGTTTCCTGAGGCCTCCATGGCCATGCCTCCTGTACAACCTGTGAAACTGTGAGTCAATCATACCTCTTTTCTTTATAAATTACCCATTCTCAGGTAGTTCTTTATAGTAGTGTGAGAACAAACTAATACCCCTACCAATTCAGGATGACCAGTGAAGAAGAAAGAAACAAAGAGAAAGTAAGTAGAACTGTTTATGCTAAGAAAAAAAAGAGACAAGGATATGGGATTAATTTGGATGACAGAATCAGAGGAGTATCTTGGAAATAAATATTTCTTCAAATAATGAAAGGCTAAAACGTGGATATTCCTTACTAGAGGCCTTTGGACCAACAAAGAGGCCCAATTTAGACAAATTTAAACTTAGAAACATAAGACTTTTTGAACAGCCACTACTGTCCCAAAATAAAATGAGATTCCTCAGGAGTTACTTATCTGAGCAGTACTGTGTTATCAATAGAATTTGTTCAAGGATAGCAGGGGAAGTAATTGGAGACTTTTAATTCTGTGCTATTTTTCACTCCTCCTATCTTCTCATCTATTCTGTCACAATATGTTTTGGACTTTTCAACTTCATTTGAGTTAGTAATGTCTATCTTAAAAAAAAGTTTAAAAAACTTATGCTCATTCAATTATGTCTACAAAGTTCTGTGTAAAGACAAATGAGTCACAGGTGCTTTTGTCTGTAAAATATTTCTGTAGATCAGAATTGTTTATTACTCTTTGTATTTGTTTTCAATCATTCATTTATTTATTCAACAAATATTCTTTGAGCTTACACTGTAATGCCAAACCTTATATAGATCCTGAGACAATAGACTAGCTCCTTGCCTCATAGAACTTTATACTCTAGAGAATTTTCAAAAATAATTTTATATATTTTCTAATATAAAAAAGAATATGTTAGAAAATTCATTATGAAATGCAAACACATTACAAAATGCAAATGATATGGTGATTATTCTTGCTATCATCAATATTTTGAATAACTGTATGTAGAGTACATGTCAAATTTATCCTTTAAACTCTATGTGTTCTTAAAGTCAAAATTGTGATATGGACTTTAGATAGCATTAGTGAATTCAATTATATGAAATATGCATTTACAAATAATATTAGCTGACACTTTCTTAATGGGATTTTATATCACTGCAACCTCTTTGGAGGACATTTTGGCAATGACTTTCAAAATGTAAATTGCATCTATCTCTTTACTTCCATTTCTGAAGACTTAACTAAAAATATGTACTCATATATGTGAATACAGCAATGTATTTGGCCATTTACTACAGCATTGTTGGTAATGGAAAAAAATAAAAGTAGCTGTTTTTCAATTGAAAAACTATGAAGTATATAACATGTAGTATACGTAAATAATACCATGTAGTCACATAGATACACTTTAAAATAGTGTACTTATGAAAATCTTTTCAATATAGAGTTGTAGACACATATCCTTTTGTTGTACTTACCCATGTTCTTACCTCTCCCTACTTATTTGCTACTCCCACTCCCTTTCCTCAGATTTAAGCTGTAGGGCGTTCTGTCTTCATAGTCCCAGAGAAGGGGAAACGCAAAAAATTAAAAGGTTGATTTCAATGCCAAAATCTATGGCCTCTTTCCCAAGAGCAAGGAGAATAACAAGAGATACAAATTACTTGGAGTTAGACTCTATTACTCCCCTCCCCTAATCCACTAATCATGAGTTAGAGAACAACAAAACCCTGAGATATCCAGGGTTAACCAAGTTGAGAGAATGCCTGACTCTCATTTCCCAGGCGAAGCCTGACAAAACGACGAAGTCTCATTCTCTCCATCCCACCACCACACATGCTCAAGTAGGGTCACCAAAGAGTAGCATAAAGAAGTTACATGATACATCTGAGCACGTGTTTCTGAAGCAAACCTCTATGAGTTTCCAGCAAAGTCTGGGATCAATGGAATAATTTCTGGTGAGTTCAAGGATAGCATAGAAGAGGAAAACACCTTAGACAGCATGAGTGAGCATTGGCCACACCAGAGTGGGGTGGGGCAACAAACAAATGCTTCCTGTGTCCTTGGGAGGTACACACAGCCAGACTCAAACAGGCCTGACAGACAGCAATGGGAGATGGCCTAGCAAGGTGTGGGATGATCTGTCTCAGATGGTGGAAATTCAGATTATAGTGCATATAGGCTGAAGGAAGCCCAGAGGCCGCTCCCTCCCCACACTTCAGGGTAAATACTGCCTATACTGCTAGCTGAGATGTCAGTTTAGAGGCAAAGTGGGGAATCACTAAGTTTATCTACACTTCCTTTGTGCTACAAGGCAAAATGGATGCTCTAAAATAAGACATAAGTGTAAAGGTAAACAAATAAAGCCACATCTCTTGAAAATCTGAATTTGTGGAATGAGAATTTTAGGGAATATATTTTCATAAGTGTTAAAAGGAAAGTAAAACATGAGTGTGTACTGCTTGCTTCCATATATGTGTGTCCATGTATTCAGGTAACATTTCCAGAAACAGAAGAAAATATTAATAGTGATTGACAAATTTGTTTAAAAAATAATGGTGACTAAATACGTTTAAGGCATTTAGAATATATATTATTGGAGAACCATATTACATATGGTTAAAGGGTTCTCCAATTCAATTATATTTATATTATATATATATAACATAGCATATACACACATACATATACACACATATGTATACACACATATACATATGTGTGTATATATAATTATAGTGTGTGTATATATACATATATATGTGTGTATATATACATATATGTGTGTGTGTGTGTGTGTATATATATATTCAGTAGCAACTTTGTCTTTTCTAACTTGCCCTAGCCAGAGTTCTGGCAGTCAACTGAGGAGAAAAACACAACTCACTTTCTTCTTTGAAATGTGACATTTTCTGGATTTCTTCTCTACAGGGTAGCTGCCATTGCTTCTATCTTCAGAAAATGTCCTGAATTTAGGTCAATGGATCCTGACCTGACTGAGCTATGTTCAAACAGCTCCATAAATGAAAAATGGATTGCTTTGTAAATTTTTTTTCTAAGAGCATCATTAGTAATTGGCAATTAACCTTGGAAAGTTCTCCAGTATTTAACTTTCCTTCCAAGCTCTCTGCTTTATAAAAAGTTTGGGATTAATTACAATGGAAGGGACATATGTTGCTAGGTGAGTAATTAAGAAAGGCTGGTTGAAGATAGTAAGACAATGGGTCAAACAACCATTCCCAGGATTTTGATTCCCATCTTATATTCTGGCTATTTTTCCACTGGAGGGTTAACTCATACAAAGTTTTGAATACTTAGAGAAGGGAAATCTAAATTCCTGGTATAGCATTTCTATATTTCCAGTTTTTCTGCCCAAACTGCAACACTCATCTTCCCTTTCCTTTTCATTGTCCACATTTCTTCTGTGCTTAGGCCTATTTGCTATACTCTTGGAAAATTACTTAAAAAAAAAAGTCTTATCCTTTGATAATGACTGACAGCTTAAAAAAAATCTTAAAGGTCCAGTGTTTCTTTCCATTCCCACAGCAAACTCTGAGATAGTCAAGACAAAGCTTTTCCTGTACCAAGATGAGGAAATGTACCCTTTTCCATGATTGAGCAGACTCTCAGTACTAGTTCAGGTCAAAAATCCAAGTCCTAGATTAGATTTGCATCTTTCCATTGCACTAAACAACCTCATTTGTGGCACTTGAAGTTAGAAAGCCTGGTGAGCCCCACATCTCCTGATTCCCCAGGACCGGTATTTTCACTGTGAAAATGAAGCATGGCAAACCCCATTAGTTCAGCGTGGGCTAATATGTTCTAAAAATGAATGCTGCCTGTGGCTAACTCTGGAAACATTCCAAGGACATTTGGCCTTATGATCAGTGTATTTTACAATCCCTGTACCTCTGAGAATGATGGTAGGGGTCGGTTCTAGCAGGATAAACTTTATTCTCCCAGCCCATCTGATTGCCTAGTTTTCCTCAAGAAAGCATGGTGCACATTTATTCTAAAAATCGATGTAGTCACCCAGGCCCTCTAGGTCACTAAATATTTTTCAGGTATTTAAAACCAGAGACATCACATATAAAATATACCAATTATTTAAAAAACACACTAAAATCCATCTTACAAATAAAATCTATGAGCACCTTTAATTAAATAGCTTGTTCAACGTAGTAAAATAAAGGGCAGCTTATCAGTATAAAAAGTTAACAGAGTTTCCAAAATGACTAACCTTTTGTTCAAGGCATAGTTTATCTTTTGGGGGAAAGTGGCTACCTATTAAACAGTAAAATTAAATCATCAACTTTAGTGAATTTCTAACTAAAACTGCTAACAACAGCTATGAGAGGAATAAATCACTTATAAAATGTGTCAGGCACATATACCATGTCATACTACACTATATGCTAAAAATACAATGATGAGCATGATGTCCTCTCTCATGATGCTTCTACAAAACACAAAATAGTCTCCATGATTTTGTCTTTTCCAGAATGTCATATAGTTGGAAACATACTGTATGTAGCCTTTTCAGATTGATGTTTTTATTTAGTAATATGCATCGAAGGTCTCCTCACGTCTTTGAATGGCTTAAGAGCTTATTTGTTTTTAGTGCTGAATAATATTCCATTGTGTAGTTATAACATTGTTTACTTACACACTTATTTACTGAAGAATATCTTGGTTACTTCTAAGTCTTGGCAATTATGAATAAAGTGGCTGTAAACTTGGTATGAAGGTCTTTGCATGTATGTGTTTTCTACTTGTTTGGGTAAATACCAAGGACCATGATTGCTGGATGATATGGTAAGACTACGTTTCGTTTTGAAAGAAATTGCTAGGCCAGGCGCTGTGACTCATGCCTGTAATCCCAGCACTTTGGCAAGCCGAGGTGGGCAGATCACCTGAGGTCAGGAGTTTGAGACCAGCCTGGCCAACATGGTGAAACCCTGTCTCTATTAAAAATACAAAAATTAGCCAGGCATGGTGGTGGGCACCTGTAATCCCAGCTACTCAGGAGGCTGAGGCCAGAGAATTGCTTGAACCTGGGAGGTGGTGGTTGCAGTTAGCTGAGATCAGGCCACTCCAGCCTGGGTGACAGAGCACTCCAGCTTCCAGCCTCCAGCCTGGGTGACAGCGTGAGGCTCCACCTCAAAAAAAAAGAAAAGAAAAGAAATTGCTAAACTGTTTGCTAAACTGTTTTACAAAATATGATACCATTTTGCACTCTCACCAGTAAAGAATGGTCATTCCTCTCACTCCACATTCTGACCAGTACTTGGCAGTGCTGTTAGTGTTTGAAATTTTATCCTTCTAATAAGTAATGAGTGATATCTCATTGTTGCTTTAATTTGCACTTCCGTAATTAAGTGTGATGTTGAGCATCTTTTCATACACATATCTGCTATTTGTGTATCTTCTTTGATGAGTTTTCTGTTCATATCTTTTACTTATTTTTAATTGGGTGTTCACTTTCTTGTTGAGTTTTAAGACAACGGTATTATTGAGTTTTCATATACTTTGAATAACCATCCCTTATCAGATATGTATTTTGGAAACATATTCTTAACATTTGTGGTTTGTCTTTTCATTATTTTGACAATGTCATTCTCAAAGCAAAAGTTTTTAATTGTAAAGACTTCCAGACTACCAGTTATTTATTCCATGGACCACGACCTGTTTTTGTACCTAAAAGGTAATCTCCAAATCCAAGATCTGGACTTTCTAGATCTTTCTATGTTATCTTCTAGAAGTCTATAGTTTTAAGTTTTCAGTGAATGATCTTTTTTGTGGTTTTTTTTTTGGTAAAGAACATAAGATCTGTGTCTAGATTTTTTTTTTTTTTTTTTTTTGCAGCTGGATGTCCGCTTGTTCCAACACAATTTTTTTGAAATTCCAAGGACATTTGGCCTTGTTATCATTTTTTCTCCACTGTATTCTCTTTGCCCCTTTGTCAAGATCGGTTGACTATTTTTGTGCGGGTCTATTTCTGGGCTCTCTACTATGTTCCATTGATTCATTTTTCTATTATTTTGCCAATACCACACTGGCTTGATTACTGGAACTTCATAGTAAGTCTTGAAATAAGGTTGTGCCAGTGCTTTGACTTGTTTTCTTTCAATATTGGGTTGTCTATTCCAGATCTTTTGTCTCTGCATATAAACTTTAGAATCAGTTCATCAATATTCACAAAATAACTTGGTGGGATTTTGATTAGGATCCCATCAAATCTAAATCAATGTTTTTTGAATAGAGAATTGCCAAATGCCAATGGCTGCTATGAGCTGTTTCTATCTTTGTGAAAATTTAAACAAGTTCATTTCCCAGTATGGAATAGCAAGTTTTCACGGGCGACAGTGAAACACTGTGTTGCTTTCTTGGATGTAATTTCACAGTTCTTAAATTCTTTAACTCTTCAAGAGTCCTATTACTGTTGAGTAAAAATGTGGACAGTCAAAACCTTAATACTCACACTCCTTTTCTTTGAACCTAACAACAAGCCTCTCATAACAGACCACCAGGTATTGACCACTTAATGGTGTCATTGAGTTTTACTCACATTACCTTCAATCCCCATAAAGGCTCTGCAAGGCAGACACTATTACTCCAATGCTGAGTACCTGAGGCTGATTTATACCAGTAATTTTTTCAACACTTAAATGCCCAACTGTCAATGGCATGGTCAGGATGTCCACATAGGTCTCTCTACCTCCTTCCTATGACTTTACATCACACTACATTGTATCTGACCAGACAGAGCATCAAAAGAGTAAAAACTATACCTTGACACAGAAAAATTGAAATATTTCCCCACAAACAAAACCCCAGCTATATCTGTAAAATCCTCAGGATTATCTGGAAAGAACCTATCAGGCAAAATTGTTATTTTAAAAATAGAACCTTTTCCACATTGATAGCAGTGTGGTTCAGGTAATAGAACAATCGGTTCAATAATCTTTCATTGCTGTATTCTTCATTTAGTATATTACTTTGTATTAAGATATTGTTTGCAAATGCTTTCAGAAAGTGTTTGCTGTTTCTGTCCTCCTTGAATCAATGATGACTTTGCTTGGAATATTAAGAATTCCACCAACTAATCTCTGGCAAATATTTACTGAGTTAGGTCAGTGTTCCTTAATAAGCACTGGTCTCATCTATGTGCGGAGGTATAAGGATAATATAACATCATGATTAAATCTTCCATAGATACAAATGATTTATAATTATGAAAAGCTATAATTATAGTGAGCTCACTGCACATTTGAAAACTCATGGAGAGAGACTCTAAGGGTTGCTTGAGAAGCAGCCCCTGTACTACTGCTGTTTGCTAATTGGGCTTGTGGAAAGTTCAGAGCAATGATTAGGCATGCCAGGATTCATCTGCCAAGTAATAATTGCAAAACCCAGCAGGGAGCAGAAAGGAATTCACTGCCCAAAATAGCAAACAGACCCTAAGCTGGGAGAGAATGACTATTAGGACATAGAAACAGAAACTTTTTTTTTTTTTTTTTTTTTTTTTTTTTTTTTTGAGACGGAGTCTCGCTCTGCCGCCCAGGCTGGAGTGCAGTGGCCGGATCTCAGCTCACTGCAAGCTCCGCCTCCCGGGTTCACGCCATTCTCCTGCCTCAGCCTCCCGAGTAGTTGGGACTACAGGCGCCCGCCACCGCGCCCGGCTAGTTTTTTGTATTTTTTAGTAGAGACGGGGTTTCACCGTGTTAGCCAGGATGGTCTCGATCTCCTGACCTCGTGATCCGCCCGTCTCGGCCTCCCAAAGTGCTGGGATTACAGGCTTGAGCCACCGCGCCCGGCCGAAACTTTTTTTTTAAAGGAAAAAATAGATTACAAACTATGTTAAGGATGAAATAATGGGTGAAAGAAAATATTTTAGTTGCACTAATAGGGTTAAATTCAGCGAGAGAAATGGTAACACAAATTTGTTTACTTACAAAGTCAGTTGTTACCTTAGTACTTATTCAAAAGAGAATGGTAGCAAAGAGTCTAGAGCAGTTGTTTAATGGTATACAAAATGAGACAAATTTAAAAAAGACTTCATGGTACTTCAAGTATTGCAGAGTCAGGGAAACTGAGCACGATAAAGAAGTAAAGCAGAAATAGAAAAAGATAGATTGGTTGGTGGGGAGAGAGAAAGAGACAGTGTTTTGGTGTATCTGGTGCTAGTTATAAATCGAACCAAGATGTTAAGACAGTCATAATTTGAGACCAGGCATTTGGGATTGAGCTTTTCATCAACAGAGAACAATACCCAAGATAGGAGTTGAGGCGGATGTTTTCTATTTTTTCATCACTATCTTTTGTTGATATTTTCTCCTGTCTCCTACCTCCAGGATGTGTGATTTATTTATCTGGAACTATGCCTGCCTTATTCATGACTCTGTCTTCAGTGGTTAGAATGATCCCTGGAACACACAGTAAATCAGCACATTTTTATTAAATCTAAGACTATATCTTGCATGTCTGAAAGCATTTGCTTCATCAACAGCCTAGATTAGTCATGTAGTTTAGTACAGAATTGTAGACTGAAATTATATGTCTTCAGAAATTTGAGGACATTTCCCTATTTGTATCTAACATCCACTCTTGGTGATAAGAAAAACTGACGATCTTCACTGTTATTCCTTTGTTTAAAGTTTTTTCTCTCTCTCGAAGCTTTTAGGATCTTTCTTTTCTTCTTTTTATTCTGAAGTTCCTTGAAGTATTTTTCCACTCTTCTGGTTTGGGATTTGATGGGTGTTTTCAATATAAAACTTGTGTCTATCATAATCACTGAGAAATGTTCTCCTACTATCCCTATGGTAATTGTCTCACCTCCATTACTTCTTTTTTTTCTTTGTGAAACTCTTGTTAATGAGACTTCCTTGATGTTATCTGTGTCTCATATTTTCTCACATTTTCTTTCACATCTCTTTTTTTCTACTTCGTTTATACTAGAGAATTCAGCACTTCGCTCTGAAGCACCAATGCTCATCCTTGCAGACCTAAACTTTCTCAAAAAGTTTGATCGATTTATTGGATGAGGAAACCTTTGATTTTGTCTTGAAATAGTAAACTGACTGTTGGTTCCCTGACAAAATGTATGTGGGATAATAAAGATGAAGTAGATTGCTTCTTATATTCTACATACAGGATTTCAATTGCTCTAATTTTCAACTGTCTTTCTCCTTTTTGCCCTGTCTACCCTCTACCCCTTGAATCTCATCCTGGGACTTTCTGTCATACCACGAGGCAAATCAGCACAGTGCCTACTTTAGCTCCCTTCTGCAAGTTTTCTAAGGTTCAGCTTGTATCTTCATTTCTTCACCAAACAACAAATATACAATGAATATCTAGTATGCCATAAACTGTTCTAGATTTTGAGGAATGAACACAAACAAGCCAGGCTTTAATTAATTTATTTTATCTAAACTGTGCCTTCCAGGAATTGTTTGTATTTTCTTGCGGATGATGACTACTTCTCCTGTTCTATCTATCTATCTATCTATCTATCTATCTATCTATCTATCTATCATCTATCTGCATATCTATCTTTCTATCTAATCAATCATCTATATTTAGGAATATTTAAATAGAATGTTGGGAGATAAAAAAAGTCGTTATAGTCTCAGTCTACTACCTTGAACCACAACCTATATCTAACATGTTGATTTTGAATTTCATTTTACTTTTTGAAGATATGTTAAAAAGTCATTTCTGAATGCTCTCAAGTTTGATATAATCTTACTTAGGCCTGCAGTTTTGTCTAGACAATGTAGTTCAATATTAGTACTATAGGCTTTGTAATAAAAGATGCTTGAGTTAAATTATTGTTCAGCTACTTACTAGCTAAAAATACCAAGTACTTAGTTCTGGAGATTAAATTTCCTTACTTGAAAAACTTAGATTAAATTACTATCAAAAAAGAAATGTGTTAATGTTCAATAGTGATGCGTGCAAACCATGCTGCAAACCTAGGGTATGGTAGCAACTTACTAAATGTATTAGGTCTTAGTAGGCATAGATATTTGTGAAAAGAAGAGACAGTTTAAGAAACTGTGGAAGAGAATTTTTCCCGTCTATACTATAATCAAAGACCTGATCTTAATCTTGACTCGGTTTTCATGATCTCTGAGTCAATATTTAGATTAAGTGGTTTATAAATGTGTACCGTGGTTAAGTGAATCAGTGGCGGGGTTGGGGGAGAGAGAGAGAGAGAGAGTGTGTGTCTGTGTGTGATCTGAAAGAGATATACAGGTGGGGTAACTGAGTTGTGACATCTAATCGTTCAATCCTCCATGATTTTTTTAAGCAAAGTCAAATTGGTAACTTTGCAATGTATCAGTTAGTTTAATGAAGCCTTAATAAAGGTATTTGACAAGAGTAGAAAGTCAAGAAAATACTAAAGCTTTAAAAATTTGTCTTTCTTATTGGAATTTGTAAATGAACCACAAAACTGAACTCCTGCTCGTCATTAAAATAGATTCTCTGGGTGAAGTAAGAATTTGTAGTGACACTCTGAGGGAGTAATTTTTATTAGATTTATGTAGATATTTTATTGTATGGCTAGTTAAGTGGAATCTCATGTCATTTGCTTTGAAATGTCCTCACTTTTGCTGAGATTTTGCAAATATATAGAGTAAAACATTCAGAGTAATTCACTATGGTTTGCATTTTGCATTATATGTTGACATTCTTTTAATCAACCATCTTTTGAAACGTGAATTTGCCATGTCTTCATTGTATCTGAACTACAACCTTAAATTTTAAATCCACATGACTTAACTATCCTATTGAGAAGAGTTGGAAAATATCTAGCAGCAGTAGATTTATAGCATGTCCTTCCATAATCCCTCAAAATCTCTTTCTTAGAATTTGTTTTTCTCATTGAGATTTGGGTACCTCATCTCAGCTTTTCAGTCTTGTCAATCAAAAAATCTAATATGCAACCTAGTTTTCCATTCTTCACCTCTATCTTCTTTAAATTGCCATGCAGCGAGAATGCTGCTCCTTTTAGTCAGGAAAGATGACATTTAGTAAGGCTTTGCTATATTACTTCATAAATACATGCCCTACAGACATTTGAACTGTTGGTCATAGATTTGAGAATTCTTCAATATATGGATTCCACCATCTGTTTATTACATCTTTAATCAAAATGTCTAATGGGAATCTTTTTTGACTAAGGGCATGTTTGTATTTGTTCTCTCTCCCGGTATTCTCTGTTTTCTCTCTTTTTTTTTCTTTCTCTAACAACATTTCAGAAAAATGAACAAAATGAAACAAAGTCTCATTTTAGATAATTGAGACAATCTATCTATGGATATTATCAGAGGCCTCATGCCTAAGGTAAGCCAAATCCCATGGTAAAACTGACCTCTGCCTCCAGTTTGTCCCTATGTAGAAATCCATGTCTATCATATTGATAGTACTATAGTGCTGCTGGTTTCAATGAGGCAACTCCAACGTCCTGCAAAGATAACAATTATCATTAATACAAATTACGAAGAGTAATTGAGGCTATGCTTTATTTTCAATTATTTATTAAAAACTGCAATTTAACAAACTGCTTTCACATTGAGGATTCAGCATATTAATTTTCCTGTTTTAAACATATTCAATATATTTCTATCAGCAGTCGGAAAATTTAGCTTCCTTAATGAAAACTAGCTTACTATTTTGGGGAACATCCTCCAGGGATATATGACTACCCAGAATACGTTTTTTACCTTCATATGAGACTCAAGTGTTAGCTTCTAATATAAAGAAAATTAAGTGCACTCAGCCATGCAGCAATGCATTTCTATTAGAACTCAGAAAAGTTAGCTCCATGCTTCTATTTATTTCAATAAATGCCAATGCATTTGTGGACTGCAGCTTAAATTACAGGAGAGGTTGCATCTGTAAAAAAGCAAAATTATCACAGTAAATGTAAGTGTTACTGATTCAGTCATTGATTCATGTGTGCATAGTGCCATACTATGCACCAAACTTTTTTGACAATGATCTGAAAAGTGATTTTTTGAGAAAAGACACCTCTACTGCTATCAATTCAATTCAAGAAACATTTATTGGTGGCTTGTCTTAGAAACTTGGAATTCATTGATGAACAAAATTTAAATCCTCAGTGGAACTTATATTGCAATAGGATGAGACAGACAATGAAACATAAACATCACAAATAAATAAATTATACGATATAAATGGACAAAAGGATGAATCAGAAACAAAGGGCTGAGGAGTGAAGGGGGATGCAGTTCTAAATTGTGTGGTTGATATTATCACGATCCTCTTTATTGAAATGATGACATTTGAGGAGAGACTTCAAGAACATGAGAGCTTGACCATGTTGATATCTGAAGGAAGAGAGTTCTAGCTGGTGGGAGTAGCCCTTAGAAACGCTCCAATATGGGAGCCTACCTGAGACACTCAAAGAGCAGCAAAGAGGCAAATATAAAAGAGATGAAGGAGCAGAGGGGAGAATTGCAGAAATGTGATGAAATAATGGATTGGTGGAGGGGTGAGGCAGATCATGTGAAACATTGAATTGTATTGCTTTCTTTCTCTGAGTAAAGGGTAGAGCCTTTCAACAGTTTTAGCAGAGACATAAATCAAACCCCCACTGTAGAGATAAGAGACTATGGGGTCACCGTGGAAGCAGCCACCTGGGTGAAAGATGGCAAAGACTTCAATAGCATGGGAGCAATGAGGACAGTACCAAATGGCCTAACCTTTGATACATATTTTGAAAACAGAGCCAACAAGATCTCCTATCAAGGAGATATCATCCTATTGTATTGAGACAAGTAGAAAAATACAAATCTGTTGTGATCTAAGCACTTTAAAATTTTATAAAGGGATATTCCTTGTCTAATTTACCAGAGGGGTAAAAAAAAAAAAAAAGAAACATAGAGGCAAGGCATTTTTTAATCCCCATTTTATAGATGAAAAATAAAAGAAGGCCTATTGAAAGATAAATGAAACTGATATTTATTGAATGAATCTTGCAAGTACAACTTCATACTACATACTGTGCTTTCAAATTTGTAGCACCATTTAACATTCCTGCAAATAATGACAGTAAGGACCAGCCCCATTTTCTCAAACAGTGAAAATGCCACTCAGAATAGTCTGTGATGTACCCAGATTTGTAAAATTAGAGTAAGTCTTTAAAATAACTTTTCCCTCAAAGTTTATTTCCTTTTATGATCACTAGTGCTTCTACCCTCTCAAAGAATCCAAGTAAGCCAGAGGATTATCTTCATTAATTTTACCCTCATAACATCCCTATGGGTAATTAATATTTTGAGTAGCTATTTTCTAAAGGAACAGAACAAGATTGTATACTAGTATCCCCAAAGGAACACACTAGCAACTGGCTAAGATGAACTTCAAATTTGCATCTTTTTGACTGTAGAATACATAGTTATCAAAAGGAAGCAGCATGCTCTTGATCACAATATGATTAAAAGAAATTTCTTTCCAGCGTCCCAAGGGAATTTTGAAAATTAAATGAAACAATGTTCATAAAATTGGTTTGTTAATTACAAATTTGTCTATACACAGTGTGTAATTTTTATCATTATGTATCTGGAAAACGAACCATGTTGGCTACCTAATTTAAATTTCAAAATCCAAAAATCAAGTGTAGGCAAGGCAGTCTCCATGGGTTGAAAAGTCATTATTTGTGATGTTGCCAAGTGCACTTATCATTTCTAAGTATCTGTCTTCATTGAGCCAAAAGTGGATGGAGAAAATAATCACCTGAGCAGCCAGGTCCCAAAGCAGGCTGCAAACCAGCAACCTGAAGTTCAAGAGAGCTGGTAATTCTACACCTGTTTTCCCGCGGCTCTCAGGCACTGAAGGAGCTGCTCTGGTGCCATGAGCACAGCCACAGGCTTGCCCTTCCTCATCTGCCTTTATCACTTAGAAAAGCCCTTTGGTTGCTTTCATCTGCTTCCCTTTGGCTGCATTCATCCAGGTGTGATTCAGGAAGTGTGCTTCAAGGACTGGCTCGTGACAGGGGAAGAGGTTCATGATGTCTCCATCACTGTTCCCTACGGCGGATGTTGATTCGAGTTGCAGTGGAATTCAATTAAATCCAATACACATTCATGGAGTGCCTGCAATGCTCCTGACACTATTTCAGGTGCTGAAGAGGAAAGCTAAGATGAATCAGCTCTAAGCTTGTGGCTGTCACAATCTGGTAAGAAAGATAGGCAAGAAAATGCATCATTGGTTTAAGAAATGAATGGGATAGAGTCTCCAGTGCAATTTCATTGAATGTGGAGTATAGCCAAAAGGAGTGATTAATTGTTAATAAGGGGTCTAAGAAGTTTTTATGTAGAAACTGCTTTCAAGTTTGACATAGAAATATGGGTTTTGCCACTCAGAGCAAAGGAAGGAAATGAATTTCAGATTAGATCGCACAAATTTGTAAGAGTAAGAGTGGTGAATGTTGCGAGAGTGGAAAGTAAACTGTTGCTATTGTAGGATGCAAATGAGGGAATACATTGAAGCCCAGAAGATTGCCAGAGGAGAAGTAAGGCTAGAAAGTTGAATTCTTTTTTTTTATTTTTCATTTTTTTTTTTTTTTTTTTTTTTTTTTTTTTGAGACGGAGTCTCGCTCTGTCGCCCAGGCTGGAGTGCAGGGGCCGGATCTCAGCTCACTGCAAGCTCCGCCTCCCGGGTTCACGCCATTCTCCGGCCTCAGCCTCCCGAGTAGCTGGGACTACAGGCGCCCGCCACGTCGCCCGGCTAGTTTTTTGTATTTTTTTAGTAGAGACGGGGTTTCACCATGTTAGCCAGGATGGTCTCGATCTCCCGACCTCGTGATCCGCCCGTCTCGGCCTCCCAAAGTGCTGGGATTACAGGCTTGAGCCACCGCGCCCGGCGAAAGTTGAATTCTTAAGGTAAAAAGACATTAAATTCCAGGTAGGGAGTATGGGATTATATTTTACATTAATATATTGATTTGAAAAACGTTAAGCCTGGTAGATCCATGACCAGAAGTGAGCTTTTAAAAGGACTATTAGATCAATGTGCAAGAAGGAATGATTAGAAGCAGGAAAACAAGTTAGGACACAAGATAATAAGGAAATGAACTAAACAGTAACATAACCAAATAAAGATGTAGAGGCAGAATGAACTAAAAAGGTAAAGTGAAGAGTATTAGATTGTTTCTAGAATGTACAGTTGAGGGACAAAGAGCATAAGGCCTGAATAACTGAGTGAATTTCTCTGTCATTAATCAACATAACAATTCCAGGAGGAATTAGGAAAGATTGCTTATGTTAAAATTTAGGGCCTGTGAGTCATGCTTAGAAAGATATTTAATAGCAGGTATCAGTGATGGTCTAGAATTCCCAAAGGAAATGAGGCCTAAAGATGTAAATTTTCGTACATTTGTGAGAAATTATGACATGGGGTTGCAAATAATAAATAGGGGAATGCCCATATATTTCAAAAAGGAAGCTGAGTAGAGTGTTGTAAGAAATGCTTTCATTTCAGGAGTAAGTGGAAGAAGATCTGTCGAGAAAGAATAAAATGAAGACCAGGAATTGAAATAAGAAGGAACACTGAAAGACTCAGAAATCAAGAGAAGACTGTTTTCAGAGAAAGAGAAAAGCAACAACACTGTCTAATATATCCTAGAATTCTAAGAACATAGTAACATAAAAAATGGGGTCTCTTATCCATAAAATTTAGCCAGGAAAAAAAGAAGCTGCATAAGTTGTCTCATGTGGCAAAGAGTTTTAAAATAATTGGAAGTTTTTGCAGTCCCTTGAGAAATGGGAAAAGGCTGAGTATTTTCAAGCAGATGCCCAGATATCCTAAAAGCTATGTTAAACATTTTCGTTGCCTGTAGCATGGGTGTGGGTGATTCTCAGGAGGCTACTCACACCAAAACTGTAGCAGAACCCCATGTCTCAAAGTCCACAGCTGTCTCAAAAGAGCTATCCCTTTTCTTTGTCTTAACTCGCCAAAACCCATATCATTGCCTCTGGCAAAATTGAGCAAGAATCCTACTGGCAAGGGAGTCTTGAAGGTATAGTTTACAGGCACTCAGCACTTGGATTGTGAGGACTCGTTACGAAGGGTGGGGGTGAAACTTAGCATTAACCAATATCCAGAAAAGGTTTTTAGAAGAAGGCAGTAGATTTGGTTTCTGTAAGTAATTGGTAACTCTTGAGAGCAGATTTTGGAGAGAGTAGATGTGGTAGGGAGGATCCAAACTGCAAGGGAAGGAGAAATGGATGAGAGAAGAGGAAGTGAATACGGTATGAGAAGATTATTTACTTAAGAAATTGTTTGGTGAATAGAAGAAACAATAAAATTATTTTGAGGAGAAAACGTGTATTAGTCTGTTCTCACACTGCTATAAAGATACTACTCGAGACTGGGTAATTTATAAAGAAAAGAGGTTTCATTGACTCACATTTTTGCATGGCTGAGGAGTCCCCAGGAAACTCACAATCATGGTGGAAGGTTCCTCTTCACAGGGCAGCAGGAAAGAGAAAGAGTGCCGGTAGGGGAACTGCTAGACATTTATAAAACCATCAGATCTTGTGATAAATCACTCACTATCACAAGAACGACATAGGAAACTCTCCCGTGATCCAGTTGCTTCCCACCAGGACTCTCCCATGACACTTGGGGATTATGGGAACTACACAATTCAAGATGAGATTTGGGTGGGGACACAGTGAAACTATATAAAACGTTGAAGGAGGTTTTTGTTATTGCTATGCTTTTTTTGTTTGGACATAGCTAATTTAATCACATTTGCTGCAGAGAAAGAAAACATTACAAATAAACTGAAAAATAGATGGAATGATTTATACTATCATGCAGAAGATGGAAGAATCAACTTTAGCTAAGTGGAAAAAAAAAAAAAAGATAGTTGTCTTCCTGAGAAAGAAATGGAATTGGTAAAGATGGAGAATGAAAGAGGGAAAATCAACGCAAAGTGAAGGGAAAAAAGCACTAAATGGCTGAATGCTTTCAATCCTATTCACAACCAAAAAATTTTCTGCTAATGAGGAAACAAAATTGTGCCTAGGATTTTTAAAAGCCAGAAAGCTTTGAAATAGGTGTTGTGGTAATTAGCTAAGAATCAACCAGGAAAAAAAAAAGCATTTGTGTATTTTTTGGTGGCAATGACAGAAAAATCTTAATCATTCACTCGACAAATATTTATTGAGCATCTGTTACATGGCAAACATTTTTTCAGTCCTGGGGTTATGGTTGCAATTTTAAAAAAGGGGTATGATCTCTTCCTTCATAGAGCTTACGTTCCAATGGGCATATAAGCAACTGTTAAGCATAAAATAAGAATTATTTGATAATTATAAAGATCATAAAGATAAATAACAATAGAATAGAGACAACCCAAAATTCGTCACATGACAAGGGAAGGGTTTTCTGAAGAGATGACTTTTGATAAGCCATAATGAGAACAAGTAGAATCCATTCATATGAATATCATAATAGGCAGGGGAAATTACAGGTGCAGTATCTGCAGGAGGAAACACAACTGTTATGTCCGGATAAAAGAAAGGTGCATGTGCTTGGAGTTTATTGGGTAACAGTAAGTAAAGGAAGAATGGCAACTAACATAGCCAGATGCACCAGATCATCCAGCACAGGTCATTGGTAAAAGTTGGAATTTTATCCTAGAAAAACATGAAAAGTCATTTCAATGTTTAAAGTGGGAAGAGATATATTCTAATGCAATACTTTAAAAAAATCGTTTCAGGTTTTGGGAGGAACATGCGTTCAAGCAGATGTGTAGAGCTAAAGTGAAAATAGGCCAGTTCCAATAGTTTTATGCACTAGGAAGTCCTGTGAGATCAAGAAAGGACCAATGGCTTTGGAAGCAGCTGAGGCTGGAAGATGAAAATGGCAGAAAAACCGTTCAGATAGAGTAAGATGATCAGGGGACCAAAGGTAGGAAGCGATGGTTATTAGGGTTGTGGAAGGGGGCTTTACATTATGAGGTTCTGGCAGAAAAGCAGCTATGGAACATATTAAATGAAGACAACATAAAATAGTTTATGACTGGTGCCTCCCTAGAGGCACAGAGCAAAGATAGAAATAAAGAGGCAGACAGGCAGAGATGTCTGGAATGTGTTCAGATAAATAGCAAAGAATTACAGGCAATCAAACTCTTTAATTTGTCTGATAACACATCAGCATTTTTCAATAGGCTGTTAAAAATAAATTTTTCAGATATACAGAAAGACCAATTACGATAAGGCATACTGAATTTGAATATTTTGCTATAGTTTTACCTCTGGTGTGTTTAAAAATAAGTAAAATTATTAAAATAGTAAAGGTAGTGCTCTGCTCCTCTTTGTATTCTTCCCTGATCTTGTTCTTTCTCTTCTCTTTTAAAGGTAACTTCTAATCCAGGTTTTATTTGTTATTATTTTTGTTTTAATCAATCCTGTGCATTTTTTGGTAAATAGGTATAAATCATTAGCAATATAGTACAATATATCATCGAAAAAGTTACATATTAAACTAGTTTTAACTATCATATAATATTCTAATTAGTACATTGTATATAGGTAATAATATATTGATTCATTTTCCTTTTGAAGGGCATTTATGTGGTTTTAGTTTTATTTAACCAATACAGTCAGCGTTGTGGTGAAAATTCCTGCACACGTCTCCTTATGGATGTGATCAACTTCTTCATGGTAGATACTTGGGAGAAGGATTATTGAATCAGAGAACACACACATCTTCATTTTTTGAGCTATCACCAAAGAAGTCTGTCTAAAGTGATTTTGCCCTTATCATTTTTAACCGTTACTTGTCCAGCTACACCTGAGAATTCACATTGTTCCACATATATGTTAACACTTGCTATTTTTAGCCCTTGAAAATATTTATGGAGCTGATAGTTTGAACGTAGTGTCCATACTCCTAAAGTCAGAGACCCAGATCATACACTTTCTATCCCTCTCAAAGTTCACCTACTTTACAGCATTATAAGCAATCAAAGACGTTAGGTTTTCTGATCACATATCTAATTCCTGAGGTGACCTTGACTGACGCATGTGTAATGTGTTACCTGGCCTGTCTTGAGTGAATGGGAAGCAGAGAGCATTTCAAAAGAGTTGATAACTTTTTTTTTTTATTCTATGTTTTTAATTATACTTTATGTTCTAGGATACATATGCACAACGTGCAGGTTTGTTACATATGTATACATGTGCCATGTTGGTGTGCTTCACCCATTAACTTGTCATTTACATTAGGTATATCTCCTAATGCTATCCCTTCCCCCTTCCCCCACCCCTCAACAGGTCCTAGTGTGTGATGTTCCCCTTCCTGTGTCCAAGTGATCTCATTGTTCAATTCCCACCTATGAGTGAGAACATGCGGTGTTTGGTTTTCTGCTCTTGTGATAATTTGCTGAGAATGATGGTTTCCAGCTGCATCACATACACATGTATGCTTATTGCGGCACTATTCACAATAGCGAAGACTTGGAACCAACCCAAAAGTCCATGAATGACAGACTGGATTAAGAAAAGGTGGCACATATACACCATGGAATACTATGCAGCCATAAAAAAGGATGAGTTTGTGTCCTTTGTAGGGACATGGAGTTGATAGCTTTTACTTGTTGGTGTGCTTGTTTGTTTGTTTGTTTCATTTCTTCTTGATGAAATACTCTCATCTATTCATATGAAAGGCAGAGTGCTTAGTATTGTGTATTGTAGATGTGCATGTCTAAGCAAAGAAAGAGTACTACCTACAAGTTTGTGCTTATACAAAAAAAAAAATGTCTTCCTTTGTATTTACCAGTTTCATGAAATGAACAGGGTTTTAGGGCTTTGCATGTTATTTGTTTACATAGCTCACAGGATAAAAGCAGACTTTGGTAAGGCTCCAGCTTTCAATTTACATATTTTCCACTTCTTTACACCCACAAAAGAAATTCTGTTGACTGATACTAGCAGCAGCTGAATTGCTGGAATTTGAAATTCCCCTTATTTACAAACATTACATCAACAATCTTGAGAGAGCTACAGGATCTTCATTGACTTTTATGACTTGGTTTTGTAATTTTCCTCTACAAGATAAAACTGCTTTGGTGAACTACTTTGTAAATGGTCATGTTTTGTTGAGAAGAAATAACCAACTAGTCACTGGTTTGTTTTCTGTTATTTTGCCATTATGTAGATGTAGGCCAAGCAGAATACGAGAGTCCGGAATTTTCCACATCATAGATGTCATTTTAACGCAGACTCATTCTGGAAGTCTTGGAAAAAGCCAAGATAGAAGTTTCTCCCACATAATAGACCCAAAGAGTGGCATTTCACTATAGTTCCTAGGTTGTGTTAAAAAGAAATTTGCATGCGGAAATCATCCAGAGACTCAATCTTATCTTTCAAATGTTAATGTTGACACATTCAGTTAAGTGAGAAACACTTTGGGGAGAGATGATAACCAGAGCTACTGCCTTACACTAAACCAAAGAATATGAATTACCTCATAATCTGTGATATAAATGGCACCCACAGTTACTCAGTGCACAATCTAAATGGCTGTACATCCATGAGGGTCCTAATGGCAACCACGATGTCCATGACGTTAGAGCAACTCAAAGAGGAACAACAGACAGTACACGATCAATACTTATTTTTTAAGTTGCATTTGATTTAATTAAGCCAGCTACCTGTAGTAAAATCTACTCTCCAGCTTCATATTCTCATCTCTTGTTCCGAATTATCCAATCACATATGCTTCCTTTACCCTATAAATGCATCAGCTCTTTTACGGAAATCATTATCTAGGGCAGAAGTAAGGAAACTTTTTTAAAGGGCCTTTTTGAAACTTTTAAAAACTTTTTTAAAGGTGTATATTTTAGGCTACTGGTCTATATGGCATCTGTCACAACTACTTAAATCTGCTGTTGTAGCATGAAAGCAGCCACAGACAATACATAAACAAGTATGACTCTGTTCCCAAAAGTCTTTACCAAAACAAACATCTGAGCAGAAAACATCTGTATTTGAACATTCAAAATAAAACACCATTTATATCCAATTTTTTCACTTGTCAACCTGGTTGTTTTACTTTGTGTGTGTGTGTGTGTGTGTTAGATATATAAGGATGTTCCTTATATATTTGAACATTCAAAATAAAACACCATTTACATCAAATTTTTTCTCTTGTCAACCTGGTTGTTTTACTTTATCTATGTCTGTGTGTGTGTGTGTGTGTGTGTGTGTTAGATAGATATATAAGTCCTTCAAACATACCGACTCTGATTCTCAAAAAATTAGGCAAATAGTCTATATTTTTATATATCCCCCAATCAGCTTAGTTGTCTAGCCTGTTTTGGCAAAAGTCACCGTAATTTAATTTAATTCCACGCATTAATTTTTGACTTAAATTATTTGAATTATCATATATGTAGATTAAACTTTTTAGAGCAATTAACTCTCCTTCTAATTGCTCAGTTCAAAACTTTTATTCCTTTCTGACTCTCACATACTAATTGTAATTTATCAGCAAATGCAATCAACACATTCTTCAACATATGTCCAGCATCTGATTTCTTCTCACTCTTTCCACTGCTGTCATCAAAATCCAAGCCACTACCTCCGATGTTTGCAATGGTCTCCTGATTGGTCATGTGTCCACTACCTTGCCCTTCATATAGTCTCTACTTCATGCAACATCCTAACATTTATTTATCAATTCTATCTTGTTAATTCAATGGTCAAATTCTTTCATGGTTTCCTATATCCTCCAGTGTAAAAGCCAAACCTTTCATTAAAGCCTACAAGGTCCAGCCAGGTGCGGTGGCTCATGCCTGTAATCCCAGCACTTTGGGAGGCCAAGGTGGGTGGATCACAAGGTCAGGAGATGGAGACCAGCCTGGCCAATATGGTGAAACCCCATCTCTACTAAAAATACAAAAATTAGCTGGGTGTGGTGGCGGGTGCCTGTAATCCCAGGTACTTGGGAGGCTGAGGCAGGAGAATTGCTTGAACCTAGGAGACAAAGATTGCAGTGAGCCAAGATCGCGCCACTGCACTCCAGCCTGGGCAACAGAGCGAGACTTCATCTCAAAAAATAAAAATAAAATACTAAAATAAAATAAAATCTGCAAGGCCCAATATGATTTTCCCTGCTTTGACCCCATTTACTCTCTGATATCACACATCACAGGTCTCTCAGCTGTTGGATGAATGTACAGGCATATTCCTGCCTTGTAAACTTTTCACCTGTTCCTCTAAGACCCTCACATGCTCCTTCCCCAGATGTCTACAAGGCTCAACGAGCATTTCTTTCACATGGTTTCTAGAGCGTCTCAATGAGGCTTCTCTGGATGACATATGTCAAAATTCCGCTTCTTAAAATCTCTTTTACTTTTTACAACTATATTATTTTCCATAGAAGTTATCCCTATTCAACACATGTAACGTCCCTCGTGTGTGTGTGTGTGTGTGTGTGTGTGTGTGTGTGTGTTTTAATTGCCTGTTATTGTTTGTTTGTTTTCTTTCAAATGTAAGCTCTGTGGGACAGGCACTCTCTGTTGAATGAATGAGGAATAACTGAATGTGACTTTATGCTTTTACTCTGTGCCTGTAATATTGTGCTGAGATGTCTTATTTTAATAATGTGCTCCCATTAAAACTTTATTCCTACTGACCCACTAGATTGCAAATCTGTCTTGACTGTTTTTCCACTATGGTTTTGTATTTAAAACTGTATCTAAAGGAGAAATAAAATCATCTTCCCAGAAGTGGAAAGTTATTGTATTCAGAAGATCTCTTTATTTACTAATAAATTAAACATTTTGGTTGAATTTATGGATAAAATGATAGCATAGTGAAGTGGTCTTGAGAAGAATTTTAGAATTTTAATGTTTTTTTTAAAATTTTTTACTTTCAGCCTTTGTTATTCCGGCTTCTCCACTGATTTAGCCTACGGTAGTATAATAATAAAAATGTAAGTTGAGCTAAAAACTAAGTAGCAACTGTTTTGTAAAATCCAGCAACATTTTTTTTTCAGTTTATATTATTCCTTCAGTTTTACTTTGAACTCTTTTTCTATTAGCACAAAAATTGCGGTAGAAAAAACTGAGGCAAATACTGTAACTAAAATAATAGTGTGGCCAAATGATTCAAATCCTCTCAGTAGAGAACTTACCTGACTAATTCTTCCCAGCACAAGATATTGGACTCTTGTTGTTCACCTGCTGTCACTTTTTATGTGAATAATGGAGAACTACAACTCTATTGATGTGTTAATTTTATTGTTGTAAATTCCTCAAACAGCAAATTAACATTTTTTTCACTACAAAGACTTCTCATGTAAAAATTAGAGCAGAGAAAATATAATTGTCTTTTCAACTATAATTCTTTTTCATTTATAATAAAAAAAGAGAGATGTGTGGAGTAACATAAAAAATAGAGGGAAAAATGTAACACGGTAGTAAAAAGTATGTTGTGCTGGTCACATAATCCTTGAAAACCAAATATTTTGTTTTCTGGCAACTGCTGGGTGTCCTAACATCCAGCTTCTAACATCTTAATTAGGGGTGGAATAGGACATTTTTTTTAGTACACATAATATAGGTTTCTCATCGTAACCAAAAAAATAAAAAGTAAAAACCCGCTCAAATAGCAAACACACTACATTTAATATTTATCAAGCACTGTTGTAAACACAATGAATATTAAATCCTTTAACTCAATTATAATATCAAGTAGCAAAATTACAATCACTATGTTCACTTAAAGGAAGAAAAACCAGTAACAGAGAGGTTCCATAACTTGCCCGAGAGCATGCAGGTAGTTCGTGGAAGAGTCAGTCGACATCTGACTCCAAGAAGTCTGGCTACCAAATCCGTGCTATTAGTGGTTATATCATGCCGTCCCATCGATATTTAAAATAATAACTATAGGCTGGGCACGGTAGCTCATGCCTGTAATCCCAGCACTTTGGGAGGCGGAGATGGGCAGATCACGAGGTCAGGAGATCGAGACCATCCTGGCTAACACGGTGAAACACCGTCTGTACTAAAAATACAAAAAATTAGCCGAGCATGGTGGCGGGTGCCTGTAGTCCCAGATACTCGGGAGGCTGAGGCAGGAGAATGGTGTGAACCCGGGAGGCAGAGCTTGCAGTGAGCCGAGATTGTACTCCAGCCTGTGTGACAGAGGTAGACTCTGTCTACAAAATAAATAAATAAATAAATAAATAAATAAACAAACAAACAAATAAATAAAATGAAAACTTAAAAAAAAAAGCTGATGCAGTTGCAGGGCAGAGATCGAACTCCTGAAATCTGTATTGTATCCTCTTGAATCTTGGACTTCACACTAATTTTAGCATAAAAAGTTGAAACTCTATGAGGCTAGGAAGTAAATGCAGTGAGCAAGTGAATAATTTCCAAACCTCACACAGGACTGAGTCACATCCAGATTCAAAGCAGACAAGGAGTAGAAATTGACATTCAACATTAATGTCAATCAGTAGAAACTGCAGAACGAATCACACTTGTGGAGCAGGGCTACACTAGCTCTAGAATAAAAGGTACTTTAATCTTGACCTAAAAGATACTTAAAACTAAGCCTTGAAAAGATCAAGCCTGCCATAATAAGCATCAACATTCTTCAAAAGAATATAGTCAATTCCATATACTCAAACACGTGCCATTCACTGTGTCAGAAAGCCGATACGAAATTACCAGATGTGACACTACAGTAAATGTCACCCAAAAGCGGTAGAAAATTTAGCTAATAGAAGCACACTTGGAAATAATAAAGATGATGGATTGAGCAGAAAAGGACTTCAAAAGACCTAAAGAAACCATATTAAGGATGAAACTGAAAGATACAATAAATTAGGCACAAGTTTGGAAGATTTATCAATAAAAAGGGAGAAAAAATAAATTACATAAGGAATAAAAAAATGAATGTAGATGCAGATCAATATAGCTTACTTTAAAATTATAACCATAACTTTATAATAGTACATGTTAAAACACAATTGAAATGGAAATTTCTCTAGGAAAATATTACTTATAAAAATTAACACAAGAAGAAATATGAATAGGAAACATAAACAAACCAATAACAATGAAATAAATTGAATAATCAACAAATCTTGCCTACCCCCAACACCTCCAAAAAAAAACCCAAACTCCCAATTGTTTTCTCATACAAATTAAAACACACACACAAACACACACACAGACACACACACATACACATGAAACAGAAAACTCTTACTTTACTCAAATGATGTTCAAACATAATGAAGAACGATCCTCAATCCTTTATACAAGGACATAGAACAAAATACAAAACAAAAAGAAATAAAATTACAGGCCCATTTTACTTCTTTAACTCTTGTTAAATTCCTGTAGGATCTTGGGTGAGAAACTTAAAGTCTGTTAATTTAGTGTCTGCTTCTTCATCTGGGTAAGTGCTAATAAGACCCACTGAAGAAAGACGAATGGTCATCTGAAGGCTCACCTCCTCCTTTGGTTAGCGGACATCACTGGGACTGAGTTAGGTTAGTGAAAGAACCAGTCCTGAGCTTCAAATACTTCCTTTTCTAATAAGACCACATCCTTGATTAAAGAACTTTCATTTTTTCAGACTCACAGTGAGGTTTCTTTCCTGCACCCCTAAAAGTAAGGCTGTGGCCTCTCTTTCCTGGAACCCCGGCCACGGGCATGTGCAGATCAGCTTTATGTATCCTAAGCATGTCGCTCTCTGGTATACTAACAATTCATATACCATGGACATTCTGCTACCTCTCTGCTTATATCTTTGTTCGTTTTCTCCTCAAGAAATACCATTTTCTGTTTGAGTGTTTGACAGTGATAAGCTGTGACTCTATTGCCCCTTGCATAATACCTATGCTTACTATGTTTATTGTAAATCATAAGGAAGATATTAATTGAATCTATTATTAAACTGTGTTAGCTATTATCAGTTACATTTTATTATGATAGTCTCCTACTGTCTGTATTTTGCCACTTCAAAAAATAATTTTCTTTTGAGTAATTCCCCATTTGCCTTTTACACCCTTCCTTTTTACCTTTTCTTTCTATTGACTCTTATGTGCTATATGAAATTATTTTAATTTTAGATGCAAAATTACAGAATGCTTTATGCTGATATGTAACTTAGAACAGAATTGCACACATAAAGCTGAATATTACCCAACTTGAGGAAGGAGAAATTTCCCTATGTTATTACTTTGTCCTTCACTGACAATGCAGGGCCTGAGATATATGTTTGCACTCTGTTTTCTGTCTGCCTTGGATTGCTATAATGAGTTGAGCTGTCAGTGGTGAGTATGTACCAAAAAGACTATGAATCTGTAGAATGCAGCAAGATAAGATGAACCCGAGTATACAATGTTGACTCCAAGGACGTGTGTATTCCTGGGTTACACCATATTACAGGTACTATTAAGCAACATTCATTTTTCAAAGATTTTTTCACTCATTTTCATGAAACCTTCCTAGCACATGCATATGAAGGATGTTGATCTTGCTTGCTTCTGACTTCAATAAAAATTATAAAGTAAGATAAAGGGAATAGACGTGTATGGGGGACCTATTATTTACTCTCCGCATCTTTTTGCATTGCCCTAACTTTCCTTTTAGAGCTTTGACCTCCAACTACTTCCAGTCCTTCAGTTTTCAGATGATGCTCCAACGTTGCCCTCCACAGGAGTAGCTCATTTTAATGGTGTTGTCATTTCACTAAAGCCACAACATCAAAATTTCCTCATATTTCATTCTTTCAGAAACTTACATGGTAAAGGACTACTTATGATACCTTTTTAGAGCTTAAACATTTACAGATAATTTTTATATATAGTATTTTAATTAATTCCATTGTGTGAAGGTGGTGAAGTCACTATAAGGTATTAAGACTGTTGGTGAGAGCAACTACTTTACATTTTTAACTACAGCTTGAAAAAAGAACAGAGCAGCTACATGTTGAAAGAAACACTTAGGGGAAAGGATGCGTGGTGTGTGTTGGTGAGCTACTTTGGTAAGGGCGTTTTCCATCTGAATTTCATATTTTCAGGAAAGGGGAATGAGAGGATTCCTCACTTCTTTATTAAAAAGAAAAGCTAACTCTTCCTGAGAACTAGTGTTTCATTTTTATTTTATTTCTTTTTTTTTTTTTTTATTTTTGTTTGTGTGTGTGTGTGCATACGGGGTCTCACTGTGTTGTCCAGGCTGATCTCAAACTTCTGGCCTCCAGCAAACCTGCCTTGGCCACTCAAATTGATAGAATTATAGACATAAGCCACTGAGCTGAGCTTAGAACTAGCGTTTCTTGGACGTTAAGAATCATATAGTACATAATGACCTTATGTGATTGATAAGGTTTAAAACTATATAAAGAATGTGGCCTCCACTGATTCTACTTAAAGTCTTGTATGGTATTAAGACTTCTAATTCGATGACTGAATGCTGAGAATCCCCCTCGGGAATTGGAAAAATATAGCCAGCTATTTTACTTCTACTTTCCAATGTGAAGTGAATCTGAGTTATCTATAAAAATCCATGTACCTGACAATATATCTTATTGGCTCCAACTAATCATTGTCTCTTGGCGTATAATTTTGACACATGTTAGCCCTTGTCATTTATGTAATTCTAAGTTGAACTACTTGTAAGACTCCAAGTCCAAACCTCAAGAAGCAGTTATTAAATCATTTCCCTCAATACCAATACTCTTTGTAGAGTCTTCTATGCTTTGGAGAACATTTTCCAATTTGGTTATAATAATGAGCTGCCTGGGGCCGGGTGCGGTGGCTCAAGCCTGTAATCCCAGCACTTTGGGAGGCCGAGATGGGCGGATCACAAGGTCAGGAGATCAAGACCATCCTGGCTAACACGGTGAAACCCCGTCTCTACTAAAAAATACAAAAAACTAGCCGGGCGAGGTGGCGGGCGCCTGTAGTCCCAGCTACTCGGGAGGCTGAGGCAGGAGAATGGCGTAAACCTGGGAGGCGGAGCTTGCAGTGAGCTGAGATCCGGCCACTGCACTCCAGCCTGGGCGACAGAGGGAGACTCCGCCTCAAAAAAAAAAAAATAATAATAATAATAATGAGCTGCCTGCCTCTAATGAGCTGATAGAAGTGTAAAATCTGGGGAAAAAAGACTTAATAACACTTATCTCCTTAATTTACTTCAAGTATGCCATTATAGTAGCTCTAAGTTTACAAATTAGTTTCCTTTTCCCATCATTCAAACATGTTTTTAACACTACTTACACAAGTGCCAATAATAACAAGGTTATTAACAAGATACGAACCACCTAGCAGTAGCACCAGGCCATGTTTTTCTGAGCATTAACATGGTCCTTTACTCCAAGGCTACTTGTCTACGAGAACAAATATCAATCCATTTCAACACTTGAGTATTTGTTCCTGACCCACCCCACCCACCTTGCATAGATTGTGAAGATCTTAAGTTTCCAGGCAGTGTCCTAATCACATTTGTTTCCTAAACACCTAACACAACAATAGAAGTTCGTTAAAGTAATAAAGGGATAGTTGAATATGGATTCTAGCTTTTTTGAAATAGACTCTTTTTATGGTAACTAAATCATTTGTAGACAATAATGACAATAATGTGCATATTACATTGCCTGAATAGACTCTTAAAATCAAACTGAATGTAAATTCCAAAAAAAGATATACATGCATGTTGACTTGAGGATTTAATTCATACAACTGGAACAGTGCATAGTAATCACATAATCGGACTCAAAATATAGAAATCAACACATTAATAAATGGTTAAATTCATATGTAAATTCCCCTAAACTTATATATAAGTTTAGTTTGTCTGCTGGATGTTTCCACGTATTGTTTGTCTGCTGGATGTTTCCACGTATTGTTATGAAGACAGGATGATACACACACACACAGACACACACACAAGTACAACTGTGTATACACACAAATACATATGTATTGTTCTTATACACACACATACGTATGAGAACTCGTCTGTTATATAACAGGTAAGAAATGCTGGTGTCTTAAAAATGGAGTGATTCATTTTTGAGAAACAAATAGTTTTCACTGCATGGAAAAAAATTGATTAGAACACATAAAATCCGTTGAAATTGCCACAAATATTTAAAGCAGCGGCATTAAAATATGTTTTATGTTTGACTTAAGGATAATATTAAAGGTTAGCAATCATGTGCTTTTACTTTGCTATAGTGACTTTAACTTTTCAAACTGCCGTGTATGAAGTATTTTATTAGATATTCAAAACTACACTAGAAACCACAAAGACAGATACAACTTTACATAGTCTACTGATGAAAAATACTGAGTAAAAGAAGCTTCTGCCACTTGGTTTAACTATAGATACAACTGGTGTCAGAAACCTCCAACCATGACCCAGATGTTATGATTCCTTTATCTCCTTTTCTATCAAATAATTATGCTTGTTGAAAAGTACTAAAGACATGAATATTTTGAAAATTGAGATTTCATAAATTAGCAAAGCAAGAGGAAGAAAGCATTTATTTACTGTAGGAGAATTTTGTATTATTTGTTTGTTTTTTCCTGCTTTTAATATAGAGACTCAAACCTAAGGCATTTGAAAAACTCTAAATTATTCATTCATTTATTAACAAGTATGATTGAAGGCCTAATCTGTCCTAAGTAGCATTTAAGCCTTAAGGAATATAATGAACCAGATATCTTAGGGATAACAAGAGATACCAAGACTCTCCTTTCATGGAACTTACATTCCAAACTGGTGGGGACAAGAGTAAACAGGAAAAGAAATGGGCTAATTCAAGAACATTGTAAGAGTTATGAAAGAAACAAAACAGAAAATCAACTATGTAGGTGAGAGCTGTGTCCATTTAAAATAGAGTCAGCATAAGAACTTCTCTGAGGAGGTAACATTTGAAATCTAATGCAAATCTGTATTTAAGCTCTCAATTAAATAATATTTAATTATATTGTTTCAACTAAATTTAGTGGAAAACTGCTAAAATAGGTTAAAGATACACAAATAAGCAAGATGTTTGATATCAATGGTTAATGGTAAATATAAATTACTTTTAGTTACTTAAAAATCTTGGCATTGTTAAATACAGATATACTCAATTCATTTAACAAATCGTGGAGTATTTTGTTTTAAATAACATTTTTTATTAATTCCTTGTACCTACTTTGCCATTCTTAGAGATCTGTTGATTTCATTGACTTGTCAATAAGGAGCTGGCACTAAGAAATGAGAAATTTATTAGTTGAATGACTCCTGTAAAATGGTTTTCAGTGCTAGTAGCCAGATGTATTTATAGGATTATTACTTTGTTAGGTTTAGGATAATTTGAACAATATAAATAGTAGAAATATTATTTTCCTTACATGGTATTCTGATTATCTGTTTGTTTCATAGCAAACTACCTTGATACTTACTGGATCAACACAACACTTTATTTTTATCTCTCACAACTCTGTGACTTGTGGGCTCAGATAGGAAGTTTTTACTTGAGGACCTCTCCTGTGATTATAGTCAGATGCTCGGCTAAACTGGATGTCCAAGTTGGCTCAGTTCTGTGGCAGCCCACAGATAATGGCTGTTAGGCAAGACCTCAGCCGGCACCTCAGCTAGGGATGCCTTCCAGGGCACTTATATCTGGTGCTCTCTGTGACCTGGGCTACTCAGAGCAGGGAGACTGGTTTCCAAGAGAGATTATCCCAAGAAGAACAACTGAAAAGGAGTCAAGTTGGAAACCTCAAGGCTTCTTCTGACTCATGCTTGGAAATCCCTAAATGTCACAATACTCTATTTTATTGTTCAGAATTCAAGGGGCAACAAAATTTCAAAAGGAAGAAAGCACAGTACAGCAGGAATTCTGGGAAGAATGGTTCATTGGGCAGCCATCTTTGGAAACCAGCTACTCTTTATAGTCTTCTACCCATGCATCAGAGATGCTAGATGCTTCTGTAAGAAATTTATAGAGAAACTACTTGAGAAAGGTGCAGTGAGTTTAGGCCTGTTGGCTTGTCCATGGTGTAATTGTTGGAGGGAGGTAATGCTGAAGTGCTGACATAGGGGTCTGGTGTTAACAAGATGAAACATTAGAGAGTATAAAGCAAGAAAGGTTGAGAGTGAGCAACCCTCTGGGTCTTTTACATTCCTATTGAACTATTTGGAAAAAAAAATGATGACATGCATAAAGAAGATCCAGAATAAAAGGAATATTCTACATGAATGTGTTTAAGCTGAGGGAAATAACTCTTGGAAGTAAATTCCAGATTATTAGTAAGATTAAGAACAATCATTAAATATTATGACTTGTGGATTCAAAGATGTCAATGACCATCAATTTGGAATTTGATTTGAAAATGTAGGTAAAATTGGCACAGAATGGGTGTACAAATGACAACCATCCTGTTTTTAATTTTTCCAACACTTTAGTTTGATTTTCAAATTATTGTGTTACCTAATTTGCCTTAAAGACAAAATTTAAATTATGTCGCAATTTAAGACATAGAGAACCATAATCATATTTGCAAGTGGATTTATGTATCTGTACTTACATATACAATTTATTGTTTGTATTTTATATAAAGGATTTATCTTTCCTTCTTAATTACTGTCACCTAAATCTTCTCTCAGTTATCACAAAGATAATCAAATATCTTCAGATCTAAAATTCCTCAATTCTAACATTAAAAAACAGTGCTATTTTACCACAATAAAATAATTTGAAAAGTGAGCAAAAAAAATCTCTTCAGAAGCTATAATTTAAGCACTGTTTATAAATACTTGAGGGATTTTTGGCATCATTATGCATTGGAATTCTGGTTTTAGCTTTGTTTAATAATGTATTTATTTGATTTCTTCCAAAAACAATATTGGCAAATATTGCTCTCATTTGAAATAAGTCTGCTTAAATTATGATACCTCTGAAATCTTTAGTAATTCCTGTCTTCTCTCTGCATTCTTAACAAAGTCACTTTTGTGGAAAATTATGATGATTATCTTCCATTGCACCTGTGTTGATGTGTTTCTGAGAGATGATTTTACCAGGATTGTATGCCAGTGTAGGGAATGACTTCTAAGTGGAATTTCTGTTTAAATGTTACAGTACCCATCTGGAAATTCAGGTTGCTCATAACACATATGAAATTGAATCTGTTAATTTAAATTAACTTTACAGAAAATGTTCTCCTGTCACCTAGGCTCCAATTTCCCAAGAATTATTTCTGAACCAGGAAGATGGCAATTTGAGTTACTTTGTATCTTTATCCACTGAAATTGAATCTGAATTAACTTGCAGATAACAGCTCACTATTGCTAATCTGATGATTTCAAAGTTGAACATGAACCTTATGGTGGAGAATTATTTCTTAAATTGCCCTAAAATAAACAAGACAGCAGGAACACATTTGGGCTAAATTTACTCTCATTACCTTAAAATAAGAAAGAAAAATTGAGGCTCATGTTACATACTGTTATTGACTTGAACAAGCTCATGTTTTCTTTTATGTACCATCAACCACACTTGCCAAAAAGATTAGTAGGGGAATGCAAACTGTTCTGTTTTCCTACATCTTGGACTGAGTTCAGAAGGAGAGGATAGAGGGAGAATTCAGAGGGAAGCATACTTGTCTAAGAACTCACAGGAAAAAAAAACAATGAGGATAGTCTTCTTTCCTGGACCTCCTCAGTCAGTAAATATTGATTAAATGAAGCGGAGTATTGAGCATTATGTTAGGGCCAAGAAAGGAGCTAGTATCAGAAAAATGGAGAACTATGGTCGTAAGAACAGTAGGACAAGAATGGGCTTGAGTTGTGTGAACATACAGGAATCAAAAGAATGACACACCCTGGATAAAGACAAGTAAAAAATCTAGATGACTAAAGGAGAAGGAAATAATTAAAATTTAAGATAACTAGAAATCAGAAAGTCAAAGAAACAGATAAAAAAAATCCTAGAAAAAAAATCATGAACCCAAACAAGGAAATACGTAGAACAAGTACATCACAACAAAAAAGGAGACACCTGTATGTCCATTGTATGCCATAAATCATCTTAATGTTTTCAGAACGTAGTAGGTATGTATTAAATATGTGTCGTTTATAATTCAATCCTGATTAATTTCAAGAGTGTCCTTGTTACTGAGGGGTTGAGGATCAAATACAGTTTCTGTCTTCTCTTAAGACTTGTGAAGAGTGAAAGATTTTGACAAAGCTATCACATTCAGATGTACCTGTAAAATGTACTAAGAGTCTAGGTTAGGAGAGATATGCTTCGGTTCCTAGATACATATGACTTTAGGATTTCTGTGTCTGGCTTCCTCAAAAATAGTCTTTGTGTGCATACACATTTGAATATTTATCCATGCATCTACCCACTATTGCCAGGTAGCGCAATTCACCAAGAGATACAAATGATCCTCCTACCTCTAATGTGGGCTGGATCTTGTCTTTGAATACACTTGTCCTTCCTCCCTCACTACTAATTGAGAGAGGAAAAGAATATCTCCAAAATTTTGCACAAATGTTGGAGGGCTTTCCTGAAATAGCATGGGGACATACTCAGTACTTCAGCCCTATGCCTAAATAAATAAATAAATAAATAAATAGATGAATAGATAGATAGATAAAGCATCCTTTTTCTCAATATGTTATCAAGAGAAGTAGATGTTATTGAGAATATCATAGAGGTATAGGCAAGAGAAGTCATACCACACTTCACAGAATATACTTAAAATAAATCCTCATTTAGACATCACTGCTGTTCATTCAAAGGCCTGTTCTGGGTGCCAGCCATCTCGCCTGTTCTGCCTTTGTCTCTATAAAACTTCTAATTGCTTCTAATATTCCCAGCACTTCTGCTCCACCCCTTGTGCACTCCATTGTGTAAAGATATCCAAGAAGATAGCTGTCCCCCCACTTTAATTTATAAAATAGCTCACTAACTATCTTATATTACTGAAAAAATTTCTTAGGAAGCTTACCTCTCATCCAAAGTAGCTAATAAGCTTTGGTACTTACCAAAGAAAGCAATTCTCTTTCTACAGGGGATTTTGTTGCTTAGAAAATAGACTTTTCTTATTTACAGAAATATATATAAGCATTTCATATTTAAGTAATTTCTATTTATAATTTGATGAAATAACACAGAGTTTGTATATATCGTTTCCCTAGGCTTTTCAATTATTAACATCTTACATCAGCAAAGTACGATGACCAAAATCAATTAATCAAAATCTGAGAGAAGACTGGTTACTAAATTTTGGACTTAATAAAATTATACAGAATTTTATAATTAAGGCCCATAGCAGGGGTTCTCAAATGCTGCATGATACAGGCTAGAAGTTGAAAACTCTCCAGGCAGAGTGGTCTGGATCTCTCTTGGAATTGGCTTTACTTATCCCTTCTTCTAATTTAGAGATGAGTCCTGAGTGTCATTCACTGACTTTGTACAACTTTTTTTACCATTTTTTAAATTAGAATTATGAATAGGCTTCTTGTTGCTTTAATCCAGTTCTTTGTAAGAAATATTTAACAAAAATTTCTCAAATTATGTGTCTTGTATCCTTGCCCACTTTTTAAATGACAAAACTATTTCCAGTTTTTATTTGTTTTGACAAACCAGGTAATTTCTGGGAAGTGACTTTACAAGTTTGGAATTACATCTACATCATTTCAAGAAGCCCTCCTATTAGTATTTTGTTGGTGATCCCTGCTATTCCTCATATCCATTCCAAGGCCCAGAAGTACTGCACCCAACTCCATATTCTACACAAGATGTACAATATTCCTCTTAAAGGTGAATTATCCATGTAATTAAAATATTTTACAGCACTCATTCCTGAAGGAAGGGTAGCAGATTGTGAGCCTAAAAAGTGAGAGGGAAGAAGTTGAACTGGGGATGGACATAGGAGAAAATCCCACACTTACAACACCTAGGAGTCATGTCAATGTACCATTTACACTGAGTGTCAATAAACTGTGAAACTAGAATAAACCTAATTTCCTCCTAAATACCTCAGTACAATATGAAAAAAAGGGATCAGAAAAAAAAATCTTTGGACATAAGAGTGCCTATCAGAATCCGAAAAGGAAGGCAAAGGAACTTGTGGTGGGTACCTTCTTCCAATATAAGAATGTGATTTTCTTTAATTATGGTAATTAAAGGTTACTCTTAACTATTATGATTATGGAAGTATCATAATCTCATTTATCATATATACAAGAGGATGATGATCTCAGTTACTTTAATTCTGCTAGAAAGAATCAAAGAGCAAACAGAATTTCAATGGTGCATAAACAGAAACTGAATAATTAAATAGCTGTTTAAATGTTTCACACCCAAAATAAGTTGTTTTTATATGCCTATGTTTTACTCTTTTGTAAAGACCACATATTGATGAATAGATAAACAAACTCATTAAAAACCTTCTATTTTTATAGCAATACCTCTTCTTCCTTGTCTGATTTTTGTTGGAAAATTCCTTTTACAGTTTAAGGTCTAACGCTGACAACTTACGAAATCAGCTTATTGTCCTAAGCAATAAAATCAACAAATAAAGCTTAATATTGTTTTTCTAATGAAGAGGTTGTTACTGCTTGTCAATTAAATAATCACTGTGTCTCTTTTTACACACTGATATAGAAGTTTTGTTGTCTTGGCCTATTAATACTTAGGACCTGAGAAAATGTTGTACTCTGAATGATATGCAAATATTTTCAATGTTTTCTAAATTACCCACTGCAATCTTTGGCTAAAGGTGAATAGAATCTGGTAATTATTTTTATTGATATGTATGTTCACATTGCAAGTATTATTTTCAAAGGTTAATTATTTACATAACCTCTGTGAGTTATAGTTCCTGCTGACTTGAAATTTATCTCAGCATAACTTAAATTCAAAAAAACTAAATTGCTTTTCCTTTGCATTTGAAAGTTATGTGGATAATTAGAAAGAAAGCAACTGGAAATTTATTCAATGTTTCATGAATATATGATATGTAGTCTTAAAATATTTAGTTGTATTTAAGAATTTCACTCTGTTTTGTAAATAATAAAATTTTAAACAATCTGAAAAAGAAATAACTCATTCAAAGCATGCGATACATGCAACTTGTATTACTATGTGTAAGAGTCTACCTATAAGAAATCCTAAGATACTCTTGGACTTTAAAATTATAATTTAATTATTGATTTTGTCAATTTGTGTTATTATAACAGAATATCTGAGTCCAGGTAATCTATAAAGGTCGAAGATTTTTTTTCTAACATTTCTGGAGGCTGATAAGTTCAAGGTGAAGAGGCTGGCATCTGGCAAGAACCTTCCTGCTGTACCACCCCATGGTGGAAGGCAGATGATCAAGATGGCACAAGCAAGAGAGAGAAGCAAGAGGAGGCCAAACTCACTTTTATAACAAGCCCAATCTTGAGAAACTAACTTACTAGTGATATAGCAACATTCATCCACATGTGTCCTAATCACTTTTTAGTAGGTGCCCTGTACCAACACATTGCATTGTGGATTAAGTTTTCAACACGTGAACTTCGGGGAACACATTCAAACCATAGCATTTGTTGTGGGAAGTCAAGGACCCTGAATGGAGGGACCAGCTGAAGCCATGGCAGAAGAACATAAATTGTGAAGATTTCGTGGACATTGATTAGTTCCCCATATTCGTAATTTTATAATTTCTTATGCTTGCCTTTACTGCAATCTCTGAACATAAATTGTGAAGATTTCATGGACATTTATCACTTCCCCAATCAATACTCTTGTGATTTCCTATGCCTGTCTTTACTTTAATCTCTTAATCCTGTCATCTTCATAAGTTGAGGATGTATGTAGCCTCAGGACTCTGTGATGGTTGCGTTAACTGCACAAATTGTTTGTAGAGCATGTGTGTTTGAACAATATCAAATCTGGGCACCTTAAGAACAGGATAACAGTGATTTTCAGGGAACAAGGGAGATAACCTTAAAGTCTGGCTGCCTCTGGGCTGGGCATGAGAAAGCCATATTTCTCTTATTACTGAAAATGGGTAAGAGCACTATCACTGAATTCTTTCCCCAGTAAGGAATATTAATAATTAACAGCCCTGGGAAAAGAATGCATTCCCAGGGTGGGGCCTCTAAAGTGGCCGCCCTAGGAGTGTCTGCCTTATGCAGATGTAGATAGGGATGAAACATGCCCTACTCTCCTGCAGCACCCCCAGGCTTGCTACAATTAGGAAATTCCAACCTGGTGAATTCTAGCCAGACTGGTTCTCTGCTATTGAACCCTGTTAAGATGTTTATCAATGATAATGCATGCACAGCAGGACATGGAAGTTCATTAGTGATTCTAGTTTCACCCTCACCTTGTGATCATGCCTTGACATCCTGCCTTGTGATCTTTTGTTGCCCTTAAAGCATGTGATCTATGTGACCCACACCCTATTAATACACTCCCTCTCCTTTTGAAAATCACTAATGAAAACTTGCTGGTTTTGTGGCTTGGGGGGCATCACGGAACCTGCCAACATGTGATATCTTCCCCAGATACCCAGCTTTAAAATTTCTATCTTTTGTACTCTTTCCCTTTATTTCTCAGACCAGCTGACACTTAGGGAAATAGAAAAGAACCTACATGAAATAACGTTGAATTATTGGGGTGGGCTCCCCCGATAGCATTCTACCCCTGGCCACCAAAATTCATGTCTTCTCAGAGTGCAAAATATATTCATTCCATCTCAGTAGCTCCAGAAGTCCTAAATCTAAAATTTCATTTTAGTAATCTCTAAAAACTCTCAAATTTAATCTAGAGAGCCTCCTTTGTGGCTTTATAAAGTAAGCAACCATGCTGAAGAAACCAAAGTGTCAAGGAAATACCAATGGTCTCAAGGATCTTGGAGTGGCTGGCCTCCAGCCTCCAGTCAGCAAGAAGCAGGGGCTCTCAGTCCTATCGCTTTAAGGAAATTAATTCTGCCGACAACCCGAGTGAACTCAGAAATGGATTTTCCCCAGTTGAACTTCCAGATGTGAATACAGCCCAACTAACACCTTGAGAGGAAAGGATCCAGTAAGCTATGCTGGGACATGTAATTTACAAATCTTTTAGATAATAAATGTGTCTTGCTTTGTGCCAAGAAGGTTGTGTTAACTTGTTATGTAACAATAGTAAAGGAATACACTTCATTTTACTATTAATTAAATAAAAATTAAAGCATTGAAAACTCAAAATACAAAATTTTATATTTGTACCTAGTTAAAATAATACATAAAACAAAGAGTAAATTAAATATATGCTTTTATTTTAAGAAAACAAGTCCATGCCACCTACCAAGACTTTCCGTATAACTTCAGACAACTCATGAGATATATTATTTCCCAAGAAACTTTCCTGAATATATATGTATCTTAAAAATTTTATAAAATTGTATAAAAATTTTATAATTTGAGTGAAATAAATATAGTTATTTAGTATTTTTCATTTAAAAAATCTATCAGTGTTATTAGGATCTTTTTATTCAGTTGCAATTTACTCTTTTTTTATGAGCCATATGCTTATATTTCTTGCCCATTTTTATTAAAAATATATTATTTTCTTATCAATTTATGGAAACCACTTCTGTGTATATATATTTTACATAAATATGTAGTATAATAGTAACATACTATGAGTATATTACTAGAATTAATAAATTATCTCTTACAAATGCTTAAATACATTTTTTTCTAATTTTCTGATTTGTGCTTTAACTTAATTTTGGGTCTCTCTTCCTCTGGAGAAATCTTTAAATTAAATATAATCAAATCTGAAAACCTTTGCCTCTATAGAAATTGTCAAACAAGTATTTTATAAAACAACACTTATCATGTGTGTGTTTTACATTCTAATTTTTTTTTCTTATTTATTTCTTTAAACATGCTAAGAGGCTAAGAGTGACCCACTAAATTGATTTTTATAGGTTTAAAGTTATACCTTTGTTCTTATTCTTTCAATGAATACTATATATATTTATATTAATTAAATTATTTTTATATCATTACCTTTCCTCTAAAAATATTAAAAAAAAAACTTTTGAATAATAAAAGGTCAATGCACACGTTCCAACTTGAGTTGATTGAGTTATGTCTCTATAATGTTTTTTATTTATATAAATTACACATGAGCATTATTTTATTCAGTGAATATCTGTATTGATATGTGTATGTTTTTCATTTTTCACTATTGCATGTATAATGATTAACCTATTATATTAAATCACTTCCCTTCTTTCTGCGATAAATATTTTATGTCCTTTGGATTACCTTCCAGAGTTTATTAAGATGGTTAGATGATATAAAAAGATAAATGACTAGTGAATAATTATTTATCAGTTAACATTGTTTTCTATGTATGCCACTCCACAATGAATGAATCATTAATCATAACATGATATACAAACTGAGCTCTATACATCAAAAGATAAATTCATATTTTTTCGAATTCCTACCCATTTTTATAAAAACATCCAGTAGGATATAAGATGAAGACACCGTAGAGATCAACGATGATAAAATCTAGTAAACAGAAGATGCAATCAAATTTAGCTTCAACCAATATTCCATTCAAACATATGCACCCTTTAAAAACGTTAATGCTCTGTCCAAGGAGATACATAAGGTATTACTTATTACAGTATTATTCGTAAGTATTAAAAATTAGGAAAAATTTTACTGAAATATGTACTAACAGAAGGAATACATTAAATAATTTTGTATATTTGCACTTGAAATAGAGCACTATAAACAAATGCTCTAGAACTATAAGTATTGTGTTGGTCAGGAATACACTAGCTGCTATTTACAATAGCTCAGATAACAGAAATGTATTAATTTACTCACAAAGCTAATGAAAAAGTTGGTATTTCTCATTAACTGTCAACTTTTCTCCAAGAAGTCATTTAGTGACCAAGGTTTTTTATTTTCTGGTCTCACCATTTTCTAGCAACTTATCAAAACTTTACCCTGCACATTGAAATGAAATACCAGAGAGCACACTTGTTAGCTTAAATACTTGCACCAGAAAAAGTTCATCATTTCCATTCACATATCATTATCTAGCATTTGATTATATGGATACACTTATCCATGAAGAGGGCTAGGGAATAGAGTTCAGCTATGTGGCTTCTATCCCAAGAAAACAGACTTTTTAATTAAAAAAAAAAAAGTTTTTGTCATATGTATTAATATGCAAGATTCTTACAAACATAAAATTGAGTGAAGGAAGAACAAGTAAAAAGTGATATGACAGATATAAAACAACTTATATAAAATTCAAATGTTTGCCTTGTAAGCCATACAATGTTGAAGGAAATATGCTTATGAAATAAAAATATGAAGAAATATATGGAAAGGATAAATCTCAAAACCAAGAGGGTAGGCATCATGAGAGTATGGAAAGAGGATATGTTTGGGGAGGGAGTACACAAGGACACAACTCTATTTATAATGTATTTCTTAAACTAAGCACATAAGCATACATTTTCATGACTGGAATATTTCAAAATACACGTTTAAAGAATGTGGTAACTCATAGTTCTTTATGAGAGCAATATATAAACCACATAAAGACAACCAGCTATCTAGGTTATCTCACTGGGAGGATTGTCTGGATAGGTGAAATGCTGGAGTAGAGACTGAATAATGCTAATATATTTCAGAAAACTAATTAGCACATAATATAAAGATAGGCGTTTATATGAAAGATGAGACTAGATTCATTTGTGTAATAAGGAACTACAAAACTTGAAACAAAATAAAGAACGAAGCTTATAAAAATCTACTTGCACATTCTCAGAAATGTTTCCTCTTTAAACTGGGAAAAGATATAAACCCTATGGTCTGTACACTGAGACATGCTCAAATGTGCATGGGCTCTGATCAATTGAAGAAAAAGCCATACTGGATAGAAAAACAAGTAGAGTCACTTACTTACCCTGAAGTTAGCTAAGATCAAGAAATCTGATCAGCGTAGTGAGAGTTTATTCTTTTAACTTCAGCTTTTCTTTGCTTGAGAATTAAGTTGTTACAAGGCCGGGCGCGGTGGCTCACACCTGTAATCCCAGCACTTTGGGAGGCCAAGGCAGGTGGATCATGAGGTCAGGAGTACCAGAGCAGCAGGGTCAATATAGTGAAACCCTGTCTTTACTAAAAGTACAAAAATGACCCAGGTGTGGTGGTGGGCGCCTGTAATCCCAGCTACTTGGGAGTCTAAGACAGGAGATTTGCTTGAACCCAGGAGGCGGAGGTTGCAGTGAGCTGAGATCACACCACTGCACTCTAGCCTGGACGACAGAGCAAGACTCTGTCTCAAAAAAAAAAAAAAAAAAAAAAACTAATTTCTTATGGTAAGAATGTCTTAAAGTGTCTCCTAGTGGGCTGTATGTTATTTATTGTACTTTTTCCTGAAGTACTGATAATCTCACATTGTAATTCTAATTTATGTCCTTCACAAGATATATAAATACTTTTAAAATTACTTTAATGAACCAATTAACCTTTATTCTGTTCATTAGTGTATTTGCAGATATGAAGCACTTATCTGTACACTCAATGACTGCCAAATACTTAAGTTTAAATTATTTTGCTTTAAGGACAAAATATGACAACATAAGCAATCTGTGACTGTTTGCAATAATTGGAAATGAAAACAAATATTGATGTTTAAGCAATGAGAGCAGTAGATAATACTTACAAAAATTCAAAGGAGAGAGATCATTAAGAAAAACTTCATAGAGGATAATTGAGTTTTATATTGGAGCTTGTAGCTGATATTAGATTTCAGGGAAGGGACAGTGACAATTGTACAAGTGGTTTCATTGACATTTATTTAGAATATACTGTTATTGATAAAATTACAAATATCTGTTATATGGAAAGACGGCAAGTACAGAAAACTGTTCAATTCCTTCTTTATTATTTGAATCACTATAGAGCTCTATATTCTCTTATCCATACAGTTTATGAGGATTTTATTTAAAATTTAACTGTGAAAATTATTTATTTCAACAAAGGTAATGTTGCAGGACTTTTCCTTAGTTCAGCTAAGGGGTTCTTTGTCCCATGACCACGAAAATTAAGGCTCACAGACAATTTGAATAGTGAGTAAGACAGGGTTTTGTTAGATGAAAAGGAAGAAAAGATGACACAGGGACTCTCTCAAGGCCAGAGTCCCTCCACTAGATTGCATCCCACCCAGCAGTTTGAATCCCTGGCTCCACACAAGAAGAGGAGGAACTAGGCTCCTTTCTGCTGCAGATGGCAGGTGAACTTCCCAAGGTCCCACCCCAGTGTAGAGGCCGGTTGGAGTTTTTCCAGGGACCCCAACACACCTAGCTTTCTCATTCCTCCCTCTAAAGAAGTATATCTAACTGCCCTTAGTTTAAGGATGAGAAAGAAGACCGATCTTAACTGCTTCCTGCAGACAGGGGGCGCTGTTTAAGGGGGAAACAGCAGTCAGATCTCCCTCAGAGACTTACCTAAGGGTTCCCAGCAGAAGAGGCCGTCATCAGAGGCTCCAGTTGTATGGCTTTTTGGAGTCTGATGGCCTGAAGGCAAGAACAGACAAACTGGGTTATTAGAAAACATGTATCAAAATGAAACAAGGAAAGGTGCAAGGACAGCTCAAAAATTCCAACGCCTTTTACCAATTTGCACAGGGAGAGGGAGACCAAAAGCCTGACTGTCAAAAAGACTATACCCTTTTGCCAGCATGTTGGGCTTCTGGGTTTCCTTCCTCTGAGCCCAGTCCTAAGCCAACCAGTTTAAGGTTTGGGAAATTAACTCTTTCCAGTTTGGAGGATGCATCTGAGGGGAGTATCTCATAGTACAGACACAATTACCTCTTAGTGAAGAGAGAATCGAGGAGAAGAAAGGAAAAATAGGAAGACACTTTTTAAAGGAGTCCTGAGGGTTCAGAATGCATTTGAAAGGGGTGCAAACTAAAGATGAATGGCTACCAGTCTAGAAAGAGGGAAGCAAGAATCGCTGGCTCCCTTCTCTTCCCAGCAGATACCCAGGGTACATGAGGGAGAGAAGGAAGAACATCCTATTTCTCTCTTCCATCCTTGCATCCCTGAGTTCCAGTGACCTCAGGTGCTGCCATAGGTGCCAAAGCAGTTTGCACCCGTGAATCAGGGGGGCCTAGGGGCTGAGAATCATCTGCTATTACTCACATATACCCTATCTCTTTTGCTGTCAGTACCCTTGGAGTTTCCTGGACCACATTTATGTCATGGATACTAATGTGGCCTTTATCCATGAAACAGGAAGCTTCAGGTTGGCTTAATTAGCAGGAATCAGCCATGCTCACCTGCGCTGTGACAGCCTCTGTTGTCATTAGCTTCTGGATCTTCCAGATCCAGTTTTCTTTCCTAGGGCTTTGACTCAAAGCTTGAAATTGAATCTGGGACAAAAACATGTCCCAAGGGGCATTGCATGGACCCCTTATTATAAGTGAAATGCTAAGGTAAAACTATTGAACTGAGTCCTCCTCCAACAAAAGAGAGAAAAGGATGTGACACACACAGATAACTGGTAGCTATAGTTATGCTTGCTAGGATTTGGGTTCATGGTGCTTGACTTTGGTTGGTTCCCTTGGTCTTACTTTCCCGAAAAGGAAACCACTAGGTGATGGGCACCCTATTTATTCCATCACCTGGCAGGATTTGCAGGATAATTGTGCAGAACTAGAATATTAATCTGGATTTCTATGTTGCCCGTTCCTCTTGCTCCTTTTAAGCTGCAGCCAGGGATTTCTGGTTGGCACACAGGAGCAGAGATAGTCTAAAACGTAGACAAAAACTTAAAAACAACTAATGCGTTTAGAATTTATTGACAAATGTATGAGAAGTTTTGAAACATGATTTCTCTCTCCCCAGTCCCCATGTTTGTTAAAAAGTCATTGTAGGACTGAATGGTTTGCAAAATAGACTTTAGTTTTACACTTGGCCTGATTACTTGTATAAAGTACAGCCAGAATAATTATTTCTACGTAGGCCTTTTGGATTGGCTTTGATGGAAGTTTATTCCATGAGGAATCTCAGATAAGACCTTTAAGTCAAGCTCAACCATTAGTTTGCATCCTCAAACACCTATGAATTGAGTGATTCTCTCCTCTTAAGGTCCCAAGATAAACTTGGAGCTCCTAGACCTGTTAGAAAGTGACATTCTTTACTGACCACCAGTCAGGAACCCTTATAGGGACTGTGTAGGTAAGGGTATGAGGCCAGTCTCCCCATGGGGCCTTTATTGGCTCTGTAAGTGGAGACTGACCCCTTAAAAGGAACCAGTCCAAGTCTTGGTAAAGTAACCAATTTTTCCAATTGTGTCCTGTTACAAAAGAAAAATGGATTATTATTGCACTCTTGAAACAACTATACTGCCATAAGTTAAGAATTTCCAAATTCTAGAGGAACCAGGCAGAGAGAAACAAACATGTTCCAAATCTTGATCCCAGGAGTATAACTTACTTACTTATTAAAGGCTGTAAATGGTTCAAAATAAGTTTCCTTGACTCTGAAAACAAAACAAGCACCAGCAATATTCCAAGCAAGTGTTAAAAGGGTTTCTTCAGCTTTCTAAGTTCAGTCCACTTAGTTAACTCTTGATTTGCCATTTCAGCTCTTCATGAGTCCTGTACATTTTTCTTTTTTCCAATGTTACGATTTCTAAAGTTATCAGAAATCTGTATTTGAGAGCACCTGTCAAAGATCTAAAGCTTATTATAAACCATCTTTGAAAAGGATTAAAACAAGACAACAATTGTCTGTGAATAGGAAAATGTCCAGGGTAGTTACAGTTAGAAACACAATTGACAAAAAAGTTTGGTTATCTCTGTGGTTTACAATAACTTAACATAAAAAACCTTAATTAGGACAGAACCTACCACAGAAGTTCAATATAGTAGTGAAAAGACCATAATACATTTGTTATTTATAAATGATAAATTATATATTTATTTGTATATAGCTTCACATTTATAAATAAATACAAATATATATCATATATTTGTTCATACTTATATTATTTATAGTTATGTTCACATTCATAGTCATAAAATAATATTTATTCATATAGAGGTCTATATATTTTTTAATCTTAAATTATAAACACTGAATCTACTATTTCTCTCTATAAATTTTATAATTATTATATGCTTCAATAATTAGCTAGGTTGAAAAGCAACATAAATCAGCACAGGCCTAATTATTTATTCATATGTATATTCAATTAATTTAGCAATTACTGTTCACCAATTAATATGTCTGTAAACTGATATTGAAAAAAAATCTTTGCTTGGCAGGATCTGACTTAAGGGTCTGAATAGACTAAACTACTAATTCATTTTAACTTCCTAATATATGCTTCTGAATGGATTGAACATGATATTCTCCTATTGCATGAAGTTGCTGTCATTCAGTTCCCAAAGCTGACAGTAGCTCCACCATCTTCTTCATGTACTTTCTAGGTTTCCCTAGAAATTGCCTCTCAGAGAGACTCTGAGGAAAGAGCACAAATCACATATGGAGATATTTATAGACCAGTCCTAGAATTGGCATACATAATTTTCTGTTACTTTCCATTACATGGAATTCTACATATGGCCACCCCTACCAACAGGAATTCTGAGAAACGCAATCTAGTTGTTTCAAGTGCTAAACCCGGAAGATTACTTTATTTTGGTGCACACTTAGCAGTCTCTGCCATAGACACAATCATATGATCTCATTGCTGCATTGGGAGATACGGATTTTACTTAGAAAGAAGGACAACCTAAGGGATTGAGGAGAGGAATTACGTATTGTAACAAAGAAAAATGTGTGGAAGTTGATTGAAAAGTGCAGAGCTAGTTGCAACCTTGGTCCTTGGGACCAGTTTATTGAAGCAGTCAGGACATTAGCATCCATCAATATCTATCAGACCAAGTAGTAAGAGGAGTCTTTCAGAATGTGGGATGAGAAGGTGAAGTTATGGATAAAGACCAACTCTCTAAATCTAGTCTAGGAATTGTCAGGATTTATTCCAACTGAAATACTGACAGTATTTATCCCTTGCATAATTTGTAATTCTGGATATCAGATTAAAAATTAATACAAAGAGGTGTTATAAACCTTATAATCTGACACAGAAAAACAGCCAGAAATTCAAGGAATTGTCAGTTCCCTCAGATATAAATTTTTGCCCAAGTTAATGAAGATCGAGAAGCAAGACATTTGAACAATGATCCCTACAGAGTACCTGTAAAATAAGTACAATAGGTTAATAACTTAATACTGTTTTAGAATGGCATTGTCAAATCTCTAAATTGTGAAAGGAATATATATTTTTAAAATATGGCTCATTGCTTATGTGAATTCTTGAAAAGTTGTGCTGTAATGCAATTTTTGAAATAAAACCAAAGGGGCTGTCTAATTTGCAAATATTTATCAGCCATTCTGTTTATTATAAATGATGTAATGAAATGTGCCCTGAGAAAGCAAAAATAAACACACTGAGATTCTTTCTCCCATCGAATCTATATTCTCAAACAAGTGCTTTAAATTCCTTGTGAAATAGATATTCCTTATGTCTTCATTCCTTCCTTCCCATAATCCTGAGGATAGCAAGATTGGGAGTTAAGTGCACATCCATTGGATTTGGACCTTGCAGTCTGTTTTTGTCTAGTTTCTCATGTTTTAAAAAAATCTCATCTGTAAGTGGGGAGATGAAAGGCATCCTCCTCCTTGCACAGAGCTTAGCAAATTATAACTTCTCAAAAACAAAAAATTGCCATTATTATAGATTTTTTATTGTTTAAATTGAGTTTTTTTCAAAATTAGTTATACTAATTTTGACTGATATAGGTCCACTTCTTAGTGATAAATAATGGTAATTTATTTGGTAAATTGTGTGTGTACTAAAGATTCTGCTTAAAATGACTTGTTGGCTGGTATTTTTATTATTTGGAGTTTTGAAAATATTAGTAAGTTTTCTTTTAATCTGGCAAGATGATATAAATTATTCTTGCACTTATTCTAATGTCTGTGGTATTTTATCTATGTGTGGTATGTTTCAATTGTTAATAATCTGGTTGTGAGTTATCAGTTTAAAAACAGAAAATAAATAGTGAATTAGACTTTGAACAGAATTTTTGATTAATTGTATTTATTAATTTGCCAATGAAGTTGAGTACTGAGTGTTAGCTGTTTCAGGTACATTTCACTAAAATCCAATCTTCTTTTAAGATTTCTAAAAGAAATTATGAATTAGGGCATTCTGCCACCCAGATTATTTAGGAAATATTTTTCTATTTGTTGTATTGAATTAGAATTTATTTGCCAATTAAAAATACAAATAAATTCATTGAAAAAACTGTAAGACTATTATTGCAGGCAGAGAAATCAATATATGTCACTGGAGGTTCAGAAAGGATACTCATCATTTTATTTACTGACAAAATAACTACAGAAGTGGTCATCTATGGTGATACAGACAATAGAAGATATTTGTAATTAACTTTTGAATTGTGCAAGGATTTTCAGGCAGAATGCTTCAAACACTCACTGACTTCATTTTCGTTGGGGAGATGGATTTGAGACTAATCTCCCATCTCCTTAGCTGCAGCACCCAATGAAAGCCTTCGTCCCTGGCAACATTTGTTGTCTTGGTGATTGGTATTCTGTGTGGTGATCGGCAGGACCTTCACTGAACCTCTCATATTTTGGTAATGGTGATATGACATTATGTGGATTTCAGAATTACTATGAACTACTGAGGACTCCACCCCCCATCTCCCCTCTCTCCCACTCCTGCTCACACATTTAGGTAAGTGTGTCTATTGCATATATTGCATCCCTGTCTCACCTTTCTATGCTCAGTGGGTGTAGGAAAGATTACATGTCTCTTTAACCAAAGGTCTTCTAATAGAGAAAGAATTGTACTCAAGAGCATCCTTTTAACCTAGACATATTTACATGATGCTATTTAAGACCTTAAGAACAAGCTTGGTACATCAGTGGGATAAGATATTTGGGTAATTTGAGAAGGAGTTGACGACTTTTGAATGTGGGAGAAATATGAATAATTAGGCAACAGAGGGAATAATGGTGGACCCAAATGAATTGTGCCTCCCAGCATTTATGACTCTCAAAATTCATACCTAATATAACGCCACCTCTCCTCCCCTGAATCTGAGCTGGTCTTATAACTTGCTTTAACCAGGAGAATATGCTGTAAGTGATGCTGACGAGTTTCTAGCTCAAGCCTTAAAATAACCTCACAGCTTCCATTTTTGGTGCTCTTGGGAATCCTGAGCCTTCATGTAAGAAGTCCTGCTGTCTTGGTAGAAATGCCACATGGAGAGGCCCTATAGAAGGACAATACTTGAGACTACTTGCAAAGAAAGACACTGAGCCCAGCCTCAGGCTGACTTGAAAAACATATCCACATAAGTGACTCTCTGCAAGATTAGTAGAAACGTAGCTCAGATTGAGGATTCATAAAAAAGTGAAATCGTTGTTGTTTAAGCCAATAAATTTTGGAGTACATTGTTATACCTCAGTAAACGACTGAAACAAGAATTGTACTGTAAAAAAAGCAGAATAATATGAAATAAGTCACACCTACTAGGTAAATCAACTGAAGAAATAATTTATTGAAGAAAAAGAAACATAAATATATGTATTTATATTTCACAAGTGCCTATTTACATGTATTTATGTATGCATTTGTATATATCCGTATATGAGAATGTATGTGTGTAATTATACAAATATTAAGAACATAAATACTATATCTAAACCCAATTAACTTTTTAAATTCATTTGTACCAGTTGGTAACCCACCAGTTGAGTCATGTGCTTTCATCATCAATTACAATGACCTGGTATCCATAACTACAGTATCTCAGTATACCCTTTTAAAATAATGATGGAATTATTTTTACTTTAGTTTTAGCTTTTGTGAAATTGTGTGAAACGAAATTCAGAAACACTGACATTATAGAGTATTTTTCCACTTTGGAACACATAAAAAAGTTGAAAATGAACATCAAGAACATCAGTTCATATTTTTGCCACATAAATAGAATTTGTATATAATTTGATTGCAAAAAGATGGAGTTTGGTACTAGTTTTTTTCTTTAAACTCCCTCCAGTTGTAAACGAGTCTTTACTGTTAATTCAGCACATTATGTGAGGAATCAACCCTTTTGATACTGAGTTCTCATCTACAAAAGGCTGAGAATTAGCCTTTGCTTTTCTGGGAAGAAAAGAGAGTAATAGTTAGGATATGGATTCTACTAGTTATGACCTCAACATTTTCCCTTTTAAACATGATTCTAATTGCTTACATACCCTATTTCATTCTCTTTCCTATGATCTTTTTCTTCTCCTTTGTGTAATCCAGCTGTCCCATTAACATTTTCTGGACTGATTGACACAAGATTGAGATGCGTATGTGAAAAAGTGGGTAAACATGAAAGAATAGCCATTTTAATAAATTCATTCATTCTGTTATTCCTGGAACTAATGTAGTGACTTCCTATGAAACATTTAATTTCACAATTTATGTGGTGACTTCCTATGAAACATTTAATTTCCCAATTTGGGCAATTGAAAATAATCAATGTTAAGCTATTGTTTATTGAGAGAGTTTAATAAAAATCATTGTTCATTTACCACCATTAATCATCATAAACATCTTACAAAGTAAGCATTCATTCCTATGTCATTTGTTAGACAGCTAAGTTTTACCAAAGCTTGGGACTTGCCCACACTACACAATTCTTAAAATGATATTTGAAACATGTCTCCTGGGCTCCAAAACCTAGGGATTTTTATCACTTTACTTGCTATTCTAACACATGATTTGATGTTTGGAAACATAGATATAACAAATCTTATGCTTGTGGGTTAAGAGTCATACAAGTTTTAAAAGACTTGACTTAACATGTAGAAACCTTGTATAATTCTCTACCAAGTCAGTTCAAAGAATATTATATAGCATCTGTTGATAAAATACAAAGGTAAATAACTATTCAATCTATTATATACTGTGAGCATCATTCTTTTGCTTTTGTGAAAAAACTTCATAAATCTCATTTTGTCCTGTTAAATCTTTGTGGGCTTTCTGTAGCCATTTTCTAACTTTGAGATGAGAGATGGAAAAGAAATAAAACTGATTAATTTTTTTACTCTATATACCGTAGTGTTGGAAAAGTCAAATTCATAATAATCAGTACAACTAATTTACACCAAAACATCTGGAGAAAAAGTGAAAAATTCAATCACTGTTATCAAACATCTATGTGTTTAGAAGCATGTACATGATTAGACGCATCTGGACAACTGACCGAATTATTGGCTTCTTGCTAATAATTTAGGAAGTGCATAAACACATTGTCAGGTTGCCAGAAGATTAAATATGTAATCAGGGATGTTGCCTACAGTGAAATGAAACAGAGAGGTAAAATTAGGGCCACTTTGTTGAGAGCATTGAAAATAGCTTGAGTTGTAGGGCTTTATTTGCAACCTCCCCTGATGTAACCTAATCACAGTATCTACATTGATCTATAATAGCTGCTCTCAAACTACATCCCATTGGGCTAAACACAACTCTATGCCACCCTGTTCTAATCAGTCTACCCCTACTTTCCTACTTTTCAAAAGAAAAATAACTCTCTTTTGAAAATTGCCATTTTGCACCTTCCTTTCTGGTATGTCTGTGTGTGAGTGCATGTGTATGTGTGTATGTATGTATGTATGTATATGTGTGTGTGTCTGCGTGTGTGTGTGAGAGAGAAAACTATGTACATGTGTTCAACAGAAACAGAACTGTAAGTGATTATTTTCTGAAACAAAACATCACTGTGCCTTAAAATGGTTTTATTAAAAAATTATTCCTGGTCCACGCGTGGTAGCTCACACCTGTAATTCCAGCACTTAGGAGGCTGAGGCGGGTGAATCATGAGGTCAGGAGTTCGAGACCAGCCTGACCAACATGTGAAACCCCATCTCTACTAAAAATACAAAAATTAGCTCGGCTTGGAGGCAAGCACCTGTAATCCCAGCTACTAGGGAGGCTGAGGCAGGAGAATTGCTTGAACCCGGGAGGCGGAGGTTGCAGTGAGCCGAGATTACACTACATTGCACTACATTGCACTACAGCCTGGGCAACAGGGAGAGACTCCATCTCAAAAAAAAAAAAAAAAAAAAAAAAATTATTCTTAAAATGCTATTGCTGCAAAAATGTTTACTAACAGTGTAAATGTTATCAGTATGCACACAGCAAAGAAAATTAATGATGATAAAGATAAATGAACAGTTATTTGTAATTGAAAAGTAAAGCAGGAATTCCAAAACGTTTTTAGTTCAAAACAATACTGACCATCAAAGCGTCTTTGCCCCCAATGTAAGGTTTCTTATTTTCCCTTTGTTTGCAATGTCTTAGAACCTTCACAAAGCTGTCTAATGTGGTATGACACTCAGACTTCTTATAGTACTGAACTTAAAATCTCCAGTCAACTTGAACCATGCGCACATTGTTTTGCAAGACCTGCTTTCAGTACTTTAGTAACTGCTTGGTGGCTTATCAATCTGTGCCCTCTTAATGTTATTCAAAACTAAAACTTTATAGAGTTGCTATCACCCTTCTGTAAAAACTTAAAAGAAAATACTTGAAATTGTGGATGTGTTTTCAGCCTTTCAAGATGATTCAATGGAGCCTGCCAGTGTGCCTTATCTTGTACTTAGGGAATTATTACAATGAATATATATATTTTTACTCTTGATTATGACTTTGGATAAAACACTGAGTTTTTCAAATCAATTTCTTTATCAGAAAAGCAGACTAGAGTTAGAAACATGACAGGAAATTATGAAGCAGTAGATGGATATATTGTATCAATTCTTCAGTCTTTTCTTCCATACATTTGCAAAGACATCATCATATATTTCTCCATTACTTGACTCTGGGTTTGGCCACTTCAACTTCTGCTGGCCATGGAATGATGCAGAAATGAGAGTATGTGTGTCTGTTGTCTTCTTTTATTTCTGTGACAACCATAAGAAAAAAAAATATTTAATGTACCATTCTGCGTTAACATGAATCTGTAACATTGTGTGGATATTCCATGAGAATTCTCACATGTTATTTTACATTAAGCATTATCCTTATAGCATGACACATTCACCACATTTGTGTACAATACCAGTTTCTCAGTAAAAGGAAACAAATATTCTGCTCCTCATATCAATCAGGATTAACAGCTAATGAGACCTTTATTAATGAGGGATAAATCAGTGATTTAAGGAAAAATTTAAGATAGAATCTAAAGCATTGAATGGAGTTATTTTCACTTATAAAGCACTAGGGACTGACTCAACGTGTGTGTGTGTGTGTGTGTGTGTGTGTTTGATGGTATTTAATATATTCACATGGATTTTCCATAAACCTCTGTCATGTACCCCATACTTTAAAGAACGTTGCTTATTTTTGATTACATACAGTCAACTATGAGATGAATTCTGTGATTTCTAATAACATATTCATCAAGAAAACTTTGGCGATAAAAATGTTTATTATGTTGTAGCATGAGAAATGAATATAAAAGAATCTCAACTCACTCATAACTGTACTCCCAGCCGAAGTGTGACAGTAAATCCAGAGATGAAATGAAAGATTAATTCGTGGAGATGGCAGTTTGGCAGACACATATTACTACCATATTGTTATTCTTGCGGCACAGTGGTTTGCATTTTTTCTTCATGCTATCTATTCACATTTATTTGCTTTGATTTCTGAGTATAGGATAAAGTCCCTTTTTTTCCAACTGCATGATATTAGGTGGTGCTGTTTCATATTGAATGTGGTTATGGATTAATTAGTAAACATGTCTATTGATTGAAAAGAGACTATATAAAGACCATCATGCAGAACATAGTAGTAATGCTAATGTAGCAGGCATCTGGACTGAGCCTAAGGACAATGCCTAATAAAATAGTGCATGGAGTGGCCTCCTCGGGTGTCCGTTTGTAAGAAGTGATTTACAAAAGGGAAAAAGCTGCTAGACTCAACAGTGGTTATGATTTGGGGGAACAGGCGAGTAATGGAGAGGAAAGCATGGCATAAGTCTCCAAGCCCTGCCTCAAGGGTTGCACACACACATGAAGACAGTATGTGTTGTCAAAGAAGTGGAGCTCTTTCATTTGAGACTGAATGACCCAGGGCCACAACCAGGCAGTAGCATCACTGCTCAAGGATCAAAGTGGGACCTGAGAGCAGGAATCACGTAGCTTGGAGAATGCTGAGAAACAGTACCCTTGGCATTCGTGTCGTCATTGGCAGGAAGGAACCAGCAGTAGTGGAGAGGTGCTTCATACAGCAGGTGCAGCAAGTGGCAGAGTGCAATTACAGAAGGTGGGGTGCAGGATATTATGTGGCACAACTACATGTGAGCTTAAAAAACATAATCTCTGAGCATACTCAGAAGTCGCTATTTGTGAATCTGAGTTATGCACCAACGTGGCACACACAGGTGATGCAGAAAACCGTGACATGTGTTGCCAACACGGCCTCATCTGAACTCACAACTGGAAAGACCTGGGGAAGCAGTTTTGTGCCTTCATAGGGCTCCCCATATAACGGGGATGATGGAATAATATCAATTAAAAGATGATATAATGCAAATGTTTCATGAAGGATATAGATAACAACTGCTCTGGGGGCAGAGAAAAGAGATAATTATAAACAAAGTTTTGAAAAAGGATCATTTTTCATGCTGTATGCAATGCATCTCAGAGTGTCAGAGTCTCGGGAGGCCCTTGCATCGCCTTTCCCCCTCCACAGTTAGCTAACCTGGCTGTGTGTTCCCAGCGCATCCATGTTGTCACGGTACTCTGAACTCTCCATGACAAATGTGTGCTTGCTTACTTAAGCCTAGATTGCAAACTCTGGCAAATAAAAGGTTGTTTCTCTTTTTTTTTCGTATCTGATTTGTTTTTTATCACATAGTAGATGCTATGTTATCATTGATTTAATGACTAAGAAATAATAAATGAATCCTCATGAAATAAACCTACATATGCTAATTCTAACAAATGCAAATCTAAACGCTATCATGGCTGACCTATCCAGAAATTCTGATGGCCTGTAACTGCTCTTTAGATTTTAGATAATATCCAAAAAACCTTCCATTTCAAAATTGAATTCTGTAGCCTAAAATGCAAGGCATCTTGAGCCCAGTAATTTATCACCTTCCATCTACAGTCCAATAAAACTAGCTGGCCAAATGTCTATGACAGCAAGTATAAGACGATGGAAGCCCTAAGCTTCTGTATTTGTAGATTCCAAAGTTCCCACAAAGGAAAAAGGTCCAGTTGACTAACAGTGCTCTATAAATTTCCTTTCACTGTTAAGATGCCAAATTATTCTTCTATTTCAATGTCTTTTGTGCCTAGGATTGGCATGAATGTTTTCATGCTACCTCATCAGAATTACTCTAGCATTTCTATGTATCACAGGTCAAAAATCTCTCTACAAAACGATTTAATCTCTTGTGTTACTTGTAAGCTCCTGGCAATATATGTTATCAAAACAACTTAAATGTCGCATAGTCATAAACCTAACCTTGTAGGTCCTCTAACTTGATGTTGCCTCTCTTCCAGCAACAACTACCCACCTAGACTTGCCACAGTCCAATAATATTGGCTTCATTTATAGAAGAGGTAATGAAGTGAAAATAGATACTATTAACTAGACTGGTCTAGGCTTGGGGAAAGTAGGGTTAAGAAGGTAGACTGATTTCTTGCTATCTTTTAATAATTCTGTCTTAGTTAGATATATAGGTAGGTAAAGGAGATCATATGTCTCCCAAAAGGTGCTCTAGTGTTCCAGGAATTTAAAAAATATTTGGGCATTTATCTTTACAAAGTCCTAGTTTTTGTCTTTTATATCACCAGCTGGTAGCTTATGAAAAGTGGCCTTGTTCTCTTTCCTGTTGAAGAAGTTTAGAGAAATGGCCAAGTGATGTCCGTCTCTGATTTGATAAATCATCAGTCTAGATCACACGATTTTAGTGATTATGTCTATTTTTCCTCCATTTTTGTATAATGACGATTTTTTAATCTATCCACTGCCTTCTGTAAGGTCCATGATCCCTTTATTAAACCTTTTAAAATCCTTCTAATGATATGATTAATTGCAATGATTATTAACAATTCAATCACAAGAATACCTATGATGTATTGATGTATTAAATGTCTGCAAATGATTGTAATCTCTCTCTCTCTGTCTTTAAAATATGACACAATTAAAGGATATCTTCCTCAAGGATCATTCCCAAAGTACTGTCTTGGTGCTCAATCAGTGATAGGAGAGTCTATTTAGACTACTTTTTTCTATTCCAAACAATGACATCCATTGTTCCTTAGCAAGTTGAACCCGGGAGTTCTCTGAGTAGAAGTAGTCACTGTTAGAAGAAATATTCACAAGTTAGAAGAAAATATTGTTCTTAGATTTATAAAATGTTCATTTCTTTAGTTTGTCACTATTAGTGTCAGAAGGGGCCTCTAGAATTTGTAGAAATGGCCCCTTGAGCTTATCAAAGATAAAACACTCAAAAATGTCAAGCCTTGTTTTAGGCAATTGCTATCTGAATACTGGTATTGGTGGGGGAGGTTTGAAGACAGAAGAGGGTAGGAATGATTAAGTAGACTGAAGTGAGAAACCTTGTGAAGTGGAAACAGATGGGATGTATGCTTTAGCATTGCTCATTTTAATGTCACTGCTAGTCAATGATTTGTTTCTGTATCACATGATATTTATTACTGATAACCAGTCAGAGATTTAGGCAACTCAAAGTTTCCCAAAAGAGGGAGAAAGAGAGCAAATGTAAAAACTAATGAAATCAGAAGAAGGCCTGTACTTGAGTTAACATAATTGTACCAATATTAGTTTCCTGATTTTGACAATGCATTATGGTTACATAAGATGTGATCACTGGGGAGAGTGGGGTGAACTGGACACAGGAACTTGCTGTACTATTTGTGCAACTTCTTAACAGTTGACTTACTGTAAAATAAGAAGTTTAAAAAAAAACAGAGAACACTTAGGCTATCAGTTATATTTTATTTTAATTCCCAGAAAAAAGTAAAGGTGGCCAGGCATTTAATCATTGAAAACATGACCAACAGAAATGGGTGAAGAACAGCAGAAGTGACATCTTTCCTTTACTTTTTTATCTTTCTAAATGTTTTAGATTCGAGAAAGTAGTACTTATATTTCACTAGCTATTGCTATCCTGGTAAGTGGTACCAGATTTGACAACACTACTACTGAGGAGTTGTTCTTCTTAATCTAAAGCATATTTCAATGTTTTTGATCTTTGCATCACTTTTTATTGTGGCTCAGGGCATCATTTAGGAGCTCTTCCAGAATTCAGCATTTTTACTTAGTGGCAGCAGATTAGGTATTTATATTTGCCCAGGTCTTTCTTAAAAGCACTTACTTTACACTTCTAAGAAATTTGATAAAGGTAGCATGCTTGATTACTTAAACACTTCTGAATAAAGTTTGAAGTTAAACTGCCAATCTTCATAGTATCAAAAGATTTTGTCACAAATCATGTAGCTTGGTGTGTACTTGAGAGTGTTGGATTTTTCCTTATTTCTGAAATCACTAAAATATGAGACAGACCAGTACTTTCTCACATTTGTCCTGAATTGTGAGATCTTCTTACCTCCAATGACACACACACAGCAGTCCCACATTTACAACAGCACACACACACAACAAAGATACACACACAAGTACACACTCATTTTAAGTTTCCTTTACCATCCTAAGAAATTCTTAGATGAGAAAATTTATAAAAATGAGAAACAATTATCTGTTTCTTTATAATTGAAATGTTTGAAATAATGTATTCAGACATTTCTCAGATCTTTGCTCATTTTCTTATTTTAAGCTACAGTTGCTGTGTTTGGAAGCCAAAACGGTAAAAATGTTTTTCATCTACATGCACCTTTAAAAATGGGAATTTTATAGTTTTCTCTGAGTGCAGTTTTCTAGTTACCTTCTTTGCTTACTTTTGTTTTGCTGTGGCCTTCTGTTTTGCATTTGCTCAAATATTTCTTGAGCCCATAGGATGCTTTCTCTGCAGCTTCAAAGATGAATAGACCATAGCCCCACCCTATCCCACAAGAAATTCAGATTCTCTATATACTCCTAAGTAATTAATATTTGGAATAAAAATACAGCATCTTTTTTACTCACCTGTCAATTTTGATATATTATCTCAAATAATAATATTAACATCACCTTTTAAAAATTTTGCATTCTTTTAAAGAAATGATTTCTTTGACTTTAAGTTATTTAACTTTGACAAGAAAACTGCTAGGAACCGAGGTAGCCACTTGAAAGATGACACAGCTAAGCTTCAGAGAGAGTGTGACTGCCATTTTCCATACAACTAGATGGGGGCTAGAATCCAAAAAATGACTCAGTTGCCTTTCAGCCCTGTGCTTCTACCACTAGGCTACAGGCGCTGGGAACGAACTGATGATGGATGTCTGTGTGTTAGAACAATGAGGCTGCTCTTTGGCAACTAAAGCCACAGACCAAACATTCCTAATTAAGATGTTGTCATTTTACCTAGGAGAAAAGCTTTGGCCAGATTCCAGCATGCCCATAAATAAGAGACACTGCCAGAAATATGAGAAAGGATAGTTTCTAGCAAAAGTATCCTTACATGATTAAGAACATAATTCAAACTACTACCAAAACTGATTTATAGGCCCCCTGTACAGGGCTAGTTTATACTTGAGCCCTTTGCAAAGTGTACCTCCTGCTGGCCAAATATGAAATGACATTTGTAAAGCCGGAAATCAAGCTCATCTATTAACAGCATATCCGTTTTTTTCTGTTTCTAAAATTGATTATTTCTTCCAGTGAGGGACACTTACTCAAATTTTGTTTATAAATACACATTTTATGTCTCAGTGCCAGTCTTCAACACACACATATATGCACACTTCCATTCAACACTTGATTCCATCTTTTATATTGGTAAAAATCTGTTCTATTGTACTTTTTCAGGAAAAGACAAAAGAAAACCTTTTCAATACGAAATTCAAATTAACTCCTTCTGGCATCGTCACAGACTTGGCTGTACTTTGCATGTTCCCTCCTCGGATATATTTCCTTGTCCTTGGCTTTTTTCAACTGTCCACTGTCTTCTAGGTCCCTGGTTGTTTGCAGATTAGCAGCAACACACATGTGTCTATTTCACTATTTAATCAGGCAATTCTCCAATGAAAACCATTAATATAAAATACTAAGTGACATGCCCTCAAAATATTTTTCCTAAAATAATATCCACATCATGTTTTTAAATATGCAGAATATGGCGAGTTGACCCGTCAACTCTGTAGTCAGGGCCTTAAAAGAAACATCTGTGTCTTTTTCTTTTATGACCACAACCTCAGAGATGCCCTAACATTAAAGACCATTTCGAGGGAAATCTGCAGCTGTAGAAAAAGGCGTGCTGAATTACTTCAAACTAGAAGTCTTGACCTTGTTCTTTGGAGATCTCCATAGGAATTCAGGTTCAGAGTCCTAAATCAGATGAGTCTGATGGCTTGGCTTCATTCCATATGGAGGGCAGTACATCTCCTGTGTGTCATAACATTAGTGCCATTGGAAATTCTCTCCAGAAGGAAGCCAGTGCCTTTTCTGCAGCTGCTGTCAGGGAACTACTTGTGCCTAATTACTCCTTCACTCATCAGCAGCTAGCAAGGTAATCCCTGCCGGGATTTTCTCGGTATTTCTAATGGCAACAGTCACAGACACTGGGCTGCTTTGGAAAAGCCAACTGAGAGATTACCAGACTGGGGACAGGCTCTCCCAGCAGGAGTACCAGACTTCTGGCAATGAACATTCTCAGCCCCAAGCACTCCTTCTCGTCCTGTGATATAGGTTCACATAATCCACCAAACCTTTAGGAAGGGCTCAGCTCTCCCATATAGGCAGGTTTCCCCCTTGACCTTGGAAGGGAAAACTGAAAAGCAATACCTAGACATCTGTGCGGGATCCTGGCTCAGAGTGCACAGCCCCTCAGCTTCACTGCTTCCTTTTTCTTTCTCTGCAGGGGATTGAGTGAAATAGAAAAGCCTTCATTTTTATTAGCACCTCTCTATTTTGGTTTTAAAAAATATGATTCTTTTTTATGATGCATGGTACTTATTCAGTTTAGTTTGCCTCCTGTAAAATGATAAAATACATTAAGTTGTTCTATTCCCTTTGTTGTTTGAGTAATAACATTCCTTAGATTTCATATGGCAGTTTCTAGGCATTTATGATGGAGAAGAAAAATATTAGCCATAATGAATAAAGAAATAAATCATGGGAGCTACAACATCTTGGCATTTGTTTTCCTTAAGCTTAAATCTGCAAGTGTTCCAGAAAGTAAAGGCTCACAGCTCTGGAACTGGGAGCCTACTTTGCCCTCAGTGGGTAGAGAGAAGAGGTTAAGGACCAAGAAAGTCAGAGGGAGCCAGCCATTGTTTTCAAAATCTCAGTCGCAATAGACGAATTGAAATCTACTTATACTTTTTTTCTAAACATCCAAGATCTCGGTGTCTCTGCCTTGGGACAATCCACTTAAAGATTTTTGGAAATTCCATGATAATTTAGAATAAAAATATTTCTACCCCATCCCTTCTATCAGGAATTGAGAGCAGAAATATTGCAGAATTATAACCTTGGTTAGTGAATGAGAAATATAGCTTGAATTTAGCCTAGTAATTCATAGAGTTAACACCCTTCTGTTCTCTTTTGGTTTCCTGGTAAAATGATAGACAGAAGGAAAATAATAACTGCATTCTTACTGGAGGATAGTTAAATAAGTATACAGTTAAAACGGAATATGTGTCTTTAAAACAAATGAAGAAGAGAAGCAAGGATGTTATCTCAGAGCTTTTCAAGAATGGATTGGGTCCTATTACACTATTTCTCTTTACAGGATCATTAGGCCATGTTTTTCATAATTATTTTCTAATGTCTTTGTGTTTGTGAAGGAGATATTTCACTGGAAAGGAGATTTTTTTTCAGAGTTTTGAGGAAAGTAGCTATTCAAAATGTTAGATGAACATAAATTAATCCCAGAAGAACACTTTAATCTTTAATCCCCTAAAAGGAGGTAAAGTAATCTCCCAGTTGGTATTTTCTGACTTTTCATAGCTCTGAAATTCCAATAGGGGTTGAAGGAATCTTTGTTTTATTGCAGACAGATGGACTGGGAATGGCCACAAAATCCATTAAAATCAGTAGTTAGCAGAGGCTGAGATGCCTTCAGCGGTGTAAGTATTCCGTCAACTAAAAGAGTTAGAATAAGACATGCTCACCAAACTTTTACTCTGAAATGACTTGCTAGCTAAACTCTAAGGAGGGTGGAGGAAGTCAGCTAAGAAGCTTTCAATAGAAAAGAGAAAAAAACCCACAATAACTTTCTTCTTAAACCACAAACTGAATGTATCCTAAAGCATAGATTAAAAATAACTGTTTCTCACTGGCACATGAAGAAGCAAACGGGTTGTAAAGAAAGGCAAGAGTATGGCTCATATTTTTTTCCAATTTTGCTACTGAATTTCCGCTTTGCCATTTCTGATTGACATATTCAGGGTCTGTTCACTGACTCTAAAGGTGCCATAAGTAAAATCCTTAATTGGGAATGAAATATGTATATTTATCTTGATAAAGTTAGAAAGTAAAATAATATAATTGGTGCTTAAGAAATGACTAACATCCAATTTGTATGTGCACATTCTGTTAATATGAATAGAATAAGTCATGTATGTGTTCGGCAAGAGCATTGACCTATTAACTTGACTCCTAAGATTAAGCTACTAGGAACCCAGAGCATTTGGAGGCAAGGTTGTCCTGTGTCCTCCAAGAATATACCAAGAAGTATTTATATAAAGATACGACTGACAAGAAAGAATTCAATAAATGGGTATAACTGGGCTTTCTTTTATCCTCATAAGACTCTTTATTTGGTTAGGATTCCTGATTGTTATCAGTATGATGTTTATATGTACAGAATACTATATTATCACCTAAATTTGGGCAAGTCTTTGAGTAAAATAGGGATGCTAAAAATAAAAATTACTAATTTGCAAATGATTTATTGATTATAAATTTATTTCTTTTTAAATTTATATTTGTTATATTCTAATTATGATATAGCAATTATATTACATATATTTTGTACAGTTCTATTTAAATACTATTTTTAAGGATAAAATTATTACTAAAAACAAAAATAATATAACTGAGTATATGAAAGCAAAATTTAAAAATGTCTTTACTATGTTAACATTAAAGTAGCAAAATAGTTTTATATATTACATAAAATATAGTATACAATAGTTTATATAGTATGTGTTTATATATTATAAAGTATACAATAATATAAAATATATTATAATTTTATATGTTATAGTAGATAACAAAATTTATCTAATTTTAACAAGAGCTTAAACTGAAAGTTTGTCCCAATGTGGAGATAGTCCACAGAGTCTCCATAGAATTTTAATATTAAATCTTATATACACAACCTGCCCTCTGTATTTATTTAACTACTCACCTGCTTTGCGGGGATACTTTTCAATGACTTCCTATTTGTATGCTTTTTCCCCAGTAATTATGATTTACTAAAAGCTTGAAGATCTGAAGATTTTTACAATGCATTAGTTTATTATTTTGATTAAAAATCTCCAAACTTATTTTGAACCATACACAACTATAATTGCAAAGGCTTATTTAAAAATAATTCTGTGCCATCGAGGGATGTTTTCATTGATTTTTAAAAGTCTTTCAAAGTCTCAGACATTTCTAAATTCTGGTTGAGGATGGGCAGCAATGAGAAAAATTATAAACTGCCATGTTCACCAAATTTTGTATTGAATGCTAGCTTCATCACAAACCACTCATTTACTATGCTATTTTTCTAATCTATCTATCTATCTATCTATCTATCTATCTATCTATCTATCTATCTATATCGATATCTATCTATCACCTCTATCTATCTATCTATCTATCTATCTATCTATGTCTATCTATCTATCTATCTATCTATCTATCGTTGGATCTCAGAAAATCATATCCAAAATGCAGCACTTTGGCATGCTGAATACCTTGAAATAAAGGAGACTGGAAAGCCTCAGAAGCAGCCTCGGAAGCAAGGCCTCTCTCTGACTTCCTATTCTTCTGACTCCCACTCCTCTTTCATCCCTGACGCAAGTTACAGCACCCTGCGTTCTTCCTTCCCCAAGGAAAGTCATAGAAATTAGAACCTCTCTCTCCCAAAGCCAATCATAACACCTAGAAATAACGAGTCTTCGTGGTGCATGTCTGTAGTCCCAGCTACTCAGGAGGCTGAAGTGGGAGGATCACTTAAGCCCAGGTGCTGGAGGCTGCCGTTGGCCATGATCCTGCAATTGCACTCCAGCCTGGGAGACAGAGTGAGACTCCATCTCTAAAAACAACACCTGGAAATATAACTCTAACCTTCCCCTACCTTTCTGTGTTTCAGCTGCAGGAAATGCTCATATCCACCTTGTCTGATCGTAGGGTATAAGACACTCATCCCAGAGTTTCTGGCTCATACCCAGGAAGAGGTGTATTAGTCCGTATTCATGCTGCTGATAAAGACATACCAGAGACTGGGTAATTTATAAAGAAAAAGAGGTTTAACGGACTCACACTTCAACGTGGCTGGGGAGGCCTCACAATCATAGCAGAAAGCAAAAGGCACATTTCACATGGCAGCAGACAAGAGAAGAGAATGAGAGGCAAGCGAAAGGTGTTTCTCTTTGTAAAACCATCAGATCTCGTGAGACTCATTCACTACCACGAAAACAGTATGGGGAAAACTGCCCCGATGATTCAATTATGTCCCACTGGGTCTCTTTCACAACACGAGGGAATTACGGGAGCTACAATTCAAGATGAGATTTGGGTGGGAACATGGCCAAACCATATCAAGAAGGAATGTTAAACAGAGGCCAAAAGCAATTTAAACAGACAGGTCTTGCCGGGTTTTCCCACTCAGTCTATTAACATTAAATCATGCCCTTTTTGTGCAATCACGATCGAATCTATGTGTAAAAATGGGCAATTTTCCCTGAGTCTTTGAATGTTTATTTCTTTTATTTTAAATTTATTTTTTATATTCTATCTTTTAAACATACTTTTATTTTCAATTGACACATAATCATTGGACACATTTCTGGGATAAAATGCAATGTTTCAATACATGAACACATTTTGTAATAATCAAATCAGGGTAATTAGAATATGCATTATCTCAAACATTCCTTTGTAGTGGGAATATACAAAGTCCTTTCTTCTAGCGATTTTGAGATACAGGATATCTTATTGCTGACTGTAGTTAACTTATTGTGGAATGGGACACAATCACTTATTGTTCCTTTCTACTTGTAACTTTGTACCCATTGATGATACTCTCCCTACCCCTTTTTCCTCTACTCTCCCCAGTCTCTGTAACCACTGTTCAATTCACTTCTTCTATGACATCAACCATTTTTGATTCCACATATGAGTGAGAACATGTGATATTTGTCTTTCGGTGTCTGGTTTACTTTACTGAACATAATGACCTCCAGGTTCATTCACATTGTTGTGAGTACCAGGATTTTATTTTTTTTTAATGACTGATTAGTATTCTATTGTGGATATGCCACATTTTCGTTATTCCTTCTACAATCGTTGGACATTTAGGTTGATTCCCCATCATGACCATTGTGAATGGTGTTGCAATAAACATGGGAGTACAGATGTCTCTTTGATATACTGACTTCATTCTCTTTGGATATATATCCAGTACTGGGATTGCCGGATCGTATGGTAGTTCTATATTCAGTTTTTTGAGGAACTTTTATATTGTTTGCTATAATTGTTGTACTAATTTACATTCTTGCCAACAGTCTGTAAGTGTTGTCTTTTCTCTGCATCATCACCAACACTTGTTATATTTTCTATTTTTCGTAATAGCCATTCTAACTGGAGTGAGGTGATATTGAGGTTTTGATTTGCGTATTGCTGATGATTAACGAGGCTGAACATTTTTTATATACTTGGTGGACATTTGTGTATCTTCTTTTGAAAATTGTCTGTTAAGGTCTTTGGCCCATTTTTAAATTGAATTGTTTGTTTGTTTGCTGTTGAGTCTTTTGAGTTCCTTATATATTCTGAATTCTTACCCTTTGTGAGATGTATAGTTTGCAAATATTTTATCTGATTCTCTAGGTTGTCCCTTCACTCTGTTGATGGTTTCCTTTACTGTGCAGAATCTTTTTAGTTTGTTGCAATTCCATTGGTCTATTTTTATTTTTGTTGCCTGTGTCTTTGAAGTCTTCTCCAAAAAATTCCTGTTTAGTCCAGTATCTTTAATTCTAGTAGTTTCATAGTTTGAGGTATTACATTTGAGCCTTTGGTTAATCTTGAGTTGATCGCTGTATATTAGGGAAAAGTAGGGGTCCAGTTTTATTCTTGTGCATGCAGATATCCAATTTTCCCAGTAACATTTATTGAAGAGACTGTTCTTTTCTTAATGTGTTTTTGAATCCTTTGTCAAAATTAGTGGGCTCTAAATATATGAACTTATGTCTGGGCTATCTATTCTTTTCCACTGATTGATATGTAAGTTTTTATGTCAATAGCATTATGTTTGGGTTATTATTTTTTTGTAGTATATTTTGAAGTCTGATTGTGTGATGCCTTTAGCATTGTGTTTTTTTTTTTCTTAAGAAAAATTCTTAAGATTATTTTTGCTATTCCTTGTCTCTTGTGGTTCCATATGAATATTATGATCATTTTTTCGATTTCTATGAAGAATGCCATTGGTATTTTGATAGGGAGTGTATTGCATCTGTATATCCCTTTGGTAGTGTGGGCATTTTAACAATATTAATCTTTCTAATTTGTGAAGATGAAATATCATTCAAATATAATTCAATTGCATTGTGTCTCTTCAATTCCTTTTCTCAAAGTTTTATAGTTTTCAGTATAAAGATATTTTAACTCCTTGGTTAAACTCACTTCAAGGTGTCTCTTTTTAAGTAGCTATTGTAAATTGGATTGTTTTCCATTTATGTCTTAATTTCTGAAAACTCCCAAGTCACATAAAAATTTGCTTGATTGAATAAGTTTGTTATGAGATTTTCTTATTAACTTGTCTCTGTAATAGAAGTGCTGGCCATTACCTTTATGATGGGTGAAAAAATGTGTCACAAATTTTCTGTTTCAATGCTCTGTCTTTCTCTATCCACCTATTAATCTAGTTGATTGTCAAATTTGTAGCCTTCGACTATTGTAAATTCCACTTAGATAGCAGAATTATGTAATTTACTTGAATACAATTATAAAGTATGTTTATGCAACAACCAAGTCCAGGTTTATACAAGCTTATTAATTTAATACAAACAATGCCTAACTATAATGCTATACTTTACTCAAATTCTATTTGTATTATTAATATAAAAACAAATAAATACAACTTATGTGTTGGACTCTTTAGCCGGATTTAGAAGTAATGTTCATGTCCGATGTTTTACCTTCAACAGTAGAAACATTCAAAAGCTTTTCTTTGATTTAATAAATTGAATGAAAAAAAATATGTCTGTTATTGGCACTAACATCACAGATTTTGTCTTTGATGCATCTAATGCTAATAATATTAAATTGACATAATTCACTTTCAGAGCAAAAACTGCTCTGAAATAAATTGCAAGTGTGAGGAATAAACTGAAAAGAGCAATCATTTAATCTAGATGAAAAATCAGGTTTATAGAACAATTTTAAATATACTTTTTGTAGTAATACAAGTTAAATCTGACCATATTTTAATGTAATTGCTGATGCTTCTCCAGCTGATTTGTGTCTTCTAGTTTTTATGTAATCTGTGATTTCACTACATCCTCCATGGTGGATAATAAATGTCAATAGACATTTCGTGCAGTTTACACATTCACATAAAATTTATTGAAAAATGAAATATAGTACATAGAATATTACCAAATGTGCATCTTGGAAAAGTCATTGCCATTAAAAGGATTTATGGAAAAATTTAAAAGTAAGTTAATGAACAATAATATAAATACTTACAGTTTTGCATCTTAAAATCAATGACAAAACCAGTTATCAAGAACATTCTGACCATTCTCTTTACAAATTGTGATACAACTGCTCAACCTATACTTCCCAAATGTATTTAATGTAAAGCTGATCTGTCATTTCTCAATACCCAAAAACACTGCTCATTGATAAACTGATGGCTGACCTGCTCGCAGCTCATGGTACACATAGTCTAAGGCAAATTTGGCTATTACACCAAATGTCAAGAAGGACAGGAGTATCAAATCCTTTTACAACCATCATCTCTGACTTGAAGGAGTCAGATGTTACTAGTTACTCATTCTAAGGGCATTTGGTTTCATAAACATGTGCCCTGAATATTGTCCCTGAAAGAGAGGTGAGTTTGTCTTATAGTATGCACGTATATGTGACTGGAAAGTGTTGAGAGAAAGAGATATAAGTTACCTCTGTTTATCTTTAATGTTTTGTCATGTGCTAAAGTGGGAATTTTGTTTCCTGCACATACATTTCATATAGTACTAACTGAAAAATGCAAATAAGATCTACAGAACTCATTATGGCTTATTGAAGTACAATTAGTACTACTACCAACTAACTTAAAAATAAAAAAAAAAATAATAAATCAGGGGCAAATGCTAAACTGGACTAGAAGCTGAGACAATATACATGAGCAGGGACTGTCTCAGGCAAATACAGATGTATGTTGATTGTATTCATATGGAATCCTGACAATATAGAGTATGGCAGTCTGAGATTCACTCTTGGAAAGTATGTCCTCAATCATCAATAATTTATTTCCACTAGCAACTTAGATGGAGTATACAAACAGGTGTAATATTTTTATAGTAAACAAACAAGCAAAAATACTGAACAGGTACATGTATATGGAGAAAGAAGAGATGCTAGGAAAACCAGTAATAGCTTAAGGAAGCTGTCCAAGCAGAAGAGAATTCACTTCCTTAAAGGCACTTGTTATTTACAATATATCCCTGAGCCTCTTAAATATTTTCAAACTACCTATAGTTATTAATTTTGCTAACATAAGTATGTGAGTTTTTGTTTAGATTACTCTGAATCCATCTCAAATTTTACTTGTATATTTTAATATTTGGAATATTCTTGCATAAGTAAATTACTACCGGCCATTCTTGTGAGTGTGTGTTAATTTGTGTTGCTCCTAAAGTCTACCTTATGTCATCTGTGGATGAGGAACTTAAAAAAGATGTTTAAATCAGGTAAGAGGCAGTGCAAGAATATTACAAATTTGGTTTCAAATTCAAATACCCTGAATCCTTTCTACCATACCAGAAAAACATGCATTAAAGAAAAAAAAAAAAAAAAACCTAGATATTTTGGCTTTGTTTCTAACTGGCAACAGAGCTGATACATGATTTGTATATTCACTAACAAATTTTGAACTTGTAAATCTGGTTAATTCATCATTAATTGTTACCTGAAGCTTTAATTTGCTTAGTGATTACTTTTAGAAATTATGGCATACAAATATTTCTGGTATACAACTAAACAAATGTTGTGTTTTCTATCCAGTAAGTCAATAGCTGGTTCTTCTGGCCTCTTCCCCTTGCTCATGGATTTATTTGACTATTAAACTACTATACATGTATCAACACACACACCCCTCACATGTGTACACAACGCATATAAATATTTGCTATAAGTCAACATTGCATAACATATTCTGAAGGCATTGTTCAAAAACAAACAAAAAGATCTGCTCTAAGTAGTAATCTGAATATTTTAATTTATTGACTGGACAAATACCTAACTGAGATAGAATAGAAATTGTTTAAATGATACATCAGGGCTAAACTGAGAATATATTTGTAGTCATTTGAAAAGTGAGATTATATAGTCTTGCTGTAGTTTTAACTCCTGAAGCCAAAAAGCCCATCACTTCTTTGGGGAAAGGGCATGAGTCATTTTCCAAGGGACTTATTGTGTTTGTGTCTTTTCTAAAAACCTAGCCTCAGAGAACTGATTTCTCCCAAAGTGAGAAAAGCTCCTCTCGCCAGTCTGCTACCTATTTCCTGGGTGGTATCTTTCAGCCCATCAAAGTGCACATATGGAAATATACAATTAAGTGAACTCCTTCATCCTTAATAACTTATTTTCCTCCTTAATAGTCTTTCATCATCATATTCATCCCAAACACACATATCAATTTTTCTCTAAACAAGAGGGCTTTTCTCTTATGCTTTCCTCTCCGTGCTTTGCATAAATAGTCCTACAAAAAAAGTGACCTGCTAATTATGAGTGATTGCTTTTCCCATCCCAGGGTGGCTGAGGAATAATTTAAACTAGGTATTCATAGTCAGGGATCATCAAGTGATTGCACTCCAGATTAATCTTCCTGGGCCCAAGTATTGCCTGGCTTTAGCCTGAACATGGCGCTGCATTCTATCTGTCCTATTCAGCCCAAACAAGGAGACTTTATTTGCTAAACAATTTTAATTCATTCTGCACAATTTAATTATGCTTCAGTGCGAAACCACCTGTGACCTTGGGTTTAGTAATGAAATCCACTCCCTAGTCACCAATGCCGAGAGTAATCTGTTTGGCAAAGACAGTAGAAAATAAGATTCTTAAATAGTGTTCGGAACTGGAAGAATCATGTTCTTTTTGATAGTTTGCTTGCAGGCCTTTGGCTGTTTTCTGGAGGAGATTTTATAGAAGAATTATCTTCACAGGAAGATCTGAATGGGATTTGAAATGACATGTAGCTGTCTCAGTGAGAAAGCAGGTGAAAATGTCCACTGTTTTTCTGTACTGTGTGAGCCAGAAGGTATTTTCAAGAATAAAGTCTTTTCTTTCTTTCCCTGAGAACTAAGATGAAAGCATATACAAGTAAGTAAATGCTTCTTTTGTGTAAGTATGGGCCATTTAATATTTAAGTATTAAGTGGAAGTGTACTTAGTTAGAATGAGGCTTTCAAAACCCAGTTTCTGTTTGGCAAGTTCTAGCTAATCAAGGAACAGGATACTGATTACAGAGAGTCATCTAGACATTTTGGATTTGAGGTCATATGCATTTTAACAGAACTTATTTGGCTCTGCCATGGTTAAGTGTTAAGCCTTCTGTTATACATCCTGTGCCCAGCTTTTTCTGCTCTAGGCCTTGTGATTTTTTTTCAGAGCACTGTTCATGCATCCACCGAGACCCTGTGCTTCATCACCTCATGGTGTACACACACATTTACCATCCTGTCCACTCAACACGATGTGATTTTTACCTGTAAAATGCCTGCTAACCTGTCTTACTCATGTTAAGATATACATTTATACTGCTACATTTTAATATTTCTGTAAATTGTCTGTCTTACAATCCATAGTATTTACCCTTTTTGTTGACCGGGGAACATTTAGGGTGCAGTTTTCCTGAACTGTATTTGAATCAACTTGATCACTGCTGTTCATGTCATCCTTTCTTTTTACATTCAAATGAGTATAAAGGAGCTTTTTAAATAAATGTCTTTAAAAAATCAAGAGATAACAAAGCACAGGATTCTAGTTTAATTGGTAGCATTTTCCCTTTTAGTAATGCATACAATTATAGTGTATCTTATAATTGAAGGCATCATACATTTGATGGAATATGCTAAATCCGTTCTTTTCTCTCTTCTAAGCCATCTGCTTCCTGCCTAACTTTTAGACTGTTAGTTTTTGGCTCTTCCATCAGGCTTTTCCAATTACTGCAATTGCATTTTTCTCCATTTCTTGATCACACATAGCGTTGGCTGTCACACCTGTGATGGTCTGTATTATATTTGATTTAGCACTCTGGGGCTTGCTGTCTGCTATGATTCTTATTTCAAGAATCATAGAATGTAAGGGAGGAAAAGATCATAGAGTCAATTTAGTGTCACTGTTTCATTTACAGACAATGAAACTGGGATGTTTGAGGTTTAAGTGTTAGTGGCAGGTCTGAGACTCTGCAACCAGTTGTTATTAGCCAGATGCTATCCCCAAATCAGGAAAGATCCTCCTTCAGCTTACAAGAGCTTACAGGCCAGCAATCTGATAGCATGTTCTCACTTTCTTGAAGAGTATCTTTTAAAAACATACCAAACTAAGCCCTCTTATGTTCTTCAAGGTGGCAGTAGTTTTATGTTCCAGCTATTGTACTGAATACTTGTTTTGTTGAATTAAACTATCAAAAGAAGTTAAAATGTCATTGAAGTTACAGGCATGGGTGAAATTTTCAATGACTAAATCTGAGCAGCAGCCTTATTTCAGTTCTGTCATTGCCCCCAACCCCTGAGTTCCTTCCCCTACCACCACCCAAAATGAATGACAGAGAAATAAGAAGCACGGCAAATGAGCTCCCAGATCCATCTGAATGAAAATACCAAGACTCTGTGGATGTTCCTAGAGATCAGATTCTCTTGGTAAGAAAATTGCAACATTGAAACTTCTTTCAAGCATTAAAGCCCAATGTCTTCCTTGTTTTGGAAAAAAATAATAATAAAATTTTTGGAGGTACACAGAGATGCATCAGAGAGGATTAACTACGGTAATTACAGTAGACTTAAGTGGCATGGCAAAAGACATTGATAATAATAATAAAACTAGAGGAAAACACAAAATATCACCTCTCAAGAAGGAAAAGAGCAACAGGTAGAGAGGCAAAGAGAAGAGACATGAATGGGGCAATGTGGTTTAAAGCATTAGGAGGATCTTGGGTTGGTCCAATAGATAATAAAAGACAATACTAACAGCAGTGCTGTTATTGTTGTTGTTGTTAGGTTTTTTACGTTTTATGTTCAGTTTTTTTTAAGTATGAAATCAACAAGAAAGATAGATTACATATGATATTGGTGGGTGGGGGCATGAAGTTTGAGGAAGCTGTGAACTGTGATGAAACAGGGAAAGGGTCAACAAGAGGGATAGGAGGCAGGCAGCTGGAGAGACTTGGATTCTATCTTGATGATCCTATGAGTACATGGCCTTGCCTGGTGGCTTTATTGAACTGATCCTGTTAAATGGAGAGTCATTTTACTCTTTCTTGAATAATACTTTTGAATATATAAATAATTTAAAATTTCGTCTTTAAAAATTTTCAAAATTTATGTAGTTTAGCTGTTTCAAATCCATAAACTAAAAAGAAGTTTTGTTGGTCTAACAAATTAAACTGGTTGTCTCTTCTCTCTTTTTCTCTCTTTCATTCTACACACACACACACACACACACACACACAAGCATATATGTCTTAGTCTATTTGCTGTTGCTTATAACAGAATGCTTGAGACTGGGTAATTTATTTTAAAAAACAAATTAATTCTTACAATTCTGGAGGCTGAGAAGTTTGAGAGTTTGAGAAGTTTTAGAAGTTTGAGAGTTTGAGGGGCTGAATCTGGTGAGGGCCTTCTTGCTGAGGGCAGGATTCTCTACAGAGTCTCAAGATGACACAGGACATCACGTGATGAGGAGATTGAGCACACTAGCTCAGGTCCCTCTTTCTCTTCTTAAAAAGCCACCAGTTTCGTCCCCATGATAACTCATTAACTTATTAACCCATTAATCCATTAACGAATTAATCCATTCATGATGGCAGAGCCCTCATGACACAAATCACCTCTTGAAGGCCCCACCTGTCAATACCGCCATACTGGAGATTTTCAACATGAGTTTTGGAGGGTACAGACATTCAAACTGTCACAATATATGCATACAGAAATAACTATTTGATTCAATAGGTACAAAGTTTCAGATATTTTTTCTTTATATACGAAAAGTGAGGAGAAACAAGCCATTTCCATTTCTGAAATATTTGTGCCTAGCTACTGGTACCTGATAGAGTTTCAGGAAAGGCCTCTAAGGTTTATTTATCAAATATATAACACAATTGGCAACTAGGTGTTTCCACTGAATTATTCCCAGAGGTGCAGAACCAAAAGCAGTATTTGAATGTAAGCAACACAATCTACTCAATTCTAAATTGGACTTGTTCTCATTACCAAGGACATCCTTGGGATAAAGGTGGGGGGCTACTCAACACTTATTGAGCACCTACTATGTTTCGGGTATTATATTATGTAATCTACTTTATTTCATACTTCAACAACACAAATAATATTATTAATATTACTTTGTAATTTAAATACTAAGTAAGCATCCCAGTTGATATCTGAATCTTTATTAGTCAGAACTCCCCATTCTTTCTGTGATACCACACTACCTTGAAAGTTGCCTACAATTACAGGGGCTTCGTGCTTGTGGGGTACCTGTGTTTTGGTTTCCTGAGTGCACAAAGAGATTCTCTCTTTTTGTTAACAGCTTTAATGTAAATGTCATGAGCTACGAGAGCAATTCTTAAAACAAAAACTTGATTTAATTCAACAATACTGTTAAAGTGCTACCATATGCCTGTACCTTACTATGATACAAGCATAATAACGAAATAGCATCCCTATCTGAGCAAAGCTACAGAACTAATGTAAACAGTGTAATGTGGCTAAATGCATAAATAGCTATGTGAAGTCAAATCTAATAAAGAGAAGAAGAATGGCATACATCAGTGAGGGGGAAACTATATTTGATTCTCCAACATCATTTCTGTCTTTGTCTATTGCAGAGATGAGTCTTTTAGAAACCATTCTTCAATCTACTCAGAAGAAGAATGCAGAAAAAAATTGCATGGTCTCCCTGTCTATCTTGTTTTAGCTGCATTTCATGGAAAAAATAATTGCTTCACCTAATTGGTCATGTTTAGACATTCATAGTAGACAACACTACTGTGCAAATAAGCAACATGACAGCTCTTGCTTCCTCATTGACTCCCCAATTTCCAGAGAGCAACCTCATTTTAAATGCCTATCTTTATTAAGTTGAAATGCCACTCACAGAATAGTCCAAAGACAAGTAACATTTTCATACCTGGGAAATTACTAGAAATGAAAAATTTGGGGACTACTCCCAGATTTGCTGATTGAAATTTGTGATTTCTCAAGATCCCTAAGTGATGAATATGTACATTCAACTTTGAGAAAAGCTGTCAGGTCTTACCATTTTTATTCCTCAGTCTTTCTATATTTATTTGTCTGAAACTAGATGGAAGTCAGTTTGGTACATCTTTTTCACAAAGTTGTCTGAGTAAATAGGTTCAAAGAGGTCACTGCAGATCTAGGAATTGGGGGCTAAGTTTAAAGGAAGAAGAATGACTCGGCTTTCTTATTTGTTATATTAATCACACAGCAGGGAGATGGTGGGGGAGGTACTTTATTTCCCATTTAGTTATTGTCTTCTGCGTGTATATAGCTAATTTTTCATGGTGCCCAAGGGGAAGAAAGTGAGCAGGCAGATTTGGGTAACAAACCCTATCACATGCATCATCGTTAGCGTTATTATAATAAAAGGCTTCAAAACCAAAACTACATTCCATCAAAAATGCCCGGAGAGATTGGTAAAGGAATGAACACTTAGAAAAGCCTTAAATATTTATATATGTAGAAACAACAAAAAAGAAGACCCTCCCCCAAGTAATGGGAGCAGCAGCATAAGCAAAGATGAGATAAAAATTTGTGAGAAATATTTAGGTAAACATGACTTGACCATTTCACTTGAGTGTAGAGCACAATGTATAATAACAGTCAAAGGGGTGAAACTGGAAGGAACATTTGAATCATATTATAAAATTATTTGTAAGACAAAATGAGGAATTTTATTTTGGTTCTTTAAGCCATGGTGAGTAGGATGGTGATTTTATCAAGCCATGCTTTAAAAGAATTAATTTGGTAGAAATAACTGGAATGAATTAATGTGGCAGGAGATACTAGAGGTTAGAATATCAGAATATTGGATAGAAAACTAAGACTCTACAATCAGTGTCCTCAATTAGCATGACAAGAGGGGATGAATTGGAAAACATGCTTTAATGTGCTTACTAAATAAGAGGTGAAATAATATCACTATCATTTAGTCAGCATTTGCAACTTGTCAGGCATTAAGCTAAACATTACATATTCTTTATCATTTTTAATTCCCATACCTTATTAGTTAATAATAATAGTAAAGATAAGGATGATGAGAGTAGCTAAACATCATGTAATGCTTAATTTGTTTCAGACATCATTCTAAATATATCTAAAAATAGACCTATGAAAGAGGAAATAGTACAGTACTCCATTTTATACTTTACAAAACTGAGGTTAAAGGCAGTTCTATCTCTCTTGCTTACACGAAGGATTAGGTTTCAAATACATTAATTGATTCACTTAAGATCAATTATTTGGCAAGTGATAGCATAATAATTTGAACCCCAGACTAACTTTGAAGCCTATTCTCTTTTTTTGACATAAATAAAAGTATATGTTATACAAAGTTAAGCAGATACCCATAATGAATATATTTTGAATATAATTTCAGCTATATCTCTATGCATATTAGGATACACCTTTTAAAATTCAAGTTCTGTTTTCTGTAACAAACCTGAAAAGTATGTGTGATCTAAACAAGAGAGCAGTTCATTTTTCTTTCGTCCAACAAGTCCAACATAATCCTCTCATGGATGGTATGGAGGCCCCACACTTTTCAGCCCAGTTGGCTTTCATCTTGTTGCTCTGTTAGGCTGAGCATGGACCATCTCTAAGTCTAAGACGACTACTCTATTTCTGTCCATACTCCTTGCATATCAGCCAGGAGGGAAGTGGAAAAATTAAGACATGCATTCTTTCCTTAAAGATACTTTCTAGGATTACACCTGTGCCTTCCCCTTAGACACTATGGTCAGAAAGGAAGTAGCACCCAATATCCAATCACAAGGGACACCAGAAAATGTGTTTTGAGAGGCTTCTCTTTGCAAGAAAAAAGGTATAAAGGCAGTTGGGGGGAAAAAAGGTAAGAGGCTTTGCTACACTTTCTGTCATTAATTCAATTTTCAGCTTCTCTATCCTCACTGCTTCTAATTTAATTATTTTTTTGTAATAATCTTGTTTGGTCCTTGATTTGCTTCCGTAGCTATGCAATCTCACATTTCATCTCCGTTTTCATTTCCTGGGGCTTTTGTAACCACTTACCACAAACTTGGTGATTTGAAACAACAGAAACGTATTCTCACAGTTCCAGAGGATGGAAGTCTCAAATCAGTTGTCAGAGTTGGTTGCTTCTGGAAACTCTGAGGGATAGCTGTTTCATGCCTTTCTCCTAGCTTTTTCTGGTTGCTGGCAAGCTTTAAGGTCCCCTGGCTTATTGCTGCATGACTCCAACCTCTGCTTTTGCACATGGCTTCCCTCCTGTTTATCTGACATCTGCATCTCTCTTGTGTCTCTGCATTTTCTCATTGTTTTTGTTTGTTTGTTTGTTTTTGTTTGTTTGTTTTGTTTTGTCTCTTATGTGGACATTCATCATTAGATTTAGACTCACCCGAATCCAGAACAATCTCATCTGAGATCCTTACTTAATTATTTCTGCAAAGACCCTTATTCCAAATAAGCTTACATTAATTCTGAGGTTCTGGGTGGACATTGTTTTGGGAGCCAGAGATGATTCATTACCATCTCATTTGGTTGTTTTATAATCTTTAAAAATTATGTACCTATGGAACCTTTGCTTTTATTGAGTTTTTTTGTGGCATAGAAAATTCCTGAAAAATTTCTGCCTTGATTCTTGCATTATATTTTCTTTCAAATCAGATTTCTTTCAAATTCTCATGCTGTTTTTCTTTCTTCCTTTTGATCCTTTTATTATCTATGGGAATTTCATTCTTTCGACTATTTTTTTAATTATGGGGAGGAAAGCGTATGTTTTCACGGTCATGATGTGGTTTGTTTTACATCTTACTTCAGCTTATACGTCTTTGTGTGTGCTTTCTCTTGGTTCCAATATGGTGTGGGTGATTTATCTTTGTCTCTCTTCAAAATATTAGGAACCTGTTGTTTCTCCTCTCTGGGTATTTTATATTTTGACATTATTTGAGTAGGCTGAGGACATGGGAGAGGAGATTATCAACTGAAGTTGTATCAAATATTTGGAAGAATATTTGGCTTCTTCTCTCCCTTGTGGGATGATACAAAAGTCATGAACCAGGGTTCTAATTGATTTGAAGTAGAGTGAATATTGCTATCCTGTGCTAAAACTTCAGATTATTTTCCCAGTTCAGATCCTGGAGTCTTCTTTTCCATCATAGTGTCAGCATTCTTAAAATGTCCCTCACATCAAAATTGTAGTAGAAATTGAAAGCTGCTTTTCCTACCATGCCCAGACAGAAGCAGGAAAACAACTCAGTTTGCTTTCTCAGAATTGATGGTATTTGTAATAGCTTTGATGGCTGCTGGATGAAGATAGTGTGGCTAAATTCCATGCCAAAGTCTATCAAATCTGTTTCTCTCCTTCTCTCTCTCTCTCTCTCTCTCTCTCTCTATATATATATATATATATATATATGATAGTATATATAGGATAGATGTCTCCCTCTGTATGTATGTCCATACATATATCAATATGTATTATATATGCATAGATACATATGTATGTGTGTACGTGTGTGTGTATATATACACACACAAATATATATATGTGTGTGTGTACAGTGTGCCTTTCCATTAATAGCTGGAGTTGATTCATCAGGTTTCCAATTGATTTCATCAGGCAGTATGAGGATACTTTGATTTGATATCACTGTATGATCTACTGTTCCTGCTCTCTCTCCTGTTATGTTTGATGCTGAGGATCCAGAGGGAAAACAACTAGAATCAAATTGATGATCTCCTTAACAATATATTATGAAACAAAAGATAATAAAAATGTCTTTCTATGATGAGTTCACGTCCCTTAGTGTATGTATATTTTCCCAGAAAACATTTACTGGTACCGTTTTCTGAGACCAAATTATGATGTAAAAAACAAAAAACAGAACAAATCAACCATAACAAAAAAGCTGGTAAGTACAAACTGCTCAATATCGGTTAACGTTTACAATACATTTTCTCAAGATATTAAATTTCACATTTGTTTTTCTGCCAAATAGATGATCTAAACATAATATTGCTGGCAGTCATAAAACGTATTATCTTCTTAACGCTGACAATGATCGAAGCTATGGAATTGTCAAGGTGATGTTTCTGTATTAGAATCACAAACATTTATGGTTTAACATGAATTATTTCAAAATAATTAAGCAGTTGTGACTATCTAGTTATATAGATTATAATTCAAATTAGGCAGTTAAAAATAAATGTAAGTAAATAAGTATATTTAAATATAAATTCAAGTAAATGAAATCACTTTATAACAGAAAAGCACGCATCCAACTTTTCAACAGCATGCAGCGCTACCCAGAAGATACGAAAAATCATGATGAGTTTCACTTTCAACTGAAATTCAATAGGTTCTAAATCGCAAGAGTGCAGAAAAAAAGTCATCAACACATTTTTGAGGAATTAAATGTGGATATCTCATGGGTCAGTGCCAGGTTAAGCAAAGTGGGAATGAAAAGCACCCAGCGGTAGCCCACCTACCAATGCCAAGTTTTGCATTGATTTAGGCTATCTTTTTCCACATTATCAATGCATTGTTGGATCATTTCCTATTTTTTATAAGATCATCTTAAAATGTAAATATCTAAAAATAATGTGTATATTGCCTTTGCTGAAGTTCTGTATTTTTTCTTGGGATGAATATTTAATTCAGAGAATTGCAATTCATTGTTTAACTATAATCACCTTACACTTTCTCAGATTCTTTAGTCTTAGTAAGAAGAAAATAATAAACTCAAGTGAGTGAAAATAATAAACTCAAGAAGTAAATCTTCTCAAGTTTAAGGTATGCCACTTGAGTTTATTATCTAAGGCAATACAGCTAAAATAATCTTAACTGAAGCATAAACTAGAAATTTGGAAGTCAATCAACACAATAAGAAGAAATTTGGAGTAGAAGATGGTCTCAGCCTGTTAAAACCATACCCAGTTTCTCGTGGAAATTAAAGGTTATGGTGTGCCCAAATTAAAAACCAACAAAGAAAAAACAGTGGTCAGAATACCTACTGCGTCTTTATGGAGTCTTAAGTCAGTTGTCTTTACGTCGAATGATTTAAATATTTTCTCAATATTTCCTGGGCTAAAGTGAGACTGTAATAGTATCTGCCCCTTACAGTTGTTGTAAGGATAATATCTGATAGATAATACAAAGTGTTTAGCATAGAGCTGACACATGTCAACACTCTATAAAATAAGCTATTATTTTTATTGAGCCACTTAAATTATCCACTCCTATCTTTGAAATATAGGTACTTGGTAGCCTTTGATTGTGAAGTCCTGATCATGTGATCTTAATGAAAAACACACTGGCAGCCAGAGGCTAGTTCCAAGGATTTTAGAATAGCTTTAAAACTCCAAAATTCAAAGGTGTTAAACACACAACCACATTTGGCTTCTCCAATAAACACCTTGACAACTTAGACATTACACAGGAGGCCTGAAAGAGGAGGTAATTTGCAAATAATATTTAATAAAGGAAATTCTTCAGTTACTGAATCACTTTTCTTTTTGTATTAGAAATAATCCTTTAATTATTCTGCTTTTTATATTTGCAAGTATTAATTAAACAAAAGCTACAGCTTAGTCTATAAGTATAATTTAACAAGCAAGTTTATTGGGTAGGAAAAAAATTGTGCTGAAAAATTAATTATGTAAGATTCTGGTTTGGCATAATTGGTTGGGAAATAGCAAAAAATGAATTTATGAAGGCAATGTGTTTCAGTGTTTGTCAGACAAATGAATTCTGGGCAGAATGGTAGGGGAATAGAGGGTTTTACTCCTCTGTAAGCTGTATAGAGGAGCAAAACCCCAGCAGAGTCAGATTAAAAGAAGAAATAATGATTTTACAGGACAGCACTTTGAAAAGATTTTACTGAACACTACTTTCCTCAGAGTAACTGCTTGCAGCGTGGTTTCTGACCAGAGCCATTCTTAACCAATTCTGAACCTCTTACTGCACCTGCTATGCATGTCACTCTCCAAATGCTGTTCAGCCAGCCAACATTTTATGACTAACCCATACTTTCCAGTTAAAAGAAACGATGGTTTAGAAACCCATCAACATTGAGTTAAGGATTCAATGAGCTGTGCTTCCTAGGTATAGATTTTGTAAAAATAAAAATAAAAGACAAAATGCACACAGATAAAAGCAAAACATGAATAGAAAAGAATAATTTTGATGTAGAATATAGTAAATTCCCAGATTGCAAAACAAAACAATACACATAAAAGGGAAGAAGGAGGTGTTATTTTAGTATACCATATATCACATTATTTAATTTGTTCAGATTATAATTACCTATATATCAGTAATATTGCAACTGTTAGATTTTTTTTTATTTAACAACATGATTGTTTGTTAAAGCCAATTGACTACAATTGAGCAATTAATTAAAGAGCATGACTTATATTACTTGTAATAATGGAATCCCCATCAGAAACAACAGTCCTTACTGGAGGAAAGAAAGTAGTCACTTCCGGTAACAACTGGTGAATTAAACAGCACAGCTATTTAGCTTGAGTGATCTGTGTTTTGTTTAGTATAAGGAGGAACGATGAAAGAAGAATAAGCAAGGACAACTGTACCTCTGCTATCAAAAAAACCTCCCTCTTGAGAAAAAATGCAAATATATTCTAGCAAAGAATATGCTTAAACTAAAAGTGCACTTTGTTAACAAAATTCCAGCAGGCAGTGTTGTTTTGCTACAATGAATCTGAAACACTATAGTTTCTTTTAACCATTGCAAACATTGTTTACGTAGCAGGATTTTTAAAACATAACAGGGTAGACTCTACTTTAATCTTCCTCACTTCTTTACAGACTTTTTTTTTTTTTTTTTTTTTGAGACGGAGTCTTGCTCTGTCGCCCAAGCTGGAGTGCAGTGGCGCGATCTCGGGTCACTGCAAGCTCCGCCTCCCGGGTTCACGCCATTCTCCTGCCTCAGCCTCCCGAGTAGCTGGGACTACAGGCGCCCACAACCGCGCCCGGCTAATTTTTTTTTGTATTTTTAGTAGAGACGGGGTTTCACCATGGTCTCGATCTCCTGACCTTGTGATCCGCCCGCCTCGGCCTCCCAAAGTGCTGGGATTACAGGCGTGAGCCACCGCGCCCGGCCACAGACTTTTTAAAGTTTATGCCTACAAGGAAAAAAATCAATCAACTAGATGGTAATTTCATTGGATTATCATTTTTTTAGTATCTTCTCATGTTATTTAATAGCTATGGGTGTAAGAACTTTGTTCTTCAGTTTACTTGGAAAACAGTACTTTAATTTTCTTCCTCCCTTCTTCCCCTCCCTCCCTCCTTCCTCCTTCCCTTCCTTTCCCCTTCCCTTCCCTTCCCTTCCCTTCCCTTCCTTTCCCTTCCCTTCCCTTCCCTTCCCTTCCCTTCCCTTCCTTTCCCTTCCCTTTCCTTCCTTCCCTCCTCTTCCATCTTCATTGTAATTCAACAAACATCTAGTAAAATATATTGTAGCCCAAGTCATTCTAGGTGTTGAGATTGCAAAGCTGGATATATTAACAGTCTTGACTATGAAAAATTCCACATACTCTTGAAGAAAACAGAGAAAATACACTAACTGGTAGGCAAGTGGTATTATAGAAATTGTGATGATGGGCATGTAGCCCAGGGAGAAGGTTGGGAAAGACTTTTTAGAGGAGGCGATGCTGAGGCTAATTCTTAAAATTTAAGTAAGAGATAGTCAGATGGCTGGGATGTGCATGGGGACATTCCAGGTATTAGAGACAACAGGCATATATACCTAACTACCTAGGAAACTGCAAACAATATGATACTATTAGACTGTAAAATTCTAGTAAGGGAAAGACACAGAATGTAGTTGGAGAGGTAGCCAAGCCAGTTCAAAGACAGGTATATGTAATTCTGTGAAGGTCCTTGAATTTCACCCTATATTGTATGGAGTATAGTGGGAAATTGTAAACGTACCTTGACATCCAGAAGTATGTCTTCTTATTAGCCTCACATATTAAGGCTTTCTCATTAGGAAATTCTAGGCTTCTGAATTTTAGAAGACATTCTCCTGATATTTTGAAGGCTGATGAAATAGGCAGGTAATATCTATGCAATACTGCTAAATATAATAATAGGGTCTCCTAAAGTGTTAGGACATTTTTGAGATGGCTCCCAGTGACACCAACTACTGGTGTTTTCACCTCTGTATAATTCCTCCCCCTGAGTATCAGCTGAATTTAGTGGCTTGCTTCTAATAAATAGAATATTGTGAAAGTAATGGGTGACACTCCCAAGAATAGATTATAAAATACTGTGACTTCAGGCCAGGTGCGGTGGCTCACGCCTGTAATCTCAGCACTTTGGAAGGCCAAGGCAGACGAATCACAAGGTCAGGAGATTGAGGCCATCCTGGCTAACATGGTGATACCCCATCTCCACTAAAAATACAAAAAATTAGTCAGGTGGGTGGCAGGTGCCTGTAGTCCCAGCTAGTCGGGAGGCTGAGGCAGGAGAATGGCATGAACCTGAGAGGCGGAGCTTGCAGTGAGCCGAGATCAGGCCATTTCACTCCAGCCTGGATGACAGAGCGAGACTCTGTCTCAAAAAAACCAATAAAATAAAATAAAATACTGTATCTTCTGACTTGCTAACACCCTTTCTCTTACCCTTTCATTTACTATCTCTGAAACCAAATGCATGTTGTTAGCTTCCCTATGGAGAGGTCCATGTGGCAGGGAGGAGAGGGAAGCCTATGGCTAACAGACAGTGAAGAACTAAAGGCCTCAGTTGATCACTCCTATAAGTAAGCTTGGAAGTGGTTCTACCACACAGAACCTTAAGATGATGACATCACCAGCTGACATCTTGAAGCCTTTTGGAGACCTGAAGCCAGAAACCCCAGCTAAGCCACATTTGATTCCTGACAAACAAAATGTTTACTGCTTGAAGCTGCTACAATTTGGGGCAACTTGTTATGCGGCAGTAGAGAATGCGTATACCTAACAATAACGTCAACAGCAAACATCTTCCTGCCTCAGCTGACACAGTGTTCTACCATCATAGGTTTATGCTCTTAACTATATGCTCTTCATCCAAGCTCAGATTAAGGAGTGAAGGCATAAGTAGGGAAAAACAATGGGAAGAGAATCAAGAGCTCTCCAGTTCTTAACATTTTTCTGGCCACCAGGTGATTGCTTATCTGTGAAAGAGCCAAGTTTCACAATTACAGAAAAGGATAGGTATGGCTCTCAGCTCCCTGGCATCTGACTGATGGAGCACTGTCGCATTAAGGTCATCCTCTTTTGAAAGCATGCCACCAAAGAGTACCAACCTCTTCATGTACCTTATAGGATTAATATCACAGGCTTGTTTTATACCCAACTTGTTAAATGTTAAGGCTGTGTTTGAGATCAGCAGAGGGAAAGGGACAGAAAGAAGACGGAGACAACATCTTCGTCCAAGGACTTAGCAGAAGCGATCTAAGTCCATCTTCTCTGGCACTTTTCTCCTTGTATGTACCTATCTCTTTAGCACAGAGGTCCCCAATCTCCAGTCTGCGGCTGCTTAGGAACCAGGCCACACAGCAGGAGGTAAGTAAGTGGTGGCTGAGCAAGCATTACTGTCTGATCAGCAGTGACATTAGATTTTCATAGGAGCATGAACCCTATTGTGAACTGCACATGTGATGAATCTAGGTTGCAAGCGCTTTATGAGACTCTAATGCCTAGTGCTCTAAGGTGGAAGAGTTTCATCCCCAAACCATCACACACATACCCCCACCCGATCCACAGAAACATTGTCTTCCACAAATGAAACTGGTCCCTGGTGCCAAAAAGGTTGGGAATCACTGCTTTAGTGTTCATTCATGGATCCATTGCTTTCACTTATAAATTTGTTGAATATCTAATCATAACACTATATAATATATAAAACTATTTGCTGTATGAGGCACCATGCTAACTAATTGCTATATATTAATTCCTCTTAATTTTCGCTATGTTTTCAAGGTCCAGGTAATTTTTCTGAGATTCTGATTTACTTGGTCTTCTACAGAACACAGATGTCCATATTTCTAAAAATCTCCATAGATGGTTATAATGACCATTTAATTTTGAAGATTGCCATACTACACCATAGGTTTAAGGCATTGATATGCAACATGCCTTTTTAGAAGTAAATATGATTAGTTCAGATGTTTATTTATGAACACTTATTCAGCATTTGCGAAGAGCATTGAGACGGGTGCACTGATTTAGTATTAGTGTGTTCAATCAAACAAGCAAAGGATTAGTTGCGGATCACTGTGACTAGCAGAATAAGAGAAACAGACAGAGGCCATAGAAGTTCAGAGCCAGCACATTGCATTCAACTAGCAACAACTCAGGTTTTAAAAAAGCAAAAAGAAAACAAACAACTAAAATAATTATAGCTTATTACATTACCCCCTTGCAAAACGGTCAAATTTTTCTCCTGGAATATTATTCTTTGTTCTTAGCCATGATTCAATTCAGTGTCCTTAAGCCAATGATTCCATTTAATTTTTTTTTTTTTTTTTTTTTTTTTTTTTTTTGAATCGCAGGCTTGCTTTGTCACCAGGCTGGAGTGCAGTGGTGCAATCTCGGCTCACTGCAAACTCCACCTCACAGACTCAAGTGATTCTCCTGTCTTAGCCTCTTGACTAGCTGGGACTACAGGCGCCCGCAACCACACCTGGATAATTTTTGTATTTTTAGTAGAGATGGGGTTTCACCATGTTGCCCAGGATGGTCTCAATCTCTTGACCTCGTGAACCACCCGCCTCAGCCTCCCAAAGTGCTGGGATTGCAGGCATGAGCCTCCGCACCCAGTCCAATTTAATTTAATTTAATTTCACATAAGATAGATAGCAGTCCAAGCTACTGAGGTAACACTGAGGTGAATAGTACAAATTCCTGGATTTAAGCATATTAGAATCTAACAGGAAGAAGGTAAGGCAAGTAGATAAACGTTCCAATATGGCAAAATATAAGAAAAGAGTTAGGACAATTTCAGAGGCATATGCCTTTATTTGAGGGAAATAATCAGGAACAATGTTTACCTTCTCAATTTGTTCCTAGAACACTTAAATTTCACATGCATCCAGGCATATTTCTTTTTAATCTTTATCATTTTGGTTTTCCTCCCTTCCCGTTATCCCCCAAACACACAAGTTTCTTTGGAGTCAGTGCTGGATTCTGAAAAATCCCATATAACCTTCTGACTCCCTATATAGGCAAGAGGGGAAAAAGTCAAGTGTAAAAATGCATATGTTGTTCTGTCAGCACCAAAGCAAAATGGGAGGGTTATCAGGGATATTTAAATTTCTCTCTCAGATGACTGAGAGAGCGCAAGCAGCTGCACTCAAATTGCATTGAAAATAGATACTTTGCGAATTCTCATCTAAATGAAAGTTTAAATTACCAAAAGCAGTCTGACCGGTTATCTTTGACTAAAGTGGTTTACAATTTGCATATAAACTTCATTTCTTTTCCTAATTATGCTGAATAAAACGCATTCATTTTCTCTATGATTATAGGCCAGCCCTGCCAAACACCTGTGACTGCCACAAATCCTAATTTGATATTTATTTACTTCAAAGCAATCTTATTATCGAAACGATTTGAAGCATCAAAGGCCTTAATTATTGAAAGTCAATTCGATAGGGTTAGCTTCCGTGTCCTTGGGTAGGCAGGAGTTTCTGATTTACTCTTTCCTTTTTAAGCACTACTTGGCTGTAAGAGGCCATATGATTCCACTATTAACTGTATTGGAAATCACATTCTTATTTAATTGAAACTAGATTTAGACAGTATCAAAGAGCCCAGATTGACAGGTGCAATCTGCAGGCATCCACGTATTTATTTTAGTAACATTTATTTATACTTAGTCTTCTATGTTAGCATTGTATCTTTATATACCTTCCAACCCTTTGGAGAAAAGGAACACCTTTCTCATTTCTCTGAAATTTTAGGATCAGCCCAAGGTTTTCTGGAAAGATAAGTTGCTATAAATGACATTCCTTACGCAAAAGGGGGATACTGACGGGAAAATCACTGGATAAGGGGTCTGAAGATGGCTGGCATTGTTTTGATTCAAAATCCTTTTTCAGCATGAAATTTGCAGAAATGGAGGAGGTAAGTGGACGGGTTAAATGCGAAGACCCATCTTGGCAAGATTTTACGACTCACAATCAGTGTCATGAATAGCTCATCTTTCTCCAAACAATATTTCATTGGAAATTAGTGGTCACTGAAGCTTTGAGTGGAGTTTCAAAATGTAGTCCTGGGACAATCAAGGGTCCCAAAGAATGATTTACCTCTTTTACTCTCATTCTCTCAAGAGGATACAGCAGAGTATTTCAGAGGCTACATGTGACATGTGATACTGCAATAGAGTGATCTCAGAGGCCAATATGAAAATCCAGTTGTTTTCTATTAAGCCAAATTTTTGAGACTGGCGAACATATAAAAATAATGCTACCCTTTCCATGAATTAGTCTTCTTGTGGAAATTAGAAATTTTTCATAAACATATGACATTTACTTTACCATACAACGGGTTTATTGTGGTTTTGGAAAATAAGTTAATAAGTATTTTCAAAATATGTTAGGCAAATATTGATATATGTACTCCATATAAGCTGAAGCTCTTTCTGTGGTTAATACTTTGTAACAGCATAAAGAAATTCTGAGACTAAAATGTTTGAGGACCTCTGATTTATATGAATGCATACGCATTCTTCTTAACACTATCTTTTTCATCACTCATATATTCTTTGACTGCATTCTTAGTGAGTCTTTCTCTTTCCTCTGTTTTGAAAAGCTCCTGTAATAGCAATGGGGATATAGATTTTAGAAAGCACACAGTCTGGTGTTAGCGGTCTACTTGCGAAAAGATAATTATAATATAATTGATATGCTCAGTTGCTGTGGTAACAAACATGATTAATGTGACAAACTGCTTGGGAGAGTCAGACAGGACTAGGTGGATGATGTTTGACTAATCAGATTTAACCAGCTTTAAACCTCTGTTCTTGCCTTTCTTTCTACCATTCTCTCCTCCCCACATTCCATGGACCAATACTCCTAGTGTTGGGTCCTCTTAAAAACACTATTGGTACTTCATGTGTGGCTCCATCCAACAGCCTTGGGAAAGTACTTGGAGCATTTCTTCCCCAAAAGCAAACTTTTAATGAAGCAAAACATGGGCAGGGATGTAGTGGGGTAGGTTAGGGTGCGGGCTGACAATACTGTTGTAGATGAAGAAACATCATCTTCATGGCCACTAGATCAATTTAAATGGCCCTGTGATTAAATCACATTAGAAAAGGAAGGGAAAGGGGAAAAGATGACAGTGCTCACATGGTTTGCAAATTAGGTTGTCAGGCTCATGGGCTGTAGGTTCTATGTACAGCTATCGCCAGATCAATGAAACGCTTTCTTTACGCTCACTCTGAGCTATCAGTTGTCAGGGCTGATCTCTTGTTGTGTTCTTCAGAACAGAGGCAACATGAACACAACGTGACACTCAATTAGCCACATGTGTCAATCAGGAGAAGTCCAGTGGATTCCACTTTGTCAGCAGCTTGGCTCGCTGTATGTTGGTGGGAGACAAAGCCTTTTCATTACCAGCACTTCCTGGAGGCCTCTAGTTTCCAGGCATCACCGAAATCAATTCTGTAGACCTCGACTCATGTTTCAGGACGAAAACCTAAAAGGTGAACCACAGGATTGCATTTATCTTCTCTGCTTGTTACACGGCTCAGGACACAATTTAGTCTAGGGAGAGGTTCACAAAATAACTTCCTTCTTCCTTTCTCTTCTCCTTAAACTCAGATTCCTCGCTTATTTAACTGCTTGTGATAATATCACTGATGAGACTGACGGTGTTTTTTTCTTGTGGGCATAGCTATGCCCTTCAGTCTGCGCTTCTGGCTCCTGACTGGAACTTTGCTGAGTTAGGTAAACTTGGTTGGGTCAACAGAGATAATTTTAAACTTGTCTTTGTCTTTAAACCCTAAGTTCCAAGGAGCTGTAAGGAAACCCCAGCTACTATCCCTAGTCTATGTGTTTGTTTAAAAAAAGTGTTTTGTTAAATGAGTAAATGAATCTTGTCACACATTTTACAAAAACACAAGTAAGAAAGATAAAACCTTTATTTTCCAAGAGCAGGATTTTTATTACATTCATAAAAAAATCACTGGGTATTCTAACAATACAGATTATTTAATGCTTTTCTTCTATTTATCTTTCTATATAGGGATATATAAACACACACACACCCATATAGATCCCTACATAAAAATAAATATATATTCATTTTTATTTATATTAATTTAATATAAATAAAATATAGTGAATATATATATTCATAATATATTACTATAAATACATGTTATACATGAGTATATATTCATTTTTGAATATATAAATTCAAAATCAAAATTATAAAATTAGAGGCAGTTTAGAAAATGAATATATATGTGTGTATATATATTCAACATATATATTTTTCTATATTATATATAATTGTACATTATATATTCATTTTTATATATACATATATACATATATTATTTATATATACACATATGTACATGATATTCATATATGATCCATATATATTCATTATATAATTCATATATAAATGAATATATATTCATTTAAAATATATAAATATATTTATAATATATTATATAATATTATAATATATATTTTATATATTCAAAAAATATATATGAGATATATATGTGTGTTTATATAATAGATAATAGATAAATGAAAATATATATATAAATGTATATATAAAATGTGAATTATATATGTATATAAAATGTATATATGTGTGTATATAATGAATATACATGTACATATTATGTGTATATATAAATGAATATATGTATATATGCATATATAAAAATGAATATATAATATACAATTATATAGAATATAGAAAAATAAATATATATGTTGAATATATATACATACACATATATATTCATTTTTCTAAACTGCCTCTAATTTTATAATTAACTTCCTGAATGTACATCTGAAGGAATTGGTCTGCCTTTACATTTATACAATGAAATTGTAATTCAAAATTGTAAGAATTAACATGCAGTGAGAAAAGCTTATATAGTTTATAATGATAAAGCAAAGCGCTCCTCTAGGTAAAGTTAGTTAAGAAAACTGAACACACCCCAGCATCTTGCAGTGAGGAAGTGCTTCCAAGTGAGGTCTACTCCAGCCTGTGAAACCATGCGGAAGGCTTTCTGCATTGAGAAAACCAAGCACCATGGAGATCAGATTGCTCAAGTCTGAATGCCAGCTCTGACGCCTACTAGGTGTATTGACGTGGACATGTTACTTAGACTCTAACTATCCCAATTTTATCATTGTAAAAGGTGGATAATAATATTGACTACCTTATAGTGTCCTTGTGATTATTGTGATTTTTATGCATTTAACACACTTAGGACAATGGAAGAACCATTGTTAAGTCATATAAAAGCTTTTGTTTGTATTACTTTATTGCTTGTGAAATAACACTGTCATCCAAGTACTGCTGGTCTCAGGTAGCCTATTCATTCCAATTTTATTGCTTAACATTTTTCAGAATATCGTCTCTTTATTATGGGTTAAAGCATTTCTCTTTTCAAACTCCATCCATTGATCTCAGCTCTGCTTTATTTCCAGAGTACCCAGGACAAATATAGTTTTTTTTTTTTTTTTTTTTACATGAGAGGCTTTCAGCCACTTTACTTTAATGATCAGGTCACCACTTCAACTTCACTTGTGTGAATGAATTACAAGCACATTGACTTTGAGTCAGGATCTGGAAACAGACTGCCCAAGTTCATATTATTCAGTCACCTTTATGTATGCAACTCTAGATGATGAAACTGAGGCATAGACAAGCTTAAATTTAAAAAAGTATTTAAGCTTGTCTATGCCTCAGTTTCATCATCTATGAAATGGAATAGTAATACTACCCACCTCATAGTGTTTATCTTGAAAGTATGTAAATTTGTAAGCAATGCATACAACCATCCCTCGGGGAGGTGACACATAACTCCCCAACTCTGAAGTACGGGTTGAGCCTAGTGACTTTCTCCCAGAGAATACAGTAAAGAAAGAAAATTATCTAACTTTACAGTGGAGAAAAATCTAACAAACGCTACCTCAGCCGTGTGATCAGAGTTAACAGTGACAAGCAATGTTGACATTATGTGTACCCTTGATATGACGCGGTGAGAATAGCGTCACTAATTTACCTTTGTAGACTAATCCCTAAAAACTCATAATCCCGGTCTAATTGCACACAAAAACGTCAAACAAATCCTGATCGAGGGACACTTTACAGCACAACCTGATCAGTACTTTTTAAAGATACCAAAGTCATCAAAATCAAGTCAAGTCCAAGAAACTGTCACAGAGAAGCCCGAGACACGATGTATAAATGTAATATAGTATCCTGGATAGGATCCTGGGACAAAAACAAAAAAAGAATATTAGATAAATGCTTAAGAAATACAAAGATATGTAGACTTTAGTTAATAACAATGTTTCAATATTGATTCATTCATTAGTTGTGACAACTGTATCTTATCAATATATGACTTTTAAAATAAGAGAAAGTAGGCGCAGGGTATAAGGAAATTCTTCGTACTATCTTTGCAACTTTCATGTAAATCTAAAACTATTCTAAAATAAAAAGTTAGGAAAAATGAATAAAACAGTGCCTGAACATACTAAAAACTCAGTATGTGTTGACTAGTATTATTACATTTGTGTAAGGCCTGTTCTTATATGACTTGAATTCCAATTTAGTTATAGCTAGACTTAAGAAGCGTGTGTATGTGGGCAGGAAGACAAAGAGGTATAGGTGCTGCGAGGCTTATGCACATAACATTGCCAAGGATTCCAGGTCTTTGCAGTGATATGGATTCAAAAGATAATTTGCAATTGGGTTCTGGACTTCCCCGTGAAGTGCCACTATCTAATAAGCCTGTTTCTAGAAGGTCACCTGATTATCCCCCAAATCAATTCAAATCTGAAACTCTAAATTAAAAAGAGAGTGATGGAATTTTTTATTACTGAAGTAGTGTGAATTTCGGCTCAGTGCTATGTCTAAAATGAAGGAGAGGAATTGACCCTAGAGGTACAGTTTAAAATGATTGGCATTTGCCTGGCCATAGGCAGCCTGCCTTTGAATACCTGACTGCACTTAATAAATGCCATGATTATTCCCAATTAGCTTCACAAAATAGAGGTCTCCAGGGCTCTCCTGCAAAAGCAGACTGCAGAAACAAGACACACATGCCAGTTGATGCTATTGCCTTTACATCTTCTGAAACTCTCTGATAAAATTGTTGTACCTCTTAGGATCTGACAAGACAGATAGATGCAGGCCTTCATAATCCATGAGATGAACAAAATTCCCATGTACTTTTCTCTGCCACGTGTGTACTGATCCTTCACCTGAAATAATGGGGAGTCTGTCCTTGTACTTTCATTTGGAACTATGTCATTGCCAGCAAACCAAGGCAAACGTTATACAGGCTGAATTATTTCTTGAAATCTGGAAATTTGGTGACTTCTGTCTAGTTCTTCTTAGCACTTATAGTTTTTGTTTAACATTTTATTTTCTGCAAATTTGGTAACATTTACCACATCATAAACAAATAGAACCATGATGTCTTTTTCTATTTTACATAAATAGATCCATGTATTTTTAACAACTTACACATAGATGCTGAGAGTATATTTTTGATATGAGAAGGTAAGGATATATAGTCCTCCATCATCCCTACTCTACAATGATGCTGGCGATTTCTGATTGTTCACTTAAAGGTATATTCTAGAATTTCAAATCAGGTGTGTAAATCAGAACATAACATTCCTAAGGTGATGGCCCAGATTATAGAGTAGGCAATTATCTTAATTCTCCACTTACATTAGTGTACCATCAGTTATACACTCTGTTTCAATAAGCAGTATCCAATTTCTGACTCACAAACTTTACATTAGCCATTGACAAGCCCAGCCAAACCTGTTCGTGCAAGCAATGGATGACAAACCAAACAAAACAAAACAACAACAACAAAAACAACAGCAACAACAACAACAACAACAACACCTGACAATTTCCAAGGAAAATTCTATGGCAATTGGCATAGAAGTACTTAGTGTTGCAAATAATACTGTTTTTTTTTCTAAAGAGAATTTAAGGTTATGATGGCACCTATAAAAAAGTAAAATGGTAATTAATTGCATGATGAGGAAGTGTATATTTCCATTAACCTTCTGGATAAGTGATTAAAAACATAAAGTGTTACATAGGCACTTTCAGAGCATGTTATGTGCTCCTGACCCATGATGCTAATTGTTATTTTTTTACTTTCATGTTGTAATAAATGAACAGTAGTAAAGTCTTCACTTAAGTAAAAAGCCTCTTGATATGCTGTTAATCTCTCTGTATTCTTCATAGTACCTTTTATATATTCATTCTACACAAATTGTCTGTGTTGGAACTACAAAAGTGACCATATATTTTTAAAGGGGTTACATTTTGAATACATTAGTGAATTGCAAAATTACTTTATTGAGTGTTGAAAAGGTCTCCGCAGTAGAGGGCATCCAATCTGTGACTGAAAGAATGGGAAGGTGTTAGCCGGACTGTGAAAGTGGGAAGAGAAGACAGCATTTCAAAGAGAGGTAGCAATATCCGTTCATTGCCTTTGTGGAGAAAACAGTCAATATGTGTTTGCTGAATGAAATTTTGAACGAATAGCAGGAACAGTATAGTTTCTGTCTTTCTGTTTGAAGACTAAAGTGCAAAAAAGAGTTTTAAAAGGCTAGGTTGATGATGCTGAATGGCATGTCATGGTATTGTAGAAGAACATCAACTCTACATAAAAAACTGTCCACTGGAAGCACAAGGCTATCTTTAAAAAGAATCATGACTGTTCTCACCCAAATATAACACTTTTATTGGCTCCAGGAGGAACCTTTTGCTCAAAAACATTTCCTCCGAAATTCCAACATTAGAGATTTATGCATGTGTCTTAAGAAGTTCAATTTTTTAAATGTCAGTATTACTCGAGGTTAAGCTGGGCTATAATTCATCCCTGGCTTGGTGTGGAACCCTGTCACCCAGACGCTTTCTTTCTCTTTATGGCTTAATGTTACTAATTAGGACTGGAAAATGGGAACTTCCATGGGAGGATAAATGGAAAGGTCACCCTTCCTCTTTGTATTAGCAGAGAGAGGGTCTGTGGAAAGAGCAGAGAGCTCCAAGGGGCTGTAGAGGACACTCGGTACAGAGAGGGAGCTGTGTAGCATCACACTCATTAACGTGGCCTTTTCAACAGATCTCTCAGTAAAGTATCACTAATTTGGTTTTGTTTTATTTTACTTTCAAATACTATTATGCTTCCAATGTTTTTAGATAAATGACTTTCTTTTAATTGGAAAATCAATATTGTGTTTACTTTGCTGTTTATCTTTTGTTCAATAACAGTGACCTATTTAGGCTACTGATATTTGAATTACTAGTAGCTGGTGTCTTTATAAAATATTGGTAGCATATTATGTGGTGCAGACAGGAGAGCAAGAAATAAACACACTTTACTTGTTTTCCTGCTCACTTATAGGAGTTATCAGTAACTTCTTATTTCATAACCAGGAAAGTGTAAGAACAGAAAGCCAAGAGAGTGAAAATGTGATAAATTCATTAATAACCTTAACGAAAGGAAGAATGATTTTAGATTTGGATAAACCTGAGTTTAAATCCAAAATATTGAAAGTAGTATTAATTAAACTCTCTGAATTTCATTCGTACCAGTAGTTAAACTTGAATACTATCTATTTTATAAGGCTTTTCAGAGGAATAAAGTATAATAAAGTGTCTGTCACAATGGCCTGTACACATCAGGTGATCAACTAATCATAACCAATATAGTAATAAAATGCAATAGTGATGTAATTCAAGCTACTATTCAACATAGGAACAATTAGAAGAGGGGAAGATTGGACAATGGATCTGTGAAAAAGGTGATATGCAATTACCAGGAACTCTTATATAAAGTTTTTTTATAATGGGCCAGGAATGATTTTTCTATATATTAAATTTTTCTATATATCTTCATTTATTTTTCCCAATAATCCAATGAAGTAAGTAGACTATAATCACTTACATTTTACAAATGAAGAAACTAAGCCTAGATAAGTTAATTTTATCAAGATTAAGGAAACAAAGAAACAATAAAAATTAAGTGGCAGAGTCAGTATTTGAACCAGAACAATTTGGCTCAATACAGAGCTCTTAAGCATTGAAAAATAATGCTTGTGTAGTCTTTTAAATTCCTTGATCATGCTGGAAAATTATCTTTGTACTGCATTATATTAACATTAAAAAATATTGGTATCATGCTGGCCTGTAATCCCAGGTACTCGGGAGACTGAGGCAGGAGAATCGCTTGAAGCCAGGAGGTGGAGGTTTCAGTGAGCTGAGATCACACCACTAAACTCCAGCCTCAGTAACAGAGTGAGACTCCATCTCAATAAATACTAATCATCATCATCATCATCATCATCTTGTGAAAGGCATCAAAAGTTAATATGTGAAGATACTTGGAATTAAGGCATATTTTAATTCAAAATAAGCATGATTCAAAACATATTCAAAACTGATGACTGATAACCTAATATACATTGCAAACATATTGAAGAGGACTTTAATATATACTATATCTTATGCATGCAAACTTCTCTGTGATAATTATTATTTCTGCATATATAATAAGCACAATGAATTGTCTTTGCAGGCAGATGAGAAACATGACATCTGAATGAATACTTTCCGCTTCAAAATAGTCACTTTTAGAAGTCAAATGTTTATTTCTTTCATGATGCTTACTGTCTTCATCCTTTCAGGCTGCTATAAAAAATACCATCAGTTACATGTCTTATAAACATAGGAATTTATTTCTCACAATTCTGGAGACGGGAAAGTCTAAGACCAAGGCATCAACAGATTCAGTGCCTGAGGAAGGCCTGCCTTCTCATAGATGAAACCGTCTCATGGTGCTCACATGGAGGAGGAAGGGACAAATGAGCTCCCTTGAACCTATTTTAGGAGGTCACTTATATCATTGATGAGAGTTCCACCTTCACGACCTAATTACCACCAAGAAGCCCTACCTCTTAATACCATCACCATGGGATTTAGGATTTCAATATATGAATTTGGGGGGGACACAAACGTTCAGACCATAGTACTAACTTTGATATTTTTCATTTTATTTTTTAAGAGGCCTACAAATCTGAAATATATTTAATTATTAATCTGTGTTTTCAATGGTAGAAAAGTTATCTTCATGTATTGTTATATATCTAATTATATAGATCCATATATTTCTATCTGTATATCTAGAAATCTAAATATCTCGATGTCTCCCTCGATCTCTCCTTTTCTATCTTACAGTGTTTAGGGCTTTTAAATGTTTCTGACAAAACATTTTCTGTCAGACAATGAATTGGGAGAGAGAGATCAACAAAATTTTCTGTAGTCCTTATTAATAGTAAGTAGAAATTCATGGTTTTAATTATTCAAAAGCACTTCACTGTGATTTAATTTGATTGTGACTGAATATGCTGCTCTCTTCGTATTAGATTCTTTACTATTTTATTTACATGCTCATGTAATCATTTTTTAAAAATGAGTAGTTTTATTTCTTCTTTTCCAAACTTGATGCCACTTATTTGCTTTCTCTCTCTCTCTCTCTCTCTCTCTCTCTCTCTGTCTTTCTCTCTCTGTCTCTCTCTGTCTCTCTCTCTCTCTGTCAGATGGAGCCTTGCTCTGTTGCCTAAGCTGAAGTGCAGTGGCGTGATCTTGGCTCACTGCAGCCTCCACCTCCTGGGTTCAAGCAATTCTCCTGCCTCAGCCTCCTGAGTAGCTAGAACTACAGGCGAGCACCACCAAGCCCCGCTTTTTTTTTTCTGATTTTTAGTACAGATGAGGTTTCACCAAGTTGACCAGGCTGATTTCAAACTCCTGACCTCAAGTGATCTGCCCACCTCGGCATCCCAAAATGCTGGGATCACAGGCGTGAGCCACCGCGCCCCATCACCTTTTTCTCTTCTCCTGCTCCTCTTTCACCTCCTTCTCTCTTCCACCTCTATTTTCTCCTGCATCCCTGAACTCTTATTTCTGTTTCCTTTGCCCAGCAAGACCAGTGCTCTCTTTTCGGGTCCCATTGCCTGTTTTTATAAAATGCCTCCAGACAGAATCCCAGTATGAATAAGGAGCTCATCTTGCATATCTTCCCTCTTTTAGGGACATTTGCCCAGCACAGTCTGTTACCCCGTGCCTGAAAATAATTGCTGCATATGTTGTGTCCGGATCTACAGCAGTTCACAGTGGGAGACTAGCTTTGCTAACCCTTACTGAATCTTGGCCAAACCAATAACCTCTTACCATAAACGTTTAAGAGCTGACATAAAAATCCCTCCACTCCAAAAAAGAAAGTTGATTTTAAAAGCATTCTTTTTAAAAAAAAAAAAATTAAATCCTTTGATTATATCTTAATTCATTTTCATTGAATTTACATGTTAGAGATATTTCTTTTGGTTTGCATGTGCTTGTAATTTTATGCACAGCCACATGCCATATCTTTGTAAAACCCTGGGGTTTTTGTTTTTCCCCCTATAGATTTTATACAGGAAGTTTGTGGTAGGTCTATTTTTATTGATCTTAGTCTCAATACACCATAAGGATAAAAAGGAATGTATTTTAATCAGTAAAGACAATTTTTGTACTTTTATTGGCTGCCCAAGAATTCCACCGTACTACTATGATACATAACATCATCTAGAAAGGATGAATATTTATTTTCATTTCATGTTTATTTTTACTGAAAATTCACATTAATATTACTCTCCAAACATTTATTTTTGGACAGTGTATATTGCTCAAGTGCCAAAACATACATGTAAAAATTAGGGTTCCTAAGACTTGTTTTCTATTCTATGTATTATATACTACCTGTTAAGGTAGAAATGCACACTGGATGAGTTAAAACAAAAGAACATACCTAGGTCATATTTGATGAGTAAAAAAGTTCTATCAGGACTGCTTATATTTAAGTTTCTGTTTTCTTATCCCTACTTTTGTTTTAGATGATAATTCATTGAATAATTGACTCAGTAATAACTTTTTAGCATAAATTATTCTGGATCTGTAATTCTAGCTGTATTGATGTACATAACCTAAAGGTATATTATTACCATAAAATTAATTTGAACTATGACAGCCCTATCAAAATACCAAGAAAAATATAAAGAACATCACTAATATAAGCATAATACATTTATACCCTATGGATCTTGTAACATTTGCTGTTCCAGAAGATACTTCAGTCAAAATGCCAGACTAATTTGTAAGCATACCCTTCCAAAAACAGATGCTAAAATAAAGCATTTAGGACATTAAAATTAAATATTTCATGCTCAGACATATAATTAGGCACTTGTGTGTCAATATTTATGTCATTTGGATAGTTAAATGTATGTTTTTCCATATGGTCAATGAAGAAAAAAATAAAATGCATCAATTTTTCCCTTCAAAGGTTTACAATAAGGCAGGTCGCTGTTTAAATAAAACATGATGAAATCAGTCTTTTTTTCTTTAAAAAAGGTATTTTTAGTTTGATTCTAATTAAAATATCACACATGTGCATTGTATATAATATGGAAAAGACAAAAAGTGAAAGGGAATTATTGCTCATACTTCTTATAGTAGCTCATGCTTTCCCTTTTGTTGCTTTGATATTGTGATTAAAACTACACCAGTAGCCAGGTGCGGTGGCTTACACCTGTAATCCTGGCACTTTGACAGGCCGAGGCAGGTGGATCACCTGAGGTCGGGAGTTCAAGACCAGCCTGACCAACATGGATAAACCCCATCTCTACTAAAAATACAAAATTAGTCGAGCATGGTGGTGCATGCCCTGTCAGTGAAAATACTGGATTGAAACAGATTTGGCCACAGGTGAGGTCTTCCCAGGTAGTACTAAAGCTATTAAAGAATGAGTCATTAAAGATACTTAAAACATTGAAGCACCTGATCCCAGCAAGTAGCTTGCTCCTAAGAGAAATGAAGAAGTCGCTGAGCCAAACTTTATTTTTCCAAATTTACTCTTCCAAATTTATCAGTCAGATGAGTCACAACACCTCCCTTGGGCCAGAATAAATAATGGGACAAAGAGAGGACAGGGATGTCACATTGTTGAGCTTCTGTCATAGGGATGAAACTAATAAGAGTGGAGAATACACATCTCCCACAATACTCTCTATATACATTATAAATTATATCCCACATCTTTTCTTTGTTTTCAGAGATAGGGTTGTGCTCTGTCACCAAGCTGGAGTGCAGTGAAGTGATAATGTCTCACTATAGCCTTTGACTCCTGGGTTCAAGCGATCCTTCTGCCTCAGGCTCCTGAGTAGCTGGAACTACAGGTGTGGGCTACTGTATCTAGCTAATTTTTTTTTTTAATTTTAATTTTTATTTCTTTGTAGAGACAGAAACTTACTGTATTGCCCAGGCTAATACTTCATATATTTTAATACACATTCTGTATGTTCATAGATTGCCGTGCTTTTTTAAAAAAAAAATTGAAGAGACCTTGATAAGAAAGTATGGAATAGTTAGGGATGCAATAGAGAACTAGCACGGCAGCGGTGTCTATGTATGAGAGAGTCTTTTAGTCATTATATCATAATGAAAGTTAGGCATCGTGAAAAGACAGACCCAAATTTAAACATAAATAACTGGATGTCTAGGCATGAACAAGTTACCCAAACTTTTTTTTTTTTTTTGAAATGGAATTTTGCTCTTGTTGCCCAGGCTGGAATGCAATGGCAAGATCTCTGCTCACTGCAACCTCCACCTCCCAAGTAGCTGGGATCGCTCCCTCAAGCGATTCTCCTGCCTCAGCCTCCCAAGTAGCTGGGATTACAGGAGTCTGCCACCATGCCCGCCTAATTTTTGTATTTAGTAGAGACGGCGTTTCACCATGTTAGTCAGGTTGGTCTTGAAGTCCTGATTTCGGGTGATCCACCTGCCTCGGCCTCCCAAGGTGCTGAGTTGCCCAAACTTTGTGAATGTCTACTTCAGTGATGAAACAAGGATTATAATACCAACTCATTTAATTGAAATGAGGATAAAAATCACATATATAAAGCACATGTACCATAATAGATCCTTAGTAAATAATAACTATTTTTAGTTATTATTTTAAACAAATTCTGTGTTTTTAATTCAGTTCATATTATGTACTCCATGAGACATTATATGGAAATTTTAAAATACTTAGCAAAATATTCATATGATAAATACTGGTAGTAAATTAAATAAACTGTAGTCTAAGTACCTAAACATTATGGTACAAAATATTTAAATCATCAGTCCAATAAATAAAAATATTTATACTCTTCATTTAATTTTTTAAAACAAAGTAGGGGCTGGGCACGGTAGCTCATGCCTGTAATTGCAGCACTTTGGGAAGTCGAGGCAGGCAGATCACCTGCAGTCAGGAGTTTGAGACCAGCCTGACCAACATGGTGAAACTCCGTCTCTACTAAAAATACAAAAAGGCATGGTGGTGGGCACCTTTAGTCCCAGCTACTCGGGAGGCTGAGGCAGGAGAATGGTGTGAACCCAGGGGACGGAGCTTGCAGTGAGCCGAGATCGAGCCACTGCACTATAGCCTGGGCAACAGAACGAGACTCCGTCTAAAAAAAAAAAAAAAAAAAAATAGGCGTGGTGGTGGGTGCCTGTAATCCCAGCTACTCGGGAGGCTGAGGTAGGAGAATCACTTCAACCCGGGAGGCAAAGTTTGCAGTGAGCCGAGAGTGCACCATTGCACTCCAGCCTGGGCGACAGAGCAAGACTCCATCTCAAAAACAAAACAAAACAAAGTAGGCTATTTTATTTACCTGAATAAATTTCACTGATAGTCTAGATGTTTTAATAGAATCACTTCTGTGGTGGTAAAGCCAAAAATCTTTTAAAGCATTTGACCAATATCCATATTTGATATGTAGCCTCAGGCTTAGCTCTGGGGAAAGTGTTGTAAGTTTCATCTTTAACTTATTAAATGATTCTTGATCTAATATTTCTCAATCACAAAAATGTAATTTCCCCTATAGTTTGGACTGTTGGATATACGTGTTAATGAAAACATGCAAGTAGCAGGCATGTAAGAAAATATATTCAAAGATAGTTAATTATGGCAGCATTTCATGTTTGTTCAATAGAATGAAGTATGTTTTGAACCACACACGTTGACGTAAATATGACTCATTATGGAATGTATGGGAAATTGAAATAATGTATGTTTATTGAATATTTTCTTGGACACCCAGAGAAATGTTGATAGATCACATTATCTCTTTAGTGTATTCAACACGTTAAACAATAATTCTTTGATTTTCATTTGTTTACTCATTCATTCATTGAGTCATTCATTATAAAAATACGTATTCAGCACCTATAGTGTGAGGTCATTGAATACTAACTATTTTGTAGGTACTAAGAATGCAGAAACAAATATCTTACTCTCTTTGATTACAAGAAAACTCAATCTCAGGTTTTCTTTTTTTTTTTTTTACAAGAAAATTTCCCTTTTATTGGAGAGAGAGGAACTCATCTATTTATTTTATTTCTGAATTAAACTTTATCTCATTTAATATTTTCTGGCACATTTCCTCTTCAGATGATGCGTTTACTTTAAGCCACACAAGCCTGTATTTGCATCTTTGACAGCAAAGGAGAGACTGACTAATGGAATTGATGCTTGGTTTGAATAATGTAGGATGTTGTGACAGTGACAATAGCAAGGAATCTTAAATAATAGGCCCTACCTGATGCAATTTAAAAATATGCACACTCTTGTCTTAGCCACTAATATGTTAGATTTCATTTCTGCTTCCACGAAGCAGCTGAGCGTAATCCATCTTGATGACAGTTGACAAGAGAAACTAATTTCTCTTAAAAGCATTTCCCAATTACCTTTTTTTCTCTTGAAAAACACGAAACATTTTGAAACAAATTTTGCTATGTCGTTTCTATATGTAGAAGGAGGATATTGAGGGATATGTGAGAACTTACATGTTAGTTTCCTCCTTGGATTCCAAAAATTAACTTTTTATAGTAACTGGTCTGGGAACACTTGATTGTAACAAACGTTTAGGTAGATGTGATATACATGTCTAATGAATATAATTTAGAGGAAATAGATTCATACATCAACTTCTTTTGTACTTTAAACAAATACAGGAAGAAAAGAAAGATGGAAGGAAGGGAGGAAGGAAGGGAGGAAGGCAGGGAGGAAGGAAAGAAGGAAGGGAAAACTTTTTTTTCCATCATCTAAGCAAAACTGAACAAAATGGGAGAATCTTCATTACTCGTATGTTCATTTGCAAAACTATTCAAAATCTTTAAACAAAAACAGCTAAGTTTAACAGCATGCACTACTGAAAAGATCTGAAATATTGTTATCTGTACTCTTTTACTTAAATAATGGCCATGTAATGAAAGTTCTCCATGATGATAAAATGTGTTTAATCTAGCGTCATTGAAAGAAATTTAAATAGTGAGAGAACGAGTATCTCTAGAATATCAGCAGGATTAAATATTACTTAACGGACTGCATCTATCATTTCAGTACCATTTCATTTTGTATATTCATCCTAATTTATAGCAATCTTTCCTCAACAAAATTGTAATTAATTTTGTAATATGACTAGATAAGTTGTATGAACTTTTCCTTCATTCATAGTGATTTAGTATCGGGGACAAGATCAATAGTGTTTTAATGGATGAAGGAGTAAAATAAAAGACATTAAAGGGAAATGACTTGTTTTGGTAATGAGACATTATATTACTTTTATGAAGATTAAGAGAGTTGGAGTCCATGTAGGGAAAAAACATGGCCAGAACATTTAATAGGCTTGACGATCACAAAAAAAGAAGAATGTAAGAATGTTTGCAACTGAAATAACATGTAAGAATGAGAAGTTTGTAATATAATTCTAAAACTATAAAGAGCATGTACGGTTGTTGAATAAGAATACACAGTAGGAAAGTACCAAAATAGTTCAGATATATTTCAAAGGAGATGCTAAAAAAAATTGAAAATATTTATAATGATTATTGAAATGCCAGCTAACCTTTGATACCCTCACTGGTAACAAGGATACAATGGGTGATAGGACTTAAAGCTTGAGAAAGGATTTCAAAAGATTTATTTTGACTGAACAGTTCTATAAATCCCTTTTCCTGCCCTGCTCTGCCAAGGGGAAGGGCAGAGTTACTAACTTCATATGCCAAAAGTAATTCCAAAATTTTCTGGGCTTCCAGGAAATTATTTAAAGACTATGTTCAGAGATTTGTTAGTGCAGCGAACAATAAAAGGTCAGAAGGAGGTACACCACCAGTTTTAGATTCCCAGAATTTGCAATTGGATCCTATCACTGATACAAGTACAGGACTTTTCCCATAGCATTAAAACATATTTCTTTTTCAAAAGGCACAATTGCTGCAGACCGCTGTGAATCTTCTGCCAATATATTTTAGCTCAATATATTAGGTATCTAGAAACTATTCTGTTCTAAATTTATTATGGAACAAGACCTTCTGGTAAAGGTGAAATAAACATGTAGATTTCCAAATATCTCCATGAACTTTTCAGATAAAGCAACAAAATAAATTATATATTATTTGTCAGCCCTTAGAAGATGGAGTTTCTGTTAAATTTAATTACTCCAGCCTAGCTTTAAATCATGAAAGACTTTCGATGAAGGTGGCTCCCACTAAATGGAACAAATTTCCCTAAGTGCTTGCTGGGTAAAAGAATGTTGACCAGGTGAGTGTGGCTAGAAACTGAAAGCTTTGAAATAAAGTGGCTGCATGTGGAAGATTTGCTTATTTATTGATTTAATTCCTGAGGTTGGTGATTTAATTCCATGGGTTTTCTTCCTACTTTATATTCTGAATTAAAACAGAGATTTATTATTTCCTTCTAATTCAAAACCAAAGCAGGCAAAACCAATCAGGATGACTTTGATTTACCCCTAATTTTTCAGGAAACTGAAACTGAAGGCTCTACTCAGCTGCTGTTTAGTCAGCGTTGCACATACAACTCCATCAAAGGACATAAACCAACCAACCCACGAGTTAATACATATCCACTACCACAGAACATATAAAATACACCTAATAAAACTGGGTAAGCAATTGATAATAGTGAAAAGGCCTCAACAAACATATGAAAAGGGACAAGTGACTGAAGAGAGAAATTTACTAATGGGAAGTTTTGTTGTTATTGTTGTTGTTTACCTTAATTTTGCTATTTTGGTTCCTGTGTTGTATACTGAATTTTTTTCTGCAGAAATGCATGGTCTCCTTACCAAGGCTAATTTGTCCTATTTCCCTGTATAAATCAATTCTGTTATTTTCTGCCAGTCCCTACAATGTTGCGAATATTAGCTTTTTTGACCTTAGCTCTCATACTTGGTGTTTGAAGCACATCTGAGTGGGGCTTTCTTTATTAAATAGCATACAAAAAGGAGAGGCTTACGTATAAAGACAGGGCATAGCATCAAGAGTTTCTGGCTGCAGAGAAGGTGGCAAAGTCCTCATTGGGTGGCCAACCAGCCCGTAAGAAAGCAAAGAAGGTGAAAATAAGATCTCATTCAAGGAGGCTGTAGAGGCAGGATGGTACTTTAGTCAACCTGAAAATGTTGGTGTTTCAATGTTTAAGAAATTGAATCAAATATAACCGTTAACGTGAGACAAACAACGAAAGCAAGGACTTGGCGATGAACTGGTGCCTGGGCCGAGCAATGTGGTCACGGAAGAGTCATGCCAACTTGCTCTTGAATGTATTAGCCAGAATTTGAAACAGTTCAGGATCCGAAAGCACAATAGTGTATTTCAGAAAGCTTTACAAACCGAAACAGAGCAGCAGCAGGAACATAGAGTGACTACAATTTTTAACAGTTTTTTTAGATCCTTTAATTCAGAGGTCCTCAACTAAGATGATTTTACCTCCCAGGGGATATTTGGAAATCATCTAGTGGGGAAAGAGCAGGGTTAATGTACTGCAATGCACAGGACTGCTCCCAAACCAAGAATCACCTGACTCAAAAATGTCAGTAAGGCCGGGCATGGTGGCTCACGCATGTAATCCCACCACTTTGGGAGGCCAAGGAGGGCAGATCGCTCGCGGTCAGGAATTTGAGAGCAGCCTGGCCAACATGGTATCACCCTGTCTCTACTAAAAATACAAAAACTAGCCAGGCAAGGTGCCGCGTGCATGTAGTCCCAGCTACTTGAGAAGCTGAGGCAAGAGAATCACTTAAATCAGAAAGTAGAGGTTGAAGCAGTGAGCTAAGATCACACCACTGCCCTCCAGCCTGGGCAACAGAAGGAGACTCCGTCTCAAAAAAAATAAATAAATAAAGTAATAATAATAATAATAAATAAATAAATGAAAAAAAGTCAGTAGTACAGATATTGGCAGATATTGAGAAACCCTGCATTTTGCCTCTTCTTGAATAATTATTAAAATGCTCTAATTTCATTGCGTTTGTACAGTTGTATTCTCATTTTTCCCTTTCTTTGGTTATACACTATCTTTTCCCCTGAAAAATAAGAAAAACCTGAAAGGATAGAGAAAAAGTTAAATAGCATAGAGGACATTAGAAAGTAAAAGAGTTCATGTTTTTCTTCATTTTTCTTCATTTTACTGTACCCCCAAACCTAATTTAATTTAAAAGAAAGGTAGTACAAAGGATGTTAAAATCCACAAAAAAATTAGTTTGAAAATATACTCTCTCAGCATTTTTGGGAGGGTTTTCAATATCATATGCAATGTTCCAGCAAACTTTGCACCTGACCCAGAGTAGGCCCTGAGAACTGCAAAAATTCTCAACATACAACTCTTTTCAAACTCCTGCACTGAGACTTCACCAAATGCTAGCATGGCTTCTAGAAGCTTAAGGTGGTGCCCCTATTATGACTCCAATTCTCCCTAAAAGGTCTGTCCGAGAAATTCAATGCTGCTAGGAAAGTTTACCATTTGTTCCAGCCAAAACCTGGTGAGGCTGATAACTCTCTAGACCTCCTCTTAGAGCAGTTACTTTAGAAAGTTTCCAATTATAAATCCTTTCTCTGCGCCTTTGAGATGGAAATCTACCACCCAGAACTGTCTCCTCAAGGACTTGGAAATAGTTCTTTGAAATGCAAAGATTCAAGAAAATAACTCTCACTCTGACTCCTTGTGGGAGGCTAAGGGGCTAACTTCAGTGGGCAGGCAATGGGCTCCTTGCTCCAACTTGCAAAACTACCTCCTGTCATAAAGATATGAGAATTTTGTTTCTCTTCCGGATAAGTGCCCATTAGCAAACCTGGATAACCAAGTGAGTCACATGAACCAAACTCTCTTAATGACCTCTCAGTGTCTTTCTTTCAGCCGACCCCACCAGGCAGCATTTTAAAATTCTCCTGCCTTTTGGTTTGGCAAAGTTGAGCTCAGTTTATTCCGAACTCTCTTGCCTACTGCAATAGTTATCATTGGATAAAATCTGTCTCTGTTGCCTTTAACTAGTGTCCAGCTTTGTTTCTCTTTGACAACTCTTACAAACAACAACAATAATAGCTGTCACAATGTGGCGATTTCTTAAATATCCTGCCAGCAGAATAAGGAAAAGAACAATGAGGTATCTGTCTGTGAATGGGAATTTTCTTATAGACTATTGTTACAACTTTGTAGGGGAAGGAAGACTTTTTTCACCCTCTAAAGTTTCTTTAATGGTCTGTGAAATAAAGTAAAAACAACCAGATCAGCAGGACAAAAGGTATACAAATGTGTTACATGCTTGGGGGCATCACTAGAAAAAGGGTGAATACACAAAAAATAAGTGAGATTTAGAATATTTGTCCTCCTCTGAGGAGAGAGGAGAGGACAAACGTAGACAACTTAGGGGAGAGTAAATTATTTTGGGGAAAGATAAATGCACCCTTAGAAGAAGAGGTGATAGTTTGTGACAAAGTCTGTCTGGGTGTAGTGCCAACTTCTAGAGTCTCCTCTCCTGTGGTAAGAGTTAATCTTGTGTGGGGAATGGGCAAATGTTGGTCAAAGGGTACAAAGTTGCAGTTAGAAAGGGGTATATTGAATTGTATTAAGTATTCAGTATGGTGGCTTTGTTAATTAGCTTCATTCAATGATTCAGCACCGTGCCTGTGTGTGTGTATAATAACATCAATGTGTATCCCCATAATTATGTACAATTATAATTTGTCTAAAATTTTTATTTGATCTTAAGAAAAAGAATTTTTAAAATGAAACTCCCAGATTGATGAAACTTCCAGGGAAAGGATTGATGATAATTGATTTCCTTTTGGAATATCTGTCTTTACACAGATAGGAAGAGTTCCGAGAAAGCCTCTTCCTGCATTTGCTGTGTTTCAAATGTCCTCCACTCAGAGTAATCCATATATGAAGGCAGCATATGTTAGAGGGCATGTACTGATCATCTTCAACTTGCTCCTCAGACAAAAACAGATGAAAATGTCATATTAGTTAAGGTAAGACTAGATATTGTGTATGTTTGCTTTCAAATTTATCATCCATCAAAGAGAGCTCTGTAGTGGTCACCACAATCTGATCAGGAAAACATTTTGTATTTGAAGATAAGTCCAACACTATTTCCCAAAGCAAGAAAAGGAAAGTCAGTTGAGTCAGGGATGATGTACAGATACTTAACTCCTCAATTGGATCTTAGGCACAGATGAGCTGATGATCAACACATCTCACATCCCTGATTCAGTAGAAATCTGTAGGAGTCAGTCAGGTACACATGCAGGAGTAGGCAGAAGATAGCAAATAGGATTCAGATACCTGTCAGTGGTGGATTTTTCAGTTGATAATGTGAAACCAACTTAATGATTTGTCTCATGATAACAAGTAAAACAGCTAAATACAGAGCTTTGTGCAACCAAGTCCCAACCCAAAGAGACCATTAAAATCACACTCAATCTCAACCACATTACTTTTAAAGGAGAACATGCATGAATCTTGAGAGTGTCCCACTTGGAACTGGAGATACGAGAAGACAACACAGGAAACCTTTCCCCACTCCCCTGCTTCTTTACTCTAAAACATCCAAACTTACGTATTTGATCTTCTTACAAGTAATTTAGTATAAGGAATGATCACTTTGATTTGAGCAATAAAGTTACTTTAGGAAGAGCATAAGAGTCTAGTCCAGAATCCACTTTAAAAAAATTATTTCTATTCATTGTACCACCACAGTAACTTACCACACCCCAAATCCTCTGAAATCTAGGGACGTTGGAGGGCAACCTAGATGGCAAAGGAAGAACAGGCTCATGTGACAAGAGCCATGAGTCATAGTTCCAATTCACTAGCAGTTTGCTATGGGAAACTGCCTCTATATCTACAAAATAATGACCTTCAATTTGTTGTTGTTGTTGAATGCCCTTTCAATTGGAACCTTCTCTCTTATTTTTCAAATTGTAGGCGTTGAAAGATCTAATACTGCTGTCATTGTAATAGGAAAGAGACCTGAACATAACATTTTTAGCTGTGTATTTAACACAGACTGAGAATCAGACTGCATATGCTTGCATCTTTATATCTTCTATTATTTTCATAATAGTCCTACTTTCCAGAAAGGGAGAAGAATAATAGATTTTATAAAATTAGGGCTCCTTTGTAAATACAGAAAATAAAATCTCATGCCATAAATTAGAAATTATAAAGATTAAGGAATAGTATGTGGTCATCTATGTTTCTTTGGCTCTGCTAGTTTTAAAAATAATGTAGTAACTGGGTTTTGTATAGCAATCTCAGTAAATGTGCATACTGATTAATTTTTCTAGAAATATTTTTCCATTTGTTGACTCATTTGATTATCAACCCTGTGGTAGTAGCTACTATTAGATGAGTGAACAGCATTCAAGTCAATATTATCCATTACATAGTGGATTTTCCAACTGTGTCCAATGGCACAGACAGGTAGAGCAAGAAAAAAAACAGAAACAAAATCAAGAACTAAACCAATGGCACAGATTGGAGGTCATAGATAGCTTTGAGAGTGATAAGGGGTGATTAAGAGTCTGAGTACAGTGAACCAAGACAAGAATGATAGATGAGACAATTGAAGTAGCTGGTATAGACAAACCATTCATGGAGTTCTACTTTAAATGGGAACAGATTAACAGCAGACAACAAGTAGGAGACACAGAAACTAAGTTAGGGAATATTACAGTATGTTCAAATGCGGATGGGGATAACAACGCAGAGAGAAAATTTGATTGATAAGAGAGCAGATGGAAGAACTAGTTAGAAAGCTGCCTGCAGGAGGCTGGGTGCTGTGTCTTATGTCTGTAGTCTCAGAACTTTGACAAGCCAAGGTGGGTAGATGGCTTGAGCCCAAGAGTTAGAGACCAGCATGGGAAACATGGTGAAACGCAATGTCTGCAAAGATTGGAGAAAACAAACAAACAAAAACAGCTGGGTGTGGTGGTGGGCACCCATAGTCCCAGTTACTCTGGAGGCTGAGACAGCAGGATCACTTAAGCCTGGGAGATAGAGACTGCAGTGAACCAAGATTGTGCCACTGCACTCTATCCTGGGCAACAGAGTGAGACCCTGTCTCAAGAAACAAATCAAGACAAACCAAAACAACAAAACTTCCTGGAAGAGATAGCATTTTAGCTTTGATTCAATATGCATTTGGGAAGAGAGAGTGGGAGGTATACACCTCACTAGTGGTAGTGGGCAAAACATGGGTTTTTGGTTAAGCCCTATCCCATCTGAATTTCCTGTCCACAACAAAGTTAATTATCTGTTGTCGGGAGCATCTTAAAAGGCATTAAAGTAGAAAAGCCACAAGTATCATCAGGCTTTACAACACCATTATGAATGAGCATATTCCACAGACCTAATACCTGTGGCACCATCTTGAAAATAGGCCTGTGGAAAATGTTGTTCTCCAAAATGACAAACACGCTGCCCTATTTATTTTCTAATGTTCGTGGTGTTATCTGCTCAGTTTGTGACTCTGATGCGGGCATCAGCTGATGTGTACTGAACTCTTGGAAATCTGTGTATAACGAGATAGGAATTACTTGCACAGTGCGGGAGAGTCCAAATCTCTTTCCAAAAATGTTTTTGTTTCCCTCCTAAGGCTTAGGATTATATGGTTGAGGACCAGTAACAATCTGTGCTATGTTTGGTATTGTTCATGTCCCTGTAATGACAACAACATCTTTTATCATTTTATTCAAAAGTACACAGATCCCCAAATTCCAGTGACTTTAGGGACATCGCTGAGGCCAAGAGGGAGGGCAGGGAAGGGCAATTCATATGTTATATGACCCCCGTTGTGCTCAAAACGACTTCTATTTTTTTTTCTTCCTACATTCTCCGTTTGCTCTTCATATTCTCCCTCCCAGACCCCCCAGCTGCTGCACAGTCTCCTCTCGTCTTCAGAATATCTGCTCCCTGATGAGAAATCTCAGCTCAAGCTGAATTCCCCAAGCAGGCTTATTAAGCTATTTTCCCAGTAGAGAAAAATATATTTTGATGCCTACCTCCAAGAACACAGAACTTTTCCATCTTGTTATTTAACTATTACCAGGAATATTATTCTTAATTCCTTAGTTAAGGAACTAGTTAAGGAATTCAGAATAGGAGTTACTATGACTCCTGTAAGTAAGAATGCAGCTTTTTTGGGGGTCACGCTTCATGCAAAGATTCAGGAAAACAAAACAAAACAAACAACAACTAAAAAAAGATTACCATACTTTTGTCTTTTTCTTCTCCTGAAGCTTTATTCTTCCTAAAGTGTCTCTCCACAGATAGAAAAGTTGGTGCCCATTCAACTCTCCAGGTTATCCCAGAATTTACTGGGAAAACAAACAAACAAAAAAATTCTGTCAGGGAGTCTGATTGGTTGTCCTAGATAATAGATCCATACTGGGTCTCATTGTGAGGAGACCAGTCCCTGGCTTTGCCCAAAAGCACTTGATTTGGCTACTGCCATCACCTTTGAGCCTATATAAGCCAACCCAGGTTGATCAGTAACTGTGGTGAATTTCAGTTGTTGTTCTCAAAATCTCTACTTGCCTGCGGCTAAAGGCAGGGCTATGCCCTGGGATGTTGGGCACCGTGACTGAATACTCCACTAAAAAGCAAGAAATGGGAGAAAATCAAATGGAAATGTGTAGTGGTATTATTCAAGAGAAAAGAACAAGTAAAAATACTGGTGAGACCAAGGGAGGCAAATTTGTCCACAGCTACAAAACTCACAAAAGAAAATAGTACTTGCTGAAGTACTGAATAAATTATGTATTTATATGAAATGAAAAATAGACATGCATATGCATAAAATTTTAGTTGTGTATTTATATGTAATGAAAAATAGACATGCATATGCATAAAATTTTCTATATATTATGTACTTATATGTACTAGATATGTATACATGTACATAGATTGCTATATATGCATGTAATACATATACATATAATCTACTATATATTATATGTATACATTTGTCTACATATTCTAATATACAAATATTTTTTCTCCTTAAAATATAATTCTACACCTGTAATCCCAGCACTTTGAGAGGCCGAGACGGGTGGATCACGAGGTCAGGAGATGGAGACCATCCCGGATAACAAGGTGAAACCCCATCTCTACTAAAAATACAAAAATTAGCTGGGCTTGGTGGCAGGCACCTGTAGTCCCAGCTACATGGGAGGCTGAGGCAGGAGAATGGCATGAACCCGGGAGGTGGAGCTTGCAGTGAGTGGAGATCAGGCCACTGCACTCCAGCCTGGGTGACAGAGCGAGACTCCGTCTCAAAAAAAAAAAAAAAAAAATATATATATATATATATATATATATATATAATTCTAATTAAAAATCTTAAGATCTTTCCAAGGAGAAACACATAAAACCTTGAGCAGATACTTACTATCGTGAACTACTCTGCAGTCTTCTGAAACAAGTTACTAACTCAGGTTTCTATGTCTTTGAGTGCTTCTACAAAATCCCATTAAAGACAGTTTCGCCTCTTATGGCCCTTTGGCTGAGAATAAATTGTAATATAGAAAGTGACCTGTGTATGCATTTCTTACTATGATGGTATACGTGTAAGCCAGAGGAGCAAGGGCCACGTCCTCTGTGTTGAACTTTTACCTTCAATATTCCTTATTGCCTGTAACAAAGCAGGGCTCTTGCTAAACTCATATCCTGCCTTTAGCCACAGGCAAGTAGAGATTTTAAGAACAATTGAAATTCACCACAGTTACTGATCAACCTGAGTTGGCTTATATAGGCCCAAAGGTGATGGCAGTAGCCAAATCAAGTGCTTTTGGGCAAAGCCAAGGTCATTCTGAAGGGCATTAAGGCAGTTATTGGACAAATCCCATTATGCTTTTTGTCCACCTGTTTATCTCAGAGAGTGTGTGTGTGTGTGCGCGCGCACATGCATGCATTGCTTATTCTGCTTTAAATAAGCTGCAAATATATTTTGAAGGGAAATAAAGGGAGAATAAATTATAGATTGGAATAATCAGATTGAGATTAAAAAGTGGAACTAGGGATTAGAAACCCTTTCATTGTGTTCACTCGTTTATTTCCTTAATCATTTATTCCATTAAATTTATTCTACTAAGTGTACTATTTAATGAGGTTTTGCTCAGTATCAGGTAGTGCACACTGATGGTAAAACTGTGCTAAGTAAGACAACTTCAGTCGTTCCCTTGTTGCCCTTTTGTTTGGTGCTGGAATATGAGTTAGGTCTTTTGTGTCGCCAGCTGGTGAAGGTCCATTGTCATCCTGTTCAAGTCTGCTCTGAGCAATTCTACAGTCCTAGGTATGACAACTGACAGCAATAGTGGACACCCCAAAACCTAGAACTGTGGTTCTTCTATCTATTAAAACTGTAGTTCTGTAGGACACAGAGATATCATGAAAGAGCATATTTGAAGTCAGAATATATAGTCTCTGGAAACCAGGCGTAGTGATTTGATAGAAAAACTCCTGAAATTGGTCTATTGAGGTTGAGTTTTGGGTATTTCCTCTGGTTCCTACCAGTAGGAAGGGTTAAATTGATTGGCAGAAGAGAAATAAAATTAAGTGCCATAACTTTACTTTTTAAGGGAAATAAAAAATCCATTTTCTTTTAAAATAAAAAAAGAGGGCATCTGCCTTTGATTTTTCAATGCTGACTTAATGCTCATTCCCATATCACACTCAAAGTGACCCTGGCAGATGTCTGATAATGAATCTGCTTTGAAATTCATCCCAGAAAGTGAAGTCTGCACAGGGAATCCAAGACTCTACCATGTAGGGGATAGTTTCACATAAGCCCATACCCTGTTAGCACAGTTACATTCACACTGAAGTTTTCATGAGCTAGTTACAAAAAATATGAGTGAAGGACAGCCAGAAACTCCCATGCTGCCAGTTCCTCCATCTTTCCACGGGGAGTAATATAAACTGTGCCCTTTACTAAGGAATATTAGAACTGGTATTGAATTTAGGAAGGTAGTGCCTATGTAGCTTTCCCTATAGAACTCAGTTTGCAAATCTCCTACATTTTGCTAAATGTAATATAATTTGAATGACAGTTTTTTAATGTAATAACAAAGTCTAGGAAAGATAAGTAGGTTGTATGTATTCACACATAAATCTGTGCAACTATGTAAGAGAATAATTATAGTACAATGGGCCTGTAGCAAACATTTCTACAGAATTTTCACATTTCAATAATTTCTTTCATGTGTTTTTAAAATTCAAATTTGGTGCTTCCTGATATAGAAGGGAGTTTGAGAAGTATTGTTTCCCCAGTTTTTGGATTAAAAAAAAATGAGACCCATGTATGTTAACTGATTTTCTTAATGTCATATCTACTGCACCTATGACTCTCTCTGATTCTCTTTCTACCAAAGTCTCACTGTACCAAAGTCAGAAAACAAGTAGCAGTTAAATTAGGTGGACTTTGGGATACAACGCAAGGCTGAGTCTGCTATGATTGGGCAGAAGTTCTCTTTATATGGCTCTGCAATTCTCCCATGATTCGGGTTAACAGTAGAGTCACACAGTGACAGCAATAAAAGCTCCAGAATCAGACCAGCTCAACTGGGCTTCATTCTCATCTTATTCACTGTCACAGTCAATTACTTCTCTTCCCCAAGTCTCAATTTCCTCAAATGTAAGATTAAAAAAAAAAAAAATAGCATTTCCCTCCAATGGTTTTTGCAAGGATTTACTATTTGAAGCAAGTAAATCATTGGGCACCATGCCTGGCATGCTGCAAGCTCTCTACAAGTGTTGAGTTGTTACTATTAGCATACACACGTATATTGGATTCTTGTAAATGAAAGAAATCTTTCCACACCCACATATTGTCTCTGGGATTTGCACTGATGGGAAGGACACTTTCTTAGAAATGTGGAGGACAGTATGACTTAAGAAAAAAAAAAAGACAATTTGAAACCCAGGATAGATGAGCTTTCTGTTTTCAAGGAATTATAGCAACTTTTAAAATAGTTCTGGAGCATGGTAGAAGTTCCATTTTAGTAAGTTAAAATGCATTTTATAATAAAATAACAAGGATTTTTATTCTTCCTTAGGGAGATAAAGACAAGGGTGATGGTGGGGAATAAAATAGGTGAAAAAGAAAGACAGGAGAAGGATTCAATAGACAACTAGAATCTCCAGTAACTTGCTGGCAGGGAGGAGGCTAAATAGCACAAAGGTCAATAAAAATATTACCATATTAGAAAACACTGAAGTACCTCGGGATGGTAATTTTTGAGATGGTTATTTTTGGTGGGTTGTTTATAAGTTTCTTTCAGTAAAATTCCGTTTCATGAATCAACCATATGTTAGTGATACATTGAGTAAAATCAGGTGGGGAAACATGGCTAGCAGGTAAGTACAGAGTATGGGAAGGTGACAAGGAGCAGCACTAGAGCCTTCAAAACAAATAAGATCGTAAAGTTGATGGGGCTAGGAGCCAGGACCATGCAAGCTCGCCTGAGACAGCTCCGAATGTCCCAAATGCACAGAAAGCAGAAATGATTGGAACTAATGACTCTAGAAGGCCAGAGGAGGTGAAGGTGTGCAAATTACACATCCACATATATAATAAAAAAGCATATTCCATATATAAATATTTGGATAACATAGCATGTCTTATGTCTATTGTTTTGAATTCAGTGTGCTTAATTCATGAATCCTTTGCTATGTCATTTTAATGAGGCAGAAAAAATGCATTGTTTCCCAAAGTTGTTTGGCATTTTTGGATTTAAAGGAACATAATGGCTAGAATTTCACATTGATTTCTAGACTTTATAGTACTCTCTTTTGCTATCAAACAAACCTTCCCCTAAAGCTGTTCCTTGTGGCTTTCAAAGAGGAAGTCGCCCTGTGAGTGGAATGGCCCGGTGGGGGGAATCAGCTATAGCATCTTCGCCGCTTCTCTGTTTCTGGGGTGCCATTTCAGTTCATTATCATTTGCCCCACACTCAGTCAGATCCCCCCTCAGATCTCAAATTCTTCTACTGCCGCTGCCAACATGCCTGGCTTCCAGAGACCTCCACTTCCTCATAGGCTAATAATTAAAGACCCTACAAAGACTGCTGCAAAATGCTAATCTCATTTCTGTTAAATAAAGCATGACAAACTGGTAGCGTTGCAGAGGTCAAAGTTATAGTTGTCATTAGGTAGATTTAATCTTAGGATAGTGTCAGCCAAGCACCTAAATAATTTTTATCTAAAAACCTCAGAATAGTTCATACTGTTGACACTATTATTATTAAATGGTAACATATTTCGCTAATTACTAACACTAATTAAATCCCTAGTCTGTGTCAGATATTTTACTAAGAACATGATAAGAATGAATGCTCACCACAACCCTGTGAGTTATGAACTCATGATTTTCCCAGTTTAGGGATGAGAAAACTGAGGCTATCAGGTGTGAAATTACTTTCTTAAAGCTGCACGATTGGGAAATGGCAGAATCCAATTCAGAAACTGCAGGTAAAGTGGAGTAATAATGACACCAGTTGATTCAATTCCATTCCTGTTTGCAGAAGTTGCCTCCAGAGAGGAAGTGTCATCTTCTTTCTTGGGACCCAGATGTAGTACCTTCCACCTCCATTCTTGCTTATGATCAGAAAAGAGGAAGGGAATGGCCACTGAAATGGCCACATGCAATCTCATTCATCTGATATGCTAGTCCAGCCCCTACTGCATGTCACTCTATATCAGGCAGAAAGTGAGGCCAAATTAAATCTGTCTGTTAAGACACCCAGATTTGCAGCAAGCAGAGATGCTCTTTACTCTTTCTGTGAAAGCTCTGATTGAAAAGACAAAAAGAATTTAATCAGTCACTCTGCAATGCCGCTCTGGTAACTGTAAAGTTTTTGACTTGCTTCTCACATTTGCCTGTCCCCTTTAGTTCCAATGCCAATGTGCAGTGCTTTGTTTGGGATAAACCCTCCTGGCTAAGCTTTGATAATTGGATTACTCACACACTGTGTGAGTAGCTCTTAGAAGTCAGCAGTTTATGGAGTTGAGCACACAGGCAAGTGCTGGACCAGAAAGGACACACTTTTCCAGGCTTGGCTCGGGGTCTTCATGATGCTTTAAAGTTTGATGGTCTGGAGCGGAAATGCCAGAGCAACCTGCAGGTGGTAAAGAACAGGTCAGTGCTGCTCATCACTCAGGCAAAGAAACACAGTACTGGAAGGCAAACATGCATTTGGATGAACTGTGAATTTTTGCCTGGATCTCTCTGAATATCCTGTGAGATTAAGGTCAGGAGATTATGGAAATACTTTACCAGTAGCAAGACAAGCTTCCTTAGCAAGACTTACTCAAAAGTCAATGCCCTGGTTTCAATGACCTTGGTAAAATCTGACGATGTACATAACTATTTGCCACAAGTCATTAATCAGCCATGTTGCTGAAGTAAAAGAAGTAGAAGTAGGTCCCATTCATACTTAAACAAAACTTCTCTGTAGTGAGACAAAAAGTGAGAACTCTTGAAAACTGATTGACGTTTTTGAACAGAAAGATGAGGTGAGTCATTCCATTACCACCACATGGAAACTCATACAGTTCTTAAAGTGGGTTGCCCTACTGCTCTTCTGCCTACGTATCACTGTTACTACCAAACAGAAGCTAAGAAGAGCCAGGTTCATGCATCTCAGGTGGATGCATGTTACCTCTTAAAGAAAGTATCACATTATAATATATAGTAATTATATGTTTTCTCCCCATGTGACTATGAGTTTCTTTTACACGGCAGTTTTATTCATCTTATTTCTCTGGCACCTGGTATTATCTCATAGAGTAGGCACTCAGTAAATACTCTGTTAAATGACACGAAAATCACAATCATTATTTGGAAATCTTGTTCAAAAGGATTTACTTATGTTAATTCTGATCCTTACAGCATCTGTGCAAAATAGAGGCCAGGCATGGTGGCTTGCACCTGTAATTCCAGCAGTTTAGGATGCCAAGGCAGGTGGATCTCTTGAGCTCAAGAGTCTGAGACAACCGTGGGCAACATGTGGAAACTCCATCTCTACTAAAAATGTAAAAAAAAAAAAAAAAAAAAAAAGCCGGCTGTGATGGTGCACGCCTTTAGTCCCAGCTACTTGGGGGCTGCGGAGGGAGAATTGCTTGAGCCCAGGAGGTGGAGGTTGTAGTGAGCTGAGATTGTGCCACTGAACCCCAGACTGGGTGACAGAATGAGACCCTCTCTCAATTAAAAAAAAAAAAAAAAAGGACGAGGAGGGGGAAAGGAGTTATATGCATTTTATGAAACAAGAAAATTTAGGCTAATAAGCAAATTGCTGAATGTCACATAGCAGTAAGAGGTAGATCAAAGATAATGCTAAAAGGTAGTCTGAGGCAGTAAACCAAGTTTTTCCAGTACCAGAAAGAATGACATTAAAAAAAAAAAAAAGGAGACCAGGAAACTTCAATTGCTGGAAGACCCTGTACAGCCTTGAACAAATCATTTAGCCTTTACTGCTTCCATTGCAATTCTGCAAATGTAATAATCATTTATTGCCTAAAGGTGGCAGTTAATTTAGATAATCTCATAGGTCACCTCAGCTACAGAAAAAAAATAAATTATTAGCAATTATTATTATTGGATTAACATGAAGTCATTATTTAAGACAATATTGAAATGTCTTTCATTTTCAAGTAAGAGAATTATACTGTAATGTAAACATCCTTAAAAACTGCCCATTTTATTCTCTTGTCTAAATATTTTATAAGCATTTAACTCAGTCTTGGACTTCCTTAAGATAGTATCAAGTGACTTGAGACATTTGAGAAAACTTGATAAAAGCTTCTGGAAAGCCTGTTTTGTTTCATAAATTCCTCTTATTGACAATTAAATATTAAGGAAGGTGTAGGGTTGAGAATGATTACATTGAAATGAAACATAAGCCTGTTGTTGGAGGCCTATTTTCATGACGTGCAAAATCATGGAGTTTTGAATAAGGTCAAAAATAAAGACAGCAGCTCTACCAGAAGGAGCTTGTGTTTCTTTTTATCTTTTAGGAGACAGACAGAACTTATTAGGCTGGAGCATTCTAATCAGAAAAAGGCATTGTTCAGGGAAAAACTGAGGCACATAGTTCAGTAAAAATAGCTTTCAGGACCAAGTTCAGGTTAGGTGAAGAGAAAGAATGAGAAGTACATAGCTCAAGACTCGTTAGAACACTGAGGACTGGTGTTTGGATAGCTGCTTGAATAACTGAGATCTACCTAATACATCGTTTCTTTGTGGATCTTTTAGCATCCTTTCAAATTCATGTTATTGGTATTCCAGACCTATTATTCTATTGAGAGTCCTTTCTTCTAGATTATTTTAATAATTATAGCTGAAAGCTACAAAATATTCTGTATGGCAAAAGATTCTTAAAATAATGAGGAACTCATTCTTAAAATAGTGAAGACATAGATTATGCATTTATTAATGAAATGAAAGAAAGAGTAGCTATATAAATATAAGATAAAGTAAGCCTCAGAGAAAAATAAATTAAAAGAGGCAGAGAGAGACATTTTATAATAATAGAAAAGTCAATCCATTAAAAAGCCATAGCAACTTAAATGTGAATGCACCAAAAAATGCAAGATATGTGTAGCAAAACTGATGAATCTGATAAAAGCATTAATATTTCTCCATGTTCTTGGTAGAAATGTAAATATTTGTCAAACAATGACTAAAGAACGGAGGATAAAGGCAAACAGATTCATAATGTGCAACAAATTCCAAAGCACTACAGAATGAGTTTGATTTCTTTCTTTCTTCTTCTTTTTTTTTTTTTCTGAGACAGAGTCTCTCTCTGTCGCCCAGGCTGGAGTGCAGTGGTGTGATCTCGGGTCACTGCAACTTTCGCCCCCTGGGTTCAAGTGATTCTCCTGCCTCAGCCTCCTGAGTAGCTGAGACTACAGGTGCTCGCCACCACACCCGGATGATTTTTTTTTTTTGTATTTTTAGTAGAGATGAAGTTTCACCGTGTTAGCCAGGATGGTCTCGATCTCCCGGCCTGGTGATTTGTCCGCCTCAGCCTCCCAAATCGCCTCAGCTGGGATTACAGGCATGATGATTTCTAATATACACAATTCTGAAACAGAAGTTACAAGGAAGGTTCTGGGGCAACAAAAATCTAGAGGCTGGCTATCAGCGCCCAAGGGACTTCAAATCCTGTTGTATTCACAAGGACATTTTCCTAATTTCTCTTCTTTCCTCTTTTATTCTAAATCAGATGCATATATGGCTTCTGCCTCATACTTCTAAGTGTAGGATAGAGACTGATAGGAGAAAAACTAGGTTATATTCAGTACTAAATATGTGTAAAGGCACAGAACTTGTGTTTCACAAATTCTGCAGGGTGCCAAACTGTGTTTCCCAAACAGCTGTTATCAGTTCAGAAGGTCTGAAGCTTCCTTTTGTCTTGGTGACCACCCTATGTGTAGCAGCAAGAATATAAATGAATATTAAATATATATTTGATGTTGAAATAATTAGTGAATGAATGTAACTAAGTATTCCAGCACAAATATCATCACACCATATATGTAAATACAAGCGTACATTTAAAAAAAAATCACATGAGAATATTTTGGCATGGCTTGAATCTTAATAGAAACCAAGCAATCACAAATAAATTAAAAGTGGCATAGCGTATTTAGACCATGATTAGGTTGTGTACATTTCCAAGGAAGGCCATGGTGTTATCAGGCAAATGTGAGCTCAGTCTTGATGATAAATAAATGCCAAAGTAAGTCAGAGTCTGATGAAAATTTTACTGGCCTTTTTTGTCCTTCTTCCAAAGAAGTAACATATATAAGACTTGTGCTTTATCAGTTTTAACTTCAGGGCTGACATCCATCATCACTGATAAATGGCTTAAGAAGAGGTACTGTCTGCAAAGCCATACCATCTCTTTCCTTTTATTCCTACTTGCCTGTACTTTGCACTTTGTGATAGATGCCAGTTTGGCTAGCATACCTTCATCAATATGAGAGGATATTAAATAAGTCATCTGAAGAACTGTCCTCAAGCCCCACCATCCCTACTCCCTCTTTTCACATATGGGAATGACTGTAGAGGGATTTATGCTTCTATGCCATTGGGTTTCACAATCAGCACTCAAGTGTACATTCTTAATTTAGGATTTGTCCAGTATTATCAAAACTCACCAACCCTGACAGCATATGGCTTTTACTTATGGCTGAAGTTTATTTTAATTCAAGGAGTATAAATAGAAAGTAAACAGGAAAAGAGTCACAATTTTCTTTCTTTTTTATTTTTTTTATTGGAGGCTTAGGGCACTGATAGCAATCACTGTTTGATAAACAGAGAAGGCAACGGGAATACTATAAAATAGTAGATGTAAAATCCATCATCAACACACAGCCATATTAAATTACTCATTTTATTGTCCTGTCCTGGCAATGTTAAAGTAAACTTTAGGCTTGCAAGTAAGAAAGATTAATGACAAGTACTAGGAAATAATTAGAGAAGGCTTTTTTCCCCCTTTCTTATTTCTTCATTAGTGAATTGGAAACACTGTCAGTTGCATAACCCATAACCTTCCCCAGACACCTTGCTAATATAATCCTGATTTTTTTTATTACAGTATTGTGCTTGGCCTCAGTATCCCTACCATATCTATAATGGTATGCTGTAGTTAGGCATACCATTAGATGGTCAATGAGAACTAGAGCTTCCTGGGAAATCTCTTGGAAAAAAACAACAACAAAAAAAAGAAGTTCAGGCATAGGGGGCACCTATCTTTTCTCTTTTACTTACTTTCAAAATGAACATGATATCGGGGGTGTGACAATGAGGAGACAGGCATATGAGTGACACCTAACATAGAAGACATGGCAAAAGTGACATGTTTGGGTCCCAGATGACATCACTGAGATTTTGAACCCAATACCTGAAAATGTCTACCTTTTATTATCTGGGAATAAACAAACAAACAAAAAAAAGCAAAATGGACAAACACAAACACCTGTTTGCTTGAGTCATACTTTTTCTGTTACTTGCAGGATAATACAAATCAATGAAAAATGTATTGTAATTCCTGATATTAGCGCTGGACTTGAAATTGTTGATTGTACAATTTCTTAAAAGGGCATGTGGATGTGAATTTCAGTCCATAAGTTCAAACGTGCAAATAATATAACTATTTTTTTATTCCACTGTGAGGCAGGATAAAACACTAACTCTGTCTTTTCCATTGTTTCTCTGAATCAAATTTATCACACAGTTATGGAGTCCTATGTTGCACCAAGGTCTGGGGAAAGAAAGAAGAGAATCTTCATCAGTCCTGTTGTGGGTTCACTCAGGCTGAATAAAAATTGTGTCTGTGGACAAGGCCTCTCTAAGTCCAGGAGAGTCCTGCTATTTTCTTATCTGCCTAGGGTCTACAAATTTTGTGACACTGTCTATGATTCTATTTGCCCAGATGTTCACCACAGTTATGCCTTTTGAGAGTACTGATATCTTCCTGGTGTTGTTTTTATGAAGCAAGATATTTAGTATTCGTTCTTTTTTTTCTTTTTTTTTCACTTAAAACCTGCATGTCTTTATTTCTCTATCTACTTCCTCCCACTCTCCCTCCATACTTCTTTCCCTCCTTTTCCCTCACTACTCCATGGAAAAGGTTTCTAATTGGTACAAATCCTTCTCTTTTCTGTATGATCAAGGGGTTCTGTGTGTGTCTTGGTATCCCATTACCTCTTTGCTGTACATCACATTTTCTGAATGGAGTAGAGAAGAACGAAGGAATAATAAAAGGAATTCCGAATAAAAGAGTTATTATCTAATACATGTAGAGATGGTGGTGGTTGGCTACACTCCCCTATGGTGTTAAGCATAGGGGCATCTTGTGAACTGGTCTAGACAAGACCCCATTAAACAAATTCCTATGCACGCTGGATGGTTTTGTAGACAAGATTGTCTGTCACAGCAGAATTCAGAGCTGTTGATGAGATTGTAGCGAGTGTGAATAATAAGTTAGAAGACTTATTGAGGGAAGTAGGATAAATAGGTTGTATTCTTTCAATTAATTGCTGTTTTAGTCAAGTTAAAATATCCTAAGCTATTATGAGTAGAAGAAGGTGGTAGCAGCTAGCAGATAAGGAGGAACTAATGACCCTGCCCATGTTTTGATTTTTCAACTTTCATGCATAATGAAACAGCTTGAAATTAATACAAAACAACTTCTGTTCCGGTGAAGTAATTGATTAATACTTATATGTGTGTGCATGTTTATGTGTAATTACATACACACATATTTAAATACATTTAAATATTTAATAGTCCATGTCTCCTCCTCTATGGATCTAAATTCATCCTCTTCTTTCCATCTTGAAGGCCAACTCTCTGGGCTAGGCCATGATTCTCTCTTACCTGAATTACTCCAATAACTTCCCCCACTCAATGTGATAATTTCTAGATTTAACTTGTAAGATATTCTCATCATTGAAATGAGAGTGCCCTACTGAAAATACCAGCCTAATAATACTACATGTTTACATCATTCTCCTAAGAAATGTTCTACTGGTTCTTAAGATAAAGTCAAAGTACTTTAAGGGGATTTGAAAGGCCCAGCCCACTACCTGCCGTCTCCTCTCTGTCCTCACCCTCATAGGTGTCCCAATTCAGGGACCTTCTCCTTTGCTATTTCCTCTTTTGCCATGTTAATCCTATTTAACTTTCATGTCTTTCCATCTCAGCTGGGAATTGACCTAGACTGAAAAGTGGCATTGTTCATTGCCCCCCAGCATCCATCCACCCCAGCCCCAACCCTGGACTCCTACCCTCCTACCTGAAAGATTACTGCTCTTGTTCTTGTCCACTTGGCCACCATAGAGTCCATAGACCTCAGCAAAGGACACTTCCAAGCCCCTAGGATGGCCTGATTGTAAAGAAGCCATACTATCTGTCTTTCCAGTGAATGGGGCAAGAAGCCAGGCTGAATTAATTACTCACAGCATTCTCTAAGCCAAGGATATTGACTTGGAAGAAGATATCTGGGCTAATGAAACACAATCTAAAGTTTGTGAGGGGTTTCTAGGAACTTTTGTCTCCTTTCTAAACAAATAGACATGCAAAGAGACAAACTCTTTCATCTTCTGCATGTGTTGTGTGACAAACTACAAACTGTTACAGTCATTTATTCAAGAGAGAACAATGCTATCACCAAGACGAAGGCACAGATAACTGACTGTACAAGGAAGAAATAAAATGGCAGCCACTGAGTTAAGCTAGCTCTTAATCTAGCTGCATTTTAGATTTCCAATTATATGATCTATGTTAGTTTATCAGGGTTGCATTAAAAAATTGTCACAAGCTGGTTGACTTAAAACAATGCAAATTTGTTCTTTCACAGGTCACACAGTCAGAAGTCCAAAATCAAGGTGTCCACTGGGTTGGTTCCTTCTGAGGGCCCTGCTGGAGAATCTGATTCGTGCTTCTCTCCTAGCTTCTGGTGGTTGCTTGCAATCTTTGGAGTTCCTGGTTTGTAGCTGCATCACTCCAATATCTACCTCCATCTTCACATGGCACTCTCTTTTGTGTGTATGTATCTCTTCTGTGTCTATCTCCAAATCTTTATAAGGACACTACCATGGAGGATTAGGGCCTACTGTAATCTAGGATGACCTCATTTTAACTTGATTGCATATGTAAAAATGCTACTTCCAAATAGTGTTCATAGGTACAGATGTTAGGATTTCAAAATATATTTTCAAGAGATGCAATTCAAACCACATAAGCCAATATATTAATTATGCTTTAAAACATGCTGTGCCATAGTTTCTACTAATTGCAGCTGAATATATTCCATTCCAGACTCCCTTTCTTACCCTGCCTTCCAAATTTGGGGTGCTTTATATTCTCTTAGAAAACTTGGCCTTTGCCATCATAGTACTTAATTAACTGTGTGCTCGTTATTTTGATTTGTGATTTTTATTAGTCTTAGCATGTACTTGGAGAATTCCTTTTGCCTATCCTGATCACAATTCTATCTACAACACTTAGTAGAAAACGTGACTTATATACTTCATGATTTATAAGTATTTTCTGAATAAATAAATTAAATAGAATTTAAGAAATATTTAAAAGTAAGAAGTGCCTTTAAATAATACCACTACCCATGGGAAAATACTGTTAATATATATTGCGCAAATCCTAGCACTTTTATGCAAAGTTTTTTATTCCATAATTGTCATATTAATTATAAAAGTAATAATACAAATTTTTAATGTTATTGCAGGTCTTCACAAGCTTTAAAAAATTATGTAAATTCCATTGAGTGATTATCCAAGAATGTACTTAAACATTCTTGAAGGTGGGATATTTAGTATATTCTAATCTTTTTCAGAGTTTTTTTAAAATTTATCATTTCTTATACATAAATATTGTTCTAATATATGGGAATATTTTATTTGCATCACTTTATAACTTGATTAAATTAAATTTTAAGACCCTTGAAGAGATCAGAAATTTGGGAAAAGGAGAGGTCTATTTAATGGACTGGAAAAATAAAGAAAGTTCCCATGATGTTGAAGGAAACCAAGACATGTTAGGGAGTTAGCAAGACTGAGCATGGTGAATGAAAGTTGAGTTTCCAGCTCAGAGCCGAGTTTCTCACTGTGGAATGTGACGTTCATTGTCAAGACATTGTCAGAACTCCGTGAATCTCTGGATCTTAAATGACTCACAAAAAATCAGAAGGAAATAAACTCAAATTTAAGAAATGAAGGTGGAATGTACTGTAATTTTCTCGTCTTCCCATCCCATCAGTTGATGCATTTACAATAACATACATATTTAGCTTGTGATATGGTTTGGCTGTGTGCCCACCCAAATCTCATCCTGAATTGTAGTTCTCATAATCCCCACATCTTGAGAGAGGGACCTGGTGGGAGGTAATTGCATCATGGGGATGGTTACCCTCGTGCTGTTCTCATGATAATGAATGAGTTTTCACAAGATCTGATGATGTTATAAGGGGCTTTCCCATAACCCGCTGCCTTGACACTCTGCACTTCTACTGAAGAAGGATGTGTTTGCTTCCCCTTCCACTATGATTGTAAGTTTCCTGAGGCCTCCCCAGCCATGTTGAACTGTGAGCCAATTAAATATCTTTCCTTTATAAATTACCCAGTCTCAGGTATGTCATTATAGCAGTGGGTGAACAAACTAATACAGCTTGCTTTTAGGACACATTCAGATGTAACCTACAAATAAGTCATAAAAATGCCATTTTATATATGAAGTCTTTGATAAAATAAATTAATAAACTAAGTCTTAAATTCTTAAATAAACTTAGAGTTATTAAGTGGATTGAATACAAAGTCACATAGTTTGGGACTTTTAGATAGAGTGAAAAACAAAAACAAAATCCCAAACTGATAGAATTGTTTATTTTAAATACGTTGAAAACTTTTATTTTCAACCAAACTTTTAAGTTCTTCATCTGCAGACCAGTCATGCCTATTAAGCAATAATATAGAGAAATGAATTCAGTACTGAGGGTTGGCAAGTGGTTCTAGTTCCAGCTCTTCCTTCCCTGTTTTGTGCTTTGGAAGAAAACATTCTACAGATTTTCCCCCAGAGTTTAGCTCCTGCATTCACAGACCTATTATTGCTTTAGATGTTTTACCCTTTACCAATCTTTGATTTTCAGCAATGCATAATGTAAAGCTAGGCAACTAATTTAAATTTGTTAGATATTGATTTTATCCTGGTAGTAAGGTAATAAACCAAAGTCACAAAGAGTTAATTTCAAAAAGCAAACTTCAATTCAATTTACTAAAGTAGCCCAAGCTCTTGGCAATCTGATAAATGAAAGCTGAAATTGTTTACAAGAAGAAAAAAAAAATCCAGCATCCTTGAAAGTTTTTCATGGTTTATCTGAGGAAAAATGTTTTTCTGAAATCCACATTTTTCTTCTATAATGGAAACAATTTGGACCCAGCTATATATGACCACGGTGCATCTGTCAGGAATAAAATGTTATGGAAAATTTTTGCAAATATGTGTTACAAATATAGTAGAAATTAAAAGGCAGCTGGCATCGTACAATGGAGAATATAAAGAAAAGCAATGACATTTGGATTATTCAATAAACTCTCCCACCCATTCATGCACAGTCTGAGTGATTTTGCTGTACTGAATTGAGGTATTTGAATGTGAGATTTTTGTTCTGCCTTTAGGCCAAGGCAAATGGAGTCCAGTTCTAAAAAGAGAGGAAGCCTGGAATGGTTGCTGACTTTCCAAGAGCCCACCCTGGCAGATGGCAGTCTATGTATATGTTGCCACATTTTTTTAGTTCTTTCTTGTTTGGGATCTCATTCAATGATAAAAGTTAAAGAATGGATTGCTATAAATGAGCTTAATATATCTATGGAGTGATGCTAGTAACACTTCAAATATCAGGACCATGCATATATCAAACGGCATCCAAACTCACCAGAAATTTTGATAATTATTTCAGGTAGCTGATTATGATTATAACATATGGGGAAAATATTAGTACCTGTTCTTGCAAGTCATCAGGCAATCATCTATAATTTTATTTAGACAATAATAGTGGGAGAAAACACAGATGTCAGCAATCAACTGTCCTACATCTGATGTTGTTCAGCCAGCAGCCATACTCTATACCCTTGTAAGCCAAATTCTCCCCACCACCCCCTTCTGACTGCCCTGAAAAGCGATATTTATCAGTGTGATGAAAAAGACCAAGGTGACCCTTTGAAGGAAATAGAGAGATCTGAGTTGTAATTGTAAAACCAGTACTTCCAAGTAGTACAGCTGTTAACAAACACATAACATTTCTGAGCCTCAATCTCCTCATAGATAAAATAGGGACCCTAATACTTTCACATGGTTTCTGTAAGGATTGAATGAAGTAATATCAGTGGAACAACTAGTGCTGTGTCTGAAGCACGTCCAAAAGCAGTGCCTTCTCTGATCCCCTGCCCAAGCCTTTCTCCTCACCCTCCCATTGTGACACCTTGACACTTAGAGGCTCAAATACAAGTAAACCATGTGAACAACAGATGTTAAATAGGAGAAACTCGGTAAGATATCTTTGAGTTCATAGTTTTGTAACTTGATCTTTTATATAAAATTGGGGCATAAATGAAATGAATTGGAATGGAAGGGGCAGATTTTGAGTCATTGGGACCTGGAACTGGATACATACATTTACATGTAAAGAACAGCTAATGAATGAAACAAACTGTTAATGACAATGGAACTGTTGTTAACTATACACCAGTGGCAGTCTGGATTCTTTCTCATTTACTCATTTACTCTGGAGTTTGCTTTGTATCACACCAACTTGCTGTAGAATAGCCCATCTTAAATGAAAAGCATGGTTTCACAAAAAGCAAAACAAAACAAGCATTCAAAGTGAAGCAAAACCCCACTTGATCCTACATTCCCTACAGCTTCTACCTACTTTCTTGTCTCTCTCTTTTTTTTGGACTGGCTCTCTTTGTCACCCAGGTTGGAGTACGGCAGAGCAACCATAGCTCACTGCAGCCAGAAACTCCTGGGCTCTAGTGATTCTCCTGCCTCAGCCTCCTGAGTAGTTAGAACTACTGGCATGTACCACCATGCCTTTTGTTTATTTTAAGTTTGTAAGGATGGGGTTTCACTATGCTGCCCTGTCTGGTCTTGAACTCCCAGGCTTAAGCAATCCTCCCACCTCAGCCTCCTGAAGTGCTGGGATTATAGGTATAAGCCATTGCTCCTATCTTCATTTCCTCTTTATAACAATATTTTCACAGCCATAAAAAAGAACAAAACCATGTCCATTTCAACAACGTGGATGCAGCTGGAGTCCATTATCCTAATTAAATTAACACAGGAACAGAAAACCAAATACTACATGTTCTCATTTCTAAGTGGGAACTAAACATTGGATACTCAAGGACATAAAGAGCAATAATAGACACTGTGGATTACTAGAGGACAGGTGAGGGTAAGGGCTAAAAAATGAATCTTTGGTACTATGCTCAGTACCTGGGTGATAGGATCAATCATATTCCAATCCTCTGCATCACACAATAAACCCATGTAACAAACTTGCACATTTATGCCATGAATCTAAAATAAGTATTGAAATTATTACAAAAAATAAATAAAACTTTTCTCAACCAACTAATAAATAGTCTCTGCTTTACTTCCTAATTTTACCTTCAGTTCAGCTTTTAGTTCAACCATTCCAACAAAACAAGGCAGAGTCCATTGAGAAGGGAATGGAATTACCAGAATTGGAGTAATCTTTAGACTTTAATTTTGGGGAAAAAAAGCATACTGGTGACATGGCCAGATTTCATTTAAATGATTTGTTTGCAATTGATAAAAGTATACAAATATCCTGAACAATTTGCCTTATGTTTAGTAAAAGCTCTTTTATGTAAGATTTCTATATATAATAAACTGTGCTTAATAACAAAAGAAAACAAATTGTTGTAAAATATTTATGTAATATACTCAGGACTGAATGGACTGCTCATGCATTAAGATTCAAGCTAATAATCCCCAAATCTCTGGATGTTCTTCTAGTGCTTCCCCTCACCCAATTATGCAATCACAGGCCAGAAAACAACAGGAAGAGAAATAAAAATTCAGTTACACTTATATTCACTGTATTGTAAATTCTGTATCAAATATCAAAGAATTGATTAATTTGATGTGATCAGCACAAATTAGCTACTTTAGCAACCTGCATCTTATCCTGGGGGAATCAAGATATTGGAGATAAATGCTCACTTAGTGGACATGTGCCTCTGTGTCTAAGATCAAACGAAATGCAAAGGTGTCTCGTTTCCCCAAAGTGTATCTAATTCCATTGTCAATTAGCAACTCACATCAGTTTAGTTTTCTACAAATAGAGGAAAGGGACATGTAGGGAGCCACCAGGTAAATAGCTCTTCCTATTGCACAATATAACATCCTTAAATCATAAAAATTCTAGGAATCATTCAAGTGTTAAACGTTTTTTACAATGCAGGTAATTTAGGATGATGGTAGGGTTGTTGAGGAAACTGATATATTGCTTACTGTTTATTTGCGAAATAAGAGACAGAATCATGTATCCTGTATTGAAAGAATGTAGGACTCCGCAACTTAGCATTTTGAATAGTCTGGACCCATAGACACTGCGTTAAGCCTAGAAAGAAATGGTCCAACTGTTATTTACTTTGAGCCCGAGATATTGGAAGTGAAGAGCAGTATTTATCTTTAAGAACAGGCTTCAAAGCCATACCATCAGATGCTTGTATGTTTCTACCTCAGGCACTTTCACCACTCCCTTCCTAATCAGACAGAGGAGGAGGAAGAAGGAAAGCCAGGCTTTCAGGACATACTGGGTTCTGACACTAGACACGATTTCCTCCCTTGCAGATCATTTCTTACCCAAAATGATGCAGCCAAGGGAGTTAAATCCTCTCCTTGAACTTTTCCAGGTGACTAACAAGCTTTTCTCAATTGGTGTCTTAAAACCATAGAATTTTTGAATTGACTTCCAGACTGCCTCTATGTAGACTTAATGGAATATGGAAATAAAAAGTAATATTATGATATTTCTCTGCATTATGGTGCTAGAAGACCATTTAGTCTCTGCCTGAAGTCTGGAGATGACATGGAGCTTGCAGCTTAGCCTGGTGGGGGACTGTCAAGTGAGCAGCAACTGACAGAGTAGAAGGGGAGAAACATCACAGAGAAAAGAGAATTTTTCTGTCTTTCAGTTTCCTGAAATTTTATTCTATGTTTTGGTGCTGATAACACCTTTTTACTACACACAAAGTTATTTTCAATGCTAAAATACATAGCTTTAAAAGTATTAATTAAAGAATTATTTTTAGTGTCTGGAAGATGAAAACAATGTGCTAACCCTTATATGTGACCTAAAAATGTGGACTTAGTAATACAGAAGAAAACTGAAGAGAGACAAGCTAGATTCTGTTTCTTCCTCTCTGTTATGGAAGAAATTGTGTCTCCCTAAAATTCACATGTTGAAGTTAAAACCTCCACTGCAACTGCGTTTCAAGATAGCACCTATCAGGAGGTAATTAAGGTCACATGAGATCATAGAATGGAACATTGATCCGACAGGATTAGTGTCCTTATGAGAAGAGACACCAGAGAGCTCACTCCCTCTCTTTATGCCACATGAAAACACACTCAGAAGGAAGCTGTCTACAAGCCAGAAAGAAAGCCTTCATGAGAAACCAAATGGGCTGGCACCTTGATCTTGGACTTCCCAGCCCCCAGAACTATGAGAAAATAAATGTATGTTATTTTAGCTAAAGTTAACCAGTCTATGGTATTTTGTTACAGTAGCATTAGCAGACTACGATATCCTCTCTCACCTTTCACCACCAGTCTCCAAGTACTATTTTTGCACTTACGCTGCATAAATTTCTGTTATCTCATCCTAATTGACTTTTCCCTTAAGTCTCTCTAACTGTAATATAATCTGTAACCAGCATTTCCTATAATCTATATTTATTGTCATCTGTTTGCCTTTAGTTTCCCAGACACTTAGCGTAAAGATTTGGAGATAAGCTGATAGTCTGATTCCAGTTGAATTTGAATTCTTTCTCAAGCAAAAATCTGGATAAGGTCATCTATTTCTGAAAAATCTACACAGGGGCTGTAGACATGTAGAAATATTTGAAATCACTCACCCTGACATGCAAAGGTCGTCCAGTTTGTCTGCAGCTTGCCTTGCCATATGTCCAGTATTTATCTCCATCCTATACCTGCCCACTTTACAGCTTTGTAACACTGGATTCCCTAACTTCATTCCTGTATTCAATTGCTCCCCATGAATATCAGTATCTTGGCATCACAACAGATACAATATTCCATTTTTTTTTTTTTTTTCCAACTCAATTGTAAAACTTTGGAGAGAAGCAACCATCAATTTTTACAGATATGCAAACACAGATATTCCTCAAAGACTAATAGAGATCAAGACTCATATGCACATACCTGTGTATAAAAGAACACCTACATAAATTAGAATAAGGAAGGAGGGGCCGGGCGCTGTGGCTCATGCCTATAATCCCAGCACTTTGGGAGGCGGAGGCAGGTGGATCACCTGAGGTCAGGAGATTGAGACCATCCTGGTTGACATGGTGAAACCCTGTCTCTACTAAAATACAAAAAAATAAAAAATAAAAAATTAGCCAGGCACGGTGGCACACATTTGTAGTCCCAGCTACTCGGGAGGCTGAGGCAGGGGAATCACTTAAGCCCATGAGGCGGAGGTTGCAGTGAGCTGAGATCGCGCCACTGCATTCCAGCCTGGTAACAGAGCGAGACTCTGTCCAAAACAAAAACAAAAACAAGAACAAAAAAACAAAAGGAAGAGGAGAGGGAGAAGGGGAGAAGGGAGAATGAGAGAAGGAGATATAAGTCAGAAAAAAACTCTTTTCTCCTGCAACCTTGTTTCCATAATAACAAAAGAAAAAAGAAGGAATAACAGTCATGCCAAAAAGGGCCACAGCTACGTGCAGCCTGTTCGCTCCACAAACTGTGTCCCATGTGGGTCCAAGGACAAGGCCATTATGTTCACATAGCAGAGTCCACAGCCATCAAGGGCATTTCTGATGCTCGTATCTTCAGTGCTTGTGTTCCTCATGGCTGTCTGTGAAAGAAATCATTCTTGCGAAGCGTGGAGGGATCAGACATCCCACCCCAATTTAGGCCCAAGGTGTTGCCCACCAGTCTCCACCAAGGTCCGTGTAAGGAGCTAAGTCTTTAAAAACTGAAGAAAAACTACCCTCTAGAAAAAAAAAAAAAAATACAATACAATGGAAATTATGCTTAAAAAAAGAAGAAAAAATCAGGGAAAAAAAGACTTTTAGCTATCATACACCAAAGATTTAAAGTAGTTACTTACGAAGATTTAGCAATACTATTAAAACACAATAAGAAAAGAATATCTGAATACTATTGTTTCAGGATCATAAAAGTAGCTATAGTGACAGCTATATATAATTCACATTTCATAGTATGGCTTTAAGTCACTCTGGAAAAAAGATTATTGTTAAGTTACACATGAAAAAAACAAATTAAACAGAAGATCCTTCCAGATATTTTTACTGGTGCATTTTGGGCCTGAGCAAACCTTGCATGACAATTTTAGTGAAGATATTGACACTCTGCGTAAAAATGCCAGAAAGAAATATATTTTGCCCAATTCTACATGGTTCTCATAATGAGGCAGTTAAGAAAGTTGCCTTTTTATTCCTACTTGGGTAGTGACCCCTTTTCCTCATACCACAGCACTGTCTAATTTATGTAGATTTAGGGGATCATCAGGGGGATGGAGCATTTTGCAGATGACAATACAGAGGCTTGTTTTTGTTTTGGTTGCTTGTTTGTTTTTTGATTTTTGAGACAGGGTCTCACTGCCATTGTCCAGGCTGGGGTGAAGTAGTGTGATCATAGTTCACTGCAGCCTCGACTTTCTGGGCTCAGTTGATCCTCCCACCTCAGCCTCCCAAGTCCCTGGGACTGCAGGCACATGCCACTACATCAGGCTAGTTTTTTGTACTTTTACTGGAGATGGGGTTTTACCATGTTGCCCAGGCTTGTCTCAAACTCCTGGGCTCAAGCAATCCACCTACCTTGGCCTCTGAAAGTGCTAGGAATACAGGCGTGAGCAACCTACCATGCCAGACTGAGAGCAGATTTTTTTAAGGTGCCAAACTGTTCTGAGTGCACTTTGGTGACATTAGAATTCCCATTCAACGTTAGAGATAGAGGGAGGCAACCTGGAGGTTTTGGCCATCAGAAGGGTGTACAGGGACCTTGAACGGAGCAGCTCTTCATCTTAGAGAAAGCAAAATCCAACGACATAATCTCTTTTCAGTATTATAAGGTACAGATGTGGGGCTTTGATCGTTTTCTTCCTCAGCAGTGTGAAGTTCAGTGAAATACTAATAAATTTGTTTGTGTAAGAACCTTTTTTAACCACAAAAGAGAAAAATAATCTGCCTAATTATTTAATTGCATACACTAGTAATCAATTTTTCTTCTTCAATGAGTGTGTGTGTTAATATTTCTCATGGTGACCACAAGATCCAGGTGGATGACAACTGCAAACATTTCGAGGTTTTGCAATGTCATTATAGGTAGTAATGGCATTTGTTAACATTTTCCAGTGACTTGACAAACTACCTTTTATAATTAAATCTTACCAGTATGAAATATGCATTCTTAATCAGACTTGTGACCTTACTGTGATTGTAATGAAGGAAATTTCAGCCACTTCCAGCTAATGAAACCTGTTTTACCCCTTTGACAATTTCGTACATCTGCATCCATAACCTCAAGCCCACACAGTGTCCTCCACGTAGCAAACATACTCACTAATGGGAAAAAAAATTCATTTTGGCCTTGTCTCTGATCTTATTTGGCCAGACCTCCAGGGAGGACACATTTAGCATGGATGGTTGAGAAGAGAAGGATAGATCTGGTCATTTATAAGCAAAGTGGAGGGAAGAGACAGTTTTGTTTTTTCTCCATTTGAGATTAAGAAAAAACATTATTCTTATAAACTAACATATAAAATGAATTATAGTAGAATCTAATAAACTTTTCCAAATGATTGATTACACAGACCAATTGAAACTAGCATGTCTGTTTTGGCCAACATTCTAAGTTGTTTAACCAACTTTCTTTTCTTGGAATGAAATCCAGTGAATGAAGACACTGTATCTTTCTCCTTTGAATAGATCATACATAGTTTTTATAATGATTGATAGCCCCTTTGGGAATGACAGACTTATTTCTGTCTTGGCCACTGTCCTTACATCCAGGTTAAGTAGGCTGTGACGTAAGTGATATTTTCAAGAGGGCCCAAAAGACTTCCCTGAATAAAAATATAATACTTATCATGGTGACTGAAATTCCACTTTCCATCTAATGGACCATTTATTCTTTATTTAATCAGCAAACAGGACTGAGCACCTAGTAGGTGCCAAGTCTTGACTAGTATTAAAAGGCAAACAAGTAACAGAGAAAGAACAGCTTTTTCACTTTCAAAGTTCATTATCAATTATGGAAATGAAAAAGTACTGATGATTGAAATAAACAGTAAAACAAGTGTGGGTAGCTATGATACACATAAGGGAGGAACAGGATTACGGCACTGTTAAGGATGTTTTACTTCACATTTGTAATTTTTTTCTTTCCAAGAGTCTTTTTAAAAATGGTTACTAACTCTTTGGAGAGGCAATGTATTATCGGATGGACATTTAGCTCCTTGGCGCTTCTTATACAAGAAATTATTTTCTAATAGTAACTATGAGATTTACATTTTAGTCCAGATTATTTCACCATCTGTGGAACACTGAACAATTCACCTGGATGGCAATATGTTCTAAATTGCATTGTTAGACAATGTATATATTATATAAACATTATAGGGTGTACTTACAAAAACCTAGATGGTACAGCCTATTACACACGTAGGCTACAAGGTATAGCCTATTTCTCCTGGGCTACAAACCTGTACAAACCTATACAGAACGTTACTCTACTGAATACTGTGGACAATTATAACACAATGGTAACCACTGGTGTATCTAAGCATATCTATAGAAAAGGTACAGTAAAATACACTATTATAACCTTATGGCACCACCTTTGTATATGTGGTACATGTTCCCAGGAATCTCTAGGAATAGATACACATTTATCGTAAGAAAGTTACAAAGCCCACCTTGACGTTCTATAATTCTAGTAGATTATAAATTAGAAGGCTGACAAAATAACAGCAGAACGTCTCACAGAGTGAAACAAACCTGATTTTTCTTCTCAACTTTATTTCAAATTGAAATATGTTGGCATAATATTTACTTACTTTGAGATTAATTCTTATCTTGCAATGATGTAAAAATTCATTATGATATGGAAACTATCCACTAATATACCTATGACCTTGTTTGTCAACACCTCACTGCCAACAAGCACACACCCACACATGCTCACATGTACACATTACTCATCTTCTTACAGGTCACTTCACAGATGAGTCAAGATGGTGACTGTATGCACATAGGCTTTGTTGGGACAAACTAACATAGCTTTATGGAAAGTTCTGGAGCATGAAAGGGGATTGTCCAAAAAAGTCCTGGTGATTTGGGCAGCCAAGAAGCACGTCAAGATGAGATGTATTTCAGATGTTAAGGGAGAGAGAACTGGAGCTTATAAGATTCGTCAAAGGCACATCCTGTGTTTTTGAAGTTTCTTTAATTTGATCATTGCACGTACATTTATTGAATATCTTCTCTGTGACCATTGGTCTTCTAGACATTAGAAGTGAAGGATGCAAAACAATTTCAAAAACGTATGGTTGTGTCATTTGAGCATTTTCTGTATGACCAACAATAGATTTTATATTCTTTTTGAACAAATTATCATATGTACAATTTAAAAAGCAGAAGGTTTTCTCTATGCCTCTGTAACAAAGTAAGCAATGGAAAAATTTCCACTGTAATATTAACTTTATATACCGAAAAGTTCTACATGTATGTATAGAATCATTGTGTATGTGACTATACTTTGAATATACCTGTACATATACATATATAGATATATTTATGCATTTATGTTTACATTTTTTGTTAGGATAAATCTTAGTAAAGTATGCTAATCTTAAACACACAGCTTGATAATTTTTCACATGCAGATACCATATATACTTATTACTGAGATCAAGATATAAAATCTTTCCAGTTTATGATAGGATTTTATCTCTTCTTAATTAACTTTCCCCTTTATCAATTTTAGGAGAGGATACTGGATTCTTAGCCCTGTGTATTTTTCTATAATAATGAAAACGGAACATTTCTTGAACCTGGGAGGTGGAGGTTGCAGTGAGTCAAGATCGTGCCACTCCACTCCAGCCTGGGTGACAGAGCAAGACTCCATCTAAAAAAAAAAATTAAATATTAAAAAGCACCCCTCTTTTGCTTAACTACCCCAAGCAGGAAACTAACTACCCCAAACAAGAAACTAACTACCCCAAACAGGAAACTAACTACCCCAAACAGGAAACCACAGAAAACTCTGCTCCTTTCAAGCTCAGTTCTTAAAACCTCTACCAGTGACATTTGTAAAAACAGTAAAATACAATTCTAGGGATTGGACCAAAATCTTCCAATTACTGACTGTGATTCCAGACAAATATCCTTTTTCTCTTTCCTTTACCTAATCTGCAAAATAATGAAATAATAATCCTTAGTCTATATTCCTTACAGAAAAGTTATAACAATCAAATGAGAAAATGCACATAGTAATCCATTTTAAATTTCAAAGAACTATAAAAGACAGAGTCCTACTTTTTATCAGACAAATTAGTTTGAAAGATTTCAAATTCTTCTGATATATTCCCAAAGGAAATCATTCCCACCTCATGATCAGGAAATCACTGAACTTTTCAAAAGCTAATCAAATGTTTATACTTCATTTGCTTTAATTTGATTTCGTCTTGGTAACAAATATCTTCATTTAAAATTTTATCCCCTTGGGTATTTATGCTTTTCTGGCTTTTCTGCTACAGGAGTAATTATCTGTGATATATTAGAAGGGCATTTTACTGTAGCAATAAGACCATCATTATCAAGCCTCATCCAGAGGTATCTTTCAAAAAGAATCAGTAAGCATTTTGCAATCGACACATAAAACTCCAGTGGAATGCAAAGGTGATCATGAACATGACTCGCTCTTCCAAACCCAAATTTTTAAACAGAAAACGCTTTGCCAAAAAATATTCTTTGATGCAAATGCCTTCTTTGGTGATTTTATACAAATCTCTATTTGAATCTGTACATGTTTACCTTCCATGGACAATTTTGAGACTTTATCTTTAGGGAAATAGTCTTGTCTTCACTTTTTTCTGCATACTGCATTTACTGAAGTAAAGACATAAACTTTCCAGATTGTTTAAGTGTGCCTTCTGAAAATCTCTTGAGTATGGAAAATAATACCTATATCCTGAAAGTTTGAGTAGCAACATCCAGATTACATTGCTCTTTAATCAAATAGAATATTGCTTTTTTTTTCCTCAAGGAAAATGCGAACAGGAGGTAGGAAAGTGTGTTATATTTGAGATCCAATTACTTCAGATGACAAAGATTTATTTTCAAATTTATAGTGCATAAAAATGAGCCAGGTGCTCGCTCATCCTCTATACTTCCAGGAAAATTCTTCCCTATACATACTATTTTACTGAGAAATTCAGGCATTCTGAACACTTTGGTCAACCTAGTATTTGGAAGAAGCATAGTGAGAATTGTACAAAAATGTGGATGTCTTTATATGTTCAATGGAAGAAAAAATCCTCTCTACAGAAGTGTCAGGTGACCTGAGTCTAAATGGTAACACTGCCACTTAACTAACTATATAAAAATCAGTCAAGATACTAAGATTCTCTGAGGCTTACTTTTCTACTATTATATCATTTAGGATGCTTTTTGCTGCACATAATAGAATACTTTCCTGTTTGAAAAGTGACCCAAACAAAAGTGTTTTCTATTATTTGTTTCATGTAACAAGAAATCTGAAGAATGGATCCTCAGAGTGGGTTTAGTACCTGTGTGCAACTTCATCATCCAGTGCCATGGCTGTTTCCACCTCTCTGCTCTCCATTCCCATTGTGCTGTCATTTTCGCCCTTTGTGGTCTGAAAATGGATGCAGCAGTCTATATATCACCTTCTCACAGAAAAGCTAGGAATGATGAGTTGCATTTTCTTATTTGACACCTTTCTTTGTTTCTCTTTTTTTAATAGGAGAAAAGAATCATTTCCAGAATTCTAAAGGAGAGAATGGGATCACATGATCATCCCTAGCCACAGGAAGGCTGGGTACAAATCCGCCATTGTCAGCCATGATGATCCAAGGTAAGCTCTGCCCACAAGGCCACAGGGAGAAAGAGATGTCTACCCCAAGCTCCTTGTCTACATGGCAGAGGGGAGGCTCAAACAGATCACATACTAAATTGTTTAATGTACTGTCTCAAACAGAGCAAATATTATAACTACATAAATAATATGATAATATAAAGTATGTATTTAAAAAACACAAAATCGGAGTGGATTTTGCAGTGATCTGAGATTCAGTTTCAACAACTATTCTACCAGTAATTGGCTTATTCCTAAGCTCGTACATGTGCGTGTTACATGCCTCAACTCTGAAGTCATTTGTGCTTGCGACCCACTGTAGTAAAATTTACTATGTATTTTTAAATAATTTATTAATTTTTATAAAAGAACAGAGAAAGAAGTTATATTGTTTTTGAACTTTAGTTTTATTATTTATAAAACAGCAATCATAATACCACCACCACCTTCAGGTTCACCTGAAGACTATCCGTCTTAGATTAAGTTTCCTAGAGACAGAGCCTGACAAGCAAGTTCCTGTGGCAGGGGTTCGTAGAAAGAGAGTTTTCAGAAGGGTCATGGAAACCAAGGATAAAACAGGAAGATATAAGTTAGGTAAGAATATGGCCTCAACTAGAGATGAGCTTCAGCCTCAGTTTAATCCCATGGGAAGCTTAGGGACATGAAATATCCAGAGTTGGTCCCAGCCTGAGGAAGGTGGCTGACTTTGGTAACCTAGTCCGTCAGTCATTGGCTGGGGGTGAAATAAGAGGTGGGAGTGAGCAGTGTGTAATTTCAAAAATGAGGTGACTCCCATTTAATGGAGGACATGTCTCTATTAGCTATTAGAAGCTCACACATCTCTATTAGCTCTCACAGCAACTGGCGGTGGTACCTGGGCCAATAAAGGGATCTGGTTAGGACATCAACAGTGTCCACTACAAGAAATAAATATTATTATGCATGTAAAGCATAGGCATAGTATTTGAAAGAGGACATATTCAATAAATATTTCTTTTCTTTTGTTTTTCTTTCTTTTATTATTATTATTATTTTTTTTTTGAGACAGAATCTCACTCTGTAGCCCAAGATGGAGTGCAGTGGCGCAATCTTGGCTCACTGCAACCTCCACCTCCTGGGTTCAAACGATTCTCCTGTCTTACCCTCCTGAATAGCTGGGATTACAGGCACACGCCACCACACCCGGCTAATTTTTGTAGTTTTAGTAGAGACAGAGTTTCAAGACGTTGGCAGGCTGGTAACAAACTCCTGACCTCAAGTGATCTGCACGCCTTGACCTCCCAAAGTGCTGGGATTACAGGCATGTGCCACCACGCCCCGACTCAATCAATTTTCGATGAAACAGTAAATAGGTTAGCGCGGCTACAAGGGAGAGTTAGTTGAGCAGGGATAATTGCTGCACCGCAAAGTTTGTTCTTTATTCTGAGGGGAGTGTCTGGAGTCAGAGGGAGGGAAAGTCAAATTTTAAGCAAAGGAGTGATATGATTATATTTGAATGTTAAGAAAGAAAACTCCAGCTACGACATGGAGAAATGTTTGAAGAGGAGTGCCCTAGGAGCAAGGGGAATGATTAGGAAATGATTATGGAAGTCTGGGAGAGACATGATGTAAGTCTAACTTAAAGTGATGAAAAATGCCAAGAAAAGGGAAAAACATCAAAGCTTACAAGGACTGCTTTCTAAGTTAGTCTATTTAATATATACTATTGTGAGAGGTGGCAAATAATCAACATAATCAATGATTATAACAATATGATATTTTTTAGCAGTAAGCACCGTGGATGAAGAAATAACTTTCTAGTGTTTATAACACATTTTAATAGTTTATTTGGTCTCATTTCTTATAAATCTGTTTCATACGCAAAGGTCCAGAATCAATACAATATTGAAGAATGATAAAGATCGAGCCTCTTCTACAGAAATCAAGAAGTTCTTTGAAACTGGTAACAACAAGGATACAACATACCAGAATCTCTGGGACACACCTAGGCCAGTGTTAAGAAGGAAACATATGGCACTAAATGCCCACATCAAATAGTTAGAAAGATTTCAAGTTAACCTAACATCACAACTAATAGAACTAGGGACCTAAGAGCAAACAAATCAGAAAGCTAGCAGAAGACAAGGAGTAACCCAAATCAGTGCTGAACTGAAAGAGATTGAGGCACAAAACACCATTCAAAAGATGGAAGAATCCGGCTGGGCGCGGTGGCCCACACCTGTAATCCCAACACTTTGGGAGGCCGAGGCGGGTGGATCACGAGGTCAGGAGTTCAAGACCAGCCTGGCCAAGATGGAGAAACCCTGTCTCCACTAAAAATACAAAAAATTAGCCAGGTGTGGTGGCAGGCACCTGTAATCACAGCTACTCGGGAGGCTGAGGCAGAGAATTGCTTGAACCGGGGAGGCGGAGCTTGCAGTGAGCTGAGCTTGAGCTACTGCACTCCAGCCCAAGGCGACAGAGCAAGACTTCATCTCAATAGATAGATAGATAGACAGATAGATAAATAAATAAATAAATAAATAAATAAATAAATAAATAAATAAAATGGATGAATCCAGGAGCTGTGTGTTGAAAAAATAATTAATAAAATAAATAGACCGCTAGCTAGACTAATGAAGAAGAAAAGAGAGAAGATTCAAATAAACAAAATCCGAAACAAGGGGGATATTACCACTGACCCATAAAAGTAAAAATTTATTTTATCAGTCCCTTATTTCATCAGATACTACTGTGAACACCTTTATGCACATAAACTGGAAAATCTAGAAGAAATGGATAAATTCCTGACACATACACCCTCCTAAGACTGAAATAGGAAGAAATTTAATCCCTGAATAGACCAAAAACGAGCTCTGAAATTTAGTCAGTAATAAATCGCCTAGCATCAATAATGACAAAAAGCTCAGGACCAGACAGATTCACAGATAAATTCTACCAGATGTTCAAAGAAGAGCTAGTACTATTCCTGCTGACACTACTTCAAAAAATTGAGGAGGAGGAACTCCTCCTTAACTTATTCTATGAGGCCAGTATCATCCTGATACCAAATCTGGAAGAGACACACACACAAAAGAAAAATTCAGGCAAATATTCTTGATGAACATTGATGCAAAAGTACATATACACGCTAGAATACTATGCCACAAACAAAGAACAAGATCATGTCCTTTGCAGGGACATGGATGGAGCTAGAGGCCATTATCCTTAGCAAACTAATACAGGAACAGAAAATCAAATACCACACGTTCTCCCTTGTAAGCGGGAGCTAAATGATGAGAACCTATGGACATATAAAAGAGAACAACACACACTGAGGCCTTTGGGAAGGGTGAGGGGTAGGAGGAAGGAGAGGATCATGGAGAATAACTAATTGATACTAGGCTTAATACCTGAATCATGAAATAATCTGTACAACAAAACCCATGACACAAGTTTACCTATAGAACAAACTTTCATATGTACCTCAGAACTTAAAAGGTAAACATAAATAAATAAAATATTGCTATTAAAAAGGAAAAAGAGGTTGAGACTATTCTTCACACTAAAAGAACACAATGACCTCCAGTCCTTACAGATATCTAATTCATTTAACCCGATGACTGGTTTTACCTTTCTGTCATTCATTGAATTCATTAATATATTGATTAAGCATATAACCCTCTGTTCTCTATAAAATACATATTCAGTATTATTTTCTAGGCGATAGTAATTATAGTAAAAGTTTGATCGTTGTTAGTTTATTAATAAAACTGTAAGCATAGTTTCTGAAACCATTTTTAAGGTCCTCATCCCTGTGTTGTCATTTGTTATTCTTCCTCTATGGAATTATGGAATATTCAAGTCACCATTTAGATACACACCCCTCTCTATCACTATATCCCTTCAAGACAGCCCAGTCGTACTCACTTTATTTGATCCCGATATCCTTCTAACGTGAATCTTAAAAAAATCCTAGGCCTGGCACAGTGGCTCATGCCTGTAATCCCAGTACTTTGGGAGACCGAGGCGGGTGGATGACAAGGTCAGGAATTTGAGATCAGCCTGGTCAATATGGTGAAACCTCATCTCTACTAAAAATACAAAAATTAGCCAGGTGTGGTGGTGGGTGGCTGTAGTCCCATCTACTTGGGAGGCTGAGACAGGAGAATCTCTTGAATCCAGGAGGCGGAGGTTAGAGTGAGCGGAAAGACCACGCCACTGCACTCCAGCCTGTGCCACAGAGCAAGACTCCGTCTAGAAAAACGAATCCTATTGAGAACGATGTGTGCTCCCAACATATAAAGTTCCCAATAAATCTTAAATACTTTTAAATTTTAGACATGCTTTTCTTCAACCATTTTTCTGGGTGAAACATTTGATTTAGCTTCATGCTCTGTCCAAAGACAGAGGGAGGGGCTCCATTTTTATTTACCTGTTCATTTGATGTCTAAACATTTTTTTAAAAATTAGTTATATTGCATGTAATTTAACAAGTAAAATGATAAATAAATGGCAGGAATTTTGTTTTGAAAAATAATTGCTTCATCTGACTTGAAATGTCCTTCATGAGTCACTAAGGTATTGAGGCATTTTGTGGAAATGTAAGTTATTCTATATTTAATAGGTTACAATATCAAATGACATCAACTGGAATGTTCAGTTCTTTTGTTAATAATTTATTGGTTTAAATTTCTAGTATCTTTTTTCCTATTGCTATCAGAACCCAAAAGATAAATGTTTTACTCATAAGGGGAACTATATTTACTAGTCCTGCATTTGTCAATCATAATGGATTCTCTCCACCTAGTTCTCAAGACCTGACTTTTTTTATATTCCTGGAATTAAAGTCATGGAGATACTTGATTCATAACAATTTACTGAAAATGGCATCCTGGAATCTATGCTGGGTACTACTGGGATGCAAAGATGGATGAAAAACACTACCTGCTCCCAGGTATATTAAAATTTATTATTTGTGACAAATACTTAAAACAGAGCTGGACAGAACAGGAACACTAGAAATACACCTGGTGCTATGAGAACTGAGCAAATGGTCATAATCCCTTAGAAGAATTGAGAAAATGCTTCCCACATAGAAAAGATAGGGTTTCCAAGTAAGTTTTGAAAGGTAGAGATAGAATAAAAGAGGAAATCAGAAAGGAAAAAAAATGAGCAAAAATACAATTTAAAATATCTTTGTAGAGAATGACAAAGCAGAATTAAAATAACATCTTAAATATTTGGATTTTATTGTTTTGAAAGCTGCTGAAGTTTCATTTCTAAGGATGACAAAATCAGAGAATTTTAAAACCATATTTGATGTCTGATAACTTTGATATTGTTACATCAAATCATCTAAGCATTTAAATAAAGTTTTATTCATTATCTGGTTATTTGCTAAACTGTAAACACAGCTTGAACCATACACTTTCAATGTATAAGGTAGCAATATTTTTATTATTACTATTTCCCAACCCTTTTATTCTTCTTTCAAAAATAATACTATTAAGACCTACCTAAGAATAGGTACTCCTTAGCATTTCATGGTTATAAACTCACAAGATAAACATTGTAGTGATCCATATAATGTTGGTAACCCTGTCTTTAAGATAAAGTAAAAACACTTGCTCAAAAACTTTGCAATCTCTAAAACGTGAGGGTTGCTTGATTCTCAGAAAATTGGCAACCAAGAATAAAAGCGCCTTTGTATGCTAGGAATAATGAGACATTGTAAATCTATCACGATTTTATTCAAAAATTTCCAAACCTAAATATTTTCTTTTTCTGTCATATATATGGCCTGTATATTTTTCTTTTACTTTTATATAGAGAGAAATTCACTTTCTCAAGTACAATGCCAGGGCTATGACTACACCTACGAAACCATGTGTTCATATGGCAAAATTGAATGGTGATGTAGATTTAAAAATACACCTTCATTTGGCTTTGAAGTTTTTGTCTTCAAAAACTGTGTCCTGTTCATTAGAGATTCTAAACCCTTTTAAGAACCAAACTATAACTCTTTACGATTATATATGAAGCATCTAGAACATGCACAAGGTACTTATTAAAAACCTACTGTGAGATGGACATGTCTAAGTATACAGGATACACTATGTATGAAATCCATAATGTGGAGAAATAAAAGTAAGTAAATAATTAACAGAAAGAATCAATTAAGATCACAAATATTAAACAAAATGACAGAGACACAATCATTAAAATGTAGACACAGAAAACACTACAGAGCAATTGATCCACGTTCTTCAATAAATAGCAGTATGTTGCAAGAAAATAAAATGAGACAGATGGAAGAAGACATATAGCTTAAGAGATATGTAAGGTATATCAACTACTCATAATATGTTCATATATTTAGATGTCTATTTAAATCTATAAACTATCAAATAAATTTGAAATAGAAAAAGAAACTAAATGAGTCAAAGACTGCCACTTTGAGGGAATGAGATTTGAATTCAGTTGTAAAGGATGAAAAATAACCAATCATTTAAAAAGCAGAAGTTGGAGGCCGAGTTGGGAAGGAAAGGAGTGTTGCCAAGAGATGCAACAGTAAGTGAAAACTCTGAGCTCTGGAGATGTATAAAAACATCTACACATTTGTTTGTTAGTTCAAGAGAAGAATGTGGTCAATTAGAACTTCAAGGACATGGAAAGAAAACTGGAATTTGCTCTAATGGCAGTGAGAAGTTTTGAGAAGAATATACGCAGAGAAATATTATGATTCGGCTTATAGTAGGTACTAAAATAACTGTACTGAAAACGAATTAATACAATGAAAACTTTTTATGTTATACTTACATTTTACGTGATAATGATATTTCATTTATATTTTATCTTCTTATTCAAGTGAAATCTGCTTGTGATTATAATATCTATAGTAGGATCAGTTGCTTTTTTTCATACTAATATTTGGTTAGGACTTCTCTCTAAGAGCAAACAATCTGAAATAGATATGAAAAAATTTTTAATAGCATTTAATCATAAGGTTGGTTTCACTTGAACCCACGTAAGCATTCATGTTAATGTCATAATGTATTTAACAAAATTTTCATGTTTAGAAAAAAGATGATTTATACTATGTAAGAGTATCATAATTTAGAGATTGCAAAATTTTCAGGCAAGTAATTTTACTTTATCTTAAAGACAGGGTTACCAACATTATTTAGGTCACTATAATGTTTACGTCATGAGTTTATAATCATGAAATGCTGAGAAAATTGTGCTTTTATTCCAATAGATCAAAGGATTCCACAAAGTCTGGAGATGGCAAAAACTGTCCAGGGCACAGGAACAACTGAAAAACAACAAGAAAATTATATTTATTTCACTGGAACTGATAACGCATTACAAGTGAATTTATCTCTCTTCTATATTCTCCTGTTGCATATTTTTATTCCTAACAGTAATGGAAAACAAGAAAAGAATTTCCTAAAATTTCGTGCTGTGACGGGATGCCAAGTTCAGAATTTCATCCAAATAACTTGTGCATCAGGTTCGAAACATTGTGTTACTACAGTTCATATGAAATATGCCTGCTTTATTGCATTAAGTTGTTTGGTTTCCCTTCCCTTGATGAAATCATCCTCATTTCTTACCCAGAATAGTATATGTCTTGCTATTCTAACAGACTAAAAATAACTCTTTGATTCTGCAGAACTAATTCCACTATGGATATTAGGATGACTTTACTGTTGTCCTTTCCAGAAAATCTAAGAGATTATGATGGCCATAGGACACATGGATTATCTTTATTTTGCATAAGGAAACATGATTGATCCTAGCCACGCTGGTCCGCCAGTCCCCACAGCTGTGGCCACTTGTTACTCACAGGTCAAAAGTTGCCTCGGGCTCTGGGATTAATCCTCTCCTCAGCAAGAATTTAAACTCTAATAAATAAAATCTGAGCAGAATGGAGCAAGTCTTAGCTAGAGACCAAGAGCTATTAACCTGACTTTTTAAATACTTGTAAATGGATGTTGAGCTTTAACTCAGTTCTGTTGGAATAAAAGCACAATTTTTGCTCCAATAAAGCAGTTTATCTCCTTGGAAAATTGCCAGATTCTCTGTCATGCCAACACATCTCTCTGAATATTAAGACTACCAAACTCCCCTTTTCATATTTTTTTGCGAATAAATTCTGCTAATAAAATAAAGCATCTGAAAATCTAAGTACAAGTACCCCTGTAAGCATTGCTTCCTAGGAAAATATGTTTACTCTGGCCAAGTTAGCATACTTTCTAGAACTTCTTAGGTCATTCTCAGATAAATACTAGGATAGAAAATGATTTTCTAGTTAAAGAGATAGCATTGTCCATGGCGAGGACTAACCACACACGTAGGACATGGAATGAAAACATTCAGACCACTGGGGAGAAGTGCCCCTTGCACTCTCTAAGAGTGGCTACAGTTGCTGCTTGGGTGACTGCAAAAAACACATGAAACGGAGGAGAGAATGATTTAATGTTCAGCCATGTCTTCATTTAAGAGGGCATCGCATTGGACTTGTTCCAAACCACCTGAACAAATAGGCTCCAGTTAGGTTTATCTATTTGCACCAAAGTATAGGAAACAAAATTGAACTTTAAGATTGACGAAAAAAAGAGAAGACATTTCTGAAAAGAGGTTGGTAGTGCTAATGTGAGAGAATGAAAAGTTAGAGATATTGGCTCAGTGGAAAGTATTGACTTCAAGATGAAGGAATACATGACGAGGGTACACTTCATAAGAGACACTTTTTTTTTTTTTTTTCTTGAGATGGAGTTTTGCTCTTGTTGTCCAGGCTGAAGTGCAATGGAGCAATCTCTGCTCACTGCAGCCTCCACTTCCTGGGTTCAAGTGATTCTCCTGACTCAGCCTCCCTAATAGCTGGGGTTATAGGCACTCGCCACCACACCCAGCTAATTTTTGTATTTTTAGTAGAGATAGGATTTTGCCATGTTGGTCAGGCTGGTCTTGAACTCCTGACCTTAGGTGATCCTCCTCCCTTGGCCTCCCAAAGTGCTGGAATTACAGGCATGAGCCACCACGCCTAACGAAGGGATACTTTCCTTGCTTCCTCTCCACTCTCTTCCTTTTTCTCCTTCCCTCCCTCCTTCTCTCCTTCCTTCCTTCCTTCCTTCCTTCCTTCCTTCCTTCCTTTTCTTTGTACACTTGTCACTTTTCCCCTAACCTGGCTTCCTTTTCTTTTTCTCTGACTCTCTGAAGATAACCAATAATCCACCTCACAGGACACATGCAGGAGCCAGATCCTAGCCTGATTTGCTGTACCAGCATTAATGGGATTTCTTACAGACTCTCATCAGGGCACAGATTCTTTATGCAATCTTTTCTCTCACTGTCCCATATTCTCCTTTTATTCTATTATCCGTTCCCAGAATCTTCTAGTTTGATCCACTTCGAGTATCTGCAATTAACCAGGCTATACAGGCTCTTGTTTACAAAGGCACAAACACTAGAAGTCCTATCATAGTCGTTTGTAAACATGACAAGAAACAATGAGTTTTTAAAGACTTTAAAATAAATTATAGGTCAGCATTCATTACTGGTTAATTTGCTTTTTGGAAATTTATATTTAAAAGATGTTAAATCAGATTCATTGTTACCTTTTTTCCTAATCTCCAACGTGAACTTCTTATTTTGCTCTGTATTTCTGATGTCTAGAATAGTACCTGGGCTATAGTAAATACTGAATAAGTATTTAATAGAATTAAATTGAAATACATGATATTTAAAATATATTTTGTGATTTTATTTCTTATCCCATCTTCAAAAATAGAAATATCCTTAGTAGCAGCTCATAACAGGCAAAGTGAATTATATATTTGAGTTAATTTTCTAAGCAATTTGAGATTTTATCCCTCTCCTTCTGTCATAAAATGCTGTAAAAGAAAAGAATCCTCCTTAAATCCCACTCTATTTTTTTACATAGACTTCATTAAAGAAGAATTTAGCGTCCATACAGCTTGAGAGAGATAATACTTGGAATTTAGAAAATTGCAAATATAAGGCAAAGAAAATGTATGTATGAAAAAAATCAAATTAAAACTCACATTCTATATAAGTTTAAAAACTATATACAGAGGCCATTTTTTTTTGGTCAATTTATGATGCGGGGACTCACTCTAGTTGCTAGGGAGACATTTAGGGAATAAACATTTGATAAAAGCACAGAGGAGAGACATTTGATGCTGCCCAATGAGTTCATAGTGAGACGGAGTTTGCTCATGCCCAGCACTCTTCACAAAGGATGATAAAGGATGGAGTAGGGAGGAGGAAAGAGTAAGGTTATTCCAAGCAGAGGAACAGCATCCACAAAGTCCAGGAGTGCTGTATACTCAGGAAAGTGCAACCAGCACTGTGCAATCAGATCTTGAAATTCTTGTAAGAGCCAAGCTTAGATGGAGGGACAGAGTAGTAAGTCAGAGTCTAATCCAGATTGTGTGATTGTTTACCATGAAAAAGGACTTAAGGTCACAGGACTCCTTTTTACGACTTGCTCTCTGCATAGGACCACACTTACCCATGCAGGCAGAGTGAAGAGCTGACAACACAGCCTGATGCCAGAAATTAGGGAGATGGTTTCTCGCTTAAATCTTTATCCCTTTGTCACCCTGCTTTTGTGCTTTACTCCGAACACTAGAGACTCATGAAAATCTTCTTTAGGACAAACAGCAATAAAATTTTCTAGAAAGTAAAATATTAAATTCCCTGCCTTTTAAATCATATCTCTTCCCAACGAATCAGAGAATTAAAGAGAGGAGTGATTTTAGAGGCTAGGGCACTCTCTGCAAAAGCCAGTCTAGGATAGGTGGCAGAGAATTGGTAAATTGGAAAGTCCAGGGCTGCAATCGCCCAGGCAGGCAGGTACAGGAACCCGCGTCAAATGGACACAAGTAAACAGGAAAGACCCACTAAAAAATAAAGTCAAGGAGGGTTAAAAAACAAAACTTATTTAATAAGCATCCATTAATCTTTATTCTGAATATTGTGAAAAGTGCTGCGAATTATGCAAAATTGCATGGGACACAGCCACTGCCCTCAAATCACAGGCTCTCTGCACTCAGAAAAATATCTGGACATATAGCAACTAGACGTCTCAATTATCAGGTGTCTAATTTGGTCTTATGGTTTTATTCCTCTGTTGTGCGAGCATCACTAACTTCTTTAGAGAAAGGACTGCACTGCTTTCTGCAGACTCAGTTTGGAGCAGGGAATAAGCCATGGAATCTGGCTGTGTTACTTCTCAGCTGTGTGGTCCTAACCAAACACCTTAACTGTTCTTTGCCTCCGTTTTCTCATTTGTAACATGAGAGATATGAAAGCATCTCCCTCACAATGTTGTTGGAAGAGCTAAAAGTTTTAATGCTTACAAAGTCCTTAAAAGAGTTAGACCGGGGGCAGTGACTGATGTCTGTAATCTCAGGACTTTGGGTAGGCCAAGACAGGTGGATCACGAGGTCAGGAGTCCAAGACCAGCCTGGCCAAGATGCTGAAACCCCGTCTCTACTAAAAATACAAAAATTAGTCAGGAGTGGTGGCATGTGCCTGTAATCCCAGCTACTTGGGAGGCTGAGTCAGGAGAATCACTTTGAACCCGTGCCGCAGATTGCAGTGAGCCGAGATCACACCACTGGAATCCAGCCTGTGTGAGAGAGCAAGACTCTTGTCTCGGAAACAAACAAACAAACAAAAAAAGAGTTTCTGCTATGTGGTAAGTCTGCAAAAGCGTTAGCTGTTATTACTTTATCCAGGAATTGCAAAAATAAATGAAGCAACATGAATGAAGCTAGAAACTTTTTTGTGTGACTGTCACAGAAATCGTTTAATAAAGAAAGATGAATTCAATTTTTTAAAAAGTCAGCCCCTTTCAAACATTGCACATAATCAAAATCTAATACCTTGCATAATAACTTTTTAAAAGATGATGTTTCGCCACTCAGGCCTTGACTTTTGCTGTAGTCATCTAAACAGTAAAACAAAAAATAGTAATAAAAAAACAGAACAAATAAATAAAACGAATATGAGCCCATGACAAATATCTACTTGGTAAGGAAGTTGAGTTGCTAGAAAATCATAGTTCAATTCCATTAATGTAACAATGTCTTATTATTGATTTTTATTTTATCTTGTGTTGAATTTTGCCCCAGGATAGTCATTACTTCTTATTTGATCAGCAGAAGAACCTTCCTTCCACTTGTAGCTCAGGAGGCCACAAATGAGTCTAGAAACTCTGCCCAGTGATGATTAATTTGCTCAGCTACTTGTGTGTTGTGGGGAGATTCTGATAGAGATAACTTGGATCAAAAGCCCCTACCACTTCTGCAAACTGGATTAATCCGCACTCACCATTCTCCAAAAGAACATCTAAAAGTTCCCCAGACATGAAGAAGACTCTGGAGGAAAACATTCCTCTTTATCCTCTCCTTAACCCCTTGCCTCTCTGAACGACTCAGCTCAACGTGGGGTAGATGGGGTAAGAGGTGCTAACATGTTGCTTGTGTAGCCATTTACGTGGATGACTGGAGCTCAGAATCGTTTTGAGTTGATTCCACATTTGCTGTTCTTTCTTTGGAGATCTGTTGAAAATAACAGCCAATGTTTGTAATGATTCATGATGAATCTCAGTAGCCTCACTGCACTAGGAATCACAACAAGCTGTGTGGTGGTTAAAAATGACCTTCTTGACATGAGGCCCACTTTCCAAGGGGAATGTTTGATTAAAACTTGAGTCCAACACTGTCTGAGTCCCCAGGTAGGCTGCACAAGGCACAATGGGATTCACAAAATAGTCTTACGAATCAAAAGTGACTGAAAACTTGTAAGAATTTTGGAAACTAAGATAAAAAGAGGCCAGAACTGGTTTAGAAGCATTTAGTAAATATTCTAAGAGATAAAACAGGGACCAAATCCTAGGAAGTGAAATTGATAAAAACAAAAGCTTTTGTCAACAATTATGGTTATGTGCAGTGCAGAGAAGCATTGTTGTAAATGTTGTAAAGGTTTTCTATGTTTTATCTCCTGCTCTCTGTGGATGTTTACACTCATCATGGACACTGGTCATTCAAACTACCTGGGTCATTTTTATCTTCTGTATTCTCACTAAAGACCATGTGGAGACAAGACCTCAGACTGGGGCCCTGACTACTCTACACACATTTGACTTTAATCTTTCAGCCAACCCATTTTGAATTCTTAAAGGTAAGTTAGTTAATTATTTCTGTCAAGCTAGTCAAAATCTGCCTCTGCATAGCTCACTATACATGTGAATAGGCACATGCCTCATCATTATCTTATTTTTCTGTTTTCTTTGGCTTATTTTGGACTGTTATTCATAGCTACAATTATCAGCAGAGGAATAATGAACAAACACAAGTTACTCGGTAATGTTACTCAATTAGCAGATGGGTCACTTTCTCTGTGAACGATAAATAGGCCCTTCTCCATCATTTCGCAGGAAGACCGCCAATGGACCAGTCAGAAAACATGCCTTATTGTCTCAGCTCTGTCACCAACTGTGTGTGAATCAAGGCAAGTCTCTTCACCTTCCATTTTCCTCAGCTATAAAATGAAGTGTTACATTAGATGATCCGACAGGTTCTTTGCAACACCAGAACTCCACAATACTAAGCTCAAAGAGTAATTTGGGGCCATTTGTTTAGATGGAAGCTGGGAAGACTGAACAAACATTTCCTGAAGAGGGACTGACTGAGCACATTTTCCTACAAGTTAACATTTACACAGTCAACCCCTTCAAGACTCTACTTGTCACAATAATTTCCAGTGATTGGTTAGTGTTTCCTCTTTGTTCTTGTCACTGTTAACATTACTAATTGTACTTTTTGTTGATTTTGCTACTATTATTATAAAAATAATACATGCACATTATAAAATGAAATGAAATTAAAGTTCATGAGATAATAGATTTTTTCCTCTAAATATAGAATAATAGTTTCTTGGCCATCTTTAAGGAATTCTCCCATTTATTTTACATAAACACACACATTCACACACTTTTTATGTATTCTTAAATACTTTTGTTACTTATTTGAGTTAACAATATATCTTTAAAAATTTTCCATATCAGAATATAGTTTATTATATTATTTTAAAATACTGGTCTATGTATGAATATTTTTTAATTCTTAGTTTTCTTTTGATGGATATTTGCTAATTTTTTCATTTTGCCTTTTATTTCATAAAATTGCATTGGATTTTCTATTGTAAAGATGAATCCGAAAACTCATTGTAGATTACTCATAATGCAGTTACTGAGTCAAAATATGTACAATTTAAAATGGATTGTAGATAACTACAATTCCCTCCAAGTAATATAAGTTTATTCATCCACAGTCACATACTTGATAAGCCTGATGCTATCAAAATTTTATAATTTTTACAATATGGCAGTACAGAAATTGTTTCATTGTTATTTACATTGAGTTTCTTTAATAGTGAATAGGATTTAACATCCTTTCTTATGTTTACATAATATTAGCATTCTCTTTTTCCATGAAACATTACATTTTTCTCATTTGATCTATCTTAACTAAGAATGGTATATTAAATCTACTATTATTAATGTTTGTATTCATAGTTTTTGCTTCATAAACATGTTTGCTGTTTTACTTAGTGCAGAGATATTCTTAAATGTTATATCGTTATTATGACTAATGCTTTTAAGCATGAAGGATGTTCATCTTTGACATGTTTGATGTGTTCTGAGTTGAACTTTATTTTGCCCGGTATTACAATTACTATTCCTGCATTATAAAAAGCATCATTTCCACATGCCTACATACATTTATCCATCCCATTATTTCTTGCCTATTTTCTGGTATTACTTTCTTTGTTTGAGGTGTTTTGGGTTTTTTTAATATGCATACAAAATATAGTTGGGTCTTGATATTTTGAGTCAAAATGTGAATCTTTTTTCTTCAGTAGATGAACTGAGCGCATTCACATTCATTGTCATAACCAATATATTTAGTATCAACTCTCATAATATTTTAAAATTATGTGTATTACATTAACTATGCTTCTTTGTCTATTAAATGCACATTCTTTGCAATTTTATCATTGTTATCATTAATATTATTGCACTTAAATCATTCACATTTATGTTATATTAGTTACCTTTGTACTTACACCATTTTAAAAATGCTCTTATCTCAATGTTTTCTCATTTAAATTTTTACTATCTGTTTTGTCAGTTTTTAATAGTATAATTTACTTCCTACCTATTGCATGCAAACAATTAGTGAGCTTACTCTACTTTTTTTTTTGTTCTTCACCCTTCCTTCCCCTGTCACCTGTTAGGTTCATAATTTCTACTGTGTTACAGTATATTACATTTGTATGTTAGTGTTCCACCCTCATTCTCACCTGTGTTTTAATCTCCAATTATTTAACATCAGCCCTTTTGCTGAAGAAGTTTTCTTAGCTTTTTATTGATTGGATGAAATATATTCCTCAAGAACGGTTCATAAGTATAGAATTTCCAAAATTATTGTATAATTAAAACAGTTGTTTTCTGTAGCCTCTATACTTGAAAAATAGTTTGTCTAGATATAAATTTTAATTAGATTTGTTTTATTGAAATTTAAAAAAGAAAACTCTGCTACATTTCTGGCTTGTTTTGTATGTTTCTTTTTTTTTTTTTTAAGTTTGACATCAATCTAATTATTTTCAGTTTTATTTTCTTCTTGACCCTTCTCCCCCACCCTCAATCCCCCAGCATAGGCCTTGAGAATTTATATTTTACCTTTAAAATCAATAGACCCACTGTAATATTTCTCATAACTGATTTGTCATAATAAATTTTCCCACATATCCAGTGAAATTTTATGATATATAAATTTATGTTTTTTCGATGTCTGAAAGCTTTTCTTGAATTGTAATTTTAAATATAAGTTCTCTTCTATTGCTCCATTTTTCTGAATTTTTAATTTACACTGAGACCATAATGGGTTTGTGTTTATTTTCATTTGTTTGTCTTGTGCTTTCTACTACAAAGAAAAAGTATCTTTGACTTAATTCATTGTATACAGAGAAAGAATGCAATGAAGAAAGCATTATTTACTCACGAATGTATATTTCAAACTTAGAAACTTTAGGAAAGCATTTGCGGCTTGAAATAAGTTCCTAATTAGAGCATTGTTAGCCCTCATAAAATTAAATCTTTAGGCCTGGCAATGTGGCTCACACCTGTAATTCCAGAACTTTGGGAGGCCGAGGCGGGCAGATAATGAGGTCAAGAGATCGAGACCATCCTGGCCAACAAGATGAAACCCTGTCTTTACTACAGATACAAAAATTAGCTGAGCATGATGGTGCACGCCTGTAATCCCAGCTACTCGGGAGGCTGAGGCAAAAGAATCACTTGAACGAGTGAGTCGGAGGTTCCAGTGAGCTGAGATCGTGCCACTGCACTCAAGCCTGGTGACAGAGCAAGACCCTATCTCAAAAATCAATCAATCAATCAATCAATCAATCAATCAATCTGTAGTTTCTATACCTGAAATGAATTGGGACATAGTTACTGAGGAGTGTCCTGCTACTGAATGAATATAAACAACCTCTTGTCACTAAAGGTTTCCCAGCAAGAATGACCAGAAAAATAGTCAGTCTTCTGGCTAAGATTGTTTGTAGTGTTGAACATGGTTTTTCCTGAATACATCAACAGAAATAGCTTAGAAAGCCTGGACCCCCGTAAAGTTCTTGGATCATATGAAGATGATGAGGCAATGGCAAAAGATGTAAATCTTTTTTTTTTTTTTAAATAGAGCCTGTTCCAGTGCATCTGTGCTCTTTGCCTAACTTGTTTACTAACTTGGGCACGAATCTCCAACTAGTCTTCTACTATTCTTAATAATTTTCCTTAAATAGTTTCTTAATGTTGAATATTTTACCTTTGCATTCTCTAGTCTGACATTCTTCTTGCCTATATGACCATTTCTGGGTTCATGAACACAGTCATGGAGTCAAGAAAATCACGTCAACTAATGATCAAAAGGTATTGTCCTACCTTTAATGAAGGACTACACATTCATATTTTATCACTAAAGCCCCTTTCTTTTCTCTCCCCTGAGTCAGGGGATTTTTTTTTTTTTTTTTTTTTTTTTTTTTTTGCTGTTGTTCCACTACAACAATCTGTAGAAATGAGAAACAATTGCAGAGAGAATAACACTGAGCAAAAGGAGACCTTTCTAACATCAGTACATGACAGTGCTTATTGTCATTTTCCTCTCAGAAAATTTAGGAGAAGAAAACGCTCTCCATAGTAGATGACTTCAGGGACAACATTGGTGCAGCCCAGATTTATGTCTTAGCCAACAGCCGCCGGCACTTCTTTCCACAGAGTTCTGAAGAGGCTCATTAAATTTCACGATCCTGCTAAACAAGTATCACTGACTTCAATCCCTCTCTATATTCTTGTTAACTTCTCTTATCCTTGTGGTATAAAGGCCTCAAAGACTACATGTAAAATAAAACCAAACTAAATAGTACCTATCATTATAGATGGAAAATTATACCCTGGGAAACAGCAGCATGTTTTAAGGACAAAGGGTGAATAGTCTGGGCACTGGAGAATGTTCTTTCTGCTCATATCAGAATCAGGTTGTTATAAAGACTATGCTTCCCTGCAAACCTTTCACTAGGAAACGAGTCATACTCGGGGGAATCTGCACAGCAGAAGTGAAATATTTTTACACTTTTATAGAAACTCCCCGAAGAGGTTTGCTCTTACTGGGACACAGTTTATGCTTTGCTACCACTAACACTCTGTTTACTCACAATTCCACTAAACTTTTCTAACTGTATTACATTTCACTTGAATGGATTTATAAGAATCCATTCATATTTAAATTCTTTATACTTAACATAGTTTTTACAACCTTCCATGTGACTCATGAAAGCATGCATAGTGATACCTGTTTTTGTTAAGCTATTTTTCTGTCTTTAGATTTAGTTCTAGCCAAAGATTTTGGCCTATTTGACACAGGTGAAGGGGAAAAAAGGAGTAGAAAGAATAGGAAGAAAAAGTACTCCGTAAAAGGTAAGGCCAAGAAATATAATATCACAAATTTTCAAGTTAACATTCTTTATCACTCTACTACTGGACATGTATGAGATAAGCAAGAATGGTTACTAACTTTTCCCAGACTATGTTTCTTAAATGTTACTACAGAGCCAAAATATCTCATCCTTCAATTTATCTCAGAACTGAATACAATTTTGGACTTCTTACATTAGGACAACTGAAAGTTGACAAATGTTTTTAAGCATTATAGATTTTTGATAATTTTATCAATGTGCTCCTTGTTAATGAAATAACATACACAAAGCACTCATTGTTCCTGAACTTAGCACTCACGAACTACAAAGGAATTAGTCTAGTAGGTGAAGGCTTTCCATCGGTGTTCTAAAATAATCATCAATTCTCTTTTTAAATTACAATCCCTGTGACATTATATTTAGAGAGTACATACTCCAAAAGGAAATTGTTCAAATTTTAAGATCACACAAAATAAAATAAAACATAAGATCCTGTCGCTATCAGTAAAAAAATTCCAAAATGAACTAATTATTGCTATTGTGTTTGTATTTCATTTCACAATAAGACTCGAACGAACTATCTTCCAAAGGCTGCTTCTGATAGCTAGAAATGTTCTCTCAAGGGAATAATTAGCTTCGTTTATTACTTGTTTGCAGTTTTCAATGAAGACTAGCATACTTTCCATTTGTTTTAAAAAGTAGGATATAAAATTTTCCAGTTGATGTTATCAGTATAATTCACTTCCATGTTAAAATGTCATCCTCTTATGTTCATTAAACAATATGTTATTTTATGCTGGAAAGGGGAATGAGGCGAGGATTACAGTAAAGATCATCAGCAATACAACTGTGTTTTCCAGTCCCTAGCCACCTCAGCCCCCAGCAATCTCTCAGAAAATAACACATGCATTTTAGAAAGAAAAGTTGTGCTTCTTTATAGCCTTCTAAATTGAAGAGGAAAGTATGGAATCTTTCAGAATCCCTAGCAGTCTTGATGCCCCAAGTTATTCCCTCACATAAACAGAGCTTCATTTTGATTGCAATTAGCAAAGTATATTGTTCAGGGTCAGAAGGCACTTTCTGACACTAGCAAATATTTTCAGGGAAAGCTCAACTGATTTTCATCTTAAAAAATATGTAATTGCAAAATAGCAAACCTAGATAGAGGGTATAGGATGACTGCAGCTGAATGACTTATGCATTCCTGTCTAAACATTAATGATGCTTCTCTGGACAGACTTGACAATTGATCATAAAAAGATGCTCACTCTTGGCAGGGGGAGAGGCAAAACATATGGCTTAATAGATTTTGATGCACAAACAGGGAAGTCAATCACCTTCAGACTGGATTGTTTGGATTTGATGCTAAGTGGAAATTTGCAGATCTGATTATTAAAATGGAAAAGCAATCCTTCATGATGACCACAGGGATAAACATCATTTGGAAAATAGGGCAAAAGCCAAAGTTTTAGTAATGCATAATTTTTCAGAAACTCAATCCACTTCCTTCAAAGTCAGAGGTTAGTATATATGTAGTCTTGCTTCCCCATAAACCCCACCAAAATGATTCCTGACCCTGAGAAATATGGCTTTTTAAATACAGTGTCCACACTGGTAGCCTCATGACCAAAGCTGGAGTTTGAAGGAACTTTTTATTTGAAGATCATCTTACAAGGTTCTGAAAGGCAAATACCCACTTTGACATAAGGTAAATTAACATTAAAAGCATTCAGACAAAATAATGAGAAAAGGTGTGAAATAATAGTGACAATGAATATTAGGTTAGTGGACAGGAGAGGTGTGGCAGATTGAAAACTCAAAGTATCTTTAGTTTGTTATTTAACTGCACCTAATTTGATTTACATGCACATAAACATATAAAAAATAATGCACCAAGAGAAGTAAAAGCAGTTACATTGGAAAGATCTATTTAAGAATTCCAGCATCATCACTTGCAGAAATTCCTCGGGGACAGTTTGTCCAGGTAAATGAACAAATTTTCCCTCTAATTTAGATTCATGTCTTGCTTTTGATCTAATATAACAGTTTTTTGTAGGTTAGGTTTTTAAGAGTAGCTTTAATTTTTTTTTTTTTTTTTTTTTTTTTGAGACGGAGTCTCGCTCTGTGGCCCAGGCTGGAGTGCAGTGGCCGGATCTCGGCTCACTGCAAGCTCCGCCTCCCGGGTTTACGCCATTCTCCTGCCTCAGCCTCCCGAGTAGCTGGGACTACAGGCGCCCGCCACCTCGCCCGGCTAGTTTTTTGTATTTTTTAGTAGAGACGGGGTTTCACAGTGTTAGCCAGGATGGTCTCGATCTCCTGACCTCGTGATGCGGCCGTCTCGGCCTCCCAAAGTGCTGGGATTACAGGCTTGAGCCACCGCGCCCGGCCAAGAGTAGCTTTAATTTTTAAAGTTACCTGTGTAGGTGTGTATTTCAGAGAATTCTATTCCATGTTAAAGGGCAATATAATGTGTTAAGGAGACTTAATTTATAGAACTTCTCTATAAGTCAGCAGATATATACATAAGCATGTAAATTTTCCCATGGAAAAGCAATTCAAAGATATTAAGCTTCACTTAATATTCCAAATGTAAACATTGTCTGAAGACCATAATTATGGTGATTCTTTAAGAGTTTTCTCCGTTTCCTATTGACAAGCATGTTGTCCATTTTGAGTTCTTCATATGGTCCTTATATAAAAGGAATAATTAGATATTTAAACAGGTTCTGTTTACACAAATAAAGCCATAAAGGAATGTATACTCCCAACTAGTTGAAAGGTAAAAGTTGAAGGCCTTTTAATAATTAGTCCTTAATGATATAATACTGGATATAATCTTATACTTTCATCACATGCCTTGCTAATTCCTACTCTGATGTGTAAAAATGTTAACTATACTATTTTAACTATTACGACTGGGTGCGATGGTTCACACCTGTAATCTCAGCACTTTGGGAGGGCGAGGTGGGTGAATCACTAGGTCAGGAGTTTGAGACCAGCCTGGCCAACATGGTGAAACCCCATATCTACTAAAAATACAAAAAATTATCTGGGCGTAGTGGCGGGCACCTGTAATCTCAACTACTCGGGAGGCTGAGGCAGGAGAATCGCTTGAACCGGGAGGCAGAGGTTGCAGTGAGTCGAGATCATGCCACTGAACTCCAGCCCTGGAGACAGAGCCAGACTCCATCTCAAAAACAAACAAACAAAACAAACAAACAAACAAAAAACTATTACATGTGTTTGAATTGAAGCATAAAATATGTTTTAGAGCAGGGGGTGGAAAAATTATTTTAACTCAGCAAATAGTAAATATTTTAGGCTTTTCGGGCCACAGGATCTTTGTGGCAACTGCTCAACTCTGCCATCATACTGTACAAACAGTCAAAGGCAACATATAAATGAATGAATGTGGCTCTGCTGGAACAGAACTTTATTTACAAACATAGCTGAGAGGCCAGATTTGGTCTGAGGAGTGTAGTTTGATGACCCATTATTTACGAAGTGAAAAGAGCAGCTTGTAAATAACTTCTGCTGTGAAAAACTTGCAAATATACAGTACTTCTTTCTAGATTCAGTGAATTAAGTTTTTCTCTTTAGATTTTTTGTATCTGCTTTGGTCATGCTGAAGATAGATTATATTATGACATCATTTCCCACAATTATTCCCCAAGAGTATCTTTGATGTGTCCTTATTTTGTTTTATGTTACAATTTTGCTCTTTTTTTAATTGATACATGATAATTGTACATATTTATGGAGTACCAGTGATGTTTTGATACATGTGTACAGTAAGTAATGATCAGATTAGGGTAATTAAGATATCCATCACTTCAAATATTCATCATTTCTTTGTGTTGAAAACAGTCCAAATCTTCTATTCTAGCTATTTTGAAACACATAACGCATCATTGTTAACTATAGTCATTCTACTGTGTTATTGAACACTAGAATTTATTCAGTCTTTCTAGCTGTGTTTTTGTACTCATTAAATAACTTCTCTTCCAAACCCCTCCCTCCTTTTCTTTCCAGCCTCTGGTAGCCAGCATTCTACTCTCAACGTTTTTGGCTGCCACATACAAGTAAGAACATGCAATATTTGTTTTTCCGTGCCTGACTTATTTCACTTAACATAATGTCTTCCATCCATGTTGCAGCAAATGACAAGATTTCTTCTTTTTTACAGCTGAATAGTATCCTATTTTGCATATATACCACATTTTAAAAATCCACTTATCCATTGATAGACACTTACCTTGATTTCATATCTTGGCTATTGTGAATAATGTTGCAATAAATATGGGAGTGCAGATATCTCTTTGATATAAAGATTTCTTGTCTTTTAGATATATACCTAGTAGTAGGATTACTGAGTCATATGTTGGTTCTATTTTTAGTGTTTTGAATAACCTTCATACTGTTTTCCGCAGTGGCTAACCTAATTTATACTAATTTACATTCTCATCAACAGTTACCAATGTTCCCTTTCCTCTGCATCCTCATCAGCATTTGTTATGCTTTGTCAGTTTAATAATAGCCATTCTAAGTGGGATGACATGACATCTGATAGTAGTTCTAATTTGCATTTCCCTGATGATTAGTGATGCTTAACATTTTTTTCATATATCTGTTGCCCATTTGTATGTCTTCCTTTGAGCAATGTCTAGTCAGATCATTTGTCTACTTTTTAATCTGATTATTATTATTTGCTTTTTTGGTATCAAGTTCCTGATATATTTTGCTTATAAGTCCCCCATCAGCTAAGTGGTTTGCAAATATTTTCTTCCATTCTGTGGTCATCTCTTCATTCTGTTGATTGTTTCCTTTACTGTGGAGCAGCTTTTTAACTTGATGTAGTTGCATTTTTGCTTTTGTTGCCTGTACTTTTGAGGTCTTAACCAAAAGATCTTTGCCTAGACTAATGTCCTGATGTGTTTCCCTAATGTTTTCTTCTAGTAGTTTCATAGTGTCAGGTTTTACATTTACTATTTCAGTCCATATTGACTTGGCTTTTGGGAATGCTGAAAGACAGGGGTCTAGTTTCATTCTTCTGCACATGAATATCCAGTTTTCCCAACAATATTTATAGAAGTGATTGTCTTTTTCCCAAAGTATGTTCTTGGCACTGTTGCCAAAAATGAGTTGGTTGTGAGTGTGTGGATTTATTTCTGGGTTCTCTAATACGTTCCCTTGGTCTATGTGTCTGTTTTTATCCTAGTACTATGCTGTTTTGGTTACTATAGCTTTGCTGTATATTTTGACGCAGGTAGTGTGATGCTTCCAACTTTGTTCCTTATGCTCAGGATTATGTTGGCTATTCAAGGTCTTTTGTAATTCCATATAAATTTTATAATTTTGTTCTATTTCTGTGAAGAATATCATTGGTATTTGGGTATTGAGTCTGTAGATTGCTTTGGATAGTATGGACATTTTAACGTTATTAATTCTTCCAATCCATGAACACGAGCACAAGATAACTTTCCTTTTTGTGTGTCTTCTTAAATTTCTTTCATCAGTGTTTTATAGTTTTCATTGTAGAGCTTCTTCACTTCTTTGGTTAAGTTTATTCCTATGTATTTTATATTTTTGTTATTAATGTAAATAGAATTACTTTTCTGATTTCTTTTTGAAATTGTTTGTTGTTGGTGTATAGAAATGTTGCTGATTTTTGTATGTTGATTTTGTGTCCTGCAATTTTACTGAATTCATTCTTTGATTCTAACAGTTTTTTTGGTGGAGTGCTTAGGTTTTTCTTAAGATAGGATCATGTCATCTGTAAAAAAGGGTAAGTATCCTTCTTCCTTTCCAATTTAGATGTCCTTTATTCTCTCTTTTTCCTAATTACTCTGGCTGGGACTTCCAGTACTGTTTTGAATAAAAGCAGTGAGAATAGGCATCCTTGTCTTGTTCCAGATCTGAGAAAAAAAGCTCTCATTTTTTATTGTTCAGTATCATGTTAGTTGTGTGTTTGTTCTACATAAATGACCTTTATTATTCTGAAGTATGTTTCTTCTATACTCAATTTGTAGAAAGTTTTTGTAAAATTCAACATGAAAGAATCTTGTATTGAATGCTCTTTCAGCATCTATTGAAATGATCATGTCTTTTGTTTTTAAATCTGTGTACAATTATCTTACTTTTATGATTGGATTTGTAGCATCTCTATTGCATTTTAGGTGAAATGCAGGTATCTTTATTGCTTCAGCATTGTCGTAGAGATACAATTTCAATTCCATATTATATATCTTAAATGTTTTTACCATTTTTGAAATGAGAACCAAATATAATCAAGGTTTTCACTACAATTACAGCATTCAATGACTGCCCCTTTGCAGTCTCTCTGTCCTTTGGATATGAGCCAGGACAATTAACAAGTTGTTTTTCTACATAGATGAAACTGGAATCTAACAAGTTTAGGATGCCTTGCCATGGCCACTCACCCTGTTAGTTCAAAGCTTTCCAGTAGTTTTATCCTCTGCTTTATCTAGTGCTGGATTTCCATTATTTTTCACATATATTTTCACTTATCTCTCTATATTAACATTCATCTAAGTGTGTAAATGAAAGTGATTACACAGAATCCCTGGCCCATGTCCAAGCCTTAAGAACTTTCTCAAGCAGAAGACATATTCTACCTCAACCTTATCAATATGGTGCTAAAAAATAAAAAGAATGCCTATAGATACCAAGTTATTGTCCTTTCCACAGTAGAACACAAATACCCTTCCCCTATATTTTCTTTATTTGGGGGGTCCAATTGCCTCCCCTCAACGTTGGTCCTCCATAAGAGTAAATAATGTTTCAGTATCTCTTTAATTTCAATCAGGTACTATATCATAAAGCAGAACTCCACCCCAAGACCACACCTGCATGATTTACAGGCTCCTCTTATTTCAAAGGAGGTAGAAAAGAGGAGGGAAGGTTGAAGATTTTCCATAATGGGAATTATAACAGTATGTTTTGTTTTGTTTTGCATTTTTTTAAAACAAGGTCTCACTCTGTTGCCCACACTGGAGTGCAATAGTGCAATCGTGGCAGCCTCAACCTCCTGGCCCCAAGTGATCCTCCCACCTCAGCCTCCTGTCTGGGACCACAGGTATATGCCACCATGCCCAGCTAATTTTTGTGTTTTTTTGGTAGAGACAGGGTTTCATCATGTTGCCCAGTTTGGTCTTGAACTCCTGAACTCAAGCAATCTGCCCACCCCAGCTTCCCGAAGTGCTTGAATTACAGATGTGGGCCACTATACCTGACCTTATAACAACCTTATAACAGTTTTTTTTTTCTTTTTAACAAAAAAATGAGAATATTTGCAACCTAAAAGAAAGTCTTTATAATTCACAGTTCAAGAATGAGGAATGGAATTAGTGGTTCTTATATGGTCTTTCTTTTACTTAATTGCTGGTTCAAGAAAGTTTTTGCCCTGGTGGTTATAATACACTAGAGCTAATCCCTGGACAACAAAAATAGATCTATAAACATGGCATCATGGTGTGGCTGACCTGGGCCTTAATTCTTAATTAGTCATTTATCAGTCAGTTGTGTGGCTATAAGGAAAACATAATTCGTTGCAATATAGGTTGCATTTTGTAGAAAGAAATATAACAATATCTACTGTACTTTCACTGTAGTGTTTTATGGGCAAAAATATGATACCGCAATTTAAAGGATAGAGTCAAGGATAAAAAGTGAAATGATTACATAAATGTATAGCATACAACACAGTTTTCAATGTATGCTGTTCTAAAAATCTAGGGCTTCTTTGAGGTTCACCAAGGCTTCTAGGTGGTATGGGAGAGTTCAGGTCAGGTATCAGGATCCCTAGCCCCCACTCAAACAAAGTATCTCAGTATCAGTCTCATGTTTGGGGGTACTTATTAAGAGTTTGCTTCCCAAATGGGCATCTGTTACATTAAAAAATTAAAAATTATTTAAGAAACAAAAACTTATTATGAGTTAGCAAATCCATATTTGAGTAAAAGGTTCAGAACTTACTAGCTATGTTACCTCGAATCTATCTAAAAGTGGTTCTTTCCCATGTGAACTCTATAACCTCTGACAGTTTAGCTCAGAATACATTTTTCCCAACTGTAAAGTGTTTTCCCCTACAGTTTTAGGCTCAAATTTTTACTGAGCAGTCTGTCTATTTTTTTTTTTTTTTGCCAGTTTCTTCTTTGTCTAAGGTAAGTCTGCATTTCTGAAGCTCCATGCACTCTTACCTATGGACATGCACATACATACACTCATGGAAGAGACAGTGTTAATCTTATTTGTGAAGTAGTAATATTTGTAATGAACTTTACCACCTTCTGGAGAAAGTTTTTCAGAAATATTATTAGATTATGCGTAGAGTGTAGGGAGAAGAAAGAGAGATCAGACTGTTACTGTGTCTATGAAGAAAAGGAAGACATAAGAAACTCCATTTTGATCTCTTTTTGTATCAATCATATGGATTAATCATATTGATTAAATACAAAAAAATTGTTGTAAGGAAATAAATATGAAGTCAATTAATTCACGTCAAAAGTACCTTTACTTCAATATGGGTTATGTAGTTGCTGATATAGACTTTACACCTTAATCTTGAGAGGCAGGGTCGGCAGGCATTTTTTATCATAACAAGTTATCTAATCATTTTGGGCTCTATACAACACAAACGTGATTAGATCATCATTTCTTTAAAAATTTGCATTGTTTCTAAGCCAAATGCATGTCTTTTATCTATAAAGATCAGATTATTTCCTTCTAGGCAGAGGGTATTTAATTTTGTCATGAATTTGAAACAAATGCTACAAACAGTGAAGCTAATTACCAGAAAGAATTGCTAACACTGAGTGCTTATTATAGACTGGTTACTATGTCCGGCAACTTACATGGATTATCTCATTTAATCCTTGCAGAAGCTCTGTCAGATAGATATTATTACTATAATTTTACAGAAAGGAAACAGGTTGGAAGCTGTTAAAAAAGTTAACCAACATCTCCCATCTTGAAGGAGGTGGGAGTGGGAAACCTCCATCACTGTGCTTTCAGAGCTTGTACAAGGACTCTTCTGACATTTAATTGTTTTTATATCCAGTAACTTGACACTGTGGGATATGTCACATCAGAAGTTCATTTTATCCAACATCAGGGAGTTACACTTCTCAAAATTAGATGTCTCATGGCTAAAAGACTGCAATCTCTCTATTGGCGTTGTGAACACTGGTAACGACTGAAGCTTTTCTGGCAAAAATTACTCCTGCATCCAGCCAGAGCATCAGAGAACTGAGAGATATGTCTTTGATGTGACTATATTGTCCTCTCAGAGAGTTGATTTCCCTGGAGTGGGGAGTTATGTTATGTCTATAGCTTATAAAGTTATTTCATGTATTGTATAGATGAACATAGGGATGGAGGATACTTTATCTCACTGTATCTTTCCTATAAAGGGGAAAAATGTTATTAAGACCTCAATATCAAGAAAATCTGCATATACTGAGTAGCAACTGTGGGTGGGTATGTTTTTGTGTGTACATGTGAATATATGTGTGCATGAGAATATAAGTAAATATGTGAAAGTCAGAGAGAATATATGTGTGTGTGAAACTATGTGTGTCTAATTATTAGTGGATGTGTTCTAAACAACATGGTCAATCTCAAAACTAATTATATGTTTAACTTGGATTTGGCTACTAAGTTACTCAGAGCTAGATTTTTGTTTAATGTGCAGTAACTGTACTCTAACACATGATATAAATTTCATGAACTAGTTTTACCTTTACTTTTTCTCACAAAATAGCTAACGTTATTTGCCTAATTTATCCTGATTTTCTTATATATTTTTAATTTAATGTGTTGTCTTGATTGTTGTAATGAATCTTACATTTTTTAATCTCTGGGTGAAAAAGTTGACTTCTAACTGAATAAATAATTAGAGATGCAGCATTCACTTTAAAATTAAAATAATAAAATATGCTGGGAAGACAAATGAAGCAGTTGAAATTCTTTTGTAAATAATTAAACTTTATTGCATTGTACAGAATCATTGCTTCACAATTCTTGGATACATTGTGACACTGTATTCACAACTTTAGGACACATTCTTGGTCTACAGCCTTTATTCAACATAATGAAAATAAACATTAATTAGTGTTCACCACACCTCCGGTGCTGTTCCAAGTGTCCTCTATGAATTTACAGTCCTACGAGGTAGATACTGCAATTATCCCCATTTTAAAGATAAAGAAACTGAGACACAAAGACATTCTAATAACTTCTCTAATTTCAAAAAGCCGACACTTAATGAAGCCATGATTCAATACCAGTGTTATTAGTTTCTTTATATGACTTTGTTACTTGTACTTGTTATTTTTAAAGCAAAGGTTAACTTTTCCTTTTTACTATAATTTTTATTTTATCATTACAGAATTACAGGGTTTTTTGGTCGCCTTTTTTTTTTTTTTTTTTTTTGAGACGAAGCCTCTCTCTGTTGCCCAGGCTGGAGTGCAATGGCATGATTTTGGCTCACTGCAACTTATGTCTCCCAGGTTCAAGCAATTCTTCTGCCCCAGTCACCCAAGTAGCTGGGACTACAGGCACACACCACCACACTCAGCTAATTTTTGTATTTTTAGCAGAGACACGGTTTCACCGTGTTGGCCAGGCTGATCTCGAACTCCTGACCTCATGATTTGCCCGCCTCGGCCTCCCAAAGTGCTGGGATTACAGGTGTGAGCCACTATGCCCGGCCAGGACTATAGGTTTTTGAGTTTAATTTCAAGTGTATATTTTAATAATGATATTCAAATATGCCATCCTAAGTCTTATATTCTAAGTATACATCAATTAGATTGAAGCAAAACATTTTTCCCCTTTCACCAAAGATACCTTATTTAATTTTAGAGGCTGAAATAAAATAGACCCCAAATGGCATGTATAGAATGTTTGTAGTACTACTAATTGTAAGCGTCCAAACTAGAAACAATTCAAATGCCCATAAGTGATATAATTTAAAAACCCAAATATGACATATTCACATATCAGAATTCAATAAAATCTATGACCTACAACTACACCCAAAAATACGAATGCATCTAACATGAGAAAGAAGCCATATCAAATAGAATATATCTTTTAATTCTTTTTTTTTTTTTTTTTTGAAGGATGAAATGAAGTAAAGCCATTAAAGGTCAAAACAATGGACACCTTTGAGTTATTTACTATAAAGTGTCAAGAAGGGGGCATCTGGGGGCTCTGATAGCATTCTGTTTCTTAGTCAGGTTACTAGTTAAAAGGGTTCTTCATTTTGCAAAAGTTCTTCAGGCTTTACCTTATGGAATGTATACTTTTATTAGTGCATATTTTAGTTCAATAAAAAATTAAAGAAACAAAGTGACATTTTCTTAAAATCCATTTGATTCAGGCATTTTCTCCCATTTGGAACTAACTAACTTAAATAGGCATTCAAATTGTTGTGTTGGGAAGTAAAAGTCTTAAGGAGTGTGCTGATTGTGAGAGATTTCTGAGAAGGTGAAGACTTGGTAAGCCATTTCTCTAGTTAATAGTCATGAATGCAGCTCGGTTCTGAAGCCAGAGCTAACAGTAGTGTCTGGTGAGAGAAGGGAGACGAGGAGTGATTACTGTTGGCCTCTAATGACTTATGTGATGGAGGTAGTGAAATTAGGGCCTAAGCAAACACGCTCTTCTGCTTTTTTGCTTTTTGCCCTTCAAAGGAAAAGGTTAAATTCAAGAGTCCTGTGCATCTGCATGACACACTCAAATTGCCCCTCCAGCCTGAAGGAGAGGAAGTTAAGTGAGGCTCTGATGGTTACACAACCTCCTTTTCCTCTTTCATTCATAGAGAAAAGGCCTCAAAATGATTTAGTGTGTTACCTGCCATCCCTTTTGGCAAGGCCAAATATAGCTAGCTCAACTGTTGCACGAGTGAGAATTTAAACCATTTCATTGCATGTTGACCTCTGGTGGAATACTGGGGTGTAAGGGATCAGCTTATTGTGATCGACAGTATAAATCAAGCCCTTTGTTTGAGTTTCAAGGCAACAAACAACAGAGGAACACTGACTCGCTGCCAGATCTTTGAGAATGACTTTAAGATTACTAAAAACAAAGTCATATTTTCTTAATAAAAAAGATCTTAAATATTATAAAGAAAGGACCAGCAGTCCAAGAAATAATGGACCAAGAAGATGATCACAATGTTTAAATAATCACTGATTATACAATATTCAAAGAAATTTGAACAAAAGAAAGAATAAAATATCTATAGATTGGTCAATTTTATATATTTGGTAAAAAAAAAAAAAAGGAGATTTTAAAAAATTGCGGAAAAAAAAAAAAAAAGGAATGGAAAAAAATAAAATTTAAAAAAAGAAAAAAGAAAAAAAGAGGGGTACTGGGAAGTGAAGGCATTGTGTTAAAAAACTAAATTGATCCTGTAATCCCAGAACTTTGGGAGGCCGAAGCAGGCAGATCACGAGATCAAGAGATCGAGACCATCCTGGCCAACATGGTGAAACCCCGTCTCTATTAAAAATACAAGAATTAGCTGGGTGGTGGCTGCCTATAATCCCAGTTACTCAGGAGGCTGAGGCAGGAGAATCTCTTGAACCTGGGAGGCGGAGGTTGCAGCGAACAGAGATCACACCACTGCACTACAGCCTGGCCGAGAGAGTGAGACTCTGTCTCAAAAAACAAACAAAAAACTAGATTTATTATATATATATATTTCCTACTCTCCTTTGAGATTTGTTCTGAGAGAGTTATCTTTCCCAGCTAATTTTAAAAATAGTCCACAAACTTGTAGCTGGAGTGCAGTGGCGCGATCTCGGCTCACTGCAAGCTCCGCCTCCCGGGTTCACGCCGTTCTCCGGCCTCAGCCTCCGGAGTAGCTGGGACTACAGGCGCCGCCACCTCGCCCGGCTAAGTTTTTGTATTTTTAGTAGAGACGGAGTTTCATCGTGTTAGCCAGGATGGTCTGGATCTCCTGACCTCGTGATCTGCCCGCCTCGGCCTCCGAAAGTGCTGGGATTACAGGCGTGAGCCACCGCGCCCGGCCGATAATGCAGGCATTTCTACAATCACTTTTTATCAGTCAAGCTATCGATTGAAATTCCCAGCTTGACTCAGTGTTAAACTCTTCCTTCTTACCGAGCTCGGACCCCGTTCGGACCGACAGTGGAGCTGGATAGGAGGTCCTGCTGCTCCTCTGCTCTCTCCCTGCACACCTTTCACAACTTCTGGCTGCAGTGTGGAGGGCAGCAGGGGATGAGGGGTAGTGATATATGCAGTACGGTGGACCTGGGTGATGGTGTAATTTTACCATTTCTCAGGCCCCTGAGCATCCTGAAATACTCCTGCAGCATTTATCTGCTGGGTTACCTTGCACTTCAGGAAAGACCAATTTTATAGGACCCTAGGTGACCCTAAGCCAATTATCTCACTTGAGTGCCCATCATTGCCAAAGAAATCTCTTCTTCAATATCCTGACAATATTCTCTTCACTTTCCCAACCCTTCTGTATTCTCTAGGTGGGTAATGGGGTTCCTGCTTCTAGCCTATATGTAGTGGTAGTTGTGTTTGTATTATACTGACTTGAATATTCTATCTAGCCTCTATTGTATGAACAACTCATCAGAAACAGAGGCAGAGAAAAGCCGATGCTAGTATATCTGCTTGGGTAAAAATAATTGCCTATGTTATTCCACTACAAAGCTTTGTGGTTACACTCTTAATACTTGTTACATGAGTCATGTTGCACAAAGGTGACAGCACCCAGGATAACTTTTACTCTTTCTTTAATGTAAGTTTGAACTTTTAAAATTATTTTTTAACCTTGAGTATCTGTTATTTTAAGTATCATCATCATCATTACCATCATCTTCATCATCAACATCATTACCATCATCTTCATCATCATTTCTCAATAAAAATAAATTGATTAATACAAATATAATACCACAGCATTTCCAGCAATTCTTATACTCTAGGCCTCAAAATTATGCTAATGTTCAGAGCTTCTATCCCTGGGCTTGCTTGGTGAAGGACTGCAGGGCTGTATAGTGTGTTTCTCTGATCTTCCTCCAGGTTAGCAACTCCCCTTTCACTCTTCATGAGAACCACCAAGACAACAGATAGTAATAGTATCTCTCTTTTCCCCTCTTGGATGACATGTTCCTCTTCCTCTGTTGCATTTCTTGCCTTCTTCACCCGACATTCTCATTCAACCAATTCCAGCAACTCGCTTTCACATTTTACTCACTCTTAGGTAAATCAAACATCCTGCAAACACTTTAAGCTGGTCAAAGATATTGATTGAGATTCCTAACTTGACTCAGTGTTAGCCAGGTTTTGTAACTCTGGAAAATGTATGAAACTCCATGGGACCTGGTGAGATGTAATAGACATAATATCAATAATGTAGTTACATGTGGCAAGCACTGTTCTAAGCACTTTTCTTATACTGCTCATTTAATCCTCATGTCAAACCTGTGAGGAAATAAATTATTTTCATTTCATAGGAGAGACCAAGGAATAGAGTGGTGATGTACCTTCCCCAAGATCATAGAGCTTGTAGACAGAAGAGATTCCCAGCAGATATAGGCATCTGCTACAGACCACTTTCTTTCCACATTGACGTCATACTGTCACTCAACATAGGGACACTGTGAATGTGCTTTCTCTAACAATAAGGAGACATGTAATGAGTATTTAATTCAATGACACCAAAGAATGACATACCTTCGTGATTAATATTTTCCTTAAATTACATATGTAAATATATCAAGTCTTTAAAAAGCCAATGAATCAATAATAAGTAGCAGTTTCCTAACTCTAAGTTTATATCTCTTATTCTATAGAATGACTAATTGCAAAGCACATGAATAGCATGTGTAGACTTAAATCATCGAGACCTATAGTTTCAGTGATAATCTGACCTGAAAAATGTTCCCAAAAGTTTGACATCATTACAAATAGGGTTTCCTTTAAATCATTGATGGTAAAAAAATATTTTTATAAACATTTTTCCTAATTGTGTTTCAATTTTTCATACATAAGCAAAATTACTGTGATGATTTTTGCATTTATATGTTACTGATTTATTCTTTACTTCGTTACTGAGATCAACCCTTTCAAACAATGCCATTGAGCAAATCAGTTATTTCATCTTAATCCACTTTTACTCCTCTTGACTGCTTTACCCATCTGTCCTATGTTGTTCTCTCTGACTGATCTGTGGGATAAAGTCTGGCTTTGAAGCCAGCTGTTTTTCTCCTGTCACCTGTCGTGGGGAATTCATTTACTGTCACTGCTAGTTTCCTCATTCATAACTTTCCTTATTCATAACTACCTTGGAAGATGATTCTAGTGTTTAGGAATCAACTAGCAGACATTATCACTAACAATGTTAGTCTCATCACAATCTTCGTCATTTTCATCACTATTATTGGTTGAAACTAATTTATTATACTACAAATACAAAAGGTTCTGATTTAACGAAAAATAATGATGTAAAAGAGAGCTATTTATTTGCTATATTTCCGAACGTGGATTTCTAATCATTTCAAAAGATTAAGAGCAGTTGTGTATGCCTTATTCTAACCTCTTTATTAGAAGAATCAGACAATGCCTGATAAAATTATATAAATTGGTCAAAACATATTGATACTGTGCTGAAAACATCAGACACTCAACTGGGAAACACGTAGCTATCCTACTAAATCTTTTAATTTTTTCTGCCTTCAGATTCATATGATATAAATAAAATATCAGCGGCATGAAAGGTTTTGTTTAGTTTCAATTAAGACATTTTATGTGACTTAAGAACAATTCTTAAGACTGCAGCTGAAGGTGAGATTTGATTATATCATTTTAATTGCAGAGAGAACATGAATATATTGTGCAGGTTGATTTTATATAGATGCAATTGACTTGAATATTAGAGTTATAAAATACAACCAAGCTACAATGTTTCACTTAGCATTTTGAAGCTCTTCTGGGACATATAGGTGTTTCATGTTCATGTACATTCAGTTAATGATTATCTAAGGTCTCAGACTATATTTCCCACTTGGCACCTGCCCTTTAAGTATCTTTTTTATGTAAATTACCACTATTGAGAAAATTCTGTTTATATTTTAAAATATTTTCAATAGAGATACATAGGTTTGGCTATAGGGATAAATACTGATATTTTAAAATTTTAAATAAAAACATTATTAACCTACCTCTGTGATTTGGTATTCCTAATCTAAAGTCTAAAATGAGTATCGAGGTGGTACTCTGTAACTTGCAAATACCCTTAAAGGATATTGAATTAAAACAAGTAAACAACAAGAAATTTCTTTCTTCACTCCAGAACACACAGATCATTTCTTCCTATTGGTTTTGTTCAACTGGTCACAGCCCCAGGTGACATAAAATGATTATTCTTATCTTTTCAAAATCTCTTTATAACCATTTAACTCATATTTCTTCTTCTGCAAATTAGTAAATATTTACTGATTGAAAAAGAAACAACCTTGCCTAATGATTGAATTAAAAGGTCATGTTTTTCTGACATAACAAAATGTATGCAAACCCTTACATCTAGAAGAAATCATAGCCATGATGCAGACACTGAAAGAGGGATTGCTGGGAATTCATGATTCACTTTTGCAAAAAGTGGGAAAATATTTTCATTGGAAAATATCTTATTTAAAAGGAACGTTAGACTTCTAATTATATATATATCACTATTTACTTAAAAAATACTACAACTCTGCCGGGCATGACAGCTCAAGCCTGTAATCCCAGCACTTTGGGAGGCTGAGGCAGGTGGATCACCTGAGGTCGGGAGTTTGAGACCAGCTTGACCAACATGGAGAAACCCTATCTCTACTAAAAAAAATAAATTAATAATAATAATAATAACAATAATAATAATACAAAAATTAGCCAAGCATGGTAGCGCATGCCTTTAATCCCAGCTACTCGGGAAGCTGAGGCAGGAGAATTGCTTGAACCTGGGAGGTGGAGGTTGCAATGAGCCAAGATTGCACCATTGCACTCCAGCCTGGGCAACAAGAGTGAAACTCCATCTCGAAAAGAAAAAAATCTACAACTCTATTTTTAAAATGATGTTTCTGTTTAAATCTGTTAATTCTCTAATGCAATATAAGTATTGTACCTAATTTAAAACACAACAAAATAAAATTTAGATGATAGTTATCCCGTTTCTCAGAAAAAAATAGATTATAATCTACCTTCAAAAATTCCTTTTAAAAATTAAGTGTTTTAGAATAATCTCTATTTAAAGGAAACTGTCTGTGTGCAGTCTCCACTGGGGCTGTATTAACTCTATTATTAGGAACACCCATAATAATTCCTGTTATTTCACAATATTATAGCATTTCACTTTCTTAAGTCTATCTTTCTAAGGTCTGTGTGATTGTAATTACATTTCTATGTCACATGAGTTTATCGTACGGGATAATGGCACTGTGTCTTATGAATACAAAGTGCCGCATAGACATGCATACATTGCAAAGCCAATGAAAACAAATGATCAGAAATGAGGGAAGAAGTTTCTTTTCTCATTCTTAATACTATTGTAAAGGAATAAATCTATGAACAGATTTTAAAAATAATTTTTCCTTCCAAACTTAGAAATTTGGATAAAAACTTAGAGCTAAACTTTAACTTAATTACATGATTGAGAGATATTTCTTGGCCTTTCTTAGTCAGAAATAGTTTAACAATTAACAAATTTTTATAAATCACTATATGTTTTCAGTATGCATATATTTTTTTCCTCTTTGAGAGACCTTATTCTAAACCATGAAGGCATTACTGTGGCTTATTATTATTATTATTTTAGTGTTTGGGGGGGACTTTACAAATTGTTTAATTTTAATTTCATGTCCTATTGTTAATCCTTCATTTTTATTTTTAACAAACTACTTTTTTAATAACACAAGGAAGGCTCCAAGGAGAAAGAGGCTCACTGGCTCCTTACTGCTGATTGAAAGCATTGTGATGCATTGATTTCTTGGGGAAGGGCAGATTATTTTCACAAAAGCTTGAACTTTTCATGTCTGACACTCAACTTCCAGAATAACGGATAGCTAAAAATGTCCACAATCCCCACACAAAAAAAACAGACAAGTTTTTAGAGGAAGTACTCATTATTTCCTCTGCCCCTGCTACTTATCACAATGAAAAGCATGGAAAGCAGTTCCATTCCTTGTGGAAGAGCTTAGACTTGTATAGAGAACACAGAACTTGCCAAGAGAAGAACTGATTATTTTTCTTGCCTGTTAAAAGTCAGTGCTAGGGCAGGATGCATTACCTCAGAAGTTTAAGACCTACCATATTGAGTTTAGAAGTTTGGCCTCTGGATTAGTCGATTAGCTGTTCTTAGTTGTTCTGGAACTACAGAATAAACTTCTAATATTTGCCAAGAAATATTAAGTGACGTCATTTGGGAGCTTAAAAAGCCTCGAAGATATAGTTCAGCTTTTTTATACTTCCATAAAATACAGGCGGATGAAGTTCCGTGCTACATTTCTGAAGTTAATTCATGGCAGGGTGAAGTTTAGAACTATTTTTTATAACTATTAATCCATAGAAACTCACTTGTTTGCCTAGAGACCCAAGAAGGTTAAGTATATGTGTTTTCGGAGTGGGAGGAAAGGGGGAGAGAGGAAGAGAGAGAGAGAGATCATTATAATTCTTTCTTAATATAAAAATCCAGAGAAAGTGCCTGCCAAGTTAGCAGGATAATGATAGCTATCTGTTCTTTTATCTATTCATGCCTTGAGGTATATCTGTGAAACTCATATAACCAGTTAGCCACTAAGATAGGTGTTGAAGACAGAGAAGTAAATCACATTTACTAACCTTGAGTTGCTATTATAGATGGAACGGGGTTTTTGCAATAGGTTTACTTTGGGAAGAGGAATGTTGAGTTTCCTTTGTAGAATTGGTTACTGCTGGCACCCAAGTTGAAAACTTTTACTGGTTTGTTGACGTGGGAGCTGTTGGGGAAAGCATAAACCCATATAGGGACTTATAAATCTCTTTACTTTGGGGGAGAAGACAAAAAGAAAGCACTTTGTTTTCTATATTTTTCAGACTCCTCAAAAAATTGAATATTTTTTACTCCTGCTTTACAGATAAATAGTATAAATAGTTTGCCTAAGGCCACAAATGTATAAGTGGTAAATTTTTGAGTAAAACTCAGATAATCTGGCTACTGACTCAATGCTATTCCTGAAACTTACTAGTCAGCTCATTTGATTAAGTGGTAGAGTTGAGATTTACACTTGATTAGTTCAAAATCAAAGCTTATGCTCAAAACAATAACAAAAACAACTATGCAGTTATTACAGTCCTTTCACGTATAAACCACTAGTGTTGTCTGAATGTCATAACTCTACTCTCCACATTATCTTCCACACGAAAGACTAACCAAGTATAGCGAGTTAAGTTATTAAATGAAACGAACAAAGAACAGAATAGAAGATGAGAAATGAAGTCACAACTTCAGTAGTCAAGAGAACTGTGTAAAAGAAGACAGACAACAGGCAGAGAAGACAGGAAAGATAAGTCAGATGGCTGGGGATGCTTTTACATATGTCATGGTGAGAGAGTTTAACTACAAACAATGTTCACTCCTGAGTTTAATATGTCTGGGGAGACAATTAATTTATTTTCACATATTTGACTTATTTCAGTATCTTAGTAGTCCATAATAAAAAATTATTTCTGATAAAACTTGAAAACAAAGAGTGATCCAATGGAATAATGAGATTGTCTTGAGAGCTTCATTCTCCTATGCGGTGATTCAGGGTAACTAAGTTCAGTTTTGCTGTCATGCTCTGGGGATTAGTCGGGTATGACAAAAAAGTTTATTTTGATTGTCGTATGCTATGATGAGAAGAGAGCTTATAGAGCAGAAAAGATCCCAAATCATTTTACTACTTCAAGTCTCTAGTCTAGTGTCATCCAGAAAACATGGCCTCTGAGTTATCATTGTTGAAATTTATAACTTAAATAGTTTGTATTCTATCTGAAAAGTAATACTAGGTCTCGGGGAAACATAACTTTTCTGTTTGCAGTCCTGCTCTTTTTCCTGTAATGATCCATCTGTACTTTGTTAGTTGATGGCGCAACAGCACAGGACCTGGTGTAGAAAGAATGGGAGACTTTTCAGCACTCACCACCTGCGTAAAGCCAAAGAGAGGCAAGATGCAAACCATTAGACTCAAAGTTTAAATGTCTACAACATATCAACAGGTATCAATGTTTCCCATTAATGCCCCTCCATTTGTCCCATTTTCTGGGGTATTTGTCAATGTGAAAACATGATGACAAGGCTATTTCAATGCAGGTATCTGCTCATTGTGAGAATAAGCAGTGGAGAAGGCTATGCTTAGTCCCTGTCTCAGCATTAACTTTTATATGTTGCACAGGTAGAGGCCACTTTTTTTACCATTGTATTCCCCAACCCAACCACTACACACACACACACACACACACACACACACACACACCAGTAGTTAACAAGGACAATTTTAGAGTATAACCAGTTAGTAAAGATTTAATTTTACTAAGTAGAACAGGGACCTAAAATGCAATAATAACAGAAATAGAAAGCAAAAAACAAAAGTAAATCTCAACAATTATTATTTATGGATCCAAGCACTCTGTTTACCATTTCACAAACATATCTCACATGTTCTTTACAACAGTCTCACAAGGGCAATATTTATATCCTTAATTTACAGAAGAGGAAAGTGAGACTTAGAGAAGAAAAGCAATTTTCCAATGTCAAATTGCTACTCATGGCAAAGCCAAATTACAACTTAAATTTTATTAGACCGGGCGCCGTGGCTCATGCCTGTGATCCCAGCACTTTGGGAGGCCAAAGCGGACGGATCGCGAGGTCAGAAGATCAAGACCATCCTGGCTAACACGTTGAAACCCCGTCTCTACTAAAAATGCAAAAAATTAGCCAGGCGTGGTAGTGGGCACCTGTCGTCCCAGCTACTCTGGAGGCTGAGGCAGGAGAATGGCATGAACCTGGGAGGTTGAGCTTGCAGTGAGCCAGGATCATGCCACTGTACTCCAGCCTGGGGAACAGAGCGAGACTCCATCAAAAAAAAAAAAAAAAAAACTTAAATTTTATTGTTTTCAAATGCACAAATTTTTTTTACCCCACACCATGTGACCCAGTCTACCAATATGGGTTATAACATCACTATCTTAAAAAATGAAGAAAGTCATCAATAGGTCATAGTCACAAAGGGAGCTCACAGGTTCATTACAGACTAAAGAGATGGTGATTTTAAAGATTTGCAAAAAGACCTCAGCTTCAAGCAACTTTGATATATGAAAGAAGCTAGTCGGTCATAGACGAGGAAGGGGGAGAAGTTCTCCTTAATGTTTCTTTCATTTTCTTTGAAAAGATTTCTTGATATCAGGAACAACAGCTAAAATAGATCATCAAGAGTCAGGCACGGTAGCTCACGCCTGTAATCCCAGCACTTTGGGAGGCTGAGGCGGGGTAATCATGAGGTCAGGAGTTCAAGACCAGCCTGGTCAACATAGTGAAATGACATCTGTACTAAAAATACAAAAAAAAAATAAATAAATAAATAGCCAGGCATCGTGATGCTTACCTATAGTCCCAGCTACTCAGGAGGCTAAGGCAGGAGAATTGCTTGAACCCGGGAGGTGGAGGTTGAAGTAAGCTGAGATCACACTACTGCACTCCAGCCTGGGCAGCATAGCATGACTCTACCTCAAAAACAAAAACAAAAAAGAGTTACCAAAAAGACATATGCATTCTTATGTTTATCACAGCACTACTGACAATAGCAAATACATGGACTCAACCTAGGTGCCCATCAATGGTGGATTGATCAAGAAAATGTGGTACAGATATACCATGGAATACTACACAGCCATGAAAAAGAACAAAATCATGTTCTTTGCAACAACATAGATATAGCTGCAGGACATTATCCTAAATTAATTAATGTAGGTACAGGAAACCAAATACTGCATGTTCTCACTTATAAGTGGGAGCTAAACATCGGTACTCATGGACAGAAAGATGGCAAAAATAGAAACTGGGGACTAATAGAGGGAAGAGTACAGGAAGGGCAAAGGTTGAAAAACTAACTGTTGGGTACTGTGCTTAGTACTTTGGTGACAGGATCATCAATACCCCTAACCTCAGCACTATGCAATATACTCAGGTGACAAACTTGCACATGTACCCCCTGAATCTAAAATAAATTTGAAAAAAAAAAAAAAAGAGTTGAATAACACAGCCCAGTTAATGAGATAGAATGCAGAACATTCAATGAAACAACAAACTCATCACATTTAGTAGAAAAAAAAAAAAAAGTTAAAGTATGTGAAGATATGTGACTGTCTTCTTACACAAACACGTCTTACATGTAGCATGATAGGCGTCTAAAACCCAGAACAGGTGTCTCCGTGGAGCATATAGATTGGGGATTTGATTGCATTATCGTTAATATTTGACACAATGTGAGAGGATTAGAACCCCAGAGGAGAAGGAAAGTACCAGGCTGATAACAGAACAGAGTGGAATACCTGTCTAAATAAGACAAGGAAGAGATGCTCAGAAACAAGCAGGAGTCAGAGAAGCATTGTAAGATCTAAGAGGAGTTATGGCAGAGGGGTAATGGTGAGCACTGGGGAATAAAGGTCCAGGAAAATGATAAGATCTTGAGCCTAAGAGCCTTGAGAATTCAGAGATTGTGCCAATTTATTTCAATAAGAGTCTCAGTGCAAAGACAAGGGCCAGCTTGCAAGATATGGATTGTCGAAATGTAAGGAAAGAGAAATTCTGTGTGCAGGCAACTATTCAGAGAAGTTCAATAAAAATGAATGAGAAACATGGCAGTAGCTATAGATTACGTGGTATCTGGAGAGAGGAAGGAGGGAGAGAGAGAGAGAGAAAGAGACAGAGAAGAAGAGAAGAGAAGAGGAGAGGAGAGGAGAGGAGAGGAGAGGAGAGGAGAGGAGAGGAGAGGAGAGGAGAGGAGAGGAGAGGAGAGAAGAGGAGAAGAGAAGAGGAGAAGGAGAATAATTAATGGAGGAAGTTTCCACTGCTAAATTGTGGATCATAAAAGCATATCTGAACGCTTGATATGAGGAACTGAAATGACAGTTATGTCAGCAAGAATCTGAATTCTTCTCAACTTAGTGGATCTTGTTCTTGTTACCTTTCAAGGTAACTCATATGATATTCAAACTGTGAAATTTTGCTGCTAGTATTTGGCATGCCTTTCAGAGTTATCAGACCTTGTGTCTCTGAGCAAGATAAAGGAAGTCTATACAAATGTACCAGAAATCCACGTCTCAGGGTTGCATGAAGGAGTAGAAGGAAATTCAAATTTCATAAAAATGCTAATGACTCCCAAATAAGTATCAGCTAAGCTTCAGACATGTCTGGTTGAGTAGCTCAAAGATTTAACATCTACAAAGCTTAATTAGTCATATTTATCCTCATACTATTTTCTCTTCCAGTATTCTTATCACTACTGTCATCAATTTAATTCCTCCATTTTGACTTCTTTCTCTATCAGGCCCTTTTGCCAATGAATCATAAAAACCTATTGATTCCATTCTAAATGTTGCAGAAATCCATTTCCACTGACTTGCTCTGGACCACCATCACGTCTTTCCTGGATGCCTGCACTGCTTGCTCTTCTTTTACTCTTTCTTACCTTTGGTCCATTTCCTACACTAGGATCACAAAAATTAGCCTGAAAATGTACACCTTATCAGGCCAGTCTTTTACTTGGAAATTTTCAGGGCTTCTTTATTAACCTCACAATCAATTCAAAACTGATTAATGTGACATGCAATGTTCTTCATGATCCAATTCTTTTTTTTTTTTTTTTTTGAGATGGGGTCTCGCTCTGTTGCCCAGGCTGGAGTGCAGTGGCACGACCTTGGGTCACCACAGTCTCCCCCTCCTGGGTTTAAGCAATTCTCCTGCATCAGCCTCCTGAGTAACTGGGACTATAGGTGCACGCTACCAAGCCCGGCTAATTTTTGTATTTTTTTTTTTTTTTTTAGTAGAGACTGGGTTCACCATGTTTGTCAGTCTGGTCTCAAACTCCTGACCTCGTGATCCGCCCTCCTTGACCTCCCAAAGTGCTGGGATTACTGGCGTGAGCCACCGCGCCCGGCCTGATGCAATTTTTGCTCACCTCACTAACTTCAGTTCTTTCTACTTGAAACTGTTCTCTGTCCCCAACTTCAAAACACTCTAAATTCCATTCCTACCTAAGGACTTGCAGTTCTGTAAACATGTTACACACTTGGTCACGTCTAAGTTGGGATATCCATTAAGTCGTCAAGGTCACCGTTTCACCATTTTTGTCCTGGGTTAGTAAATGCTATTTACTTTTTGGTAAATGCCATTTCTCCCCAACCTCGAACCCTTCCCTGAGTAGGTTTTCTCTACAAAGGTCTTCCATAGCATGTAAGTCTATCATAGGCAGCACTCAGACCCTAGAAGCACTCTAATTTTCTTTTTTATTTTTCTTTCTTTGAACTCCTTTGATTTAGGTGGCTTGCCTAAGAAAACAAAGTCAGTAAGCAGCAAAATCAAAATTCAAATCTATTTCTGCCCTCTCGCCATTGGGCAACCCTGTCTAAATTTAATCTCACGGTGTTCAGCCACCCAACATGCTTACTTCCTCAAAACTTTTATTACAAAATAAGAATGGAGAAATGTTCATGCACGTTCCTTCCATTTACATCAAACATATTTTCATTACCGTGATTACCAAAACGAGTTCAGTAGTTACTCCATGGTATTCTGTTGGATTTTCCCCATCTGAACTAAGACATATGGTACTTAAAATCTTTAGATTTAAAGGGATGTTAGAATACTGGTTTTCAAACTTGACTGCATACTGAAGTCACCTGGGGAGTTTCAAGACATATTGATGATTGGATTCTTCGCCCCAGAAATTCTAATTTACTTATTACAGGGTTTTACCTAGGCACTAGGGTTTGTGGTTTTTTTGTTTTTTGTTTTTGTTTTGGTTTTTGGTTTTTACCTGTAAGATCATTCTCCCATGCATCTATGTTTGAGAACCGCTACCTCAAAAAAGATCCAGCTCACAGTTTCTTTTCAAAGATAAGGCAAGTGAAGTGTAGAAAGATTAAGTGATTTGCCTGAGGTTAAATGATACAGTGCATGTGAGTAATCAGTCACATGCAATTAATTCCTGAATTGAAGATTGACTGTCCGTGTAGGTGAAAATAGGTAGGGCTTCAGGATTCTATCCTCTCTGCAGTGCTGCTACTGCAAAATAAAAGAGAAAACCCATTCATTTCCTTCGATACTAAAGCTCTTTCCTGCTGCTCAATAAAATTCTCCATTTATGTCATGCTTCTGGTAAATACTTTCAAGTCTACTTTAATAAGTATGTTTATTAAGTGCTTTTGTTACATACTTTCAGATCTATTGTATAATTTTTCTACAGGTTTGAAGTAGCATATTTATTAATATAACTTTTAAAAAAGTATAACCTATAGCAAGTAGTGAGTTAGAATTTTAGGCTGATAAATGCTGTTAAGAAAAATATATAGAAAAATTTAGTGTAGACATGTATATAGTGCATGCTATTAAGAGAAGGGGCTTTGGGCTGGGCGCGGTGACTCATGCCTGTAATCTCAGCATTTTGAGAGACCGAGGCTGGTGGATTACTTGAGGTTTGGAGTTTGAGACCAGGCTGGCCAACATGGTAAAACCCCGTCTCCACCAAAAATAGAAAAATTAGCAGGTGTGGTGGCGGGCCCCTGTAATTCCAACCACTCTGGAGCTAGAAGAATCGATTGAATCCGGGAGGCGGAGGTTGCAGTGAGTTGAGGTCGTGCCATTGCACTCCAGCCTGGGCAACAAGAGCAAAACTCTATCTCAAAAAAAAAAAAAAAAAAAGAGGAGGGGCTTTGAATCAGCCAATGTTAAATTTAAGTATTTACCCATCCAAACATGAGCTGTGTGGCATTGAGTGTCACTTGAGTTTTCTGAATCTCAGTTTCCATAGAGAGAATAATAGTCATGCTGTCTATCCTGATAAATATTAGTTCTTACAAATGTATGATCCATATGCAAATATTGGTGATACAAAGGTAGAAGTGGCCATTAAGATGTACTTAGAAAATGTTTTTTGGGAGGAGGAAAATACGTGGGTTGTGTTTGAAGACAGGAACTGATATTCATGGGGTTTGTATTTCCATGCTTTGTAAGTGAAGATGAGGTACAGGAAAACTAAGTCTTATGAGTAAAATCAATGTATTCACACTTTCACAGTAGAGTTCTAATTAGACTTAGTCTTCTCTCTGTAATGCCCTTGCTTATTTAAACTTAACACTCGGAATGTGGTGAAGATTTCACATCCAATCTCCCACTATTAGAATTATTAGCTAGGCTGGTCACCGTGCCTCATGCCTGAAATCTCAGCACTTTGGGAGGCTGAGGCAAGAAGATTGTTTATAGCCAGAAGTTCAAGACCAGCCTGAGCATTGTAGGTAGACTCCCATCACTACAAAAAAAAAAAAAAAATTATCTGGGCACAGTGGTGCACACCCGTAGTCCCAGCTACTCAAGTGGTTGAGGTTGGAAGATTGCTCGTGCCCAGTAAGCTCGTGACTGCTGTGAGCTAGGACACAACACTGCACTCCAGTGTGTGTGTGTGTGTGTGTGTGTGTGTGTGTGTGTATGTTGAAAAATAGTCTTTTTGCATCTGGTTGGAAAATTTTGACAAAGCAAACCAAACCAACCTCCTCTACCTCCAACGGGTGTCAAGTCTCCTGCTCAAAACTTCCAGCCCAGAGATGGGGCTCCTAGGAATTGACATCATCTTGTGGAAACACAGCAGAGATAAGATTGTAATATCACCTAATAAAAGATACACTTCATAATTCCTTCTAGGAAAGGAACCTAGTGCAGTTTACCCTAGGCACTTGCTTTTAAACTCTAAGAAGAAGTAAACCATTGTCCTCTCCAAAGTCTGAGAGAGAGTGTCCACCGCCTGTGTGGTTAAAAAGAACGTTGCTAGGCGTGTGTCCTCTCCAGTAGATAACCATGGACAATTCTCATAAATCTTCCAGCCATCATTTTTTCAATTGGCAAAATGGATGAATATCATTGATTTTGTAGGGCCTACACGAGGAATGAATACAACAAAGCATGGGAAAGTATTCTGCAAACTACATAGTTCTGGGTTAATGTCCATAATCCTGACCTCAGCCAAAGCACAACGACTGATCATTCCAAGAAAGACTGAGGTCCGTAATGTTTCCTCAGGGCGAACATTTCTGCTGCAGTGAAACCCAATGTTGTTGCATTCTTTTCCATTTTTCATGCTACCGTGGTATTGGAAGTAGTTAATGGTAAATCCTTAGTTGCATGAGGTGATGAATGATTACCTAATTAGAAATTCATTCTCTTTTTTTCTTTCTAAGGTATCTGAAAAAAAAATATCTGCCTGGTTTTATGAGCAAATTCATTGTTTCAGGTTAAATGGGAAGCTAGAAAAAAAAAAAGAAAAGAAAAACACAGCAGATGGAAAGCAGTGAGGGGGCCAACCAAAAGTATTTTGGAAATCTTTAAAAAGATCTAGGAAGTAGAAGAGATTTCTAATGGGATCTCAAGCTCCAATTTTCTGTTCTCAATTAGTTAATGCATTTCATTCTTTCATCAATTACACTCCATAAAACGTCTGCTTTTGTTTTCCATCAGGCCTGCTTTTCCTCTTATGATATAAGATCCCAGAGGGGAGAATAGAACAAATAAACAAAAAATACTTCTCAGAATCGTAGGATAGATGTGCTCTGAGGGAAACTACTGGCAGCAAACCTTCCATTTCATGAGAAGAAAAAGAAATTTTTCTATATCTTTGGAAGTTGAGAACAACTTGTAAATCACATGACAGTCGAAGGCCTCATGGCAGGCCAAATATCTTCATCATTTGTTGCCATTTTTTTTGGTAGTGTCCATCTCACCACACAGCTCATGATTCCTATTCTTATTTTGATTTTTGGAATCAGTTACGTTTACAAATAAGAAATCAAAATATGTAACTCCATGTGAAAAAAGAGTAAAGCACCAGGAAATGTTATTTTGAGAAATGGCCTTTCCTGTCTTTTTTTTTTTTTTTTAATCAATACTTCATAATTTATTTACTTATTTTTTTTAAAGAAGAGTCCATACTTTATTTAGATTTCCTTAGGATTTTCTTCTAAACTTTTATCTTTAGTTCAGGGTCACAAATGCAGGTTTTTTACATGGCAAACTTGTGTTATGGGGTTTGTTGTACAGCTTATTTCCTCACCCAGGTCTTAAGCCTAGTACCCGTTAGTTATTTTTTCCTGATCCTCTCCCTCTTCCATGAAGAAGACACCAAAAGCAACTGCAGCAAAAGCAAAAATTGACAAATGGGACCTAATTAAACTAAGGAGCTTCTGCACAGCAAAAGAAACTATTGACAGAGTAAACAGACAACCTGCAGAACGGGAGAAAATATTTGCAAGCTATGCATCCAACAAAGGTCTAATATCCGGCATCTATAAGAAACATAAACAAATTTACAAGATGAAAACAAACAGCTCCATAGCGGCCAAAGGACATGAATGGACACTTCAAATGAAGCCATACATATGGCAAAAAATCATTTAAAAAAGCCCAATATCACTGATCAATAGAGGAATTCAAATCAAAACCACAATGAGATACCATCTAACATCAGTCAGAATGGCTATTATTAAAAAGTCAGAAAATAAGAGATGCTGGTGAGACTGTAGAAAAAAAAGGCCTTTTCTATCTTAATATCCAGGTCTTAGGCCAAATACCAGTAGGCAACTAAATATGGACCACTTGAATCCTTTTATGTTAAGGGCTCACCAGGGAGCTGGGTGTTTATAGGAATCTACATGTGTAAATTGTCATCATTTTCCTTGCTTTCATCAATGAAATACATTTCAGAAATTCCTTGCACCTAAATGGAACCAATTCCCTGTGCCGAATAGAAATTCCCTGTGCCTAATAGAACCTAAGAATACAAAGAATGTTATATCTGTTTTATTAATAGATGAGAAACTTCAGTTCAAATTAAGTGATGAATCTTGTCTTAAATGACCGGTTAGAGGTACTCATTTTGTATTATATTGAATTTCTTTTGGCTTTTCATCATTTGCATGTCAAATAACTAAAAGATGCTACATTACTCTTTTTTTTTAATGCTTTAAACCTGATCCACAAAAATCATTTGGAACAAAAGAGAAAGAAAGTGGTTCCCATTATTGACACAATTCAGTATTTCTTAATTAAGATTTAGATTCTAAAAATGCCTGGAAGGGAACAATTGGGATATAAAGGAAATAATGGACTCCAATATGTAATTATAGATGGATTGTTGGAAGGTTTTTTTCTTTTACCTCTCCACCATTTTTGATTCTAGACTAAACATATTTATGATCAGGTCATACATGCCCATTGGTAACAATACTTTCTAAACCCAGATGACAGGTATTCTTTTCTATTTCCAGCCCAACTGGAGCCTAACTACTGGCCTAAAAATATTAAAATTCATTCTCTTGATAGATATTTCAAGATAATTAACCTTTGGTCTACCCTTTTAAGTGGTAAATGGCTTAATCATGTGAAATGAATGGGATGAGATGGAGAGGACCAAGTGGGCCATTTTTTCGAGTCGGACAATGACTCAAGATGAGGGATTCCTTCAAGGTATGCTACTTGTAAGCTTACAGCAGATTGCTGTAGATTAGTCAAAAGATCTAGTAATAGATTAGTCGAAAGATCTATTGAAACACCTCATGTGACTGTGATTAGTTATTTGTCTTTTACATCCAAGGAGGGAACACAGATCTGTGTACAGAACGTACATAGAAATTTCTAAAAATATTTCTTACGGTGCACATCATCTGCATAGTTTTCAAATCTACAATGCCCTGAGCATTATTTCTCCCCCACTGTCTTCTCTGCCCACCCTCCATGCTCCAGTAGGTTCTTCTCACATTTTAAGCTCTCAATCTCATCACATAGTGCCTCTTTCAGAAGGCACATAGGGCCTCAAGTTCCAATCCTGTAAGTCTCCACCTGCTCTATTTTCTCCCAGCAAAGACAGAGAAAAGAAGAAGGAAAGATTTGTGTTGTTTTAAAATTTCACTTTATACCATTGCAGATGTTAAATTTCCCAATTTGTTAATATTTTATGTTTCTAACCACATTTCTTCCTCTCTTCTTCTGGGCACTTGTAGTAGGTTCCATTTCTTCTCACCTCAGATTATAATTTGTGGGGTCCATATTTCTATAAAATCTCTTTATATATTGCTCTGTCTTCTTATCATATAACATTATATTTTTCAAATTTAATCTTCTAGGATCTATCACTATAAGTACTTGGTTTTCTATGTTGTCTGGGTCAGCTATAATTCTGCTGGGAAACTTTAGACAAGTCATTTAACATGTATGATTTCCTATTGTTTCTTTCATATACAAGTGTTAATGCATATAAAAGTGCTTTACACCTGTCAATTTAGCTTTATAAATGCTAACTCTGAATCTTCTTACACTCTTCTCTTCCTAAGGCAATCTTTCTAACCTCTGGCCCTTTTTGCAGGACAGATGTAAACTGCCATACTTTTAGAAATGCCACATCCTCTCTGGCCAGAGGTAAGTGGACTGAAGATAGGACATCTAGGGCTTGGCCAATGGCGTATGAGGTGGTCTGGAGAATAAAGCTCTGTCAAAACAGGGAAGATCTGGTTCAAAGAGATTCTTCAACTTAAAAAGCAGAATTTGGAAATAGTGAAAAAATCAGGCAGTTGTTTACAGGACATGAAGCAAAATAATCAATCATAAAGCGAACATAAGCCAGAATTCCCCACGAATCATGAGTGAGCCAAATAATTAGTAAACCAAAAACATAATTACATAAGCATTATAAGAAACCAAAACTATAATTACATAGACATTATAAAGCCAAAGAATTAGTAAACCAAAATATAATTACATAGACATTATAAAGTACATGGTAAGAAAGTCAACTAGACTTGAAAATACTTAAAAGACAAATAATTTTGGCTTGTATCATATAGGCTGCCTTGCCTCTTGGCTACTAATTGAGTTTATCATGGCAGGTGCTGGTAGGAGATGGGAAGAAATGAGGAGAAATAAAGCAGCAATTACTACAAGGGCCATAACACCAGATGGGTAGCACACTATTCTAGCCCCAGGACTTGCGGGACTTCAGCAGCCACACCCTTCCCTTTTTGGGCCTAAGCCTGGCCATGGCTTCCTCTCTTTCTAACCCTGGGATGTGTTCACTATCCTATGCCAATTTTCTTAACTTTGTGTAAATGGCCCCTTCAAAAAAATTTCTTAACTTTTCCTTTTCAAGATATCATCATTTCCTCCCTGAAGCTTGATTGAACCAATAATGACAGAATAGATGTTCATACTCTTGCTACTAAGGCTCCTTGGATCTAGAATGACTATTCAGTTCCAGTCTTTGAATATAAATCAAGTCTGATTTACCTCCTTTTACAATCACTCATGATTACACACAGTGTGGCTTCTGCCTGCCCCTGTCCAATGACTGACTAGTGTCTTGTTTAGGTCTCCATGAAAACGTGTTGCCAAATTCAGTGAACAGCTTGCTGTCCTCATCTTATTCAACATCTCAGCAGGCTCACATACCACCACTTATTTTTTTTATTATCTTTCCCACTCACAGATAGTTCTGTATTATTATTGTCACAACAATAGTGACACACGTCAAATGATTTTATAAGGTTTACATATATAGTAGTCTCCTAAAATTGTCTTTTCTCACCCTTAGTTCTCATTTTTCTGAAAATAACAGCTTGCACCTCTTTCAGATTGCTCTCCCTGCTGCCACACCCTGGTATTTGCCTCTTAATTTATAAATACTGTATCTTACACTTTTGCATGACTATTTCAGTTTTAGGGAAATCTACTGATTTCCTATTAAAGGAGCTGAGACTACCATGTGTTTTACATTGTCCCCACACAATTTCACACATCGATTATCTTTTTTTCCTTCCTGTTGTTAAGGTTGTATCATAATTTTTAGTAGAACGCTATAGTGTATTTCTATTATTGTGATTAGGTAAACACTCATAAGTAATTCATGCGCTGTATTTTTTTGTTATTTTTCCAAACTTTCTTTTTATTTACTTATTTTTCTCTCTGGAACCATCCCTAGTGTACTATCATGAGTAAAATTTTATCTCACTAATTTTAAGCATTTTCTTCTGGTAATATCCTTTTTGGAGATCCGTTGTTTCATTCTATACGGCTGTTGAAAGGACTTTATCTTGGGATATCTCTTTTCCCATCACCATGGAAATTCTTTTTCTTTCTTCCACATGTGAGATTTTCAGTTTCCTAGATCCCATAATTTTTACTTTCTTGACTTACTTCTCCATCTTAGTGGAGTATATGCTCCTGTAGATTTCTGGAAAAGGGCATAAGTAAGAAAAATTTCCTAGAACTTTCATATCTGAAAGCATTTTTAGTTATACAATTCTGGATTAGAAAGTATTTATTCTTAGAGTTTTGATAGCCTTGCCCCATTGTCTTCCAGCTTCCAGTGTTACTATTGAGCAGTTTGATACCTTTTCAGATTCCTTTGTATATAAGCCATTTCAGTCATCTCTGAAAATGTATAAGATTCTCATCTTGTCCCATAGGTCCCATGATGGTGTATCATTGGGATGGGTGTTTTATTCACCATATTGGCATTTGGTGAGTAGGGTAACCAACCCTTTCCAGCATTCCTGGGTCCCTTGTAATTTTAAAACTGAAAGTCCTTCATCCCGAGAATACTTAACCCCAGTCCCAGGCAAACCAGGGCAGATAGTAACTCTACTGAAGAGTCCACTAAGTTTGAAAAATCATGAGCTTTAGTTGTGGGAAGTTTTCTTGAATTGTTTTTTCTTTTCATTTATTTTAATTCCTTCTGATACAGTAATTTTTCACATACTGAGTTGCTGAACAGAGAAGATTAATCATATTTTTCAAATTATCATAATTTTATTTCTTTTCTTTTATGGCTTTTATTAAATTCTATTGCCACTACCACTTTTCTACTGAATTTTCATATCTGCTCTGTGATTTTTATTTTGCAAGGACTTTTTAAAATCTCTGAATATTTGCATTTTGTAGAGCAACCCATTTCTGTTTAATGAATATGTCATTTTTCTCTCATATCCATATGATTTTCTAATGCTTTTTTGCATGATTTCTACTGTATTTTAAATACTTACTGTTTGAGACCTTCTGCAAATATCTGGTAACCACTCGATGTTTGTTACATTTAAAAGTCATGCACTGAAAATCCATTAGGAAAGTGCAGGTTCTAGATAAAAAAAAAAAAATGATTTGGCCGGACTCTCTTGGAATTCTGCAATTATTAGTGGCTTTTCTTATCAAGGTCTTTTCTTATCAAGTGATTGGAAGTCCCAGAAGAATTTTCCAATGTATTTCCCAGGCAGTGTAAGCCTGGCTTCCATGTTCTTGATGATGAGTAGAAAAATCTTAAGATTCTCACTATTTTGTATGTAGACATTTACCTTAATCCTCTTCTTATGAGTGTAATTTCATCCCCTTTATTTGGGCCTTTGGGTTAGAATCTCTCAGGTTAACAAACCTCGGTAGAGAATAGATCTCTAATATTCTGTGATAGTGAAGGGATCTCAATTATTAATCTGAGATCAGTAAGAAAGGAGACTTAGTAGTATGTGTATTCTTATACAAACTTTCAAACATGTTCCTGTCTAAACAACTCGCTAGACTTTCATTTAAAAGTACAAGTATCTACAAATTTTGAGGATTCATGGCATCTTTCAATCTAGCTACTGCAACAGCCTTCCATGTAATCTCCTTGATCCAGCTCAACTCAGCATCATTTCTCAAAAAAATGGCCAAAGTTATTTTTTGAATCAAATCACATCATATCTCATCTCAGAATCCTTCAGTGGCTTCCCAGAATAGTTGGAAGAAAATCCAAATTTATTACATGACATAATAAATCCTGCATGACCTAGCCCTGGCTTATGGCAAAACCTTACATAACCTCATTGTGTACAACTATTTTTATTACTCAGCCTGACCACATTATCGTTTCACCAAGCCTTTTCCTCATACAGGGCCGTTGCATGTGGTATTCGTATTCCTTGGAAAACTCTTCCAACACACACACACACCCCACACATGATACACATACACATTCACACACACCACACAATAATATCCCCACACATACACACACACACACCACACATACACATACACACATGACACATACAGACACATGCTACAGACACACACACCCACACATACACACACACACCACACATACACACACACCACACATACAAAACACACTACACACACACACACATTCACACACACCTAATAATATACACATACACATACACACACCACAGACACACACACACCCCACACACATACACATACACAAACCACACACACACACATGCCACACACATACACATACACACACACCCACACATACACACACACCACAGACACACACACACCCCCACACATACACATACACAAACCACACATACACACACATGCCACAGACACACACACACACCCCACATACACACACACCACACACACACACACGACACATACACATGCCACAGACACACACACCCCGCATGTACACACACACCACGCATACACACACACTATACACACACACCCACACTTCACACACACACACCCCCACATACACACATACACACACCCACACATACACACACCACAGCACACACCCCACTCATAGACACACACACACACATACTTGCACTTTGCACATGGCTGGGTCCTGCTCGTCTTTCATGTTTTAGCTTTAGTGTCACCTCTTCAGCAAGACCTTTCCTGACTACTTGCTCTGCCTCATCCTAATTCTCTCGCTTTATCCTTTTTGTTTATTTCCCTGCTTGCCTAACCACCGCTTACTATTTTCTTTTTATTTCTCTCAGGAACACAGTAGAGGGTCATTTGCATGACTAATTTAAATATGCTATACTTTGTCATCTTCCTGACCAATACGTACACTAGATTATTTTCAGGAAATTGTGTTGGCTCATATTACTCAGATGCTGTTGTTTTCATAGGATATATTGCAGCGCATTTACTGGTTACTGGGAGGCATTTTTATAAATAAAAACTAAACCATACTTGTCAAAATAAAAGAACAAAGTGTGATGAGAGTTGACTGTTTAGATTAGATATTCTCTTCACTTGAGCAGTCAGAATCAGAATACTAACCTCGGGGGTTAAAACTGGCACAGGAAGATAACTGATAGACATGAAACAATGAGAAGCAGGGTGAACAAAGTGCATTTCCTGAATTCAAGTAATTTCAGATATATTTTCCGTATACAAAATGAGAGAATGAAATTGATCTAAAATAAAAGGCAACATCAATGAACTAGAATAAAATAACATCAGGGTTTTCTTGCAAAAGAAAGTTTGCGTACTACAATTTAGTAATTGTAGTAATACACTGTGTTAGATGCTGTGATATCAACATGCCCAGGATGCTATGGAACTATCCAGGAGGAACACTCAAGCTAGACTGCAGGTAGAGATGGCTGAGTCAGCAGGACATGATATCATAGTGTTTTGTAATCTAGATTTACAAAGAACCTTAGAAATGATCATGTCTTTTTTCTTTCTTTTTAAATGAAGCATATGAAGTGCAAAGAGGTGAAATGAGTAGTGCAATTTTTCAGAAATTAACAGAATCAGAAGTGGAAGGAAGACTTGATATCCTCAGGTATCTAGTTTAGGCCTCCCTTCTATTGCAATCTGTTGCAGGTTGAATTGTGTGCCCCCAAAACACATATTCAGGAGCTAATCCCTGGTGTCTCTGAAGGCAACCTTATTTGGAATGGGGTCTTTGCAGATATAGTCAAGTTAAAAAGAGGTCATACCACATAAGGGTGAACCCTAAATCCAGTGACTGGTAGCTTCATAAGAGAAAAGAGAGGACATCTTGCATACAGACACAGAGAAGAAGGCTATGTGAAGAGGAAGGCAGAGATTGGAATGAAGTATCTATAAAACAAGGACCGCCTAGGATTGCTGGCAACCACCAGCAGCTAGGAAGTGGTAAAGCAGAATTGTCTTCCCCTGGAGCCTTCAGAGAGAGCATGACCTTGCAACATCTTGATTTTAGGCTTCTAGCCTTCAGAACTGTGTGAGAATAAATTTCTGGGTTTTTTTTGTTGTTGTTGTTTTGAAGCCACTGAGTTTGTTTAAATGTGCTACAGCAGCCCTAGGGGATGAATACACGGTGCATCAATAACAGACGTATCTTCCCACCATATCATGATGGCCTCTCTAAACACTTCCCAACAAGAGAGTCAGTGGACAGCAATCACTGGACTGTGATTTTGTGTTTATTTTTCTGAATATCCACCCAGTTCATCGACTGTATAAGAGCAAGATGTGTGAGGAGTTCTTGTTTGTTTGTACCATATTTTACCTAGATCCTGTTATGCTCATTATAGGCAATCAATAAACATTTGTTCAGTAGAAATGAAAATAAATGAGGGCAAAATATATGGATAGATAATTCAACAAGAAAGTTATATATGTGGTCAGTAAGCCCAAAAAGAAGTGCTAAATATTGCTAGTTACTAGGAAAATTCAAATTAAAACCATACCACTAATTATCTACCAGAACATGAACATTTAAAGAACCTGACAACATCACATATTGGCAAGAACATAGAGCATTTAGAATGTCCTCTTCTTGGTGGGATTGTAGAATGGTAAAACCAGTTGGCAGTTTCTTATGAAACTAAATATTGACAATTGTGCTATACAATAATTTTATTTCAAGGTATTTACTCCGTTCTCCACACAAAAGAAAAATATGTCTACTGAATACTTGTACAAGAATCTTCACTGAAGCTTCACTAAGAAAAAAAGCCAAAGTCTAGAAATAGACTAGGTGTTCATCAGTAAGAAAATGACAAACAAACCACAATATATTCATTTATAAAATACTTCACTTATAAATAATTCATTTATAAAAATTCAAAATGAGTGAATTTTTAATATACACAATAACATACATAAATCTCAAAAATATTATATTCCATAAAAGCAATTTAAAACTAAAGTGATATCATTTACATAAAGTTATAGCATAGACCAAACTATTCTGTGTTGAAATAAACCAAAAATAGAGTCACTTCTGGGGACATCGGGCAAGAATTGCTAGAAAGGTATATGAGAGAAATTTCTGGGTTTCAAGAGAGAATCGGTTTGTACAAGTGTATATATTTGTTTAAATTCAATAATGCATTTATAACTTGTGCTTTTCATTGTATATAAATTTTATACCAAGAATAAACTGTAAGTTGTAAATACTGTCTTTAGATGTATAAAGTACTGATGTCTTTTTATTTATTTAATTATTTTTTAGATGACTTCTCACTCACTCTGTTGCCAAGGCTGAAGTGCAGTGGCACAATCTCAGCTCACTGCAACCTCCGTTTCCCGGGTTCAAGTGATTCTCCTGCTTCAGCCTCCTGAGTAGCTGGGACTACAGGCATGCATCACCATGCCTGGTTTATTTTTCCTTCTTTTTTTTTTTTTTTTTTTTTTTAGTAGAGACAAGGTTTCACCATATAGGCCAGGCTGGTCTTGAACTTCTGACCTCAAGTAATCTTCCTGCCTTGGCCTTCCAAAGTGCTGGGACTACAGGTGTGAGCTACTGCACCTAGCGGAAATGTCTGAAACTTAATTTGAAAGACCCCTCCCACCAAAAAAAGAGATTAATTGATTAATGAATAAGAAGATAGGCAGATAGATAATTTAAAATACAAACGTAGCAAATATAAATTGTTGAATTTAGAGAACATATATATGGGTGTTCTTAGTCCTTTCAACTTTTCTGTAAATTTAAATATTTTTCATAAAATGTTAGAGAGGAATCCATATAATATGAAGCAGTAAAAAAAATGAGTCAATCAATGAATTAAATCTTATTTTGGAAATTGGCAAAATAAAACTAAATATAAGATTTATGAAGTTCACTGATGTAAGAGTCTTAGAATCGGCCTTGGTAACTGGAAAGCCCCAGGCTGGACAAAAACCCAAGACAAACAAGAGTTAGCCTGGAGCTGCAGTGGTGGGGCTTGGGAGGAAAGATCCATGTAGGCCGACTTAAAAATCTTTGCTGGAACTTGAGCTATCTATCCATATTCCTCAGACAACATTCAAACCCAGCAGACAATAATAGATGGCTGTGCCTTAGCTGTGTTAGGTGAGAACAAATCCAGCCAGCAAACAAAATACATCTCTGCCCTGTTAGGCTTCCCTCAAACTCCTGCCGGGAAGAATTTGGCGGTGGTACAGGGAGAACAGTCCTGTGGTTTAAAAGTGTCTGACTGAATGGAAAGATCCCTCTGCCCTTGAAATGAATGCTTACTGCTGCCACCCGCAACGTTAGAGTGAAAGAGGGGTAAAGGACTACTTTGTAAGGAGACAGAGTCTGTGTGAAAATCTGATCGCCGGAGGAAACTTCATATTCTCTGAAACGCGGCTCACGCTGCTTTATGCTGGGCCTGCAGAGACAGATTAGAGGATTCACGAGGGAGCCCTTATCCAGTCTAAGGTTTTAGCTGCTGAAGTTGGGAACAACCACCTGTTAGGTCACTAAATCATATTTCCTCTCCTACAAAGGGAAATAAGAAAAACAGCCTAATCTCCCTCCCCCTAGAATACATGCACGCATACACACACCACTGCAGACTCACACCCACTCACACTCACACACACCACTGCAGATTCACACCCACTCACACACACTACTGCAGACTCACACCCACTCACACTCACACCACTGCAGGCTCACACCCACTCACACTCACACCACTGCAGACTCACACCCACTCACACTCACACACACCACTGCAGATTCACACCCACTCACACTCACATCATTGCAGACTCACACCCACTCACACTCACACCACTGCAGACTCACACCCACTCACACACACACCACTGCAGGCTCACACCCACTCAAGCACACACTACTGCAGACTTACACCCAATCACACACACAACTGCAGACTCACACCCACTACAAAACAACAACAACAACAAAAAGAACAAATAAAGATAAAACAGCCTTATCTAGTTGCTGTATTCAACTCTTTCTGGTGGTCAGAAAAGTACATAACCTTTTTGCAAAATTACTTAGCCACACCATAGAGAAATAACTCAAGAACATTTGCTGGAAAAGTATTTTTAAAACAAACAAAAACTTCTCTCTGAGAGTGATAATGAATTGCCACTTTAATTTTTTTTTAAACTCCAAGTATGTTGAGCCAAGCTATCAGCTATAAGGGAAGGTTAATACAGTTTTAGGATTAGATTCCAAAGACATAAATGTAATTCCTGACTATAATGTTTACTATTTTTGTTATCTTAGGCAGGTTGTTTCTACTGATGTCAGTTTTTGTTTTTGTTTTTTTTTTTTTATTTGAAGAAGCCTAGTTTTTTAAATTTTATATCTGTATCATTTTGGATATTAAATTTGCAAATAATAAAACAACCAACACAAACTGACTGAAAAACAAAAGGAATTGATTTGCTATTAGTATTAAAAAGTCCACAGGCAGGGCTTCATCCGCAACTCAGGTCATAGAAGACATTATTTTACTCTCTCTTTCTTTCTCTCTATCGTATGCCCCCTTTTTTTCCTTGGGTTTGGCTTCTTTCTCGGTAAACTTTTACTATCTTGGTCTCTACTATCTTGGTTTCTTGACAACATGGTTGTCAAGAAAGTAATAGAAAGAAAGAAAGAAAAATTGGCAATAATAACAACCATGTTACTATGGTAATGACACAATCAGAAAATCTAGAATAAAACATGTAGAAAGTGCAATACCAAACCTACTTTTCTCCTGGAACTCTCTCTCTCTCTTTTTTTTTTTTTTTTTTTTTTTTCCTGAGACAGGGTCTTGCTCTGTGACCGAGGCTGGAGTGCAGTGGCATGATCATGGCTCACTGCAGCCTCGACCTCCTGGACTCAAATGATCCTCCCACCTCAGCCTCCCAAGTAGCTAGGACTACAGACATATACCATGATGCCCTGCTAATTTTTATTTTCTGTGGAAATCACGTTTCACTATGCTGCCCAGGCTAAACTTTAATTTTTCTTTCACCACCTCCAACCTGGAAAAGCATCTCTTCAGGTAGTTCAGGAGAAAAGGAATGAAACTACTTTCCTATAACTCTCAGAAAACTTCTACACGGGTGTCATTGTCCCCCAATGAGACACATGCAGTGGAGCCACCGGAATGGGACATTTTAACCACTCTGGGGCATATGGTAGGATTCCCTTCCCCAAAATCAGACCGACTGAATGTGAGGAGAAGCAATTCAGTATAAGAATTGAAGTATCACTACTAACAGCAAAGGATAGCAGTGGCCCCAAAGATTCAACATCAAGGACAAAACCAAGTTGTGGTGAAGGTCATGAGATAGTGGGTTTGAACACATTTCATGAAATGAGAGCCATATATAAAGTAATGTGTCCCCAATCTTAAACAATACAAGTACTAGATACCAGAGATTAAAGAATCTGTGAACAGAACACTTCTCCAGTAGTACAAAACTTGGAAATGCTTAAAAACATCGTAACAGTGAAGTAAAAAGAAACAAATTAATGAATCTACTAACAAGTCTTGCTATAGTACAAAAGCGGTTTTCTTGGGCTCCCATTCTTTTTCTAATTAATGATGAAAATATTTAAGGCAATTAGAGCACTTGAGAGTGGATTAATTATGTTTGATCTACTTCAAGAGTGTTTTGCCGTTACGTAATGTTTAAAAAGTGTTCTGAGGGTTAGGTCGTAAATGGTTTTCTAATATACATAAATTGTAACACTTGCACAGAAAAAGTATTATTCAGATATATATTATTAAGAAGTATACGTTCAAAAATATTACACAGGATGGTAAAATTACCATAACATAGGAATACAGGAAAAATGTCCATGGATAACAGTGCTTTAATTCTGTAAGATTGTGTGAAATTCTCAAAAGTTGTTTCTCTAGTTGGAAAAAATGAGTATTAATCTGAAAAACATGTTTAATGTTTACAGCTAAGTGTAGGGCCTTTAGTTGGTTTTTACTTATGTTTTTCTGTATTTTACAAATTGTCTATAGTGAGATTATTTTAGTATTACAATGAGACAACAAACTATCTTAGTTAAGAGAATTCAGATAATAAAATGAGCTCATGCAGGGTTAGTGCAAATCACCATCTTCAAAGCACTTCTCTTCCGTTTTTGGAGCGTTAAAACAGCTCCATATCCACAGCATAGTTTGACAGTAAGGAAGGAGGCAGTATTGTAACTCAGAAATACAACTGTCAGCAAGGATGGCCCTTTTCCACGTCCCCATCATTTGATAGCTCTCACGTTGCCAAACCCAAAGGTCATGTGCCTTTCAAAGTGTGGAACAAATGTAGTTTCCAAATGTTATCCCTCTTTTGTCATCTATAACTATAATGAACTTGAGACTTTTTTTCATGTAAAATTAAAAGGAAGTAAAACTAGTGAGTAAACATAAGCTTTAGATTATTCTGTATGTTAAATACATCTAAATATGGTCTATGAGGGATTCTACATTGTCTTAAATTCTGCATGTAAAAATTTTCCAAACCCAGATCTCAAATGAATACTATACTTCTTGAAGTATGGAATCACACTCATTTTATTCCTGCCCAAGCAATGTTAGTGCACATGTTCTAAAAGTGAAAGCAGTCAATGGATGCTTTTTGAATTGATGAACAAATGTGTGAACTAATGAATAACATAACTCAGTGAAAGTAACTAAGACCTGTTTAGAGAAAATAAGTTTATTTACTTATTTACTTACTCTGGCTATTTCGTATGCATCATAAAATATTTTCTTTATGAAAGTTTAAACATAATTATGTTTAAATTATCTATTCAAATTTCTAACATAAAAATACATTTTAGGCAGCTATGCTTTGTATACACTGCGACACTGGGGGCAGTTTCCCCCTCTCCATTCAAACATGTCTCCATATCAAAAAAACGAATAAATAAGTGAAAAAACAAATCTTCAAAGGATTACAAAGAAACACAAGACATTAAGACATAAATATCAAGCATGTCTAGTAAAATGCCCAAAATAAAGTTAAAGACAATCCCATATCGATTCTTGCCTTTCTTAAAATATTTAGGAACACTTCTCTTTCTGATCCAGTAAATAACACATCATCAGGCAATTGAACTTAACAGATGAACTGGATGTTCAACGAATTGTCTCTTGTATTTATTAAGTAGTAGGAACTCAATAAATATTTGTTACATTAAGTTAAAGCAGCACTTTTATGAGTTATGCTAATTGCAATAATTACTCCAATTTCTGTGACTAAGCTTAAATTACGTTTGTAAAAGATCAGTCTATAATACTTTAAGCTTTACTTTTAACTTCTTTCAAAGATAGAATTATATATGTAACAGAAGTATGAGGTTTTTAAAATGTCATTGAAGAAGAGATACACAAGGAAATAGTCTTCCCTGAAACAGCGTAGGCAGGGCTTGTCAGAATCAGCATGGGAATGATGTCATCACTTGTTTTCCATTGGCTGGCTGTCCACAAGACAGACAGTGGGAATGCACTCTGTGCTAAAGCCTGGAAGAGAAGCCTGCCCTGACTTCAGAGCTGTCTACGCACTTACGACCCTGAGTGACATCGTTCTGATAAATTCTCCCAATGCAGTGTCACGTCTTCCACAGGAACCTTTGGCAAATATGTAAAGCAGGCGTTGTCTTCTTCAGTCCCTTGCCATCCAACTTAAATATCCTGTTCACTGTATAAAACCCAGAGTCCTGCCTTCTTTTCCTTTTTTCTTTACCTGGGAACAGCAAACTTTCCTTTTTTTTTTTTTTTTTTTTTTTGAAAAGGCAAATGATGCTGTTCTAATCCAACATAGAATTTTTAAAAGACAAGAAAAAGCTAGCTTGCCTATCTGGGCCATATAATTTTGGATGGGCTATCACAAAGAATTTTGCTGTGAACATTCTTGCATATGTATCATGCACAAGATCCTCAAATGGATATAGCAATAAGTGAACTTGTTGGATCGTAGACTATGATATTGCCTAGTGAACTAGATAGTGGCAAGCAGTTTTTGAAGCAGTTTCAACGCTTTACACATTATTCAGACTGTATGTGAATTCCCATTCTCCATATTCCACCGACACTTGGTTCAGGCCTTTTGCTCCACATCCTAAATAAGACTCGTAGTGTTAGGCTTTATAGTTTTGCCTGGCTGGTAAGTGTGAAATTGTATCACTCTGTAATTTTATGATTAGGTATTTCCTTGGTTGCAATGAGATTGAGCACCCTTTACATGTTTATCAGGCATCTTTATTTCCTCTACTGTAAAGTGCTCGGGTAAGTTGTTTGCGCATTTTACCACTGAGTTCCTCGAGCTAAAAAATATTTAATGTACGTTTATTATGTATATATTTTATAGGATTTATAAATACCATGTGTGAATATATATATGCACACACACACACACAAACTGGAGGTAAATTCTTACACACACACACATTTACTGATTAGTGGTGCAAAAATATTCACATTTGGGTCAACATGATGAATATCAATTTTCTCTTACCTCCATAATTCATTCGCGTTATAATGAAAGTTGACATTTTAAACCAGGTGGATAAGCTTCTGTTCAACTCTCTTAACAAGAGTACTGTTGGAGTCCGCGTGTTTCCTAAACAAAGGAATGAACACACAAGACAACACAGGACAAGACAAACATGGCGGCCGCCTCGAATGGTGAGCTCTGCTTTATTTTATACAGTCGTTTGTGGAATGTTGCCAAGTCACAAGACACATTGTTGTTTTTCTGACCTTTCCCTGACTTTCTGGATTTTCAAGATGTTTACACATAAACAAGCCCCCAACGCCCTGCTTTGTTTGCGAGAGCAGGACTTACCGGGAACGCCCTGCTTCCTTTGCAAGAGCAGGACCTAACCGGAACGTCTCATTTGCGAGCACGTAGTCCTCTGCAGAGTACTTTATAAATCTTTTCTTAAGTCAATCCCCAAGATGTTGTGATTACCTTTCTCATATTATGCCCATTTTCTCAAGTCAATCCAAGATGTTGTGATTCAGTTTTCTAGTATACTTCCCAGTCCTGTCTTTCTTTCTTTTTTCCCTCAATAATCTTCTTGACAACACTCACTACTTACAAACCACATTGGACGAAGAACAGCTTTATTAGAGGTCATATAAATTACAGAATATCAGAACTATTATACAAGGAAACCTTGACTGGGCCTCCTTCTTTGATAGGAAAAAAACCCGGAAGCCCTGTGCCTGTGTGTGTGTGTGAGTGTGTGGTAGTGGAGTGTTCACAGAACCACCTGGGGTGGCAAAGTGAGTTATTTATGATCACAAACAGGATAGGTCAGTCTTTTTTTTTAGCTTCATGCTTCTCAGTCACTTGAAAATATTATGTTCCAAAAGGTTTATGGCAGTGGAAAATAAAAGACAGAGAGAGAGAGAGAGAGAGAGAGAGAGAGAGAGAGAGAAAGGACGAACTGGATAGTTCAGAAACATGGGAGAACATACATTCACATCTACCACACGCCAGCCTCCCAAAGGGCACCAAATCCCATTACTATTTTCTGGAAAAGAGGAAAAGACTCAGCAAAATGCTCACTTACATATATATATATATTTTCTGGTTTTCACTTTGCTAGGCAAATCTAAATAATCCCTTTATGGCTTTTTCTAGTTATAGGCTGAAAACACCTTGATTTTCTTGTATCTTGGCCCTTGCCATTCAGGTCTCCACCAGAGACAGAAGAGCACTGCCGAGAGGAGAGGGAGGGGATAGCAGGGCGTTCCACTTCCACTTCTCAATTCACAGTGCAGCCTTGCTGTATCATTGTTTTTTGTTTGTTTGTTTTTAATTTTACTCTACGTTCTGGGATACCTGTGCAGAAGGTGCAGGTTTGTTACATAGGTATACATGTGCCATGGTAGTTTGCTGCACCTATAGGTTTTAAGTCCCACATGCATTAGATATTTCTCCAAATGCTACCTTTCCCTTTGCCCCCAACCCCCTGACAGGCCCCAGTGTGTGATGTTCCCCTCCCTGTGTCCATGTGTTCTCATCGTTCAACTCCTACTTATGAGTGAGAACTTGCAGTGTTTGGTTTTCTGTTCGTGTGTTAGTGTGCTGAGAATGATGGTTTTCAGCTTCATCCATGTCCCTGCAAAGGATATGAACTCATTCTTTATTACCACTGGATAATATTCTATGATGCATATATGTCTCATGCTGTATCATTGTTAATGTCACTCAGAACTACTGTTTTATTTAAAAAAAAACGTGTTGGCGTATTTGCAGAGTAGAACACTCTTTGAACACTAGTATAATTTTAGAATGTCCAAAAATATTCACACCTCCACAAAGATCCACTCTTCTGTGCCCTATGGAGCTACATATTTCAGTTCCTGGGACAATCTTCTTGACTTTCATTGCCTAATGTAAAATTAAAGTAAGTCCTGAGTAGTTGAGTAAATTCTGTAGCCTCTTACCATAGAGCAAACTTCTCTGCTCCAGAATAGTTCACATGTTTTTGCAGAAAAAGATAATGCAACTCAAAAAAATGGAAAGAAATTAGCTGTTTCGTGATCAACTGTGATGGCTTACAGCAGATCTGAAAGCCTATCTGAAGAAGGAATCTAAATCAGCTTGGTCATCTTAGAGTAAATTGTGTTAAATTAACAAATTTTAAAATCCATAATTATTTGTTGATATCAATAATAGTTATGTGCCAGACACTGTTTTAAATTATGTACATATATGAGGTACATATTTTTATGATCACAACTTTACAGCTCAAGAAATAAGGCACAGAGAGGTTAATATGTTGTGTAAGGTCACAGAGCAGGTAAATAGAAGCTGACCACAGGGTACTTACTGCGAGTTTCTTCTTTATAAGGCCTTTCTAATTGGAAATGAAAGGGAAGTATAAAGTCTTTCCCCATGAGGACATAAGCCCGCACTACACACTGAATCTGCTGGCACCTTGAGCTTGGACAGTCCAGCCTCTAGTACTCTGAGAAATAATTTCTGTTGCTTTTAAGTCACATGGTTTATAGCATTTTCCTATAGCCATCCCAATAGATGGACTAAAATGGGGTAATCTGAGAAAATGGTGTTGGACTTGCATCTTATTCTAAACAAATGGCCAAACTTTGTTTTGGAACCAAAGGCTTTTAAGAAGATGAGTACCCTAGGTCTTTTTTTTAAAACATTCATTACAAAGTTTTCATGCTATTCATTCCCAGTAATGCAGTACATATGGCATCTAGGAACCAACAGACTTCATTTGAATTTAGGAGACTAAGATTTAAACTCTGACACAAACTGTGTAATCTGGATCACATTAGTGGTTTGAAGTATTCAATATTGTAGTCCATAAAAATAAAAGTACTTCCCAGTCCTTGAATTTGGGAATGCCTCCTGTGCATAAGGTACTTGCTGTGTGTCAAGCAGAGTGTTAGACACACAATGTGCAGAAAATAGAATAATAAACTCCTTGGTTCATATATTATAACCTCATTAAAGTTGAATATTTCCTCTCAGTGCCAATTTCACCTTGCTAGTATTGTCCTTGAAGCCACTCAAGACTACTAGATTATTTGGGAAATGTGTTGTTGCTCACACATTCATCATAGGAGAAGTGCATACTTAGATGGAACCCTGATTCTGCTTTTCAAAGTCCAGCACTGATCAAAACCCCTGTAGTGGTCCATGGTTCCTCTCCTACTTACTTGCTGGCTCTATCACTTCATCATCCTCATGTATGCCTTCATTTTGTGCATAAAAGTCAATGAGGCTTGAAAGGGTGACCGGTGGATGTTTCTCTTAATGAACTCTGCTTGTTTCCAGCATGGCAGCTTGGATATTTGGAATATGCCTGCAGGGCATTTTGTTTGCAAATATTGTCACTTTAGTCACTTTTTACTTCCCGAAAGTGCTTGAAAATTTCAGCAGAAGCTGTGTGCACAGCTGTCATCTCTGGGGCCCCTGCCATGCCCCCCTCAAATGTTCCATTTGGCTTTGCAGTCTTTGTCATAGCAGCCACTTGGCTGTCTGCCACAGCATCTAGATATATGCCCTGGTGTACTACCTGGGCATCACAGGGCTTACTACCACTAAGTATCATGGGGCAAGTTGCACAAGAATCACTGAAGTGGATTCACGGATTAACAATGAATGGTCCATGTCCCCCAAAGGCTCTAACCATCCATTAGGAAAGATAGGCATAAGCATAAATAGCAACAGGAAATTAGTAAGACAGAATGCCTAATGATAAGGCAAGCAAACAAAAGCAACCAACTTCAGTATTTCAAATTGGCTCACTGGAGCTCTACAGCGCGACATCCATTGTAAAATCTTAGCCTCTATGGGTTTAGTTTCCTCATCTGTAAAATAAAGATTGGACTGTATGCATCTAAATTCCCGTTCACTCCTCAAGTCTCATGTCATTGCAAATCAATCCACCTCCCAGAGGTTGGATTTCTCCATTTTTAAAATAAAGACTTTAAAAATCACTAGCAAAAGATTAGCACATAATAGGTAACCAGTCAATGATGTCTACCTTCGCAGTATTTGCTATTGTTATTTGAGTATAGATGGTCTGGGTGGTAAGATTTGTGCCGCTAACTGGGTTTTTTAAACCCGATCAGTTCCATTGTTCTTAATGTATTATGTTTGTTTGTTTTAGATCTCAAAGGCTTTTGTTTTTACGAACTTTTCACTGAAATGCTGGCAAAATGAAGGTTTACATTATTGTTTGAAGGGAATAGGGACATCTTAAACCTGTAGGCTAGTACCTCTAGTATCAGGTATCATTAGGTAGGGGGAAAAAAAAAAAAAAGGGAAGGAGAAGTCTTTGAGCAGCAATACAACTCCATCAAGAAACTGAAGAAAATAGGAGCAAAATTTCTTGCAAATGACAGAAACCAAAACCAGACTTTGTTATTGGTGTCCATCCAAGGATCACTTATAATGCACACAGCGGACAGGAATGGCCACTTAAGAGTGAGAAGTCTACAGCAAGAAGATTCCAGGTGAACCAAGGAGAATTACCCCAAGTGGAACAGCACCCCTCAGCTTAGGCAATTGTTTGCTATGTGAGAATGAGTTCCCAAGACTGTCTGGTATCTGTTTATTTGATAGCTTTTTTTATCAAAAGCCAGAAATCAAGATTCTTATAAGTTTCTTAAGCTTTAAATACTAGCAAATTATTAAAAGATAAAACAATGAATACAATCTTAATGAAATGCATATTTGAGGTAATGTTCCCAGAGTGCAGTCATATAGACATGTCTGAATTTGGCTTTCAGGCAAGTTATGTGGAAGTAACACGCAAGAGAGAAAACAAAACACCCAAAAAGTGGTGGGTAGACACAGTAGAATTCTCTTCAATCTAATCTAATCTAATCTCTTTAGCATCGAAAAATTAATAGCACTTCACTGTCCCCTAGATGCACTTCCTATGTCACCTATTCAAAGGATATTAAACATGCAATTCTATGCGTTTTTAGAGTATACTGGGAGGGAAGCTGATGGTGACTCCCCAAATCGGAGACACAGGATCATAGGATATTAGAGCTGGAGTTGCCTTCATAATTGTCTCATCCAGTTCACATTTTAACACTGAAACTGAGTTTCAGATAAGTTAAGAGATTAATCTAAAAATCACACAACTTGTTAATAGCAAAGCTGGTACAATAATCCCTGTATTTTCACCTTGCTTGGAGAGTGTCCATAGCTTCTGAATTTAGATCTTCTTTTACAAACTATCCACTTATCCCAACTAGATATCAAAAAGTCAATCCTCTTTTTGTTATTAAAAATACAAAATCGCTTGGACCTGTCTTCAAGAGTTTCTCCACACGGACAGAGGTTAGGAGTGTGAGGAAAATGGCCTCTGGAGCAACAATGATTTAGAGCTTGAGCTGTAGCCTTTGATCACTAGCACACTTTGCCCTGCTGTGAATTCCACAGATGGAGTTTTCTCGGGGAGCTATATAACTTTCTTGGTTATGTAGTTGAAATAAATCTCCCTCTAAACCCACATACTTTGCTCTCCTGCCCAGTCTTTATTAACTACAGGTTGTAAGGCAAGTTTGGAAGCATTCGCTCTAGTCAAGTTTTGTGCATGGTACGCCACTGCCCTCTACTGGTGGTACTATTCAAACCCCTCCTGCTGTCTCCAAGTGATGTGATGTGTTTAGTCCCAGGATAAGAGGGAAATTTTGTGACAGTTCTTTTGGCTCCAAGACAGGCAAATAAAGGGCAGTAACAAATGAAGTATTACATTAAGGAATTTATTTATTTCAGGTAAATAAGTTTCACCATTTTCTGTGTTAATGTTTCTGTATCCCTGGTGAAATCAAGGATAAATGGGGGGTGTGTGTGTGTGTGTGTGTGTGTGTGTCTACATATTGGAGACATCAGGCCTGTGGGTTCATAACTATGGAAGGAGAAATTAAACCAACACAAAAGACCTGTTAACTTATGCCAGTTGGTTTTCTGCAGTGAAGGTGGAGGGAAGTTCTTTGAAATATTCATTGGTTTGTATCCAGTATAGTTTCAAGTATAGTTGAGTTTTAGTCCTAGAGCTTACTTAATATGTAGGTAATGGGGTTCATCTGGCTCAAAATATTAAAAAGAAACTGCATTTTGCAACTAGTATAATCTATCTTCTTTCTCTCTTTTGAAACAGTGGCTCATAGATAGTCAAATGTACTCTCTCGTTTCCCGTTAATGCTAAATTGAAGAAGAGTTGGATTTCTTTTTCTATATTAATAGCACATGGAGTCACACACTGAAGAGCCAATTAACAGGAATTTTGCAGGAAAAAAAAAGGATTTCTCTGTCAACATACCCAGGGTCTCAACAGTTTCTAGGTTATTAATGTGCCTCAAAAACCTGTAAGAGCTGCATATGTATTAAGGCTGCTAACCATTTTTCCATCAGTTTTGTGTAATCCTCCAATTCTGGACGCAATCAGTTTTCAACACCTTGTGAAAGAAAAGCAAATACTCTTGCACCTGGTCTCATGCCATGTAGCAAAACAGACTTGGAACAACTAATTTGAAGCTGCAATTAATGCCTTTTTTTAATTCTGGGGAAACACTGTTCTCTTGAGAAAGGTGTTTTTCCTTTTTTTAACCTATGTATTACACGGATGTCAGAATTACATATTTTCTCACAAGATTTTACATAAGCCCTGATATTTCCATGCTGATAAAAGTGAATCCATATGGCGATGGAAATATTTCCTGCAGAGCATTTAAATAAACATATTAAATAAAATTAGAATTCAGAGGGATCTAAAAAATAATACTTTAGGATCGATTACATAGGCATTCCTTTTATTATTTTGGTTGATCTATCTATGTATCTATGTATCTATCTATCCATCTGTCTATCTAACAGTTAAATTGTAAATGCATCCATTATGAATCCTATGGTATTTAACAGACTTGAGAAGTTGGAATGGTCAAGGTATACTTTTTATTTCCACCTGCCTGGAATATACAGAGTTAAATGACAGTGGCAATGAAAATAAATTTCTGTTCCATAGATAAGAAAGTAATTACTTATTATTCAACTTTTTAAGTGGCCAAATATGTATTTCTTTATTGGACAACTACACTAAAAGTACTTGTTTGCTTGAAATAAATCTTATGCCTTTTTTTTCCTGTGTATTGGTGGCTGACTTAGTCAATTCCATCTTATTCTTTTTCAAAAAACAGCTTTATTGAGCTATCATTCACATACTATACGTTTCAGCCACTGAAAGTTGCAAAGTTCAGTGGTTTTTAGTATATAAACAGAGTTGTGCAACCATCACCATAATCTAACTTCAGAAAATTTTTGTCACCCCAAAAAGAAACCCCATTCACATTGGCACCCACTCCTCTATCTTCTCTCCCATCCCGCTCCCACCACCCATTCCTATCCCTAGGGAACCATCAATCTACTTTTCTTCTCTATAGATGTGCTTTTTCTAGATATTTAATTTAATAGAATCATACCATATATAGTCTTTTGCAACTGGCTTTTTTTACTTAGCATAAAGACTTTGAGATTCACCCATGTAGTGGCAGGTATCAGGAACTTCACTGCTTCAATGTCTGAAAATAAAAACTTCTTTGTATGTATACACCATATTGTATTTATCCATTCATCAGATAACAGAATAGACATGAGACTTGTTTTTTCAAGGTCTTACTCTGCCATCCAGGCTGGATTGCAGAGGCATGATCGTGGCTCACTGCAGCTTCAACCTCCCCAGGCTCAGATGATCTTCCTATCTCAGCCTCCTGAGCAGCTGAGACCACAGGTGCAAGCCACCATGTCTGGATACTTGTTGGATATTTTGTAGAGATGAGGTTTTGCCATGTTGCCTAGGCTGGTCTTAAACTCTGGGCTCAAGCGATTGTCCCACCTCAGCTTCCCAAAGTGCTGAGATTACAGGCATGAGCCACCATGCCTGGCCTGACGTTTGACTATTTCACTTTTTGGCAACTATGAATAATGCTGCTGTGAGCATTCACAGATACATTTTTCATTTCTCTTGAGTGTACACCTCAGAGTGAAATAATTTAGTCATATTATAACTCTTTGTTTAAATTTATGAGAAAATGCCAACTGTTTTCCAAATAAGCTCCAGTATTTTACATTCCTACCAATATTATGTGAGAGTTCTACTCTTTCCATATAATCTCCAGCATTGCCATTGTCAATCTTTTTTGTTATAACCTTCCTACTGGGTATAATTGGATAATACATCTCTTAGTTATTGAGTTGTAAGAATACTTTATGTATTCTAGATAATAATCCATTACCAGACATGTAATTTGCAAATATTTTCTCCCATTCTGTGGGTTTATCTTTTCATTTCTTGATGATACAATTTGCAGCACAAAATATTTTAGTTTTGACCAAGTTCTATATATATTTAACATGTGCTTTTAAATATATATATATTTAACATGTGCATATGTATACACACACACATATATATTTTTAACATGTGCTTTTGGTATAGAGAAAACATTACCTGAACCAAGGTCACAAATATTTACTCCTCCATTTTCTTCTAAGTGTTTTTCATTTTAGCACTTATATTTAGGTCTATAACCCGTTTGAGTTAATTTTTGTATTTAGCATAAGGAAGAAGTCCAACTCCATTTTTTCTATGTTCTTATCCAATTGTCCAGCACCATTTGTTTAAAAGACTATATTACCCCCAAATTAATTTTCATGATGTCCTTGTTAAAACTTCATTCACCAAGAAGACAATGGTTTATTTCTGCACTCTCAAGTCTGCTCCATTGACCAATATGTCTACTTTATGTCAGTGCCATACTGTCTTGATTACTGTAGCTTTGTAGTAAGTGTTGAAATTGGGAACTGTGGGTCTTCCAGCTATGTTCTTCTTTTTCAATTATCAATTATATTTTTCTTAATTGGACAACTTCACTGAAAATACCTCTTTGACTCTAAAATGAATGTCTTAGATGTTTCTTCCTATACATTGGTATCTGCTTTTAGTAATTACCATCTTGGTCTTTTTGGTTAAAGCAAATGACTTGGTTTTAATCTTATGTCTGGCAAAGTTTACTATGCAATTTGAAACAAGCATGAGGAATTTTAAAAGGATTGTTGCTTTTTAACTCACATTAATTTTACTTCTAAAGGTTCTTCCAAGAAAGGTACACACTTTGTGGTCGTCTCTGTTGCAACTGAGCAAAGAGCCAGGATTGGGACTATTAGCTTTCACGGGGCCCAGGTAAGTTGCCACATGTTGCAAGTCGGGGGTTCCATAATTGAGAGAAAAGAATGAAAGAAAGTGTCTAGGAAGAAAAGAAGAGTACCAATGTAACAGGAAGTGGAAACCAGCAAAATGAAGTAAGTTAACTTTATACTTTTGGTCATTTTTGTTTCCAAAGAAGCATTAAGTTTGATTGTTAGAACTGCATGATGAGAAGAAAAAAAAAATTGGTAAATGGCCTTGTTCTCTTAAAAGGACACTAGAATTCTAATAAAATACAGAATAATTTCATTGTTTTCAAAAAACACTGCTGACTACTCCAAGTTTCTAATTTTGAAGACAAGCAAGAGCCCCAGATGAGATAACCAAAACTATCCAGATGGCAGTCATCCAAGCCACTACTAAAAAAACCAGATCCTCTAGCTCCTGGGTCAGATTTAATATAGGTTTACCTTCAGAAGAAGTTACAACATATAGAACTTTCGTTTTAGAGAAAGAGTTGAGAGGAAAACAGAAACAATAGGAGATGGTACAACCTTGTATAATTGCATTCCTTAATTTTATATATATGGCACAGGAAGTCAGGTATATCAATGAAAACTTGTGTTTATGTCTCCTGGTGAATCCTATTATCTGCCTAATGCCCTATTTTAAGACTGTGCTAGAATCCCCATTCCAGGCTGATTGCACTGAGCAATTACTGACCTGCATCGCTCTGGACTGGAGGCCCCAGAAAACAAATAAAAGACCCTTGGCCATAGCCACTACTAAGCTCCTTTCTTCTGCTGTCTCCAAGTTGAGAAAAAGCAAACAATTGGAAAACATATTTTAGGATATCATCCAGGAGCACAGGCGCAATGCTTTGTGCTTTTCTCTTTTGCACATGCTCCACTCTTCTTCCATAGGATGATAAACATAAACCCTAATGTCACCCCAGAGCTGTGGATGGCACCCAAGGAGTGCCAAGCCATGATCTACAGCCAGCTGCCAAGTGGGAGAAGAGCCCACAGTTGCAGAGCATTGACAGGGAACATGGCTGCAACTGTGAAAAAATATACGAGAGCCATATGACTGGACAAGAGCCAACTAACTGGCCACTCTGACTGAGTGCTACTGACCGGATCACACCTCAGAACCTTAAGACCAAAAATACTTCACTAACATAACCCCTTGTGAAACCAAAGAGGGGAAGTCAGCTATAAATAAAAACCCTGTACAAAGGCTCAGCTATGTGAAAACATCCAGAAAAGAAGCCTGTTAACTGTACTCAATCTACATCACAGTTAAAGGAACACCCACATGCAGATATGAAAATGAGCTAACTTAAGAACTCTGGCAATTCCAAGGACCAGATTGTCTTATGTCCTCCAAATGATTGTACCAGCACTCCAACAAGAGTTCTTAGGTTGAGCTGGCTGAAATGACAGGAATAGAATGCAGAAAATGGAATGAAGATGACTGAGATTCAAGAGAACATCAAAACCCAATCCAAGGAACCTAAGAATCACAATAATAAAATACAGGAGCTGACAGATGAAGTAGCCAGGATGAAAAAAGAACCTAATTGATTTGATAGAACTGAAAAACACACTACAGGATTTTCACAATGCAATTGCAAGTATTAACAGCAGAATAGGCCAAGCTAAGGTAAGACTCTGATCTTAAAGACCAGTTCTCTGAAGTAAAAGAGTCAGACAAAAAAGAAAGGAAAAGAAAAAAGAGAAAGAAGAAACATATCCTCTGAGAAATATGGGATCTTGTAAAGAGGGAAAATGTACAAATCACTGGCATCCCCAAAAGGGATAGGGAAAAATCAAACAACATGGAAAATATATTTTAGGGTATCATTTATAAAAACTTCCCCAACCTCACTATAGAGGCCAATAGTCAAATTCAGGAAACACAAGGAACCCCTGCAAGAATCTACATAAGATTACCCCAAGACACATGATCATCAGATTTTCCAAGGTTGAAATGAAAAAGAGAATGTTAAAGGCAACTAGAAAGAAAGGGCAGGTCACCTAAAAACGAACCCCGTTAGGCTAACAAAGAACCTCTCAGCAGAAACCCTACAAGTCAAGAGAGATTGGGGGCCTATACTCAACATTCTTAGAGAAAAAAATTTTCAACTAAGAATTTCATATACAACTAAATGAAGCTTTCTACATGGAAAAAAAAATAAGATCCTTTTCAGATAAGCAAATGCTTAGGGAACTCATTACAACCAGACTCACTTTACAAAAGATCTTGAAATGAGCACTAAATATGGAAAGGAAAGACTCTAACTAGCCAATACAAAAAACAGTTAAATACACAGACTAGTGAAACTATAAAGCAACTACGCAAACAAGCTTGCATAATATCCAGCTATCAATGCAATGACAGGATTAAATCCACACATGTCAATACTAACCTTGATAGTAAATGAGCTAAATGCCCCATTTAAACAGCAAAGAGTGGTAATCTGAACAAAAAAGAAAGACCCAATGATATTCAGTCCTCAAGAGACCCATCTCACTTGCAGTGATACCAATACACTCAAAATAAAGGGATGGAGGAAAATCTACCAAGCAAATGGAAAAACAGAAAAAAAAGGGGTTGCAACCCTTAATTTGAGACAAAACTGTTTTAAATCAACAAAGAAAAAAAAAAGACACAGATGGAATTACATAATGGTAAAAGGTTCAATTCAATGAGAAGACCTAACTATACTACATATACAGCACTCAACACAGGAGAATCTAGATTTATAAAGCAAGTTCTTAGAGACCTAAAAAGAGACTTAGACTCCCACACAATAATAGTGGGAGGCTTCAATGCTCCACTGACAGTATTAGACAGATGACTGAGGCAGAATTAACAAAGATATTCAGGACCTTAACTAAATGTTGAAGCAAATGGCTCTAATAGACCTCTACAGAACTTTCTACTTTCAAAACAACAGAATATACATTCTTCTCATTGCCACATAGCACATACTATAAAATCAAGATCACGGTCAGAAATTAAACAATACTCAGCAAGTGCAAAAGAACCAAAATGATATCAAACACACTCTCAGACCACAGCACAATAAAAACAGAAGTCAAGACTAGGAAAGTCACTCAAAACCATACAACCACGTGGATATGAAACAATGTGCTCCTGAATGACTTCTTGGAAAATAATGAAATAAAGGCAGAAATCAAAAAGCTATTTGAAACTAATGAGAAGAAAAATACAACATGCCAACGTCTCTGAAACACAACTAAGGCAGTGTACAGAGGGAAATTTATGGCAGTAAATGCCCACATCAAAAAATTAGAAAGATCACAAATTGGCAGCCTAACATCACAACTGAAAGAATTAGAGAAGCAAGAGTAAATCAACCCCAAATCTAACAGAAGACAAACAATAATAAATATCAGTGCTGAACTGAAGGAAATTGAGACATGAAAAACCATTCAAATGATCAACCAATCTTTCACTGGTTTTTGGAAATAAATTAATAAAATAGTCCACTAGCTAGACTAATAAAAATATAGAGAGAAGATCCAAACAGACATGACTGGAAACAACAAAGAAGGTGTTACCACCCACCCCACAGAAACACAAATAACTCTCAGAAACTATTATGTACACCTTTAGGCACACAAACTGGAAAGCCTAGAAGAGATGGATAAATTCCTGGACACATACCCTCCCAAGACTAAACCAGAAAAAAATTGATTCCCCGAGCAGACCAATAATAAGCTCCAAAATTGAACCAGTAATAAATAGCCTACCGACCAAAAAATCCCAGTACCACATGGATTTACAACTGAATTCTATCAGATGTACAAAGAAAAGCTGGTACCATTCCTATTGAAACTATTCCAGAAAAATGAGGAGGAGGGACTCCTCCAAAGCTCATTCTTTGAGGCCAGCATCACCCTGATAGTAATCTTGCAGAGACACAAGAAAAAAAAAAAAAAAAAAAAAGAAAAAAGAAAACTTCAGGCCAATATCTTTGATGTATTTTGATGCAAAAATCCTCAATTAAATACTTGTAAACCAAATCTGGCATCATGTCAAAAAGTTAATCCACCATGAAGAAGTAGGCTTTATCTCTGGGATGCAAGGTTGGTTCAACATATGCAAATCAATAAATATGATTCATCACATAAACAGAACTAAAACCAAAAACCACAGGATTATCTCAATACATGCAGAAAGGCTTTCAATAAAATTCAATATCACTTCATGTTAAAACTCTCAATGAACTACATATTGAAGGAACTACCTCAAAATAATAAGAGCCATACATGACAAACCCACAGCCAACATCATACTGAATGTGTAAAAGATATAACTGTTCCATTTGAAAACTGGCACAAGACAAGGATACCCCCTCTCACTACTTTCATTCAATATAGTATTGGCAGTCCTGGTCAGAGTGACCAGGCAAAAGAAAGACATAAAGGGCACCCAAATTGGAAGAGAGAAAGTCAAACTTTCTCTGTTTGCAGAAGACATGATTCTATATCTAGAAAAACCCATGGCTGGGCATGGTGGCTCATACCTGTAATCCTAGCACTTTGGGAGGCTGAGGCGGGAGGATCACCTGAGGTCAGGGATTCGAGACCAGCCTGGCCAATATGATGAAACCCCGTCTCTACTAAAAATACAAAAATTACACAGGAGAATCACCTGAATCCAGGAAGTGGAGGTTGCAGTGAGCTGAGATTGCACCACTGCACCCCAGCCTGAGCAAGAGAGTGAGACTCTGTCAAAAAACAAACAAACAAACAAAAACCATAGTCTCAACCCAAAAGCTCCTTCAACTGATAAACAACTTCAGCAAAGATTCTGGATAGAAAATCAACATTAGAAACTCAGCATCATTCCTATACACCAATAACAGCCAAGCCAGGAGCCAAATCAGGAGTGCAATCCCATTCACATTTGCCACAAAAAGAATAAAATACCTAGGAATACAGCTAACTAGGGAGGTGGAAGATCTTTAGACAGAGAACCACAAAACTGTGCTCAAGGATATCAGAGAAGACACAAACAAGTGGAAAAACATTCAATGTTCATGGATAGGAGGAATCAATATCATTAAAATTCCCATGCTGTCCAAAGCAATTTACATATTCAATGCTATTCTTATCAAACTAACAATGACATTCTTCATAGAACTAGAAAAAAAATCCATTTTAACATACATATGGAGCCAAAAAAGAGCCCAAATACACAAGGCAATCCTAAGCAAAAGGATCAAAGTTGGAGGCATCATGCAACCCAACTTCAAACTATACTACAGGGCTACAGTGACCAAAACAGCATGGTACAGGTACAAAAACAGACTTATAGACCACTGGAACAGAATTGAGATCCAAGAAATAAGGTTGCACACTTACAAGCATCTGATCTGCAACAAAGCTGAGAAAAACCAACAATGGGGAAAATACTCCCCTATTCAATAAATAGTGCTGGGATAACTGGCTAGCCATACACAGAAGATTGAAACTTCCTTACACCCTACACCCTATAAAAAATCAACTTAAGATAAATTAAAAACTTAAATGTAAAGCCCCAAACTACACAAAAGCTGGAAAACAACCTAGGCAATACCATTCTGGGCTAGAAATGGGCGAAGATTTCAGCATGAAGATGCCAAAAGCAATCGCATCAAAAGCAAAAATTGACAAATGGGATCTAATTGAACTAAGGAGCTTCTGCACAACAAAAGAAACAGAGAAACCCAAAGAAACCCAGTAAAAAGTGGACAAAGGACCTGAGCAGACACTTTGCAAAAGAAAACATACATGCAACTAACAGTCATATAAGAAAACCCTCAATATTACTGATCATTTAAGAAATGCAAATCAAAACTACAGTGAGATATCATCTTATACCAGTCAGAATGGCTACTATTAAAAAGTCAAAAAATAACAGATGCTGGCAAGGCTGCAGAGAAAAAAGGAGTACTTATTCACTGTTGGTGAGAGATAAACTAGTTCAACCACTGTGGAAGGTAGTGTAGCAATTCCTCAAAGACCTACAGGCAGAAGTATTATTGACTCATCTATCCCATTACTGGGTATATAACCAAAGGAATGTAAATTATTCTACTGTAAAGACACATGCATGTGTATGTTCATTCTAGCAATATTCACAATAGCAAGAACATGAAATCAATTTAAATGTCCATCAGTGGTAGACTGGATAAAGAAAATGTGGTATAAATATGCAGTGGAATACAACACAGACATGAAGAATAATAAGACCATGCCCTTTTCAGGGACATGGATGGAGCTGGAAGCCATCATCCTTAGCAAACTAATGCAGACACAGAAAACCATAATTATCTGTTATTTTGTGTGGGTATAAATATTCCTTGCTTCCCGGAGATTAGTAGAAAAGAAAAAATAAGAACATAAAGAGCTTAATTAAAACTCTTTGACAAACTAGCTCAATAAAAAAGGTTAAATTGATTTTCTTATCATTCAGCCTTCATGCACATTGGTGCATTTTTGAAGGAAAAAGAGATTATGCATCTTTTATTTTTAAAAAATATCTGAGTTTACTGGCTTCCACTTTCCAAGCCTGAAATCTCTGAGATATTTTGAGGAGGAGAAAGTAACAAAGGCCACCATGTTCTTCCTCTCTCAAAATTATCCTCCAAGGAGAGTTTTGCCACTTCACATTTTCTTAAGTATGGCTCATGAAGCAGCCTCTTAGGAAGAAGGAATAGATAATAAATGAAATTCATTAGTAGTATTAAGTTACAACTAGGAAATATGTTTCAGAAAGTCCAATAGCATCAGCCTTAACAACACTTTTCTCTCAGTGTCTGCCTTTGTACCAAGCTCTCAGATTGCCAAAATGGCACTATGGTGAAAGTATAATTACTTGGTGGCATCTGACCAATTTCTTGTGTTTTTTGTTTGTTTGTTTTTGTTTGTTTGCTTTGAGACTTTAAGTATTTCTCCACATTACATGTTAGCAAGTGATCCTGGCTGGAGGAATGTTCCTATATCTGTCCACTGAGTCTTCTCAATTCTTGCCCCTACTCCCAGGCATTTCCCTCCTCATACTACTAGAGAGAGTCTGTTTTCTCTCTTTGCACCTAGGTCCTTCTATGTCCTTCTCCTGTAATGCACATCTTCCATGATTCCCAGTGCTTACACATAATTTCTTTTAAATGAGTAAAAATTGCTTCTTTTAGCCAAAACCTTTTCTATGTGTAACCATTACAGAAGAGGGAAAGTCAATGTTAGGGAGGAAGTACAATACGTGCTATGCTTGTACAATCAAGAGAGAAACATGAAAATTATAGAAAAAGACCAATGGCTATGAAAGCAAACAGAAACATGCTTGGATGTTTATGTCAAGTTGCAGACACTGGTGGTAGCTTTTCCTATTTCAAAGATCCTTTTCTTTTGATGTAACAAAATATTAATTTTATTTGGGTTGCCAATGGGCTTTTTACAACGATTCAACCCCTAAGACTTGCTTGTAACTATATGTAATCATGTGACACAAATTTGCCTGATGGAATGTGGAAAAAGAAGTAAATCCATTTGACATTTTACCTTTTTCTTTATTCTTCTTTCTTTCCTGGAATAAATATATGATTCCCAAACTGAGAGAAATTGTCTTGCGACCTTGAGGAACAAACCACAGAATATTGTTGGCTGAGAAAAGATACCTAGACTGTCAACCACACATCTCTTGACACCTTAGAAAAATTAACTACATTGCTTGTGTGTGCTATTGAGTATTTGGAAGCATCTAAATATAATCCCAATATGTTTGTGCATGAGTATATATGTCTCTGTATGTGCATTATAAATTATAATACCAACTATACTCCTAAGTCTAGAAATAATCTTTTAAAATACATTATAAGTGTTTCATAAATGAATATACCAACATTTATTTAACTAATGCCCCATTACAAATGTTTAGACTACAGCTTCTCAAACAAGGATAATACTATTCTCCTAAGGCGATAGAAACATGTGCCAGTGGAGTGTTTCTGGTTGTTACAAAGGTTGATGTAGGCACATTTCTGGAATTTCATGGATGAATGAAAGGAATGTAAAATCTCCTGTAATTCACAGGCCAGGCACACAAATGAAGAACTGCTCACCTAACGTGCCAATACAGCCCTACTGAGAGGCAGCAGTTTAGGGATTTTATACTTTTTTAACATTATAAACAATATAAACATGTTTTGATGAAAATTTTTGTAGAAGCAGCTAATTATTTTCTTAGTGGAAATCACCTAGAGATAAAAATACTAAAAATACTGGGTCCAAATTCAGTTACTTTAAGATTTTAGGATTCTGCATGCATGCATGTACATACATACAATTTTTTCCAAGTTGTTTTTCAGAAAATCTGTGCTAATAAATTTTGAAATTATTTACATTTTGCCAAGATAAGGAGATTAGTCTTTTAACAGTAGTGGTTGCTTAAAGCAGGGGTTTACTTGATGGTGGTAGAGATGATGGTAGATAATGATAGCTAACTGATAGTATAGAGTTCATTTCATCTCTACCATCAGGTTCCATGCCATCGCTACTGTGTACATCGCTGTGGGGCTTTCAAACTTAGGTGTCCAGGCTACATCTGAGGTCTCCTGAACCAGGTGCCCATAGGTAGCGTCCCCATGCTGTCCTGGGCAAGCCTCACTGGAGTGTGCACCGTGATGCGTGCAAGTGACTCCAGAACATGTCAATGAACTGGTCTTGTGTCCTCAGGGGTGGAGCAGGTATTAAGAAAGGCTTCATTTTTCCTTTTCTAAAAATAGCAAATTAGGCCGTGCGCGGTGGCTCACGCTTGTAATCCCAGCACTTCGGGAGGCCGAGGCGGGTGGATCACGAGGTCCAGAGATCGAGACCATCCTGGCTAACACGGTGAAACTCCATCTCTACTAAAAACACAAAAAACTAGCCGGGCGTGGTGGCGGGCACCTGTAGTCCCAGCTACTCGCGGGAAGCTGAGGCAGGAGAATGGCGGGAACCCGGAAGGTGGAGCTTGCAGTGAGCAGAGATGGTGCCACTGCACTCCAGCCTGGGCGACAGAGCGAGACTCCGCTTCAAAAAAAAGAAAAAAGAAAGAAAGAAAAGAAAAAAAAAATAGTAAATTAAAAAAAAAAAAAAAAAGCAAATTAGTAGTATCCTTAAGTTCAAATAAAAGAATATCATTTCTCCTTTGGGGTTAAAGAGCCAGGGAATGCTTCTTTGAGATGCTCTGATCCATTGCTTGCTGAAAGCTGACTCTCCCTTAGCAAAGGCTGCGATGTGCAACTTTTCATCTGGTGTCCAGTGCCCTGGGTAAGAACACCCCAACTTCCATTCAGTCTTTATTTTCTGCTATTGGCTTCCATAACACCCACGCCCTCCTGATCGAGGTAAAATTCAAATGCCATTTTCTCCATGCAGCCTTCACATACAGAAAAATATACATATTTCTCTTAGAAACATAATATATATGTTCTCTTAGAAACAGAAATATATATATTTCTCTTAGAAACAATGAAGTCATTCTCTCAATAATTGTAACAATGAAAACAGAAGAACAAACATTTGCATAGAACTTTGTGGACTACAAGCAGCCTTAGGAGGTACTTTTATTTTTTTTATTTAAAGATGAGGAAATAAAATATTGACTTGTTTGTGATAGGAAGGAAGAAAGAATGAGGCCTCTTAGAAATTCCTGTTGTAAAAATGAGTTCAAATACGCTGTGAATTTCTTTGTGACTTAAAATTATCCTAGTAAATGATTAATAAATCATAATTATTTTGTTTAGTGTGATTCTAAAACTTAAAACGAGGTATACATATTATATAAAATTTAGGAAGTAGAAAAAGCTTTAACATAGAAGTTTAACATCATCACGATGACTGTTAATATTTTAGGGTGTTATGCATGAGTACAAATAATTGTATTTGTGTATTTGCATATGTACATTCTTTTGTATATATCAGATAATAAAGTATGTACTGCAATGTGTGACATATTTATCCTTTTATTTCTAGTGTTCAGCACCTGTCATGGCAGTCAGGGGATCCTCAATATGTGTTGAATGCTGGGCCTGGAGGAAAAATATCAGAATTGTTTTAGACTGTGATTTTTTCCATGTGTACAACGTTAGAATTTGTTTTCTCAAGTACTAAATATCTGCTCACATGACAATACGAAATATGAGTTCTCTTGTATGGAGGAAAGTACTGAAGTTCAGAAAAAAATGATTTGTCTCACATTGCACAGGTAATAAATTAGAACGCAATTGGAGTCTAGATCTTCATATTTTAAGTTCTGTGTCTTCACGTTTTGAGTTGAGGATTTCTCTAGCACAGTCTCCTCAATTTCCTTTGGCTTCCTGGTTAAGATTACATTGAAAAGTGAAATACAACTTACTTTCATGAATTTAAGAATGCTGCAATAAAAATGAATGTGTGTGTGCTTTCGTTTTAGAATCACACTAAACATACATACATAAATATATAAATTTGTAGAAGGATTACACTAAACTGCTATTTATCACATCAAATTTAACAACCTCCTTATAAACGCACATACTGAAATGGCCTGGTTACCTGAAACTCTGTGGGTTTCTGCCTATAGCCATCCACATCCCTGTGTGGCTAGCTATATCGTGTGCAGACAGGAGGAAGTCTGACTTTAAGATGGTATCTTGTATGTGAGAAAATGTTAATGGAAACGCTTATACACAAACCATCTGTCAATGCTATTCATATATGGGGGAAAAAAAAGACTAATTGTGCCCTTTGAAGTAATACTATGATAATGTGGTTTACTAGGATACAAGTCAGGAGCTCTGATTATATGATGTTCCTATAATTTGTATGTCTCATTGCCAGTATTATTTTTCTGTTTGCAGTTTATTATTTTTGAAATCATTATATTGCCTTTTAAATTGTTAATACTAGCTGTAAATGGCACAATTGCTGACATGAAAGACAGGATAGGGTATAAATCTTTTTTCCCTTACCGCTCCTCATTGACCTAAATACTTCTACTCCTACTCCTCACCGCCATTATTTCAGCCTTTTAATTTGGATTCCTTGATGCTACAACAGATTTGTATGTCAGTATCTCAATTTTTTAAACATAAAGTATGTGCATTTGTCTGCTCTTTCTTACCCAGGAACAGTAAGATAATATTAAAGAGGGCTAATGAAAAAGAAATGACCCCTATGTACTTTGGGAAAATAAGAAGGAACCAAAATCCAAGACTTCGCAAAGGAAACAATTCAACTTCAAAGGTTGTACAAAGTAAATGAAGCACCAACTGTGCGTTTAAATGGATGATGAAAGAAATGGCTGCCATCCACATTTTACCCACAGGAGCTTTTGGTTTTCATCCAGACACAACAAATACAATAAAAGATACAAAGAGACTACATGGAAAAGATAAATTTATTATATAAAATATATAATATATACATCTTTAACTATAAAGATAGAATTGTAAGTACTTAAATAAGTGATACAGGGGCAGGGTGCAGTGGCTCATGCCTGTAATCCCAGCACGTTGGGAGGCTGAGGTGGGCAGATTGCCTGAACTCAGGAGTTCCAGACCAGTCTGGCCAACATGATGAAACCCCATCCCTACTAAAATACTCAAAATTACCCAGGCTTGGCAGCATGGCCTGTAATCCCAGCTACTTGGGAGGCTGAGACAGGAGAACCCCTTGAATCCGGGAGGTGGACATTGCAGCAAGCCGAGATCGCACCATAGCACTTTAGCCAGTGTGACAGAGCAAGACTCCATCTCCAAAAAAACAAACAAAAAAAGAAGTGATACAGGTATGATGTATAAGAGTTTAAGGGAGCAATCAATTTAATTTGGAAAGACATATAATTCTGATTAAATCTTAAAGGTATTTTGTATCCTACACATGTCTCATAGGGACACTCTCCAAGGTCGAAACAATTTCACATCAGAACTTCTAAATTCTTTTCTTTTCTTTTTTTTTTTCCTGTGGACAAGAAAAAATTTCAGGCCTTGCTTTATTCTCATGTAATCATCTCTGGTGAATACACTGAGCATTTTCTTCTCTGAATTACATTGGGTGACATCACACATGAATACTGACATGAGAAATTTGAGCCAGAGCTTCCCTTTACCCATGAAGGTAGGTGAGCATCACCTTTGGGGGTAGGGAAGGTCTCCTGCCATTGGCTGGTCACTTGTTTGCTTGTAAAAAACACAAGTCAGCTTTCCCAACTGTGTGAACACGAACAGATTTGCTGCCTTCAGCTTTGAGTAATATAATTTTCAGTACCTTAGGCCTTGCCTTTCAGAGCTTGTTGATAACCCCTGGACTCTTCCTCATCTAGGGTAACATCTAGGCCTTGTGACCCCCTTGTAGGAAATGTTGAGTGAAAGAAAATTCAATGAATACCCAATAAAATATGAACTCTATTTTCTCATTCTATGTAGTTCTGGAAACGCATATTTTTATTGGGTTTATAAGTTAAGAAGTGTATTTAGAATGGTCCTTGAACTGAAGCGAACTCACATTCAGGTAAAGGTAGTATTGTTACAATTACAATCTTGTTATCATCATGCTTGTGTTGGAGATCCTACACAAGAACAATTTGGTTTGTGTAAACATGGTATATTTCTTGGCCAATAAAATTAAATTAAAACTTCCTTTAGCCAAATGGAAACAGTTTAGATTGACTGCTAGGAACCCAAACCTCTATAGTAAATGTAACCAAAAAAATTAAGGAAATACAAATTACATAGCTTGATGGGGACGTGGAAAATATAATTATATTATGTAAACTATATAATATAGGCATATTGATATATTTTAATATAATATATAATACATATTTATACATAATTCTATATTTTATATATAAATATTAATATATAATGTAAATATGTATTAATAAAATATATAACATAAATATATAAATAAATATATAATATATTAAAATATATAGGATGTATGTAATACATAAAAATATAATAATCACTTGGAATTAAAAATTCCTTAGTTGACTTTTTTTTATTTTCCAACATGTGGCTATACTATTCATGATCTTTAATAAGAGACTTCTCTCTCTCATGGGAAGCAGCACACTATAAGATTCCTCCCATCAACTGTCTGTGGAAAATGAATCTGTATCAGTCCCTCAATGCCAGATCAAAGGACTGGCAAAAATGTCAATGCTTGACAAAAAACTTGACAATGCTAACCAGCCGTTATGAAGTACTTCCTATTTGCTAGATGTGGTCAGCTGTTATATATACATCTGTTAATCTACATCTATGCTCATTTAATGTGAATGACATCTATTACCATGAAGTCAGAAAATATCTGAGGATAGAAACCAGACTACATGAGAGTTCACTCTACTCAAGAAACAATAAAACTTTTTTACTGAAGAAATGAGAGAAATGAGATTGAAATATTTGTTATGGGAAAATATTTTGTAACAATGAATCTATTTTAATATTAAGAAAAAAACCACCAATTTAACACTCAACTAGGGGATTAGGGTGATTGCTATAATCAAGAAGATTAATGTGACTTTCAAAGTCCTCATGAATGCCAAATGTACAAAGCTATGGCACCCATAATCACTGTTTATATAAGGAAAAATGGATAGTGTAGGAATTCACAGTGTTGGAATACTGAATAAGGGATGGGTTGGATTTAGAGGTATCCTGGTAAATTAGAAGGTACTCTAGTTTGTAGATAATATGAATCTGGTTGAAATCCAAATGAGATATATTTATCTATATTACATAAGAAGTTAGTACAAAAAGGAGAGTCCATAAAGTTAAAAATTAAATTCATTTCGTGAATTCCAAAGCAAGTATATTGACCAAATTAATAAATTTAAAAACATGCTCTGAATTCGCTAGGGGTTAAACTAACCATGCCAACTGCTCTTGGACTGTTGTTGCTGTTGTGTCATTGCCATTATTTTACTAAGCCTATACTGTTGAAAAGCCAGAAGAAAAAACACTTATTTCTTTCATTTTGCCTTGGATAATGCCCAAATGCAAAGATTTACAATAACAGTAACTAACTTATTTAGTTCTTTCTGTGTGTCAGCATCTACTCCACATACCAGGCAAAAATAAACTCATTTCATATTTAAGTCATTTGTTTTCCTTTAGATGATGGGATATGCTAGGGACCTTCAGTAGTATTGCATCAGTCAGTGGGGTTGCCCATTAGCCATTTTCTTTTTGGCGATGCTTTCTTCATTTATGAGAAAATAGAATTGATATACCATCACTAGGCAAGCATAGTTCTGTAAGGCTTACTTTATTCCACTGGGAGATAATGTTTATCATTTTCAACCAGAAGAGAAAAGAAAAGCATGATGCTACTTCAGATAAATATATCTGCTGCTTTACAATATTAATTAAAATAATTTGCCCCATCCAGTAAGGGAAAGTTATAATTATATATCCTCATTTGCAATCATTTTGGGGAAAAGATGGGTTTATTTCCAGGGAGATCATGTCCATGGGTTAGACAATGAAAGATCCTCTCTTCCACTCTTTCCAAATGGTAAAGTCAGTAAGGGACTTCAGTTTTGCTTTGAAATAGAGCAAAGATATTTCATTTAATTAATTGTGAAAAATAATTATGGACAATATTTATTAATTATTATTATTATTTCAGTTATGAAATGAAAGTATTGTTGTTTTATATTTATTTGAATAATGCTTTTTGTAGATTTCTGAACAATTCTTCCACTGCCTTATAAAAACCTTAAATGTAATATAGTAACTGATCAGGAATTGGGAGTTCTTCCAAATCTTCACAATATTCTGCTAGGATATAGCTTTAGGCAGCTGGACTAAATGATAATTCCCAAGATGAAACACAGTGGTTTGTTCCCTCAAAGAGGAAACTAATTTCAAACTAACCACGCTTGTTCTAATGAACAAAAATTCCATACTACTCCCCTGGCAAATCAGGAGATGTGGACTTTCCAGAATACTGATATTAAAAAATAAAAGAAGATCATATCAGTTGTTCATAATCATGATAGTCTTGGTATATATTTTATCAGTGGAAGACCTTTTAGTGATCACAGAATATTTCTCCCACTGCATCCTACAAGTATTCACATACAGGAGTCAGCCCTTTCATCTTTGCTTAGATGGAATATAGTGATGAAATATTCACTAATAAAAGCAAATCCTACATTTTAATAATGTTAACATATTAGCTTAAAGTGACAAAAGTTGCAGAGATAACCTGATGAGCCTAATCTCAACAGACTTCTGGTGTCTATAGAAAAAATGAAGAAATGGGGAACATATCTAGCAGGAATAATTTTTTTTTTTTTTTTTTGCAATAGAAGAGTAAGATAATTTCCAAACACAAATGTATTGGCAGATTCTTATTTAAAATTCAACTCTCATTAAGGTGAAGGTCCTAGTTAGCAAATGGGTGTTTCAACTAGGAAGCCATCAGGATATTTTAAAAGTGTTTGCTAGAAGATGCTCATGTTTAATGAGGAAAGAGAATTGATTGTGTATTTAAGGAAGAAAGAGAACTGATTTCTCAGGCACCTTTTCTACTGCTCACAGACAGAATATCTAATGAAAAAGGATAAAGGCAGCTTTGTGAGACAGAGAATCAAATGGAAGCAAATATCATTTGTTTATCTGAAATATCCAAATACTTATGAATAAGGGAAAAAGGAACCTAAATCATGGCAATTTTGACTCAGCTTGTCACTCGTTTTCCTAACATCAGCAAACACTTCAGCTAGGTATTTAGTACAAAAATTCCCAAAAAGTCACTGACATGGTTTGAATTTCTCCAGAAGCTAATCCCAACTCAAGGATTTGAGTTCAAGTAATTTATGTAAAAATTGATATTATGAGACATAATTAGGAGAATGAAGAAGTGAGAGAGAGGCACAAGGATAAAGGTTGAATTGACAAGACAGCGTTCATTCTGAGCAATTGGATCTTATTCTCATTACGGAGCTTCGAGGAGACATAAGACATAAGAACTCTCTCAACTGAGAGCTGAGGAAGCTGGTGCATTAACACACTCATGACCCTATGTCATTAGTGGGCATGATTGAGAAAAATAACGCTGTGGATGGAGACCTATAACTTCAGTATTGCTCCACCTTCTTCATTCTGTCTCACCAGTTCACCTGAATATATCCCTGTTTAATAACCTTGTCTGTTCGTTCTAAATCTGTGTTAGCTTCAGTTTGGTTTTGGGTGTTATCTTCCTGCTTCTTTGAATGTCTAGTATTTTTGTTTAGATGCTAGTTATTTTGAATTTTACCTTATTGGGAGTTAGATTTTTTTCTTTTTAAATTCCTATTAGTATTTTTGAGCTTTCTTCTAGGGCATAATTCAAGGCTCAAAGCTTTCTTCTGGAGCACAAACTTGGAAAGAGTTTGATTTTGGAGGAAGAGAGAGAAGATCTCACTTTTAAGATTTGTTAGGAGGCCGGGCGCGGTGGCTCAAGCCTGTAATCCCAGCACTTTGGGAGGCCAAGGCGGGCGGATCACGAGGTCAGGAGATCGAGACCATCCTGGCTAACGCGGTGAAACCCCGTCTCTACTAAAAAATACAAAAAAAAAAAAAAAAAGCCAGGCGAGGTGGCGGCGCCTGTAGTCCCAGCTACTCGGGAGGCTGAGGCAGGAGAATGGCGTGAACCCGGGAGGCGGAGCTTGCAGTGTGCTGAGATCCGGCCACTGCACTCCAGCCTGGGTGACAGAGCGAGACTCCGTCTCAAAAAAAAAAAAAAAAAAGATTTGTTAGGAGGAAACAGGACTGTGCTTCCTTTAGGGCTGTTTTTCACCACTTCTGAGACAAAAGCCTCTGTGTGTTCTACTCAACAAACGCCTCATAAATAATGAGGTTTTCTAGTCTGGCTGGTTGAATCAGTACAGTTCTAAACTCTATGCCAGTACCACAAACGATTCCCTCCAGTCTTGAGTGCTTTTCCCCCTCACTTTGGCATGATTCCTCACATGCAAGTGTTGAGTAGTATTCGTTGACTAACCAAGTGAAACACTATACAATTTTAAATTTCTCTCTTTGTTTAGCTTTGTGTAATATGGTTGGTTACAGGTTTACCAACAGTCAGAGGGTTTTTTGTGTTTTTGGTTTTTAAGTACAGGATGATTCCTACATAGCAACTTGTTTAGGCGTTGTTATATAGTTAGAAAATAACAACAGTGTTTTAAATATGCTATAGCATTTATAGCATTGAAATTATCTCAAAACTTTACAGCAGTGGTACGTACCTCGTTCTTCCATGAACTGCGTATCTCACCTGTCCACCATCATCCTTATGTTTCACCTTAAAAAAGAGACACCAGTTTTCTGCCTTTAATCGTCTTGCTCAAATTTTCAGGAAAAAAACAAGCAAAGCCAAGCACTAATTTTAGAAATATATTTAGTACGGTTATCTTTGCACTACTATCTGTAACAACAATAGCAAAATTCCTGGTAGTCCTGTGATCGCACCTCCCTTCTGCAACCAGATCGTTTCTATGTCTAATGAGCATATTTTAACCTGACTACCCAAAATGTGGAAATAGAAACATGCAGGTGATACTCCAGTTCTTATCTACTTTGTAAATGTGGTACCTTTGCACTGTTTACAATAACTAAGATTTGGAAGCAAACTCAGTTGCCATTAACAGATGAATGGATAAAGAAAATGTTATTTCTATATATATATAACGAAGTACTATTTGGTCATAAAAGATAATGAGATCCAGTCATTTGTAACAACATGGATGGAACTGGAGATCATTATGTTAAGTGAAATAAACCAGCCACTGAAAGGCAAACATTGCGTGTTCTCACTTGTTTGTGGAATATAAAAGTCAAAACAGTTGAACTCATGGACATAGAGCATAAAGGAATGGTTACCAGAGGCTGGGGGAAGTAGTGGGGAGGAGCTGGAGATGAGGTGGGGATGGTTAATGGGTACAAAATATAGGAATAATGAATGAGAGCTACTATTTGGTGATAGTACAAGAGGGTGACTACTGTCAATAATAACTTAAGTGTACATTGAAAAATAATTCAAAGAGTATAATTAGATTGTTTGTAACTAGGTGGATAAATGCTTGAGGGGGTAGAAACAATGTGGTAGCTTTGGTAAGAAATCCTGCCTTAATTGAGATAAAGAAAATTTTCTCACAAATGAGCCATTAAAATTCTAGCCATAGATATTTTAAAAAGGTGAATTTAATAAATTCAGTGTTTGAAAATTATAAATATTGCAGAGGGTCTTAAAAGGTTTCCATTGTGAGATGTGAAAGAGTTCCCTAGTAGTAATTCCTGGGTTAAATGGGAATGAGTGATCCATCAGTGTTTAAAGTTTAGAGAAAAAGGTGAATAAGATGAAATGGGAAAAATTTTAGGGAAAAAAGTTACTCACAAATTAAATCTCTTCAGATCTATAAACACTCTGTAACTCTGCAGAACATAGCATTTTCTTCTTTTTGGTTCTCTGTTCAAGGATAACTGCTATCTCTTTTTACAAATAAAAAGCCACAATGTTCACTGCCTTACTTGAAAATGAAAATTAAGCCCAATGATCTTTTTGCAATAATCTGGGTCTTTCTTGGTGATATTTCCAGTTTCCAGAATATTATTTTTAATATAGCAGCCATCACAAAATAATTCATACTAGTATGTCTCAAAAATATAGTATGTCCCATAAATTATTTATTAAAATATTTCCTGAAAAAACAAAAGATTTCATTGTCAAAAATGTTTTGGATAATCTAAATGTTAGATAATTTTCTTAGAGACTTAAAATGCACATTGTCATATATTGAAGAGTTCTGTAGTAAGTCAACCTATATGATTGTTTAACTTTGCAATTCTTGAGTGTATTTAATTAAAATTGCATATTTGCTATAATGTATAAATACTATTATTGAACATTCAGAGAATGTTGACTCAAGTTCTCTTCAACAAAATCTTTTATTTTTATTGGTTTTTTTTCTAACTTTTTTGTTTTCAATTAAGAGCAAGCTTAGACAGGAGAGAGGCATAGCCCTGGAGATGGTGGCTGGGTTTGAAAGACAATATCAATCACCTTCTTTATTAGACCCAAGGATACCACTGCTTGACTCACCCACAATCCCACTTGTAGACCCTTCTGGCCAGAAAGCCCAGGACTTCACCCCCTGCAAAAGCATTGCCTTCTCTCAGTAAAATTTATTCATCTCAATAGCTTGAAAAGTCACTGGCCCTGATTTATCTCATATCTGCCCCATCCAATTTCTGGGTTATAAAGTCAAATATCTCTCTGACAATAATATTGTGAATTCCTATATGTTTTGTCAGGGAAATTGGAGGAAATTTCATCTTCTCCTTATTTATGTGTATAGCCATAAAAGTTAAAAAATTTTTAATATGATTTTCTGTGGCTTCTAAAATGAGAAGGCATAACCTCATATTTCAAAACATGTAGAGGAGGAGGTAATCTATATTCTTAGATTTGTGATTTTTAAGAAAAAACTCTGGAGGGAGAGAGAAATGGGAAATAAACGTATTAAACTGTCATACAGAACTTGAACTTTTGGATTTGAATATCTTTACTAGAACTTGTGCAGATTTTATTCAGGTGATTTAGGGCTCGGTGTCTTCACTTAGATGTTCCAAAGCAACTCAACCTCAATTTGTTCAAAATTAAACTCATATTCGTCCTTCAGATCCTTTGTCCCAAGCTAGATATTCTCCCTTGGGGAACAGAGTCACTATTTAACTAACTGTAAGATAGAATCGTAAAGCAGATTCTTGCAACTTCTTCTTCATGCCTTAAATCTAATCTATTGCAAATGTTGTTCAGTTTAGTCTACTAAATGTCTCACGAATACTTTCATGTTTCAGTTTATCAAGACATGTCTATAGAGGCCCTAGTAAGTGTCTGCCATTGTAATAATAGACACAGAACACACAGCCTTGAAGATAACAGAGTTCCTGCACTCATGAGTGTTTATTCTAGTGGGGCAGGGGTGCAGGGACTAAACAAATAAGTAAATATCTGATACATCAGGTGAAAATAAATGTTACTACAAAGAATAAAGTAGAATAAACACAATAATGACCGTTAGACACACACCATTTTATGTTGAAGGTTTTTTATTAACTGAAAATTAGAGGGTCATATAATCCATTCAGTGAGTGAAGTCCAGCATTTCTAATAAATTATATAAAAAAGTAGACTCCAGAAAGAAAATTTCAAGCGAGCATCTCACATAGTAAAAATGACACTACACTTTGTTTCATAGTTTTTTTATTGTAATTTATTAGCATTTACATATGTGTATCTATGTAACTAATTTATAAGTCCGTCCTAAAATACAGTTTAAATATGTTTTACCATGAAGCATCACTAAAATAAAACTACAAATTCAAGAAAAAGAAAGAAAAAATACATCATATTGAACCATTGTAAGAGAAAAATGCGGCTATGTGGTGGAAGAATATTCGGGAAATAAAACAACTTGTATATGGACTCCAAGGTAAGAGGTGTGTTGAGGGAGCATCAAAGATCCCAGCATGGCTGCAGTGCAGTGAGAGAGGGGAAGTGTGATAGGTTATGTGACTAGACCATTTAGGACCTGGTAGACTAGGGTTAGATCTTTCTAATTTACTCTAAGTAAGATAGAAAATCACTTGAGGGTTTGAACGAAAATGTCATTTTCTTATTCAGTTTTTCAGAGAAGTTTCTGTCTGGTATGTGGAGAAATGTAGGGAGTCACAGACAGAGAAACTAAGAGAACAGTTGGAGGGTATAGCATGTAGAGTTCAGAAAGATAAGAGAATTGACGAGACTGGGAGGTAATTGTAGAGAAATGGAAAAGTCATTTGGTTCTGGTCCCATTTTGAAAGTATGACCTAAAATTATTTCCTGGTGAATTGGATGTGGATGGGAGAAACATAGAGGAATGAAGAGCACCAAGAGTTTTTGGTCTGAAATAGGGGAAATAGAGTTTGCATGTACTGAGAAATTCTGTGAGAGGGACACTTTTATAATCTGTAGGGAAGATAAGTGATCAATTGAGATTCAATTTTGAACAAGCAGTAGGGTGTATTGGCTTAGTATTTGGAGATGTGATTTAAATTGGAAGTTAACAGAAAATAAATGATATGTGAAGTCTTGAGAGTTAATGAAAATAGCAAGGAAGTTTATTTAGGCAGAGAAGGTGTGCGAAAAAAAAAAAAAGAAAGAAACAGAAAGGAAGGAAAGGGAAAGGAAATGAAGGGAAGTTAAAAAAAAAAAAAAAAAGAGAGAGATGTAAGGACTCGCCTTGGGGCATTCTAATTTTTAAAGGTTTGGATATTGAAGCAGAAAGATCAACCAATAATATAGAGGAGAAAAGAAGAGGAAGTAGGATCCTAAGTAGAAACTAAGAGATTAAAGTGTCTCCTGAAGGTGGTAGTGATCAAATATTTCAAATACTGACAGGTCAAATAAGATTGAATTTTTAATGCAGATATTATTGGTGATTTTCATAAAAGCGATTAGATTGGTAGAAATTAAACCATCACTGGAGTTTTCTAGAGAAAACTGGAGAAGTAAAAGTGGTTAGTAAGTAAAGTTAACTTCTAAAGCTTTGATAATAAAGGGAGCAGATAAATTGAAAAGCTGATGGTTGATGAGGTATGTGGGAATGAGATCTAATTAACAGATAGTGGAATTAGTCTTAAATAGAAGGAGAAACCTTTTATCCATAGTTTCAAAGAGAGAGGAAGAGGATATAGATAGAGACACAGGCAGTTTAATAGAGGTGTGTGAAAGTTCTCAGCTGATTTCTTTCATCTTCTCACTAAAATATAAAACAAGACCATCAGGCAATGTTAAGAGAAACAAAAAGGTGATGGGGGCTTACGGATTACTCATTAGGCCCTTGAATCTTCAATAGCCATCTACTTTTGCTCCTAGTTAAACTCTATTTGTCCAAGTATCTAGAGTATATCTTAAATTCAGTCTGATAATGGTACTATCTAGAACCATTTAAAAACGTAAAACTTCAACAGTTCCCCATTGCTCTTTAAATAACACCTAGAGTATTTAAGTGGCTTCTAAGCACCTCCAAGAACTGGCTCCTTCTGCATCTTCACCATCATCTCTCATCTCTTATCTCTGTCCAACTTTTAAGCAAAACTGATCATGAAATACGATTTTTTGTTGTTATCAGAGCCTTTTTGCATGCTATTTTCAATACTCAGAAAGCCATCTAGCCTCAATCTTGTCTGTTTAGCCTATTCGCCCTTTGCAACTTAACTCAAATATTCCTACCTCATAGAGTCTGTTTCTGACAACTCTCACTACCTTCCCACTCACAAGACTAGACAACATCCATTTGTTATATTCCCTGTTGGCTATTTTGATTTCCATCCTTAGGTTCTTACCAGTTTACAGTTCTTTAATTTTCTCAAGAAATACCTATGCCCCTCTGTGGTTTCTTTGGGAACACCGTCCATGATTGTTTTGATCAATTCTGAGGTCTCTAAGACAGCCCACTATAGAGTGTCCCTCTTTCTTGACTGAGTTCTAAAGTGATTAAGAAACAAGACAAAGGGTAAACCTCATGGGGAACAAAATATCACCCTTATTATTGATGAAGTTTAAATAGTAAGATATACCTTATGTCTTCAGGCATATGAGTTCTCTAAAACTTATCCCCCAAACCAGGCAGACTCACATAATTGTGGCAAATCCTCCCTCCCTCTCCAGAAGCAAAGAATATTAGTTTTCTGGAGCAACTCACTTCCAAATACAATGCAAGAGAAAGGGATTAAATGATACATGCCCATTGTTATTTTATTTTGAAATCACTAATCATATTAAACCACTGCTCTACTCTTGGGAGGAATGAATGAGAGGAAAAAAAGAGGAGAGAGCTCTTTCATTATAGAAGAAAACATCGTGAGTAGGAAATAAATATTCCGTGCCAACATGGATATAATGCAGCACTGGAGTTTATTCAAATCAGTGTTTTGTTTATAGCACACAAGCAACGCAATTTGTAAGAATGAGTGAGTTAATGACAATTAGTCATTGGCTTCTTGGCTTTGAATGTTTACTACTTCTAAAATCGTTTTAATACCCTCAAACCCTAAGTCCATTTGGGTAGTCATATCACTCATTTAGATTCTCTTTTTTACCTTATAACGGGGATTGGCAAACTATGACCCATGGACCTAGTGTAAGCAACAGCCTGGTTTTGTCAATAGGCTTTGATGGAAGAGCATTCATGTAATATATTGTCTATGGCTGCTTTTGTATGATAGTGGCAGAGCAGAATAGTTGCAACAGAGACTGTGTGGCCCACAGAACCTGAAATATTTAACCTCCTACGGTTTACAAAAATAGTTTGCTGACTCTTGCTTTAGAAAGTCAAGAAAAGGACATGGTATGGGATGAGCAAGAACATAAGCGACCACATATTCTAGATGTAAACCTGGAGAGGAAAGAGGACATTTAAGAAAATTCAGCAGGATAAAGAAAAGAGAGGTCTTGCTGGACAGTTACACTTTGGTACTGTCTTTTTATTTGATTGATAAATATATGGAGACAGCTGCAAAGAGAACACATTTTAGTAGGAGGCAGTGGTTTGGCTCTGGCTTGGGGAGTGCTTTGTGGTTACCCTTATTGACCTCTCCCAACTGGAAGTAAGCTTGAATATCAACTCAGCTTCTCCACTTCCACCTGCTTTATTCGCTCTTGGGAAAGGATTTTAAGCAGGCAGTTGTTTTTACCTGAGGCTGTCACACTAATGGCATCCTGCCTGCCGATTCCATAAAACTATGTCTATACATATTTTTAGTCTTCCTTGTTAAGCATCACTGGCCACGTAGCTGAGAGATTCAGAGAGAGAAGTTGTCTTTTTATAGCTTTGTTCATGATATATTTCTATCCAGCTGTGTTCTTAGCATCACCTCTGCCAATTTCTGTAAAACTACCTTTTCCAAATAAAATGGAAAATGACAAAACAAGAAAAATATAGTGTAATGCATCTATTCATCTAATTATCTCATCCTATAACAGGTAGGGGGGTACCTACAGTTTCTATTAGAATATACTTATATTTTTAACATATTGAGGGATTTTTGTTTGTTTATTTGTTTGTTTTTGATGGATTCGCACTCTGTCGCTCAGGCTGGAGTGCAGTGGCTTGATCTCGGCTCACTGCAAGCTCCACCTCCCAGGCTCACGCCATTCTCCTGCCTCAGGCACCTGCCACCATGCCTGGCTAATTTTTTTGTATTTTTAGTAGAGACAGGGTTTCACTGTGTTAGCCAGGATGGTCTTGATCTCCTGACCTCGTGATCCGCCCGCCTTGGCCTCCCAACGTGCTGGGATTACAGGCGTCAGTCACCATGCCCGGCCAATTGAGGGATTTTTTAAGCCACAAAACATTAGCTGTGATACTGGGTTTGTGAAGTATCTTGGTGCCTTGAAAATATGTGAGGTGGAGTTGAAAACAAAAACTAATAATAATAATAGCTAACATTTATTGAGAGCTTGCTATATACCAGACAATGATCTAAGAATTATTTTACTAAATCCTTATAGAAAACCTTCGGGGTAGATACTGTGAGAAGCCCTATTTAATAAAAAATGACCATGCCCTTGCAATCACTAAGTAATAAAGGAGGGATTTAAAGATCTTATACAAGAGACTCCCTGATTTTCTTGGTTTATGGCATCCTTACCATTCAACTAATTTTTTACAATGCCCTAGTCCCGAAGAAATACCACACCACACAGTTTCACTCACTAAGTAGTTATATCTAAGAATCTTAATTAGCATTTATGTCCTCTGAGCTTAGTAGCCATTTAAAAAATTAATAAACACAAATTCAATGAAAAATATATTTTTATTTCATGTTTTCACAACCTCAACGACATACCGATGAGATGTGTATACCTGTTGGGCACTACACAGTTTCTCAGAGCTTGGAATCAGATTGGGTCCTATCATCATAATTTTTGTTCCACATTGATTTTCACATGGTCCTTAATTTTTATCTTAGCAACCTCCACAAATTTTTGCATAGTTATGGTGTCACCAAAAGGAAAGCAGTGTGATCTCATTTTGAAACTACAAGCTACTTAGACCTAATAGTTTTTGAGGTGTCCGACAGTTGTTGTTGTACTTCCCTGGGGCATTTAAACTTTCCCATAGTGACCGTATAAATTTATCATGGCATACTGGAATGCATTTGGTACACAGTTCGGGAACTCCAGCCTTTCGCTTTTCATAGCCTTCCATGTTGACTCTCTGCAAGGAATAGTAATTTGCGGTATGGGGCATTCAAAAGACCGAACAAGTAGTTTTTACCTTCTGGTTAGTGGGGAAGATAAGAGAAAGAGACATAAACAAGAACAATGGAGAAATGATGGAACTAGTGTGAGGTGAGGGAGTATGACAGTCCTAAATTACCACTGAGACCCCATACTACTTCTAGTCTAAGCACAAATGTGTGCTAATTCCTGCCACATCTTACAGAAACACAAAACGATTCTTATTTAGAATACGGTTAATGATAAAAATCAAATAAATATTATAGGCAGAATTTGGTACCCTGCATTTCTACCTCAGTTATAATTCCTAAATTCATTCTGCATTTTGCCTTTCTGCTATGGTTTCTTAACTCAAACATTTCTTACTCTTGTTTATTGGTCAATGAAATTCTGGAGTCCTAGGATCTTAGACATAGTTTTTGCTACAGTGCTACTGGAATGCAATCTACAAACTATTGTCAGTTTGTGGAAAGTTTGTTATTGTTCTGCAACAGTATAAGGACAGGAATTGATGTAAGAATGTAGAAACTTTGATAGCAATTTGGCAAAGTAATTTAATTTTTGTTGGATCTAATAATAAAAAATTAGATCTTGCATTTTATATGTCACCCTTAAAGGTTTCATTTCTCTAGTAATTAATTTTTATTATATTTTACAAAAGTTTTGTCCACAGCAGATTGGAAATTAAAGGACGAAATAAAACTGGCTCTTCACCAGACAGTTTGAGAAGCCCTGGTCTAGAAGAGGCAACTGGGTGGGCATGTTTCTTGGCCCTGTAGATTACTGACCCCATGGGGAGGGGCATGGCTTGGAGAAATACAGGAGTTCTTTCTCAAAAGCATTGGACTCAGGATAGAGTCCGAGGTGCCCTGATCTAAGTGTTGTACCGATTCTGCTCAATACCCCAGCATAATTCTCTAGGATAGAAAGATAACTCACTTCTGTCTTCACAGCAGCTAGCCTTAGAGTTGGTGTATTAAAGGCACTAAATAAATAATATTTGAATGAGCGGGCATTTAAATACAATAGTGATAATGATGATCATGGTGATGATGATTTCTATCATTTATTTTAATTGTGCTGTGCCAGGTGCTATGCAGAAAAGTTTATGTAGATCATCTCTAATCTTCAACAGAACCGCCATAACACCAAAATAGGTGTTACACTCTTTACTGAGAGAGGATGTTATAATTTTACAATTTCAAAGGGAGAATGTTCTCTTGAGGTTATGCTGGGGGGAATGGAGTGGTGGTTTTATTGAAAGAAATGAGATTTCACTGAGTTTTAAAGGTGGAGCAGAGCTGTTGGAATAGAGATAAAGAAACACCGTGGTCTATTTGGGCAGAATTGTACAAACCAAAACATTCTAGACAAAAGGCACCTTCAGAGCCAGAAGAATAAAAAAAAATATGAAGTGTCTAGACATAAGATACTAGGGCCTGGGAAAGATTATCATCTAAGAGGGCATGTTTTAGTTAAAATTATTCACATTTATTAAGAGCAAAACAACAGAAACAAAATTAAAACATTATGCCATTGAATGAAAAGCCTTTTATGGGCCTGACTTGGTGCTGGGTTCCTAATTTATCACATCAGAATGTGTTTTCCTTGCCTTCTTTCTATCTCTTTTACATACCCTGTTTAAATTTCCTGTGTAAAAATGTATCACTACTTGAAATGCTTATTTGTGGTGTTTTAGTCTATTTTTTATTTATATATATATCCTTATTCTCTACTTTCTAGGCTTTAAACTCTATGAAATGAGGGTCCTTTTCTATCTTTTTTATTAATGAATACCTAGCACTTTGAAATGCTTCTAGCATATGCCTGATGTATCAACTGCTTTTCCTCATAAGAAACTACCAGTACTTACCAACAAATACTTTATGGCTTAAAACAACTTTATATTGTTATTGTCATCACAATTTTGGGGGTGGGATGGGCAGTTTTGCTTCTGGCTTCACCTGGGTTTCCTCCCGTGGCTGTGCTTAGGTGGAGCGTCAGCTCATCTGGCAATTGGTGCTGGGGCCATCCGCAAGGATGCTTATCTGTCCTCCACATGGCCTCTTCTCCTGCGTTAGGTTAGACTGTCTTCCTTCGGGGGCATTCTCAGGGTCACATCTTAAGAGGATAAACACAGAATCTTCAAAGGCCCTAAAGCCCAACCTTAGAAGTTGTGCAATATCACTTCGACCACATGTATTGATGAAAGCATGTTATGTCAGCAGTCCAGATTCAAGGAGTGGTGAAATGAAGCTACTTCTTAATAGAAGAAGCTGTAAAACATTGTGGCCATGAGTTTTGATCAACCCCAGTTGAGGTTCAATAAGAATGTATGATATGAATGAATAGATAGTGTGATTAAAGGTATGACTAGGAAAGATTTATAATTACTTGTAAATCTTTAATTTATAAGTAATGATTTGTGTGTATATATGTGTATATGTATGTGTATATATGTATATAAATACATGTGTGTGTATATATATATTCCTATGGAAAAATCTAGTCCTCAACTTGTTCCCATTTTAGAAAACAATCATTCACAACTCTGATCTTCATCGCATAACTCACACCCATTTTATGAACAAATTTGTTGGCTCTGCCATCAGAAAGTATACAGAATTCCTATGGAATATTTATATGTATAATATACATATATATTTGTGTACATATATATGTGTGTGTGTATGTGTGTGTGTGTATATATATATACACACACACATATATGTACACACACACACTTTATATATATATATAGGGTTAGGGTTAGGATTATATATATATACACACACACACACACATATAAAGGGGAGTTTATTAAGTGTTAACTCACATGATCACAAGGTCCCACAATAGGCCACCTGCAGGCTGAGGAGCAAGGAGAGTTCTTCAGCAAGACTGAAGAACTTTGAGTTGGATGTTTGAGGGCAGGAAGCATCCAGCACAGGAGAAAGATGCAGGCTAGGAGGCTAGGCCAGTCTCTCTTTTCACATTTTTCTGCCTGCTTATATTCTAGTCGTCATAATAGCTGATTAGACGGTGCCCACTCAGATTAGGGTGGGTCTCCCTTTCCCAGCCCACTGACTCAAATGTTAATCTCCTTTGGCAACACCCTCACAGACACACCCAGGATCAATACTTTGTATCCTTCACTCCAATCAAGTTGACACTCAGTATTAACCATCACAATTAGTCATATGGATTCTTGAATATAAAGTGATGTGATCAAAGTGGAGTTTTAGGAAGATTAATTTGCCTTTAGCTACAAGAGGAAATAAAATAGGGAAGAACTAGACGCAGGAAAGTCATTTGAAGTCTGACTTGATAAACCAAAAGTAATAAAATGAGTTACTGAGAAAGCCCATCATAAATTATATTCCTATTTCCCATTTACTTATTTGGGATTTTATAGCAATGTATGATGGTGGTATATTGCTAAATGATTGTTTGCCTTGGGATAGATGTATGGAACCTGCCAGTGTATTGCAGGAGAATAAATAAAAAACATCTGGAAAGGGATTTGGATAATACTCATATCTGAGTGACTACAGCCAGTTATCCACATATTTATCAGTTCACTTCAATTTATTGACAACTCAGGGTAGTTCAAGTAATGCAAGCGAAAAAGGCGAGATCTGTTCTTTAGAAAAAAATAATAACTTCCTTAGTGTATTTTTTTTAACTCCCAAAGACATTACATTTAGAGGTAGTACTTTGTGTACTTTAAAATACTTAAAGTCCCATAGCCATTTACTAAGAACTGGCTGATACAAAATAACTAGACATATTAACGCATGTAGCATTTCAATTTTCCCTAGGGATATCCTAATTTCGTGTCTTCCCATGTTGCTAAAAACAGAGTCTATTATATCTCTATGTGTTTTCACTCTGGATGGTTATGCTTGTCAGTTCTTCTCTGGTTTAAAGATAGACTTGAAAAACACCCCGTTTTCAGGAATGTTTCCCTCTAGAAAAAAACTATTATTTTATTTCTTAGAAAAGTAATAGGAAGATAATTCAAGCTTAACAGGAATCAAGTCACAAATTTATCTGGGGAGTTCTGACATTTGTGCTTCACCATAAGAAAAAGAAATTGATCAAAAAAAAAAAAAAAAAAGAAAAAGAAATTGATGGATATAGTCCTTATTCTTATGTAAAAAGCCAATCTTTCAGAGTTTGAAACATTAAATCATTTTTAAAAATGATCTCATTGTGAAATTAGTGAAAATTAAAATTTTATCTCTAATGCATGGAGCCTAGATATTAAAATCCTTTATATAATCATAAATTTTTGATGGTTAAAAATAATAACAATATAGAATTTTAATAAATTTTGACTAATTGAACTTTTTGAAATTAAAGCCCTGGAATTTGTAAGTATAAGAATGTAAAATTGGCATATCTTTTATGGATTACTCACAATGCAATTCTATTTTAGCTCTTTTTATAAGCATTTTTGTTGCAAGTACATTTTGACCTTTTATAATAAAAATAATAATTCAGGTTTCAGATCTTGTTTTCATCTTTGGAATTCCAGCTGCCAATTATACTACTTTACTTGGCTAGATGGAGATTTTTGTTGCTTTTTAGTTTCTCTGAGAATTGTAAGCCAGTGAGTCTATAAGTTTAGTCCATCAAAAATCTACATCAAAATAATCAGAGGCCCCATTTCAAAACACAAAATCAGAATCTCTAGAAATGTAGTTAATTAAAATTTTTTAGAAATTAATTACTTAGGTAATTATTTTGAACAATTATGCAGGCTCTGTGTTTGACTCCCAAGTAATTTGTCTGATATAATCTAAAGTCGTAGGAAGTACTCTTTCCTTCAAAAACAAAATTGGAGTCACCTATATATTTTACAAATATGTATTGGGTGCTTTCTTCGTACCAGGAAATGCCCAAGGTCATAGGGATTTAGGCACTAGTCAGATCACTTGACTGCCTTCAGTAAGCTCTAGATCTAGTGAGATAATGCAATCACAATACAATCAGAAAAATGCCATGAAACATGTCAGTATCCCCAACCCTAAGAACTTCAGGAAAGACTGAACATACAGATGTTGGGAAGGGTTTTCTGGAAGAACAAAAATCACAGCATAGTTTTGAAGGCAGATTGTAAGGAATGAGGAGTTTTGCATAAAGTTGAGAGATATCATGCTCTTTTCAATTAATACTATCTGTTCTGAATTAATGGAACAGAAAACATAAGTGGAAAATTAATAAGAGATACAGAAGTCTCCGAGAGTCATTTGTGAATTTCTTTTCTTATTCTGTTTTCTAAAACATTTTTGAAATTTATTCTGCCAATAGACCCAGCATATGAGGGTATCTGGTATCAGCCAACTAGTTTGTACAGACTATTACTAGAGAATATCATTAGTATTGTTGTCAAATATTTTGCTGAAGTAAAAATCTCATTCTATAGGAACATAGAATATTTTGTTTCTAAGATGAATCTTTTGGTACAGAAAAGCAGTTTCCTGCCAAAAAATCTAGTCCTCGACTTGTTCCCATTTTAGAAAACAATCATTCATAACTCGGATCTTCATCTTATAACTCACGCCCATTCTATCAACAAATTTGTTGGTCTGCCATCAGAAAGTATACAGAATTTGACTACCTTTCACCATTTGTATTACAGCCACCTGGGCCTAAGCACCCATGTTATTCTCTGTAGTTGAATAGTGAACCATTTCAGCTTTCATCCTTGTCTGCCTGTAATTTGTTCTCTACACATAATCTAGAATGAAACTAAAGTGAGTTTTGTATTATATAATGGGGTCAAAGAGAAAATTGGCTTTCAGCGGATCCACTTGAGGGCCTTGGGTCATTCCCCTCCCCAGTTTTGTTGGTAAATGTGCAAATGTAGGAGGCAAGGCCTGAGGAGAACATGGTGATGAGGGCTCAGATTATTGTCAATAAAGCTCTGCATCACCCCCACTAGGTAAGTCTCCCAGATCAATAGAGGAACAGTGCAAAGCTAAATCTAGAAATGGCACTAAAGGAGGAAATACTGCATATCAGTTGTGGCCTTATGACCAGCTCCATTTTCAGTTATAGTTTTTTGCACAAACCTTCCTCTCATATTTTTTTTTCCCTCAAAAATCACTGAAGAGTCCTGGAGAAGCTGTTGCTAGAAATTATACAAGTAGATCTAGGCAACATGAAGGGTGGACTGTAGTGGGTAATGTGCTGCGTCATTTCCGTCTGCTTTCAGACTGAAGAATGATTCTCCTTGGAAATTGTTGTCGGCTAAAGCCCTCAGCTATCAACATTCTGGGGTTTTATCTTGTCTGAAGACTACCATCTTTCCGAAGGTCCTGCTTCCTTTCCATTAATTGTGTCTAACCAATGAATGAAGGATGCAATGATGACAAAACCTGGCTCTCCTGTCCCAATTTCAATGACTCTGGAGTAACACTCTCGCTTCAGAGTGCTCCGTAAAACCAGATGAAGCTATAACATATTTGCAGTCCTACTTTGCTTTCTTCTCAACTGGTTTCTTTCTCCTTATTACATGTGTTCATTCTAAAAGCACTCACAATAAATACTTTGCCTGTGAATCTATCTCATATTCTTATTTCCAATGAATCCCATCTGTAACAATATGCTACATAACTGCACAATAATGATCTATTTAGGCATAAACGAAAATGACCCCCTCGATCTGAAATTACATTTCTTGTTTCATCCTCATAGATAACTTCAATAATAGTAATAGCTGTTATTATCATTACTATAATGGTAATGTTTACTAACGACTTAAGTGCTGACTTTGTTAAATACTTTATGTACACTTATTTATCCCCCCACCACCTACCAGTTGAAAATAAGTTTTTTGATGGCAGGGATATATTCTAAATGGCCACCACTGAATCATCAGCACCTGTTAGAGTAAATAGCACAACATAGTTTCTCAATAAACTTACCCTGAGTGAATTATTTTAAAATAAGTTAACTTTTGTAACTAATATGCGAGAAGTTTTATCAGCAGAATTTCATTTAATCAAACATATTTAGCATGAGCTACCCTCAAATGTATGCATTTATACAAGGCAGATTGTTTCTTCTCTTTCTCTTTTAATATATAATTTTCTCAATATGTATTTAAGAGCCTTAGTGAGTTTTACAAAACAATATGTTCTATTTTTTCTCATAAGTTTTAGATTATTCCTAGAATGTTGACCATAAAGTATATTGAATTAGGGAACTGGTTTCCATTTTGAATCTCAACTGAATTTCACCAAATACTAATGATTTCAACATTTTTAATTTGCTTCCTGCCAATCAGAAGGGAACATGGAATTAAAAGAGTTTTTAATACAAGCTGAGGTTGTTTTCCTTTGCGAACCCAAAATCTAATGCATCCCAAAGCCTTAGAAAATGCTTTTGGAGTAGCTTGACAGGTGCGTAGGTCTTAGACATATTAAATTTCTTCCTTTCAGAGGAGAGAATATAGTCTCTGAAAAGAATAAATATAATTAACCAGCAGGAAGGAGGAGACACTCATCCATTTTTCTACTACCGCTCTTGCCCTTGAAAATATACATGTATCAGGCAAGTCACTGTTCCCTTCTCTCTATTAATGCGATAATCTTTCCTAAGTCACATGCTTTAAATGAGACATATTTTGTCATGACCTGTACTTCGAAGACGTGCTTTTGTTTCTGGCCTGACAAAAAAATGGCAATATGCCTCATTTCATTTTCTTGTTTTTTAAGACCATTTCCTTCTGGTTTCAAAAATATACCTAGTTAAAACTCAAAAACTGAAGAAAGAATGTTTAAGGCAATAGTCAACCTCATCAAAATACTTCCTATGCAAGAAGATTAATGCCCACCTTTTCTAAAAGCTCCATCTTTCCCATGACATTTTGACTCCACACATATGGACAAACATATGGTTTTTTATTTGATTTTTCCTGAATGTTGTAACACTCTCCTAAGCCGAGGTGAATTTGAAAATATGAGCATAAATATTAAATAAAAGATTTTTTTATTCAGAAAACATGAATAATAACTTCATCATTCACTGCTTTGTTTATTTATTGTTTTGGTCATTCTTTGGCCACTATTTAATAGTCATTAGACAAATGTTAATAGTAAAAACAATATACTTTGAGACTTAGGGGCACTAAATATAGCTATATGTTGATTTATTGGCTTATATGATTCCATATTACCTATCTTTTTATATTCTAAATTTGGAATATAAACTCAGAACATTTAGAAAAATTCAAGACATTCAGGTTCACACAGTATTTTTAACAAGTGTTTATGTGATTTTGATTAACTCATTCTTTGGATCTCATTTTTGTCATGTATGAAAATATGTCACCTAACAGAAATTCCAACTTAGGGATTTGGAGCTTATAATTATTAAAGTTTTTTATACTAACTCAATAAATAAACATATCTGAAGCATCCCCATGCAAAATCTATTCAAACCTAAGAGACTTGGAAAGCAAATAAGATTAGATTAAAGTGGACATTATGGTGCATTCTATTATTTCTTTAGAATTTATAAGTCGCATATCACAGTAAAAATATATTTACCTATTTATTCTCTGATGGAATATTAATAAATATGCCAGATTGCTGTTCATGCTGGTCATGCTTGTTGATTTTGTTAGATTGTTAGAAAGAAAAATATGGATTGCTGTCACAGGCTTCCAAACAAGACATATTATGGGATAGACAGATAATTGTTTATTCTGCAATGTGCCCTTCTTCTATAATAATAGAATTTAAGACACCTAGAATAATAAACAAATTTGTCAGCCTTCTTTGCAGCTAGACTAAGAGCTTGTCAATAGCACATAAATGGTAATTTTTTATGTCATCCTCCCAAATCATTTTTAAGGTCCTCTTGTTGCTTGTTGTTTACTGCTGCTTCTTTTTCTTCTTTGTTTCCTCTATCTTTGTTTAGTAGAGTAAGACCCAGATTACACAATCTAGGATAAAGTTAATACCTACGGGATTGTGAAGTGGTTAACTGGAAACTACGTCCCTGAAGACTTCACAGTCAGCTCTTCTAGGCAATAGTGAATTGCTTACTTTCACTGATGAAGGCAATAAATATACTCCTTCCCTGTTTTGGCCATAGCAACTCTGGGTGTCTATTACACCCCACTGAATGGAATCGTAACTAATACATCTATTTTAGAAGGTTAGCAAAGGAGCAAAGTTAATTTGCACTTAATGTTTGCAATATAATATTTTTATGCAACATTAATGAAAAACAGAATAATGAAAACAATAAAAGTCAAAAGAAATAAACAAAGTAAGTATCCCATCCTTTCACCCACATCCAATTTCCTTGTGACTAAACTTTGCTTTTTTTTTAAAATATGGAATTCATTTATAGATTGTGCCCTATTTAAAAATTAATTAACTGAGATCAAATAAGCTCTTTGGCCCAACTCCTATTAAGAATACTAATGATAATTTGTACCCTCCATTTAACAGATAAATTCGTGTGACTGTTAAGACAGTATTGGCTGAATGAAATCTAAAATCACTAAGTGAATGACTTTATGTGGGGACTGCAGAAAGACTTAACTTTTTTTTTTCTTTTTTTTTCTTTTCATGGTACAATGATATTTTCTACAACTCAGAGAAAGTCTCAAACAGCGATCTTATTTTTAATTTCTTTCCCAAATATGTGCAAAGATAGCTTGCATATTTTGAAAAGAAAAATGGGGAAAGGGTGGTATATATGTATTTCTTAGTCTTGGTAACATTAGTAACTGACTTTCTAAATCAAAAGTAATGTTCCAAATAAGAAAGATCTTGAACGAAGCCAAACCTCTGTCTTTACTTTCAGGAGTTCTTGATGAATGTCCAAAGACTGGCTACACAGAAGGTATTTCCTGCTTCTTTGGTCAGGACTTTCAATAAACAAGTATCTTTCTTCTCACATTAATATTATTTATTAGGGAGCTTTTCAGAGAAAGGAGGCAGCCAAATGCCTTCAGGAAATAAAAGATCAGTATTGTCACTGTCTAAACATTCAATGTCTTTGAGTCCTGCCTTTCCCACACCTGCAACCCCAATTGTATGTTTTATCAAGGTGAATCTTAACAGAAATTCATTTACATTCCAAGTTTTCTCAAATCTTAAATTTTTAGTATGGCTCATCACGCATATGAATGGAGTTGCGGTGAACTGGGAAATTAATTCTACCCTACTTACTATTCTTCTCCCCTACAATATTCTTCCTTTGACCGAGTTCCCTTATTTATGACTCAGCTATTTGAGCAATGATGTGGGTTATCTTTCATGAGTATCACCATCCAGACTTTCACATCTTCCACCTTTCTTGGGCCAACGCTCAGCCCTATTACTCTCTTCAAAGCCCTTTGTGTCTACATGTGTTCACACAAGGGTTTACACACTCAAGCTGAATGATCTGTTTATTCTGGAACCAGTCAGAGTACCATATTTGCCAATGTGAGATCATTGGAATAACTTTTCCTGATGTCTTCCACATGTTGGCTAACCATTTGAATTTTAGTTTAACCAATGTGTGCAGTGTCTCATTTCCCACATATGCTGAGCAATGCTGTTATTCAGAAGGTGGAGGAATTGCCAAGTGTCTGATAAAAGTATTCTGTGAAAATGTTGTCTTATCTAAAAGAAAATGTGTCCTTAACCAATCTGAGATCTCCTATTGTTAAGCTAGTCATACGTGAAAGCAACTTGAAACAGTAATATATTTTCCAGATTTCTTGGGTTAATAATAATGAAAATGGAATAGGCAAAAAATTAAATAAATCTCATGATGTAAACGATTGTATCATCCTTCCTTAGAGAGAAAGCTTAATGAGACTCATAAGGCATTGATGGAAATAATTTATACACAGTATCTTGTTTCGAATTTGATTCTCTCTCGTCTCTATTTCTTGAGGAACATGGTTGTTTTGTGCTGGTAAATGACAAAGAGATGATAATTCTGATTTTTCATGCTTTCTTGCAATTGAATTTACCTAGGTCTTGTATGAAATGTAATTGGTCATGCTATTAAAATTGTCTATTTTTTGCCCATTGTCAGGTTATTTGCTAATCTACTTCAGGTCTTTGTCATAGCTATAAGGTGATGTATTTCAGAGTAAAATGGTAACAGTATATACATATTTTTAATAATGTTGATTTGGAATATTTTGTACTTTCTTGGTTAAGAGTAACACTATAGGAATGTAGACATATCGTGACTCACTCTATTTAACTTTCTCTTCAGATTTTCACTAACTTTATTGATTTTTTTACTCATATTCAATTTATTTCTGCCTTATAATATCTCCTCATAACTCATTTTAACCTTTGATCATATCACTGATAAATATATTCTTGTCATATATTCTTGGCCTTTATCTGTTAAGGTTGTGCCAAGTTCCATTTGAATAAATGAATGAGTAGAAAGGTGAAGTCAATATTTGAAGCAATACAATCCTAATATTTGAGAACCGGTAAAATTTGTTTGTTGTCACACAACAAACAATAACAATTCCACTAAAAAGTCACACAAATTTTGGACCTTCTGGGAAATATCAAGAATAAAATGGTTGATCTAGTTAGGGCTACTGTGATCTTGGGCTGTGAATTTGCCAATTTACTGCCTGTCACTTGAAATAAAATACAGAAATTTTCAGCTTATGAGAAAGTAAAGTGAAATTTATACTTTATGTTGAATACAGAATCTAACTTTGCAGGAACCTTCCGAGAACAGAAATGTCTAAACTTGGAAGTCGTTGAAAATAATTCCATGATGTAAAGTTATTTGTGAGCTTAAAAGAGTCACACATTTTCCCTGAGTCACTAAAATTAGACTAAAGTATCTTCAGGCCCAGCACAGAGAGTCAATATTTATGTCTATTAATATGCCCCTAATTATAAAGATGTCTTTTTACCTTTCTTGTGGTTTCAATGATGTTGGTGATAGAATGATGTGATTAAAGGGTATGCAACTTTGGCTGCATAGGTAACAAATAAATCCTGTACTTTTCTCAGTAATCTTGTGAATAGGTAGCTATTTGGTCTAGTATGCACCTCTTGTTTATTCATTAACCCAATATTACCCCTATTAACATCAAAAAAGTAATCACTGTAATACAAAGATAGCAGAATCCGTGTCAATGGGGACCCAGTATTGGAAATGGAAGAGTATTATTGTAAGCAACTAGGAATATTATTGGATTCTTAGTCTGACTCCATAGCATTGTTGATAAAGGAAACAACCAGTTTCTACTAGCTCTGGCTGCAGTGCGTACTGAAGCAATATATGACACTACAGTGGCCCTTTTGGGGGCATGAGGGAACAGATATATCTACGTCAGCATATCTGAGTTGACATCAATTTCTGCCAGTAAGAGGTCAATCTACTACAAAGACAATATATTGAAGATCCTCTAATGAAAGGTACAGTAAAACCAGGGATCTGGATGCCTAGATGCTTAAGCCTTATTATTGTTATTTGAAGATGAAAGTAACTGGACCCATAAGTCTATTTTCAGCTTCAAGTTTTATACAGTAATAGCAGATTTAAATGCAAGTAGTCTAGATGTCCGTGTAAAATTTTGATGCCCCAGCACACTCCTACTTATCCAAATAAATATTAAGTATATAGTATACAGAATATATAGGTATAAGTATACAGTATATATAAATATAAGTATTTATATATAAAAGTGTATATAAATATATAAGTATACAGAATATATAGGAGCCTGAAGGGAAATATGATAACATAAAGCTTTCATGGGCTTTGACAAATTATGATACAGACTTGGTGTGATAGTTAATTCCATGTGTCAAATTGACTAGGCCATGGGATTCAGATAGCTGATTAAACATTATTTCTGGGTGCACTTCAGGTGTTTCTGGAAGATATTAACACTTGAATTGGTGGACTCAAGAGATTGCCTTCCCCAATTTGGGTGGTCATCATCCAGTCTATTTAGATCCTGAAAAGAATAAAAATGTACAGAAAAAGATGATTGGCTGGTTATCTGACTGACTGCTGGATCTAGAATATCAATCTTCTTTGGCCCTTGGAGCTCCTGTTCTCAGGTCTTTACACTTACACTGAAACGTACACCATCAGCTCTCTGGCTCTCAGGCCCTTAGAACTCTATCAGTGTCTTTCCTTGTTCTCCAGCTTGCTGACAACAGATCATAAGACTTAGACTGCATTACCATGTGAGCCAACACATTAAAATAACTCTCTTTGCATAGATATGTGTGTGTGCGTATATATAATATGTCTATATATAAAACATGTATATGTCTATAAATCAAACATATGTATGACCAGGCGTGGTGAATCACTCCTGTAATCTTGGCACTTTGGGAGGCTGAGGTGGGCTGATCATGAGTTCAGGAGTTTGAGACCAGCCTGGGCAATATAGTGAAATCCCGTCTCTACTAAAAAATACAAAAATTAGCCAGGCATGGTGGTTCACGCCTGTAGTCCCAGCTGCTAGGGAGGCTGAGGCAGGAGAATCCCTGGAACCTGGGAGGCAGAGGTTGCAGTGAACCAATATCACACCACTGCACCCCAGCTTGGGCGACAGAGTGAGACTCCATCTCAAAAAAGCAAAAAAATAAAATATATATATATATACATAATATAAATAAAACATACATATAGCATATATTATATATGTATCTCTGTGTGTGTGTGTGTACATATCCTATTGGTTCTGTTTCTCTGGAGAACCCTAGTACACTTGAGAATGTGGAAAGAGGTATGGTATAGGATGAAAAAGCTGAGATGCCGTGGTAGATCTTATTTCTTCCAGATAATACCCTCTCTTCATCACTATGGTGAAACAGGGTTAGTGAAATTTGTCTTCCTCTTAATGTCTGTATGCTTACCCTGTACTTTATACAAGAAAACACATTAAGTCCATGTCATGCAACCTCCAGTAAAACATAATGAATGTTGGTGGTTTAGGGAAGTAGTGTGTGGTGAGATTGGCCTCTTTTTTTGGTTATTTGCTTATTTTAATACCAACTGCCTTAATTACAGACTTTACAGATTGGGAGGGAGAATAAAGAGTTTCAGAACAGACACTCAAGTCTACTGCCAGTCCTTGATAAACAAAATCATGAATGGCGAAAAAGGTTTCAATATTATCAATTAACTCATTTTTACCACATTGATTTTCTGTTGTCTAATATTGTCATATTTACTGTTATCTATTTACAAGGAGAATGGAAAAGATATGCTGTCTTAGGTTTGTTCCATTATATGGGATTTATCCATAAATATGATTTAAAATTTACATGGCTTATGTTGTGGTTTCTTTATTTTCTCTGATAATTAGCTATTGAAAAGAATGCTATCTCTGTATAATTCTAAAAATGTTATCATTTAAAAGCTAGTAAGTGATTCTTGCTTGTGAGTCCCCAACAGAACAAATTGATTTAACTTATAACTTTGTTTCTCAGGGTGTGCTTAAGCTTGTCTGGCATCCTGTCTGAATTTTAGCAACAAGGCAATCCAGGGAAGGACAAGTTATCAAGCTACATGAATGACTGGTTAGAGTGTTTATTGAACCTATAATAGAGAGAGGGTTAGAGTCTTTGCTTAGATTCCCTCTGTATTCTAAGTAGCCCCTGGGAAAGTCAAATAAAATTTCTGAAGAGTGAGTTATAGGCAAGAAAGAAAATGCATTCCATGTTTGCATTGACAAGTAGGGGTTGTGGCAGTGCTAATGGGGGCCGGTTCAATGAGTGGACTTGTTTCTTCATATGCAGATTAATCAATGACTGTGGATACCAGTGACCTTCCTTTGAATGCAGTTATTATTCTGGCAATACAATTTATAATTTTTTCTCTTAACAAATTTTTTTCAGACTGAAGTGAAGTTTACTAATGTATACAGATACATATGTACAAACACTGGCGTGCACACATACACTCATACCCATGCCTTTCAAGCACATATTTGTTAATCACCTTTCCCTCTAATTATTTTAAACAGAAAAGGAAAGAAAGTTGGAAAAAGAATCAGAAATGGTGCTAAAGTTCTTCCTCACAGGCTTGACATTAAGTCCCCTGGAATTTCTCCACTCTCCTTGTGCCTGTACACACTTCTGGTATAACACTTATGACGCTGCATTCTATTTGCTTATTTATGTATCTATCTCTTTTTTGAAATTATGAGACATTTGAAAGTCGGGACTGTATGCTGTGTAATGGGTTGGTAAAATTCCATAAAATGAATATATTGAAGATACATGAATGGCTCCACCTACAATAATCCCTCATTCAGAAATGAGGATCGTTTCACTCCTGAATGACTTATTCTCACAAAGTATGGAAAAACACGTTGGCTTCATTTTCTTTTCATTTGCCTTATTCATAAAAAGAAAAAAAAGCTTTGGCTGAGTTTTCCAAATTATCAGATAAGCAAACAGAAGATTGATAAAAATTGATGTCACCACCCTAAGTAACTGTGATTATAAGGAATTCTAAGGCAATTTTGTTTGATTTTTTACAGAGGACAGGGCAAATGATAAAAAGCAGAAATTTAAAATGAACCTGGAGGCTTGACATGAAGTCTGGTGGTATAGGTGAAGCTGTTTATCTAATTCAAGTCTTGGGAACTGAGACAAATATTTGACTTTATGCTTTATGGAAACTTCGCTAGAAAAGCACCACATACCATTCATTATGGAAGACAATCAATCTCTTTCAACATGATTTAGTTACTAACATACGAAAAACTGTCATTATTAAAAGATGGAAACCCTTCAAGTGATTGTAGTTGTCTACTAAACCTGAGGATAATTTTCTGATAAATTTCTGATAGTGCTAGTATATTTGGAAAAACATTACTTAATTTACAATTACAGAATAGTGATTAATGATCACAGGGTGACCAAGGTGATGAGAGAGCATATATATCTATGTCAGCATATCTGAGTTGACATCAATTTCTGCCAGTAAGAGTGTAATCTTAGACAAGATATTTAACCTTTCAGTTCCTCTGTTTCTTTCTACCTAAACAAAGATGTTGGGGTAGATTAGATTTTGTAAATTGTTTTCTGAAAAACGTGAGCACGATAGGAGGTTAAAAGATTTAATACAACATAGTTTCCCTGGCTAAAAAAGTTAAACACTTGTATTTTCTGCAGGATCATCCACAGCCTTTATATGCTAATGTGCACTGTGGCTCTTTAAAGCAGAAAATACAGGAGGTAGCTGCAAAGTTATTTGATTCTGCCTGGTACTAAGCCAGGCTTGGTCACTTCTCAACCCTAAAGAGATGAATTGTCAAAGTCTTCTGCATGAAGAAGTACTAGACTTTTAAAGTACTAGGCCTTGCAGACCTCAAAACATTGCATGAGTGAAAATCATATTTTACATTCACCTTTAAAACTACTAATGATAAGGTTATATCTCCATCCATTAATGGTAATCTACAAAGGCAAAATACTTTCTCATTAGCTATGCCCATCCCATTAACTGATATTACTATGTTAGTGGTAACATTAGGATGAGATTATTTCTTGAAAGTACCAAAAATTAGAGTATTGTTTTTATGTGATACAATTAGATGAGTTTTTTTCTTTTTGATAGATCTGCAAGACACTCTAATAGATATCAATCATTTTATTATAATATGCAACCAAATGCCCTTGTTCTCTAATTACATTATGAACTATAGGAAATGAAAAAGGCCATGGTCAGTAACTCAAGCTATCGGAAACATCTAAGAAAAGGCAAACACATTGACAGGTTAGTTTGTGATTTAAGAAGATACAATTTCGCCTAGTCTAATACTCAAAATGTGTCCTTCTTCATGCACATATAGCAATAAATAATGGTTGAAAAATGGAATTTAAATTCTAGGTGCACAGATAAAAGATTCAGAAAAAGCCTCCTAAATTTTATTAATAAAAGTATGAATAATAATTTACCTTTTATGCCCTGACTTTAGCACAGGGAATATTTTGTAGCAAATAGGTTTCAATGATGTTTTACTGGCATTGATTTCATGGAAGATGGAGTGAATGATGGACTAAAAATAGAGACTATTAGTAAATATTTAAAGCCCAGAAAAAACAGTGACTGTGATATGACCTTGTATATAAGAAGCGACAGTCTAAGGAGGCCATTCGTCTTTCTCAGTTTTTAATGTTCCATTTACAACAAATATATAATAGGTCGCAATTTGTTGTGAAAAAAAGTTTTAGATTAAAAACTGACAGGATTATAGAGTAGGACAATATTTCACTGAAGATATAGAACCATTACTACTAATAAATATTTATTGAAAGTTCACAAAATCCATGGCCATCTGACTCAAAATCATAGGGAGAAAAAACTAACTCTCGTCAACTTTACATTTAAGAGAAATATTTAGTTCACAATCCTTGAATTAATAACCACACTCTCTGGAGCTTGAAGAATGATCTAGATGAATCATACTTCTTCCCAGTTATGACTCTACAATCCCTTTGCTGTTCAATGATTGGTGGTGTTAGCCTCCACCGTATTCCTTTTTTTTTTCCAAGTGAATAAGTCCTTTCTAATAAAAACTCCCCCAGCTCACAGGGCATTTCTTCTCTCCACATTCTCTGATTCTGCTGAAGGATGTTAAGGATGTTCAGCAGAAGACATTTCTCCCCTAATATGACCTCCAGTGTTATGTTGTTTTAGGATTGCATTACAAACATCAGTTACAATAAATTCTGCCATACAATAACCGCAAAGACAGTTTTGTAGGATGGTCCTTTAATAAGAGCATCTCTTCTTGCTCCTGTTTTCCTGTCAGCAAGGACAGTCTTAGTCCTTGCCTCTCACTTTTCCACCTTTGGTTCCATTAAATCCATCCCATCTATCTGTCTCTCACTGCATTGCAAAACACTGCAGACTTAAAGATTAGTCTGAAGTGCGGAATTAACTACATTCTTAAAATATAATAGTTCCAAAATTGTTACGAGAAAATTTAATATTATATTAAATAATTCCTCTTATCCTCAAATTATGCATAGTAACCCAGTGTCCTGAAAACAAAATAGAAATACAGAGCTATGGGTAAAGAAAGTTGACTAAACTTTCAGCATATTGACAAATCGTTATACTTAGTAATGATAGGGTTTTTAACGATATATTTTTATTTTTTACTTTTTAAATCATTTAAAAAATAACCATAGCACTGTATAGATCCATCATAAAATATACGGCATCAAAAGAAAATGGCAATAGCCCAAAACAAGACCACCATCAGCGATGGACATTTTAGCTCATTTACTTTTCTCTATTTATGTTGCACATATTTTGTAATTGAGATCAATAGTGTATATAAACTGCATAGCCTCCTTTATCACTTATAATTATATCATAATATTTTTGTCTATTTGTTTGATAAATTATAAGCATTCGTTTAAAAGCTTCATAGTATTCTATAGTATGCATATGCCCACTTTATTTAATTTTTTCCTGGAAAAATGAACATTTATATTGTGCATAGTGTTTTGGTTTATGTATAAAACTTTTTGTTTTATATGTGTAGTTTGGGTTTATGTGTAAATCTTTAAAAAGTATAATCAGACCTCTAAGAGTTTATTCTTAGAAATTGAATTATTGAAATAAAAAATATAAACATAGTGTTCTTTACTCAGTTCTCTTTATTCATGGAGAATGTTTATTACTGAAATAATGTTAATGGTTTATCTAATTCATGGAAGTTACCAACTGAATTATTCAGATGTCCTGCTCTTTCACCAGTTACCCAGTTACAGTTATTTTTTAAATAACTGTTTCTCAAAAATTGTATATGCAAGATGTTTTCAGAGTTATTTTATTACTGTTGATGTCTTTAAACTTTTATGAGTAAAATATTTTTAATATGGTTAGATAACAGCAAATGAGCTCATACTTCTTTTCCGTTGCTGTGGTTTAATGTCGTGCAACAAATGTTATCATGAACCTGAAACAACTAATGTATCTTAAAAGAAAGATCTCTTTATTTACTTATTAAACCCAGTTATACAGGTAGTTAGTAACACTTTTTTCCTTGGCACATGGAGAGACTAACATCCAAATAGCTAACTTTATTGAATAGATTACACTACTTTAAAAATCTAGTAGATTTTTGGAGACATGCTCTAGGCAACAAAATATTACCTGAAGCTCATATCAATCAATATCTATCTTTCTCTTTAGCAATCTATTTGAAGAAGGCCTTAATGTCAGTCAATATACAAGTACTCTTCCTATCTGCTTTTCATGCTACAGCTGTTTTTTTGATTATCAAAATTTCCAAATTGTAGGAAAGCAAATTCATCAATTTTGAGATGTTTTTATTTTGAGATAATTTCATATTTTGGTGTTTCATTTTATTCTAGATGTACAGAAGTGTAAGGGAATTTAACGGAGTCTTCTATTATCTACAGAAGAATTAATACTTAAAACTTTTCGATTTAATGGGATGAATATTTGAGTAACAGACATCCCTCATACTTTTAAGCATAAATTACCTGTAAATCTCTTAAATTGCCAAGTTCCATTGTGAGGTTTATATTTAAATATTAACAAACTCAACATTAAAACACAGTCTAATTAATGCTCATATATTCTAAGACTTTTAATTAATTTCTACCACTTTAATACTTTCGACATCTCTATGTAACTTTCAACTGCTTTCCAAACTTTTCAAGTACTGGGTATTCTTTGATCTGAATGATAGATAAAAACACATTACACCAAAACTTTAGTTTCCACTACTGTTAAAATACACTGCAGGGACCTATGAAAGTGCTGTCTACTATATAAATATATGTTGATGTTTCATGTATAATTGCTTCCACAGGGACGCTAAATATATTCCATAGATTGTAAAGCAATCATAAGTCAGAAGAGACATTGAGTGTGTAAATAATGTAAATGCTTGTCTTGAGTCATGGGGGAAAACCCCTGAACCATTTTTCTTACCATATTTCAACAGCTGCTGTCTTTGTCTGAGAGGCAAATAATTGGAGGTACTTATGCATGTCATGGTTATTTCAGAATCCCTGTGTTCCTCTCCAGGCAGAATCCCTATGAATTTTGGCTCTTACTTACGTGTTCTCATGATACTGAAATTCCAGAGAGCGAGGGGGACAATGATAGCCCCAGAGAAACATTTCCTTCTTTAGAAGTTAGTGCACTATGGGTTATCGGCTTGATCATATCCTTACTTCAAATTCAATGGTATGGATCTTATAAATCCTGGATCTCCATACAAAAATGGCTCCATCTGACTCACTATCTTCCTTCTCAGGCTTGTGTCAGTTTCTGGGAATACTTAAAAAAAATGTATTTTATAGTATAGCCAAATTATCCTGAATAAACTCTTATCCACAATTCTTGAAGTAACATTTAGAAAGAAAAATATTTAAGCAGAGAAAGTATTTAGAAGCTTAAAATTTGAAAATTCTTTATAGAAACAAAGTATCTAATTGTGTTGATAAAAAGCAATAAAATAAAATCAACATTTTTCAGTACATGATTTTTGTAGACATTTGCATAAGAGTCAGTAATTATGTATGATATAGTACAAGGAAAATGATGGAGCAAACTAGATTATTTTGTAACAACTTGCCCAATAAACTGAAATATAAAATAATAACACATCACCAAAATCTTCTCTTCCAAAGTATCTCATCTAAATATTTATGACTCATATATCTTCTTTGTATCTCAGTTATATCATCTGTAAAGTGTGGGAGAAAAACTGGATAATATTCTAATTTTGTTTTTCACTTTAACTTTGATTCTAAGATCTCATATTGATAATTTGTTAATATTTTATATCATCCTTGAAAGATTTCACATGCTCCAAGAAAGTAAACATAACAAAATCACGTTTTCTAAGTGAGAGTTGAAAAAGGTAAGGGTAAGGTAAGTTGAAAATAAGATAAAATAAGAGAGTTAATGCACCTACCTACATTTTCTCCGAGTACAGTTTACCTGCAAGAGGAATCTGAGACCTCAAAATAATTACAATTGACACTAACTACATGGTAGGATAACTAATCATTATAATTACAGACTGATTGAAAGACTTAATCTAAATTATAGAAAGTATTATGGGAAACCATTTTTCTGCTATTGTTGTTCAATATGACTGCTGATAGGTTTGATTTTTTCCTATGGTAGGTTACATTGAAGGCTGCAACTCTTCACCACTTCCTATAAAGCTGACCTTTGCAATGTGACTTTGTATGACCTGCCACTAAAGAGGTATAGTGGTATTGCTTTGTCACGTGAGTCTAGATTTAACCATATAATTTGTTCTATGTAACACAATGTTAGCAGGCCTAATATTACTCGGAAAAAAAATACTCTTGTGGAAAGTCCTTGTACAGTCAAACTCACTCTTGTGCTTCTGCCATGGCCAAGAGATAGGCATGCCTAGGGTAGCCTAGTGGGCCCAGGAGGAGAATAATGGACATATGACGTAGAGCTGCCTAGTTGTACACAGGCTAGAAAAGACAGCCTTGTGGTGAGATGTGTGGAAAGTCAATTTTGCTATATATCACTGGGATTTGTTGACTATGTAGCATTAGTATTCCAATAATTCTGAGTTTGGCATTATTACCTCCCAGGGGTCATGGTACTCTATGGCTTAGACACACTGATGAGAAGTTGCCCAGGGGCCGTGGTACTCTGTGTCTTAGACACAGATGAGAAGTATATCTTCCTAAAACAACAGCACAACATGGGAACTCTACAGTGTCAAGAATGGCCTGGGTCTGCTACCCAGGGCTCATGTTCTATATTAGAGCTGGGTATCTTAGACTTTGGAGGTATGAAGGATGTATCATTCTAAAATATGCCTAATTAGTATATTGATTATTTCAAGTTTAAAAAAGTAGAGAAATTACAGTTTCAGAAAAGGCTATCTAACTTGTTTCTTGCTGTGTGTACAAGCCATAATGATTTCTCTGGGAGGGATAATTTTCCTGTGCCAGGGGAAGAAAGTAGCCCTTATCATCAGAGACTGGGAATTGGAGACTTCAGAGGACCTGAATAAACATGCTTACCAAAGTCATCCTTATCTTCAGCTAGCTTTACAGCCCCCTCCCTTGCATATATCTCCTAGTGACTTTCCTAGAAATTTACTTCTAGGCAGATCACCTTTGTTCTGTCATTTCTTCTTGAATTTATCATTCTTTGTCTAAAAAGTATAAAAGCGTCTGACTTCGTGCTCTTGTAAACACCCCCGTGTACATGTAAAACGAATACAACCTGTATGCTTTTCTCTTATTAGCTTGGCTGGTGTCAGTTTGGTTTCTGGATCCAGCTGAAGAGCCCACATGAGAGTTAAAGGGAGATTGGAGGTGATCTCTGGCTTCCCTATGGGATCTAGACAGTCAAGCTAACACACAAGACGTTCGTGAATAAGTTGACTTGTGATAGAACTGAGGCTTGAGAGAACACCACTGTCTAACACCTGCTTGTTTTTCTTTCCATTATTCTTGCTAGGATTTCTCACATTCTGTTAATAAGGTTTTTGTTTTTGTAATTCACTATATTGCTGTTTTTCTCTATTTTTAAATAACGTGTTTCTTCTTGTAGTATTAATTCATTTTCATCATCTTCCTTTTCTGTGAAGTTTATTTTTTATTAGATTCTTCATAAGCTTGATTTTTAGTCAGGAAGAAAACACGTTCATTGGCAGATTTCATCATTCTCCCATACCTTGAGGTAGTATTAATGAAAAAGTCTGTTTGTTAAAAAAATATTTAGTTTGGTAAGCAATTCATTTTGGTTCCATAGCATTTGTATTTGGAATGTGTACCTCACACTAATCATAAGGAACGATGCCATTATCTGTTATAGTGGCAACAAGATAATTAATATCTAGTGATACACACACACAAAATTTTATTAATTATATTATTTAAGCTTTTAATTACACTCCAATATACTTCCCCATTTACAAAACAAACTGCAAGGATTCCCCAGCTCACTGTCTCTTGCTGCTGTTTATTTCTCAGGAAGATTTATCAAACGCTATGAAAGCTATGAATTGGAATTACCTTGAGCTTTGTTTTCTTAACTGCTTTTCCTTTCTCTGTTCCACCAATAAAATCTTAATAACAAAATAATTGGATGCATTATTTCCAGCTACCTTTTTTCATTTTCTGGTCTTGTATTGAGACCAGGATGCAACCCAAGGAATTAAAAGCACAGAGCTAGCTCTCACTTTCTTTCTGATCTCTTAAAAAAACAAAGGCAATCTCATTCACAAGAGTTTTCATTTGCTGTTATAATAATCAGGATGAAATTATTGTGGCACTGCTTCTTCTGTCACTTGGGAAAGAAAACAGAAACACTCTTTGCTAGTTAGATTTAGATGACTTCCTTTGGAAGCAAGATAATAATTTATATTTAAATGAAATGTTGATTAGCATAAGGGTTTATCATGGCAGTCAGCCCACAGCAAGCTTTGTTTGTACTTACCTGATGTAACAAAGATAAGAAACATAAATGCAGTCCTAGCTCCTTCCCCACAATTAAAGCACTTTGAGGCTTTAGTCCCCAAATGACAGGTTAACCAAAATGATTTTAAAAGAAATGTTAATCTACAATTTTTGTAATGTTCTTACAGAAAATGATGATGTCATTAAACACTAACTCGGAGACTTATGGCAGCTGTTAACCCAAGATTGTATCAATTCTGGAAAGACAATGTACGTTTCTGCTTCAAAGTCCTCTTTTATAAAATGTAAATTTCAGAATGTCTTCTTAGATTTCCTCCAGATCTAAAATTCTAGAGTTCTGTAACCACAAAGAGGTGAGTTTTTATCATACCTATTTAACTGACTGTGAAGTATTTGTATTCTTTCAAGAGATGGTACAATTTCATTTTACAGAAGTCTCACTTTTTATTATCTTTCTCAGCTTTTCCTGTTGACTTGTAATAGAACAAGTTGTGTAAGATAGGTGATATGCTGGGGTGATTAAAAAGCCAGATTCTATAGCCATATAGCCTGATTTTAAATCTCAGCTTTCACACATTGCTGTGGACTTCAGATAATATATTTAGCTTGTCTATTTATTAGCTTTTGTTAAAAAAAGAAGAAGAAGAAGAAAAACATAATCATGGGGCCTATCTAACAGGGTCTCTTGGTATTTTTGCCTGTATTAATACATCTATGGGAAGGGTGAATCTTAGCACTGAGCACTAAGCCTCAGTAGAAATACTGAAGTAATATGGAGTTCTCTTTTGAGAGAAAGCCTTTCTTAACTATCCAAATATAACTTTGGGAAACTATCCTTGGGTATCCTACTCAAATTACTAAAACTAAGTCATCCATCACAATAAAAATAGAATTAAATTTCTCTTTTTTTCCATCTATGAGAACTTTACCCAAGTAAAGTTTGAAATGTGTAAAACTTTGGTTGCATTCCTTTATATGTAACTTACTTTCCTACCTTCACAGATGCTAGAGAGTAATTCTAAATCCTAAAGTCCTTATACATTAATCATTGCTTTGGTATCCCTATTATTTTTACTATTAGTTATTATACATTAATCATGGCTTTGGTATCACTATATTTCTACAAATTTCTCCTTTAAAATATCTGTTACAACTCTGCTTTTTCTAGGCATATCATAAAATGTTCAATATGATTTATCCTCAGAAAATTGCAAATTGAAGCAAAAATGAGCTATTGTTATATAAGTATGAAAATGGTTTAAAAAAATGAAACAGGCTATGGGACAATAGAAACCTTCTTTCATTGCTAACGAGAATTCAAAATGGTGCCATCATTCTGGAAGATATTTTGGCAGTTTTTTTTAACAAACTTAAATATAGTTTTAATATATAATCCAGTAGTTGTATCCCTGGCTATTTATCCAATTCAGTTAAAATTTTATGCCCACACAAAATCCTGCCTATGAATATTTATAGCACTTTCATTCATAAATCATAAAAAACTGGAAGCAACCAGGATATCTTCCAGTATGAATGGACACACAAACTGGGATTCAGTCATGCTATGGAATATTATATAGTAGTAAAAATGAAATGAGCTATCAAGCCACAAAAAGACATAGAGGAATCTTAAGTACATATTGCTGAGTTAAAGAAAAGGCTATATACTATATATTCCCAATTGTATAATGTCTCAAAAAAGGCAAAACTATTGAGACACTAAAATGATTATTGACTCCCAGGCATTAAGGAAGGGGAAAGCATGAATAGGTGAAGTACAGGATTGCTTTAGGGCATTGAAACTATCTTGCATGATACTATAAAGGTAGATACATGACGTTATGCATTTGTCAAAACCCATGTAAGTTTAAAGCACAAGATGGGTAAACTTTAAAACTAAAAGGTAAGAAAAAAGAAACGTTTAGAAGGTCCAGGGATTCCAAAAGAATGCACGCACAACAGGAACATTTAATTGTAAGGCAAATAATCGTGAAATTATACCTGTTGTCTCTAGTAAGATTATTGAAACAATCTCACTGAAGATGGTGAGGAGAGGAAGATGCTGAGCTGAGTAACTTTGTAAATGAGTAAAGTCTGTAAGACTAAGGGCAAAAGCAACTGCCCATAAGCACTGTGCTCTATTTGGTAAAGTAGCCTCCTGGCGAGCACTAGTTACCAACTTTGAAACTACTGCATATGTGCACTGGAACTGAACAATTAAATAAAGGAACAGTGGATGGTGGGAGCCAAACTTCTCATTGTTGGAGTAGGAATTTACAGATAAAGCCAGGGAAGAAGATAAGTATTATCCATGCAATCATAGATTGGATTTGGAGAAATCAGTATAAACTCAAATTTAGCTTAATCTAGGTGTAAATGGCTACATACAGAATTTCTCTGTGAATCTAAAACTGCTCTAAAAGTAAAGCCTAATATTAAAAACAAAATTTATTTCTACATTACCTTCATATTCCTTTTCAAATTATTTTATTTCTTCTTCTCCTCATTATTTTGTTCCTCCTAATTCTTCTTCTATCTTATACCCGTAGGGAAATACTTTAATTCTGCTTTTCTAAGCATATTAAAAGTTGCTCAATAAAAATAAAATAATATTATATACACTATATATTTCACATATTGGGTTAATTTCTATAATTTCCAATAGAAAATAATATTATTTGTTTGTTTTGTTCACTACTAATTCCCCAGGACCTTGAATATTGTCAGACAACAAACAATGGTTCATTTTTTAGTATAAATATTTATCAAATATTGCATGGAAAATATTTCATGGGACGTACTTATACTAGAAACGGTATTTTTGTCTATCTGAAATTCAAATTTAACTTAATGCTTTGAATTTTTTCTTATTATGTGTTTGTTTGTTTTAACTAAATCTGTCAAACCTACCTGAAACTTACACAATTTCAGACACCTACTTTATGAAAAATGGAAAATTATGAATTAAAATTATATAGCCCAAAATGGGGTCCATGTAAATGAAGATTCCCAAAACTTAAGCTTCATTAGCTTCATGGAAAAATCCATCTATAGGAAAGCAGCTGTAATTTTTTACCCAGATGGGGTCTGCAGAATCACGTCAATAGAGTAGCATTTTTACCACACCCACGTGCTGCTGCCATTAGCATTAACAAAAAATCTAAAGATCCTCACAAAGTCAATGTCTGAATTACTCTTTAGAAGACTCCTTTGCCATGTTATAAATTCAGTTCAGCAGCCCTTACCGTGGAGTCCATTATCTCGTTGATGATCACTTAACTCCATGAACATTAATGTCAACTAATATGCCACATCTCCCAAGGGACAAACCTTTTTAGAGGTCTATGAAACACAAAATGAGTGCTGTTTAGAGGGCAGAGCCAAACTTTGATCTCATTGGTACCTAACGAGTTTTCAAGTACTGGGAAACAGCAATACAAAGTTTGTGATGGGGAACTTCAAAAGAAACACTCTAAGTAAAGGGATACAGAGGCAAACCATTAACTTGGCAAAAGGATTAATATCTAGGATGAAACCTCAGTCTTCCTGGGAACAAACAGCAGCCCATACATCCTGCAGAAAGAGATAATGGCAGCTCAGAATGGAAAGCAAGACTCAGGAACAGGCTAACATGGAGGTGAACCCTCGGGGATAAAAATAATGCTTCCCAGGCCCAGTGTCTAAAGAAACTGTCATCTTCAGAGTAGGAGAACTATGTCTTCCTTTCGGAGTTAAGTCCTCCTCTTGGGGCAACTTTTATTCTAATATTAAATCTTGCTTCCATTGCTATCACACATTTTACAGTCCAGAGATTTGCCTAGTAACCCATATAATTCTAACTCCAGTGTGAGTAAAGATTACCTGAAGAAAATAGAAAACTGCCTCAGTGTGTGTGTGTGTGTGTGTGTGTGTGTTCATGTGTGTATTTTTGAATTGCTTGATATGGGAGACTATTCAAACTCAAAGGAAGGAAGGACAGAGGTAAGTGTAAAGACATCCTTAGGTGTAAAGACATCCTCGTGGTCCCCTACTATGGACTCACTACAAATGACTACTTATCTGAAATTCACTACAAATGACTACTTATCTGAAATTCACTACAAATGACTACTTATCTGAAATTCAGAGTTTATGTTCTAGTGTAAATATTCCTGCTTTTTACTGAACCAATTTTCTCCTTTTTCTCTCCTCCCTCTGTTTACCTCTTCCACCTCTTTCTTTTCTAAATTAACTTTGAGGAGATGACCTGAAGTCTTAGCATTAAAAGCATAAATCAATCAGTTAAAAATGCTTTATTTTTATATGGAATGCTAGATCGGTTAATAAAAACAAAAGAATGAGTAGTGGTTTAGAAGTCCACTCTATTTAGTTCTTCAAGATGTTTAAATAATCATGTAGTAAATCATTAAGTTTCACATTTCTTTCTCTTGTTCACTCTGCTTTTTGTATTGTCTCTTCCTTCCTCATCCTCCTCCAGCCTCTTTCTTCCACTATTGCTTTGGACTTTTCCTCACCTTCAAGGAGCTATTTACAGTTCCCTTTCTTTATTTCTATTTTAAACAATTAGACTGATAGTGGAAAAGTTAACGTTTGTAGTCATGAAAAATGTTTCCATTTGCCAGAGCCTTCTGATTTGGGGCTTATTGACTGGTTCATCCTCCAGAGCTGGTACCAAAAATTTGTGTTTGGGTGACATTTAGAGCCATTCATTTCTCAAATTTTAAGAAAATTAAGAAAACAGTACTATAAAGTTCAAATCAGACAAGGAAAAGAATGAGGACAAAGCAAAATACCCAACGGAAATGGGGTCTTTTTAAAGTTTGCACCCCTAAAATTTGTGAATATATGATTATTTTGTCTCTAACTCAGTGTGGTCCTGTGAGGTCCTATACATTCAAAGGCATGGGCTGCGCCCAAGGCTCCATATGGTTGAACTGACTTTTCATTGATCAATGAGGCTGGTGAGTTTTGCAATCCAACTCTCCAGCATGCAAAATTATACTGTGCTTTTCCATGTTTTTGGTCTCATCTTTGTCAACTGCACAAGTTTGATTACCTGTGCACATCACCACAATCTTAGTCCAGACATCCGCATCTAGATTATCCTCAAGACAAGCAAGCTAATGACTGAGTACTATAAGCAGCTGAGATGAAATTAACTACAGGCAAATATTTACCAACATCACATAAACAGATTCTTACTCATTTCTCTCTCGCTCGCTCTCTCTTTTGTTTTTTGTTTGTTTGTTTGTTCTGAAACAGAGTCTTGCTCTGTCACCTAGGCTGGAGTGCAGTGGCGCGATCTCAGCTCACCGCAACCTCCTTCTCCTGGGTTCAAGCGATTCTTCTGCCTTAGCCTCCCGAATAGCTGGGACTATGGATGCGGGCCCCCACACTGAGCTAATTTTTTGTATTTTTAGTAGAGATGGGGTTTCACCATGTTAGCCAGGATGGTCCCTATCTCCTAACCTCATGATCTGCCCTACTCGACCTCCCAATGTGCTCGGATTACAGGTGTGAGCTACCGTGCCCGACCTATCTCTTTTGCATATATTTGTTTCCTTCCTCCCACAAATAAAAAAAAAACACAGAGTATTTAAACAAAACAAAAACCTATGCATATACTTTGAAGCAGGTAGCTCTGTGAGCAGTAGCAAATCATATGGGTCTGTAGCAACCTCAGTTCTTACCTCCTCACAAAAAAGAATTCCACCGAGGGGCATAAGGCAGAGTGAACGAGCAAGGCAAGTTTTAGAGCAGGAGTGAACGTTTATTAAAAACCTGTAGAGCAGGAATAGAAATAAGTAAAGTACACTTGGAAGAGGGCCAAGTGGGTGATTTGAGAGATCAAGTGCCCAGTTTGACCTTTGACTAGGGGTATTACACGTTGGCATACTTCCGAGGGGAGAGGGTTGCATCCCTTCTCCCCTGAATCTTCCCTTGGGATGGGCTGTTCGCATGCGCAGTGACTTGCCAGCACTTGGCAGAGGAGCATGTGCAGTGTGTGTACTGAAATTGTACACATGCTCACTCGAGGTGTTCGAGAATGGTCCTATACCTGTTAAACGCCACCATTCTGCCTCTTAGTGAGCATGCTTGAGCCCACTCGTCCAACTCCTGAAATCTTATCAGGAAGCAGTTGATCACTAGTTTCAGGTGTTTCTATCCACCGGGAGACTGCCTTTTCCTGGTGCTGGTTGTGACCAATGATTATTTTAGACAGATACTGTAACAACCACCTGACATATCTCTGTAAGTGGGTAGGGAGTGTTCAGTCCTCCCCTACCCTGCTTATGTCTGACTAGCTACCTACTGTAACAGCTCTGGATTTAACTACTATTTTCTACAATTAGGTAAGTGGATTTCTGGTAAATCATTTATATCAATAAACCCCTACTCAGCTCTTGCTAAGTGTTTTAAAGTTAAAAGTTCCTAGAACTGAGTTGATGCTTAAAAACAACAGCTATGATTATTTGTCTTCTAATAGCTGCTCCTATGTTATTTTTCTTCCAACCTGATTTATATTTTATTCATAGCATTCTTATTCCTCAATGGGAAGGGATTAACTTTCTCAAACATTGGATAAATCAGTAAGAATAAAACAGTCATGCTGCAAAATTGTCTGCAATATTGTGACATAATATGAAATATGTATTTCATCTTTTTCCCCAGTTCCTAGCACAAGCATAAGAGCTTTCTAAAGCCTTAGGAATTTCCTGAGTGATAGGGGTAAAAGAAGCATCTTTAGTCATTCGTAATAAGCCTCTTTCAACCATACCTGAGTTTATGCCAAGGAAATCACTGTGGTGGCAGCCTGGATAGCTTAAATATACACCTGGTTGCCAGAGAAACAAACCAGATGATTAGAGGCTTGGAACGATCCCTTATTCCATATTTCAGGGGACACAGGAGAGGGGATAGGGATTGAGTTAAATGCCAATGTCCAGTGATTTAATCCATCATACCTAAGTAATGGAACCTCCTTAAAACCCTAAACGACAGGACTCAGAGAGCTCCTGGGTTGGTGCACGCATCACAGTGCTGGGTGAGCAGCATACCTGGAGAGGACGTGGAAGCTCTGCCCTCCTCCCCCATACCTTGCCTCATGCATTGCTTTCGTTTGACTGTTCCTGAGTTGTACTCTTTATAATAAATTGATAAATGTAAGGAAAGTGTTTTCTTGACCTCTATGAGCTTTTATAGCAAATTGTTAAACCTGAGGAGTGGGTTGTGGGACACTTCCAACTTTACAGGCAGTAGGTCAAAAGTAGGAGGGACCCAGAATTGCCAAGTGAGGGCAGTTTTGTGGGACTGAGCCCTTACTTAACATGTAGAGTCTGACACTGACTTTGGGTAAATAGTGTCAGAATTGAATTAAATTGTAGACACCTGGTTACAGTCTGGAGAATTGGAGAACTGGTCAGTGTAAGAAAAACTATACATTTGGCGTCAGAAGTGTAGTAAGTAAAAACATGTAATAGACTCTTGAAGGAAGGCATTAGCGCAATGATCAGACTCCCAGGCTCTGTCACTAATCAGTTGTTTTGTTAGCTCTATCACTGTTTATTCACTACACCATTTTCTAAAGCTTCTCACACACAGTCACCCCTCTGGGGAGCTTGATCTGACAGGGTTGAAACTGAGATGATAAAAGTTTAATTATTATCAGTGATGATGGTATTTAATAATTGTGTTCTCACTGGGAACATTCCAGGAGAAATCATCTTGCTTCATTACAATATGTGAATGATGAGTCTAATAAAATTTCGCATGAGAAATTTTAAACTCTGAGATAAAACTTTTCCCAATAAATGTTTATTACATTTACATAAGTCCCAAGAGCCTTTTGTTCAGGTCAAAAGAAGATGGCAGAAATTTTGATTTTCTTTGTTTCTAAAGGTCACAAAATATAATACTGATTTCCAATGAGGGGTGTGTGTGTGTGTGTGTGTGTGTGTATGTGTGTGTGTGTAGGGGAGGAAGATAAGGAAGACGAGGGATAGGGGAAATGGAATTCACTTCACCAGGACATGAAGCTTAGAGAGGATGGGCTTGGAGACAAACTAGTCTTGACTTTGGAAAACAAATTGTCTTCAGCCTTTGAATTTTTTACAGATTAAATAGTATTGATCTTTCTTTTTTTTTTCTGTCCTCATTTGAATGAACTTTAGCAATACATGGTAAGAAGTTAGCTCCTCCAATTTAACATGAAAGTGAAAAGGGTGCCAACCAAGGAGAATGTCCATGAACCAGGATTTTGAAGTTTACCTTATTTCTCAGTAACAGCATTAATGCTTAAGTCTCCTTTAGGAAGATCCAATTCTATTATCCCAGCTCATTCTAGGTTCCTTGTAACCCAGAAAACTCTAGTATGGACTAGGGATGATTCTGAGTGAATGTTACGATGGAATGTATGTGTGTGTGTGTGTGTGTGTGTGTACGTGTGTGTGTGTGAATGTGATGTTAAAGACCATTTGTAAAAAGCAGCATTTCAAATTTTGGTTGAACTCTTTTTATTGTGTTATGTATCATCCTTGGTATATTTGGAAACTGTATTATGTCGTGGGACTGAGAAGCAGGAAAGCCTGATGCGAGAGTTTTAGTTAAGATTCACTAGGTAATGAAAACATTATCTGAGACCATTGCACTTAGGCAGATGATTAAAAAAAAAAAGATCATATTTTTAGGTATCATCGCATGATTCTTGTTTATTTCTTCTTTTCTCTTCAAACTAAGACAAGTAATAAAACAATACTGACAGAATGACAAGGGAACAATAAATATTTTCTGATCTTGGGAAATCAAGCTCTGCCCTGCAGTGTCATGCTTGAGAAGTGAAGTGCTCCTTAAGTAGAAAGAAAGAAAAAAAAAAAAGAACAAACAACCAAACAACAACCCGCAAAACAGAAATCTGGAAATCAAAGTCAAGTCACATCTCTAGATAGATGATGACCTTCACTTCCAAGAAGGTCTTTGTGTGGTTGTGAATTCAATGTTCTTTAAATGACACTCTGTAACTGCTTAGTGAAAGCCAAGCCATTTTCACTCTCTTTTTGTACCCAATTGCTGCAGCTGGTTTGACAGAAGTAGCTGGTGCAGATTTTTCTCAAGAATGCTTTAGCAGTGTTTTAATCAAAGGTCTCACTTTTTAGGCACGCAGTTCTTCACTTTAGATTGGCATGCCTCATTGTTAAACTTTTTTATTTGAGGAGAAAGCTTGAAAGCAATAGTACTACAATTAGAAATGAATATTTAATAAATTACCAAAAAATGAAGTAATTGCATGGCCAGTATTCTCTATTTACAAGGGAGCAAAATTAGAAATTATTAACAGAGCTGTAAACAAAAATCAAAAAGAAAATATCTACGATGTTATCAACTGGTATTTTAATACTTTTGTTACAAAAAAATCAATCACCAGAATCACTGGATTCAAATAAAAATAAAAACCAATAGTGCCCAATATGGATAAAATGACAATAATAAAAGACACTATAAATCAGAATATATGGAAAGAATAAACATGGCCAAAAAGAAAATTTAGTCTTAAATTCATGTACCAATAAGCTTAAAAGAATATAAATAAGTTAAGCAGCATACTCCAAGCATTACCAAAAATAACCAACTAAAGAATGAAAAATAGACAAATCAATAAAAATAAAAGCAGAATAAAATACAAAAAAAAAAAAAATTTAGAACTAAAATATCCAAAATTTGGTCCATTGAGGGAAAAGAAACAGATGACTCAATAGTTTAATAATAAAGGGAAAAAAGGGAAGGAAGCATAAATATGTAAAATAAGAAATTGTAATGTGGAAGTTATCAAAGACAGGAGAGAAAATAAGAGACCATAAGAAACAATTCTGTCAGTTTTATGTGATTTAATTTTAGAACCTAGATGAAATATATGATTTTTTAGAATATGAATTATCAAAATTTACCCCATGAAAGTTGGAAATTTTAAACAGACAAATCATTTACCAAAGAAGAAAGAGAAAAAAAGACAAATACGACGCTCATTGGCTTAATAATTCTCCAATCTTTTGAGGAACAAATGATGTAAAATATTGTTAGATTATTTCAAAGAGTAAAACAGTAGGAAAAAATCCAGCATAACATTGATACCCCAAACCAGCAAAGATAACACAAATCCCCCCCAAAATATTAGAAACCAATTTCCCTGTGAATCTGACATAGAAATCCTTTATAAATACTAAAACAATGTCTAGAGGCACATTAAAAGAATGATACACTCTATCTAAGTGTGATATGTTTCAGTAATGAAAGATATCTACTGACAAAATATTCATATTCATAGATTAATTTGAAAATCTTTGATTATCTTTATAGATTCAGAAAAGTTACTGATAAAATTCAGTCTTTTCATTTAAACAATATTTAAAATTTTTAAATATATGTATTTTTTCTTAATGTGTACATATAAATATTACATATTTACTCATGTAGTTTTTATGGCTATATGATTATATATGCACACTAAAGATAAGTGAATATACGTATTTATTTATAAAAATGTGCATTATTTAAAAGATTAGCATTCTCTGTGTATATATATACACACACACACATATATACGTATATATAACTAAAATATGTTCCTATGTCAACCATGCTAAGTATAATGTCCAATGGGAGAAAATAGGAGAGGCACTCCAGTGAGAGTTAAAACCACAAGTGAATTTGTATTCTTCTGTTATCCTGGAGATAACCTGTTAACACATTTAGAAACAGCGATGGAAGGTAAAAACTTGAAGATAAAGAAACTGTTTATTTTTGCAAATTATATTGTTGTAGGAAAATCCTGGTTCTTGTCATATGACCAGAAAAGAGTAGACTCGCAGACACATAGAAAGGGTGGGAAAAACGGAACTTCTTGGGTGAAAAAGGAGAAGGAGAAAAACTTTCAGCAGAGCGAGAAGGAAGCCTGTTAACTGGCTCCGGCCCCATCACACAGGAACTGAAGAGCCTGGGCTCCTCCCCTTTGCAAATGGCGCGAACTTCCATGGCTCCAGCCCATTCTCCTAGTGCGCAGGCGCGTCCGAGGTTCAAGGGGAAGCCCTTTTTACTTGGCTGTCTTGATATGATTGGAAAAGCAAAGAAAAACAACTGAAAATCTATAAATATAATACATAATTTTGAGAAATGGCTAGCTAAACGATAGTATACAGAAAGAAATTGCTTTCATATAGTCAAATGTTAGGCAGCCAGAAGAAATAATTGAAATTAAAAATCACATTTTCAATAGCAACTTTAAAAGAAAGAGCAGGAGAAATTTGAAGAATTATACAAAATCCCCAGAAAGAAGACTAAAATGACACTGAAGGACAAAAGAAAATCTGAACAAATAAAAAGCGATCATATTTTGATATCCAACTCTAAACAGCCTAACTATGCCAATTATCCTGTATAAATGCATCAGTTTAGCAAGGTCCTTCCCAAAATTACCAAAGGAGGATTTCAAACTCTGTAAATGATCGTAAAGGTGATGTCACAAAATAAACATCTGAGAAGAGTCAAGAAAACATTTACAAAGAAGGTTAATGGGAATGAGATGGAGACAAGATAAATAGTAATCCAAATTCTAAATTTTCAATGACTAAAATAAATAATGTTGTCTAAGTGGAAAAGAAGATAAAATTTAGAGATATACCCAAATGAATGCAAAAATAAGTGTAAAAATTAATTTTAAAATAGAAGTTTTTTTTTTGATTGTGGAGACAAATGAGCAGATATCAGGAAAAATATAAATTAAATTACTGCTTCTCATCTTGAAGTAACATCTTTGTGTTACAATCTAGATAGTATTTACATTGATATTCATATAAAATCATTTCAGCTTTTCTTCATATTTGAAAATTTTAAAATACTTGGAACCATTTTTTCAGCTATCATTTGGCAAAACAATAAAAATAATCAGACAACACAGTAAGAGAGGGTGTTAGGGAATAGACATATTCATATATCTTTATGGAGAATAACTTGACAATATCAATATTTAAGTCACATTCTCTAATGTGTTTAATTTTAATATCTATCCTATAGTCCAGTTATTTATTATCTATTAGTTGATAAACTGTGCATGTGTAATAATACCCATTGGGTCACTGCATAAAATAACTAAAGTTTCTAGACATTTACGTTATGGTCAATTGATGAATGCTTAAAAACAGAATCTATGGTAAAACCATACATGGGATATTGTGTAATTATTAAGTAGTATGCTGCATATGTGTTTTTATGGGCCAAAATCCAAATTTCACAATACTATTCATGGTATGGCAATGTTTGTTTAAAAAATATGAAGAAGAAGGAACACATGCATATAAACCTGTAAGACAGAAAACACATGTATATAAAATTATATAAGATGAAACATTTCTACAGTAGCTTTGGAAAATAAAAATTTTTTAAATGGAAAAAAGTAGTTTTCCTCTAAGGAAAACTTGTGAAGAAATCCAGGGAATTTTACCACAAACTATGGCATCCTGGTATGCTCATTATTTCAAATTTTAGGTACTTGAATGTCAGCAGATTCTGAAAGATGCTCTACTCTCATTCCTTTATCTATCTTAAGACTAGACTCACCGTAGAAGACAATTGCTTTTCATTCCCTCTCTGCAGTCTCATTATTTATCACAGAAAAAAAGACCTAGAAATGCAACCACACCTGGATAGACTCTTTCATGAGATACTGTCTGCCTCTCTGGCTCATTCAAATTCTAAAATGAATCACTTATAACTTAATTTCTGTCTCTTGAGTTTGTTCATTCTCCCTAATAATCATTTACTATCCCTCAACAGAATTGCCTACTTTTCCCCATCTCCCCTCTCTCCTATAAAGAAGTATATATAAGCATCTGTATCTCATGGGTTATTTGGTAATTACTCTCTTGTGACTCCCCCTTGCTTATGCATATTAATAAAATTGTATGCCTTTTTTTTCCTGTTAATCTGTCTGTCGTTAATTTAATTCAGGGAAAGGTTGAAATGCCTACATTTAGATGAGAGAGCTGCTGTGCACAACTGCATTAGATAAGTTTATTATGTGGATTTTAAAGAGATGTTACAGAAGAGAAAAAAATTAGAAATTGAGAGTTTGAAAGTTTGTTCCTATACATTTTATATAATATACAAAATGTATGCTTCCCAAAATTATAGTATTAGCCTATATTATTACTAATCAAGATGTTAAATCAAAACAAAAGTTATTTTAGTATAAATTTCAAATCTACTATAATTTAGCTCAACAAGTTAATCCTCATAAATCCTCACATGTAATTTATTATGAGTTCTTTTGAAGACTTGAAAAGACCTATTGGAAATATTTCATCATAATTTGACTGGGTAAGAAGACAAAAGATCCCTAACACTCATGTGTGGTTCTAGGTTTTGTACAGACAAGACCACACAGTACACAAGATTATGTAATCTAATATCTGTCACTACTTCTTTTCCACTCATGATGACTTTTATTTATTTTTCTTGCCTACTTGTCTTGGTAGGATTTTTAGTATAATGTTAAATAGAAGAGGTGAGAGTGGAAATCCTTGTTTCCTTCCTCATCTTAAGGGGAAAGAATTGAGTCTTTCACCATTGAGTATGATGTTAGCTGGATTTTTCACAGATGACTTTTATTGGTTTGTAGGTGTTCTTTTGTATTGTTTGCTTGTCATTTTTATTATAAAAGAGTATTTGGCCATATTGTTTTATACTACATGCTTACTCACATTTTGTCCCTTACTTGGCTTAAATTATTGTTATTACTATTTGATATTTAATGTAATTTTATTTTGCAAAGTTATTATTGTCTTTGCCACTAGAATGGAAGCACTTTGAGAATAGGGACTCTATTTTGTTCTGTATTGCAGGCTCTTAGAATAGTGGCTGGCACACAATCGGTACTCATATATTTCTGAATAATTAAATAAGAGTAGGTAAATATGATTTTTATCCTTTTATGAATGACACTGAGAACTATTAAGTTTGGAGAAGTTAAAGCTTTCATGAGGAGGACCTATGATTAAATCTGAGGAGACTGATTCTAAACCCAAATTTGTAAACACTATATTTAATGATTATAATAATAGATACAGATGTACCTTCTTTATATGCTATTCCTTCATTTTACATATAAACTTCTCAGAGATAAAAGGAAATTTATAAATTAAAGAAAGAAAAAGTGATTTCTTTTGTTTATAAAAGAAATGATTAAAATAAAGTATTGATCAAAGTGTCATTTTTTTTTTTTTACTTTCTCTGTGTATATATAGGTCCCTTTAAAAACAAATAAGCAATTCTTACTTCCAAACAACAGAAATATGTTTTGGGGTCTATAGAGAATCCCAAGATTTCTTAAATCCAAGAATGAAGAAGCATTATGGAGACTCTACTGTGAATAAAAATGCCACCTCATATCTGGACATAGTTGACATTTTGGTACCTACCTCAACTTTAGTCTCACCGACATTCCAATAACTCTCTGAAGTCTCCAGTGGTTTGGGATACTCATTAATTGAAAAAAAATGCTGCATTTGATTTTCATGTCTTTCTAATAAAAAAATAGATCATTTAAAATCCTCCTTCTAGTGCTCATAAACCTTTTAGTTGAAGGTATACAAAAAATTATTATAGAATTTGCTGTGAGATACTGATAGAATTAGCAAGTACAGAGTGAACTGCTTTGCAGACGGAGCTACTATAACTTTTCCAAATATTCTCTTCATGAACATGAAATTTACAAAGATGGTATATGGACATTTTCTTCCAAATTCATTCTAGTACTGTGTAGAACTTTGATTTAAACCTGACAAAAACCACTTTTCTATACATTGGAACTTTCTTTTTCCTGATCATAGGACTCATTTGCTTGTTTTTGAATATGATATTTAGAAGAATTGATGAGTTAGTTTGCTCTAAGGAAATCAGTAAATAATCACATATTATGTTAAGGAATAGAAATTTTACTACATCTAATTGAAATAAGATGATGACATTAAACTCAACAATGCTTTGGAATATAGTTGCTGAATCAATGGAGAAATTCCTTTTTTTAATTTGTGAAAATTTAGAATTGATATAGAATAATGGCAAATGTTACGATAGAGTCAACAGATGATAGTAATTTAAAATAATGCATTTTCAGATGTAAAAGTTTTAGACTCCTGAAAATTTCTTGCAGAGCCTTGCACCAAATTTACCACCATCTGATATTTTACTAAACTTTTTGGTGGCTCAACGTAATAGCTCCTATTCATTCTCTGTATTGTTGCTTTTAATTTTTTTTTTTCTTTTTTGAAATGGAGTCCCACTCTATCACCCAAGCTGGAATGCAGTGACATGATCTCGGCTTACTGCAACTTCCACTTCCCAGGTTCAAGCCATTCTCCTGCCTCAGTCTCCCAACCAGCTGGGATTACAGGTGCACGCCACCACAGCCGGCTAATTTTGTATTTTTAGTAGAGACAAGATTTTACCATGTTGACCAGGCTGATCTCGAACTCCTGATCTCAGATGATCCACCTGCTCAGCCTCCCAAAGTACTGGGATTACAGGCGTGAGCCACAGCACCAAACTTACTGTTGCTTTTCAATGGAGGTCATATTGATTTTCTCAACACAGGATCTTCACTTATTCTTTGACCTGCTGCCTCTTTAAGTGAAATTATTTAACTGTGTATTCATCATTGTGGTACCTATGGGCATTTCAAAAAATAGCAAGGGAACAACATATTTATTTGTGAGAACACATAACAATGCACATTTATGCTACTTTTAGAATTAAAGACTATAAAGGGAAGAAAATGAAAGATGAATTGGAGTAGATGAGGGGTATCTTAGTGTATTCAGATTGATTTACAAAATACTACATTTGGTAGGTTACAAATCACAAAAATTTATTCTCAGAATCCTGGAGAGTGGGAAATCCCATATCAAGGCAGATTGAGTGTCTAATGAGGGGCCCACTTTCTGACTCATAGGCGGTGGCTTCTCATTGCATACTCACATGGTGGAAGCAATGAGAGGTCTTCTTGGGTCTTTTCTATAAGGGCTCTGCTCTCATGATCTAATTACCACTTAAAAGCCTTACTTCTTACTACGGTTACCTTGGGAGTTAGAATTTCAACATGAATTGTGTGGGGACACAAATATTTGGGCCACAGCAAGTGGTATATTAAAGTTAGAATCTGATTTCAGAACAAATTGATCAATGAAGAGTTTATCTTTACCTACCTTTAATCTAACACATTTTTTTCTTTAATGTGAACCACAGGAAGAAGCAGTGCTCCTGATTTATGAGGAAAAGATCAACATTTTTGTTTGGAACAAAATAATTTTTTCCCACTTTCAGTATATAATATAAAGAACAAGTGTAAGCATGAATTACTGGTGCTCAAGTAAACAGCAAGGAAAAATGTCCCTTTGGTTGTCATGCATATCCTTTGCTTTTGGCCTCAAAATATGATTCTACATTATATCTCTATAACTACATCTATCTCTCTATATACATCTATCTCTATATCATTCCTCTATAATCTTCCATCCTTCCTGTTTCTAAATTTCCCAACTTCATGTCAAAAAAGTTACAGCCTGACTGCGAATCCTAGCTACACAATATGTAGTACTATAGAAGCCAGGATGCCAAAAGTAGCCCCCATGCACCTTGCCTCCCCAAATTCATACTCTTGCATATTCCCCTCACAAACTGAATTGAGTCTGGCCCCATAACTCACTTTAGCTGATAAAATGCAGTAAACATGAAGCTTTTCCAGCTCTATGCCTAAGCCTTAAGAAAGTCTGACAGCTTCTGCTTCTATGTTTTCAAGAGCCTTAAGTTGCCATGAAAAAGATCTAGTTACCCTGCTCAAGAGGCCAGAAGGAAATATCCACCATATGGAGAGTTCACCGAAAGATGAGTAAGCCCTGAGGCTACATGGAGAGTAAGGCCCAGTCTTTCCACCATCTCCACAAAGGCACCAGGTTTGTCAGTGAGCCATTTTGAATATCGCAACCCATTCATGCCCAAAGAGTTTCCCAGTTGAACCCAGTCATGCCACAGAATTATGAAAAACAATGCTTTTCTTGTCACTGAGTTTCAGTTTGGTTTGTTTTATAGCAATAGACTACTAAAACACATGCTAACTCTGAAATCAAGAGTTTGTTTTCTCATTCGAAAAATCAGAATTCCAATAATAATACTTAATCTATTGTGTTGGTATAAGTATTAAATGAACAAGACATGGAAAGCTTTTAACTCCATATCTAGCCTATATTAAGCCTCAATAAAATTTTTGTTATGGTTGTTTCACTGGCTTTTTATAATTATCCAAATTTCCCAAGCCATTTTATATGAATACTGAGTTTGGCCTTGCTTTCACTTTTTTCTCTTATTCTACATGGTGGTTAGAAGACAAAGAATATGTATAAAAGCCTGAGTTTACATTCTGACTCAGACATTTACTAATTATTTAACTTTGCAGAAGTCTCTTTCACCATTATCTGCAGAATGGCCTTAGCAACATCTGTCTCTGATTGCTGATGGGAGGCTTGAAAATTTTAACAAATGTAAAGAATTTACATATATTCATAAGCTAAGAACAATAGCAGTTATTAAATAGGCACATCCTTTGAATGAATAGCAATCTTCCCAGATTACAATATGCAGAATTCTTTGCTCCTCTATCTGTCATCCCAAAGTAATCTATTTATCTGTGAAACATCTTATGATATATATAAAAAACACTATGTTTTAATTTTTGATGTGTCTGTCTAGATTAACTGTCCAAAAGAATTTCTCAAGGACAGACGCAATGGCAACAATCCAGTCATTTCTGTACTATGTGCCTGTGTTGTAGACTATTTCCAATACAGCTGGCCATTCTTATCTATGGGTTTCTCATCCATGGATTAAGCCAATTGCAGATCTAAAATATGTGAAAAGAAAAAAAATAAATGATTGTTTCTGTACTGAATATGTACAGACTTTCTTTCTTGTCATTATTCTTTAAACAGTAACATATAACAAATACTTCCATAACATCTATGTTGTAGGAGGTATTATGAGTGATCTAGATATGATTTTCAAGTATACAGAAGAATGTGTGTAGGGTATGTACAAATACTGTACCATTTTATGTAAGAGACTTGAGCATCTGAGGATTCTGGTGTCTGTGGGAGTCAGGATAATAATCCCTCATGGTTGCAGAGGGATGACTATTTTGATTTCACTGTCCTGTTTTCAGGGAGGTCGGGGATGCTCAGGAGGATATTATACTTTTATGAATTTGGGGAGTCAGCCATGGTAATGATCATGATGGAAGGCAGAACCTCACTTCCAGCTTTAAAAACTACAAATGCCCACTATTTAATCTCCTTGGCCCTTGGCAACTAGATAATGGGCATAGTTTGGCCAGTTAGATCATTATAGTCATGATTTTGACTGTAGAGTAAGTGATCCAAGGAGAAATGGAGAAATCATGTCACTACTGTCAACAGTGGTAACCACAGCTGATCAGACAGAGTTGGTGATGGCAGTGGCATGTAGTGAATTTTGTGTCCAAGCAGAAGTGACAATGTCCCAACCTGACTCTTCATGTAGGATTTTTGTCACTTCCACATCCTGATTCTCCACACTTCCTTTAGTGTATGTGAGATTTGTGTTATTCTTTCCTAAATTCTTTTTCTTCTTAAGAGCCCTGGCTTTTGCTGTTTGCAGTGAAGAACCTGGACCAGTATAATATCTTTGACAAGAAAATCTGTGGGATATAGGCTGTAATGAGATCCCTAAAGGAGACAGCTAGTGACATTTTGGCTAATAAGTAAAATCGAGAAAGAAAAAGAATAAAAAAGATAGTTATAATAAGAAAAAGAGCCAAGGGCTGTTGCCTGTTACAAGTCTTAAAAAAATTAATAAACAAAGGTTTTTATATTAATACATGAGTTTTCTGGAAAACAAGTAATTCAGCTTTTTTTAATGTAGTCTTCAAATTCTTGGAATGTGAGTAATGGAACAAATAACAGTATAGATACTAGAAAGGTAATCATAGCAAAGAAGGAAAAGCCTTATGAGTAAAGAACTTTTCTCATCTTTAAATATAAAGAAGACAAGGATAATGTCATTAGAAGAACTAGAGAAACAAACTGGCCAGATTCACATAGATAAATAGATAGATAGATAGATAGATAGATAGATAGATAGATAGATAGATAAAAACATTTACATTCCTTGGTTTTATTGAAAAGATTAAATTGTCTACCAAATCTGGTATCTATTTCCCAAAAGTCCTTTCAGCCAACGTACAATGGAAAGGTACAACAACAAACAGCTTGGTGAATGCACATTCTATCAGTAAGGCTTTCATTGCTTCTCTACTAATGGTCTGGAAGAGACAATAGAGAAATGAAGATAATTAGTTGTTGGGGAGATCTTGGTTTGTCCAGCTTTGAAGTGCAGCTTATAGGAACTGTCACATTTTCAGCTGTATTTTAAGAGAATTGTGTGAATAAGATTTAATAAAAGTCATGGGAGTGAATAATAACAACGCATGATTTTTTAAAGTGGAGTGTTCAGATCCACTGAGAGGAAAGAAATGATGTATAAGAACTGTGCTCACAAATATTCCACTTTTTTTTTCCTCCAAAACTCGGTGTGCCCAGGGGAGTGGGTGAGAGGGCACTGAGGACCAATGATACTGAACAACACACATCTGGTTCTCATAACATCAGGGAGAACCTTCTTTATTTCGATTAGATTATCCGGCCTAATATCCTTTTCTTCTAACTTCCTGGAGGCCATGTTGCTTTTATTAACACAGAAGACATTTGCTATTTTGGATGGATGTTTGTGTTTTATATCTCCAATTAACCTTAAGTGGAAGGACTTGAGTTAAAATGATTTTATCACCCAGTAACAGAGGTAATAACAAAAAATACATGATAAAGGTGCTACTTTATTAATTGATCAATTTCCCAAATCAGAAACATTGTTTTTAAACTCAATTTATATACTCACCTCTCAGGGATTGAAAGTCCTTGAAAAACAATAGGCAATTTGGAGAGAAAAAATAAAATTGAAAGTAAAATTGTTGCTTTACTTGAAATATTTTAAAACACCTCTACCATGGTTAAATTTTATTTTGAGAACTCCAGTTAACAGCAGGAATTATCTGTCCACATGGTCTTTCTTTAGTTTAATAAAATATCGTTTGGCCACATTTGTTTCTCCTTGCTGTTAAAGCAGTTGTCTGTATTACTTGTGATGTACTGCTTAAGGTTGACATTACAGAGTACAAAAAAAATGGAAACAATCTTGAGCTGAGATCTTTCAGCTTTGGTATTCCAGGGCCAAGTACGTCAATTTGAACACAGTAGGGACTCAATAAATACTTGTTTGTTTGATTTATAGCAAATATTACTTTAGACACAGGCTATATACACTGTTTCTAAAAATAAAAAGATTGTATAAACATACAGACAGAAAAAGCAATGAATTACCTCACTCTTTTTAAGTGATGCCCTTTTTTCCAAATAACATTATAGTCCAATATCATTAATGAGCAATTTTTGTACTTAATTGAATTTCAGTAAATGAGAACGTTCTCCTGGCAACAGGATGTCTCCAACTTATTCTTAATTTGATCCTTGTCTGTTTCATCCTGATGTAAAAGACAAATGGAGATTGTGCAGAAGCCTGGATTCTCTACTGCTTTTTGCTGTAAGAATGCTTCTCATGCCCAAAGTTTGAGAAGCGATGGTGCATAACCACTCTTTCATTTTTTTTTTTTAGAGGTCAAACTTAGTCCTTTTTAGTATGGCTCAGATTAAACAAAGTAACTTCTTTTTCCATTATTTCTTCAAGTTAAATGATCCAGACAACTTCTCACTTCAAGGACTTACTATTTCTCAGAAACGTAAATGAGAATTGTGTTACCTTAACTCAGCTGAGAAACAATTGGGTGTTAGCGACCAGTAATTCTCTTAAGTGTTATCTCGCTGTCCATCCTAAATCTTTTTTGTACCAGGCTGAAATAAGTGGAGACTTTGCTGATCTTACCAAGGGCAGAGGGCTACAGAGGCTGATACAGCAGGTACCTCATGGAAGCAAGTATAAATTCTTTTTCAATTGTACTTTGAGGAATAGCCTTTTTACCGCTGTGAGAGATTGGAGGGTATGCAGGAAAAAGTCATCATGGCCATTTTGGACAAGGAGTTTCCAAGACTAACAGAAATAGAAAAAGTAGGCTTGTCCTAGTCCACAGTGATAGTATCCATCACAAGACTGGATGAAGGTTTCTGCTTTCCCACTTTTTCCTTCTACCAAAGGGCAATCTTAGCACTCTTACTGTGGTCATGAAGAACATTTGCTCTTCCCTTTATGTTACTATTGAATTGTGTTTACAAAAAGTATGTTGAAGTCCTAACTCTCAATACCCCAGAATCTGATGTTTTTTGAAAACAGGGTCTTACAGAAGTAGTCAAGTTAATCTGAGGTCATTAAGGTGGGCCCTAATCCAATATGACTGATGTTCTTATGAAAAGGGGAAATTTGGATACTGAGATAGGCAGAGAACACAATATGAAGATGGAAGCACAAATTGAACTGGTTCAGATGAAGGTCAAGGAATGGCCTAGGGTTGCTGGCTATCACCAGAAGCTAGGAAAAGGCAAGGAAAGATATTACCCAGGGTGTTACAGAAAGTATGGTCCTGCAGACACCTTGATTTTTGACTTCTAGCCTCTAGAACTATAAGATAATAAATTGCTGTTATTTTAAGGCAACCAGTTTATGGTAATTTGTTATGGAAGCCCTAGCAAATGAATATTGTCTTAGATAGTCTAGGCTGCTGTTACAAAATATCATAAACTGGGTAGTTTATAAATAACAGAAATGTATTCCTCATAGTTCTGGAGACTGCAAAGTCCAAGATCAATGTACTGGCAGAATTAGTGTCTGGTGAGAACCTGTTTTCTCGTGGATGGCACCTTCCCACTGTGTTCTCACATGGAAGAAGAGTAGGTGAGCTCCCTCAGCCAATTTTATAGAGGAACTAATTCCATTCATGAGAGTTGTACTCTTAACAAGTAATTGCCTCTTAAAATGCTCCATCTTCTAACACCATCACCTTGCGGGTTAGGATTTCAACAGGAGTTTTGGGGTGCCACAAACATTTGGACCATAGCAAATATAGAATGCTCAGCTCTAATTTAGTGTTCTCTTTATGCCAGGATATTATATTAGATAAAAGAGGTTATTATGTGGATACTTGAGAGTGAAGTAATAATTCTGGTAAATAACTGCATGTGTCATCACATTTTATCAGCATGAGGCTTTCCAGTTTGTTTTTAAGTCATTACTATTACTCGATTCGTAGAGCCAAGACTTTCCCCTTTGTTGTGGTTTATCAATGCTTTGTGGAAACACTGTCAGGTAGTTGTATTTAGATTCTGATATGAGGATACTATTCTTGACTTAAAGTGTCTGTTTGAATATATAATGTTGACTTCATGTTACTGTGGATATTAAGCTATTCACATATAATGTTATGCTGTTCTGTGCATCGTTATTAAAAATTTCCTATTCTGCCATCTTTGAAGAAAGTAAAAAACAAAATGTCAAATAAGTTCTAAATATTTGTTTAGTAAATAGGGAAGGGTGAGTATAGAATATTAAATTTCATATTCCAAGAAAACTTATAGCATGGAATAACCCCATACTAGAGAGAGACTTTTAAAGTTGGTGAGGTAACGGTGAGGACCCTTTAGTTGTTTTTGTGAAACCATGGAGAAATGAGTTGAATGTAAATTTATGTTGCCATGTTTTAGATTAAAAATTAAAGATTTCTCTATTTACTTTTGCCAGCTGCTCATAATTACTTTTTTGTTTGCTCTATTCCTTTATTATTCTGAAGCATCAAATTAGTTTCAAGCTTGGGTTTATGGTTCTTCCTAGACGTAAAATAGTGTGCTTAAGATATCTCAATATTCAACCTTTAAGAATAAAAAACTGAAATTTATATTCACCAGGTGCAGAGAAAGCCATGCAGCAGTTACCAGACTGGGCTTTGAGGGACAGAGAGTGGGACTAAATGATCTTATTTTCTAGCTGTGTCCACTTTGGTAACTCAATGATCTTTATGATGCCTCAATTTCTTCATCTGTCACTAAGAAATTAAAATTTACATTATAGAAATTTTAATACAGATTTTAGTAAAAAGTAAATCATTTAATAGTCATGTAACAATCATCATTATTTAACGGGTAAAAACTCTTATTCCCACTTTTAAAACTTCTTCTCCAACACCCTTGGCAGGCATTTGTAGTTCTGCAAAAGAAAACCACATGTTTTACGAGTTTTGGTGTGAAGCTCATGCATAGAATACCACAAATTCCTGAAGTCACCAGTTTGAGTCAGAGAAAAACCTTTCTAAGACTATACTTTTGGGTGCACCTAATGGAACTCCTTGATTTATCTTCTACAGATGTTACCTGGATGGTGTTTATGGATAAGAGCTAATAAGGATGGGATAACGATACATGTTTAATGATATATAACAGGGTGGACCCCTGAAAACATTCCCATTATATAATCCATATTTTCTTTTCTCATAAAAGCTTCTATTACATCATGCTGTTTCATTCTTTGGAAAGTCTAAATCAAACATGCTCAGTTTACAAGTCAAATGATTTCCCCACTTGCCACAGGCATAAACACTGACCTTCATTTTAAAAAGGAATCAGGTTATCATTATTTTGTCTTTGAAACTCAATGATTTTTGTAGTAGGAATAAATCTTTTCTTTCTATCAGTACTAAAGATTCTTGTTGTCAGAGCTCCTCTGACATGGTTTTGATGTTGTACAAAGTGGAAGGGAACCGGTTCACACCCCTGTGGCTATTTGGCTCCGCTTGGATATCTGGGGATAAACATGGCTCTGTCAGTGTAACAATCAGAGCTCTCACAGGGAACACCTGCAAAAACAGTCTGAAGCTGTTTTGTTGTCATTACTAGGGCAAATAATAGTCTCCTCTTTCACTTCAGCACCTCACACCTTTCCGAAAAAGATTTGTCAGTGATTCCATATTTTGCAACAAAAATTTGCAGCATCCCTCAGTGTAGTGGGGAGGAATGGTTTGCATACTGGCCATTGGAGAAACTCTGGGGACTTCAGGCAGCTATCCTGCAGGCTGTAATATTGCAGGAAGAAAGAAGAGGAAAATGCCAGCCTGTCAACTTCTTGAAGAAGATGGATGGAACTATCAATAAACCAATAAAGCAAAGACAGATTGATGCAAAGCAGTGACACTTGTGACAAGGAGCTAGCTGCAGGAGTGACAAGGCAGAAGTCAATAAGGCAGCTTATTACACCCGAAGCTGATAAGTGATATCATCATCAATAAGTAGAGACTCAGCCACCTGGGAGAATTCATGTCCCTTCAATCAGGAAAGTCAGAGTGGGTGGGAGAGGCAGTTCTGTACGTCATTCTAGGGAGAGCATAAACTCAGTCTCCACTCACTGCAGACCACCTTAGTCCAAGGACAGGAGGGTGAAATACACACATCTGGACCAATGACCCACCGCCCCAATGCTGCCAGGCAGGTCTTAAAGGGAGAACTGTTGAGTACAATTTTAACTTCATCTCATGCTACTCATATTCGCTTATTACAAAGAAATGATGTTTTATTTTTGACATTATTTTTCCAGAAATTTTTACGTGTGTCCAAATTAGGTTAAGACACATTTATCTGCATATCTAGTATCAGCTATGTGTACTTGTCAAAAAATCATTAGTCTATCAGTGAATATTGGATGATTCTTCATCATTAGGATGTACAAAATTATTTCACACAAGACTGTGCTTGTTTTCTGTGCACTAAAGAATGAAAATAATATCAACAGTGAGTGCAGAAAAGCTTGTAGGGACTATGAAAATTTAAGACTACTATGATCTAGATGTGATATTTATCTAGAGATGCCCATTGTTTCTAATCCGGGGGGAACCTCAGATGATTTCAATCATTTTCAACTACCTAATTTCTCCAACAGTGTATATTTTTTGTAGATACAGTCTTTCTAGTATATCATACCACTGAGGACCGAGATGAGATAGCCTAGGGAAGAAACCTATGTCAATATGGTATTTCATCATTTTTAAGAATATTTTAATAAAGCAGAAGTGGTTAAGTCAGGCTCACTGATATGTATGATAAAAATTTATTCTAATAATCAGAGGACTCTGATAAATGTGCAGGTTTCCTAAGAGAAGTTCGTGTTCCGCAACTGCACTGAATCTTTTCATCTACTTGCTCTAACTAGCATCAACAGACTCCCTTTCATCATAATTGGAAAAGTCTCAAGAGATTTGGCATGACCCAGATGACCCCAGATTATTAACCTAATAAGCATGGAATAATAGGGCAGTAGGAGTTGGTTTGGATTATATTTGCCAGACATAATATAAGACTCATAGTTAATTTTGAATTTCAGGTCAGTAATAAATACTTCCTTAATGTAAGTGTGTGTCGTGCAATATTTGGGACATATCTAGACTAAAAGATTATTCACTGTTTATCTGAAATTCACATATGGGGTGTCCAGTATTTTTATTTGCTAAATCTGACAATCCCAAAGACAGCTCTCTGATGTTTTCATGCTTAGGTGAGGCAGAAACTTTATTTTCCTGAGTTGAGCTTCCTGTACTTGTCTTTCACAGACCACTTTAGACTTCTTTAATTCCCACCCCTCCTGACCCGCTGCAGATAGACATCTGTGCACCTCCAATTGCCTCCGTCAATCTTGACTCCGTCCAGGTTTGATTTAAGCCTGAGGCTACATTGCGGCATTTGTTCAATTGTTCTTCCGCATATAAGTCATTGTTTGGTACATTGGTTGGTGGAATTCTAGGTAAAGCTATACATGAATATAACCCAGGATTAGGCCAGTTATTCTCAGAGCTAGTTATTTCCTTATTTTCTTCTTGCTCAGAATCTACTGAGCAATGTGAATACCATACTAAAATCCCCAGCATCATGTGAGACTGGCCCAGCAATAAAAAGGAAACCATCCATCTAATAAACTGTCCCATTACAATAATGGGATGAGATCATCCAAACTGTAACTTTTAATGGGATGTTTCAACACTCAGCAGCTAACACCCTCATTGTACTATGTCTGTCAGAATCCAATGTTATTTTCCACCTGTGGTTCAATTGACTTAACGCTCCTCCCTTTTGTCTTATTACCCTGACCTGCCAAATCTTAGTCCAGCACCCAAAGCTTCTGGATATGGCAGTAAATGAAAATTTAAATTGCTCCAGGAAACAAAAGGCAATGCTGAACCTCATCCCATGAATACTAAAGCTGCTTTATCCCCTCTAAGTTCAAAAGAGATTCATTGCTTATTGTCTGACCCTCTGCAAGTATAGTTTGGAGAGGTTGAATCCTGGGCTTGTGACTCAGGCCAGTCAGGAGGCAGGTGAAAGAATATTTTAGTACAATTGGTTAATATTTAGGGAGAAAGTAAGTTCAATTATTTTCAGAGAGCTCTCTAAATTAGAAAATTGTCTGTGGTCACGATTTAATTGTTTGCATTTTTTTCCCATAAAATGCTCATGAAATTTGTTGCTGGACTATTTCATTGATGGTTTGAGATTTGTAAAAGGAGAGTTGGAGAGGAGATTAGAAAAAAATATTTTCTAATGAACGTGATTTTAATAATATTATAATATCCTGGTCTTTAGTCAATTGGATTGATTTCTTTTCCCAAGAGAAATACACTCCCCATCCCGCCACCCGCGCTATTAATTTCCCTTGTTAGGAAATCACATTATATCACTTTCAAAAATAAAGAGAACTATTTTAGTTCTGCCTTTCCCAAATTCATGAACCACAGAAGTAAGCAAGAGGCTGCAAAGTACTAATAAGAATTTGAGTGATGATTTTAACACTGCAAAAAGATTTATCAAAAAATCACGCATTCAGCCCAACACATGACTGTCTAGAGTAGACTAAATTCTTAACTTTTGACTAGAATATTATCAACTCAAAACAGTTGTAATTTAATTACAAGCCTCAGAAGCTTCCTAACAAATATTTATATGTATGTTTTCACTACTAAATGGCTATACTTATGAATAGCTATAGCTAATCAGAAAAAACTTTTCAAAATATTTGAATTAAAAAGAAATAAAAGTTAAATATTTATCTCACATATTACATCAAATAAAATTTGGGTACCAAAAGAACTAGAAAAATCTATATGTAAATTCTATGTAAATAAGAAGTGGTAAAGAACTTTCTAATTGTGACATCAAGGTAGAAATCTAATATAAGAAATTTTCAATAGAGTGGCTATATTAAAAGTAACACATTTTACTGGACAACAAAAGGCATTTGAATAAAATAAAAAGGGAAACAATAGCAGTTGAATTAAAAGGGGCAAAGAGTCAAGATCTATAATATAAGGTTAAACATTGTTGTAAATCAGGCCAGGTGCAGTGTAAACCCAGAACTCTGGGAGGCTGAGACAGAGGATTTTTTGAGCCCAGGAGTTTGAGACCAGCCTGGGAAATATAGTGGGATCCTGTCTACACACACACACATACACACACACACACACACACACTAGCTACGTATGGTGTTGTACACCTGTAGGCAGGAGGATTGGTCAAGCACAGGAGTTTGAGGCTGCAGTGAGCTATGATTATGCATATGAATAGCCATTGCACTCCAGCATGAGCAACACAGTGAGACCCATTCTCTATAAAAAATTTAAAAATTAGCTGAACGAGATGGGGCATGCCTCTGGTCCCAGCTACTTGGGAAGCTAAGGTGGGAGAGTCTCTTGAGCCTGGGAGTTTGAGACTGTAGTGAACTATAATTATGCCACCTCACTCCATTCTGGGCAACAATGTGATTCTGGTTTTGTTTTGTTTTATTTTGTTTGAGACAGAGTTTCGCTCTTGTTGCCGAGGCTGGAGTTCAATGGCACCATCTCAGTTCGCTGCAACCTACGCCTCCCAGGTTCAAGCAATTCTCCTGCCTCAGCCTCCCAAGGAGCTGGGATTACAGGTGTGTGCCACCACACTCAGCTAATTTTTTTTATTTTTAGTAGAGACGTGGTTTCACCATATTGGTCAGGCTGCTCTCGAACTCCTGACTTCGCGATTCTCCTGCCTCAGCCTCCCAAAGTGCTGGAATTATAGGCATGAGCCACTGAGAAGAAAATTAAAATGAATTTTTAAGAATTAGTGTAAACTAAATAGAATTTAATCCTGTAGGTCATGGTGTAAATTAAACAGAATCAAGGCAGAAAAGTCAAAGGTTATTAGACGTAGTTTAAAAATACAACCCACTAGTACCAGAAACTACAAATTAAAAAAAATAACAAAACTTTTTTTTCTACTTATCAGTATAGATATTATTTTAAAAAGTGATTATGCCCAGTGCTGTTCAGAGTAGGAAATGGAGACACTTTCTATATCAGTGGTTGGGTTTTATATGTCCAGTTGTGTCATATTTTTAAAATCTCATTATAACCTTGCCCTAGTAGCTTCACTTTGAAAATTCTCTTAATAATTAGAAAGGTGAACAAATATGGAGGCTGGCTATTAGGGATGTGTATATAAAATGCTCATCACAGCAACAGAAAAATTTATGTAAATCTGAGTGGCCAACAACAAGGCAGCATACAAGTGATACAAAACGCATTTGCAAATTTTCTAGTGCCAGCCAAGATGGAGTAGATCCTGTCGGGGCTCAGAAAACAATGCCCCAAAATAAAGGCCTCAGAAACAAAAGTGCTTCTCTGATCTTCTCCTGCCCTCCTTCTCTCAGTCCCATTCTCTCTTGAGGCTAGCCATAAAAACTGCCATCGCTCTTACCCAAGGGTCATAGAAACCGGAATGCATTTTCCACCAAAGCCAGCCATAAAAATCCAAAAATGTTTCTCTTTCCCTCCACTGTCATGTGTAGAGAAAAATGTCCACAAAGAAATTATCTGACTTACCTTATTTGGCTGTAGGTCATAAGACTGATCCCAGAGAGGGTCCTGTCTCATACCTACAAGGAAGAAATGCTGCACAGAGAGGTCATAAAGAGTCTAGGCAGACAGGCCTTGCAGGGTTTCCCCACTCTGTCTATTAGCATTGGATCAGACCCTTAGGTGCAATGATCGTTGTCTATACTTTGTTGAACATAAGCATAAAAATGGACAATTTCTTATATATACAAGTTAAATAAATGTGTATGTCTTTTCTGCTATTAATCTGGCCTTTGCAAGTTGATTTTTCAGCAAATTTTCAGAGGTCCAAACAGTACATTACAGCCTCAATCTCTCACGTATTAATCTCAAATCTCTGAATGAAATACAAAAAACCAACTTCTTTAAGATTCTGAAAAGTTATTTGTAGGCAGAATGGAGATGGCAGCCAAGCTTGAAGAATGTTCTTTAAGGATGAGATTTTCTTCTACTGTTCTTCAAGCATGGGTCCTCCTCCTCTTCCTCCTCCTCCTTCCTCTTCTTCTTCTTCCTCCTCCTCCTCCTCCTCTTTAATATGGGAGGAGGACAGGAAAGTGCTGGGAAGGGAAGTTCTCTGGCTTCACTCCTGGGCCTGTGTCCACGGACCAAGGTGAGGACAGGCATTTCTGGTTTTATGACAAAATGTTGCATTTTCCAAGACCATCCTGGCACGCCATGCCCCCATCCTGTGCCTATAAAAACCCTTAGTGGGCAGAGACACCGTGGCTGGACAACCAGAGAACACACCGGCAGAAGAATACACAAGAGGCTGGACATCGAGAAGACGTGGAAAGGAGCAAGCGGCAGAAGAACACATGGGCAGACACCAGCAGATTGCGGCAGGCCGACCAGGGGAACAATGCAGTTTGGTCAGGGAAGCCGAAAAGCCAGGTGAAGAGCCGCGAGGCCTGACTTCCGGGAAAACCACCTTCCCACTCCATCCGCCGTCGGGCCTCCCCATCCACCTCGCTGAAAGTTACCACTCAATAAAAAACCTTGCACTCATTCTCCAAGCCCACATGTGATCTGATTTTTCTGGTTCACTAGGGTAAGAGCCCCAGGATACAGAAAGCCGTCCGTCCTTGCGATAAGGCAGAGGGTCTAATTCAGCTGATAAACGCAAGCAGACTATGGGTGGCTAAACTGTAACAGCACACTGTAACACACCCCTGCTGGGGCTTCAGCTGTAAACATTCACCCCTAGACCCTGCCCTGAGGTCGGAGCCCCACAACCTACCTGTCTGCATGCTCCCTCTAGAGGTCTGAGCAGGGCGGCACCTAAGAAGCGAGCCACACCCCCATCACATGCCCTGCAGCGAGGGGGGAAGGGAGGGCAAGGGAACGTTTCCCATTTCATTATTATTCTTTTGTCATCCAGATTTGGCCTAAATGCAGCCCTTCTGCAGTGCTATACAGTGAGTTGAGGTACGACAATATCAATCTATTTCTGGCTAGGACACCACGAAAAGGAACCTCTGTAATGAGGGTGTTTCCTTTTCTTCCTTTTGTTTGTTTGTTTGTTTGTTTGTTTCTTTTTTTTTTTTTTTTTTTTTTTTTGAGACGGAGTCTCGCTCTGTGGTCCAGACTGGATGGAGTGCAGAAGCGCAATCTCGGCTCACTTCAAGCTCCGCCTCCTGTGTTCCCACCATTCTCCTGCCTCAGTCTCCCAAGTAGCTGGTACTACAGGCTCCCGCCACCATGCCCGGCCAAGTCTTTGTGTTTTTAGTAGAGACGGCGTTCACTGTGCTAGCTAGGATGGTCTCGATCTCCTGACCTCGTGATCCGCCTGCCTCGGTCTCCCAAAGTGCTGGGATTACAGGCATGAGCCACCGTGCCTGGCCTTCTTTCTTTCTTTTACTGCAGATGGTGGCCTCACTTGCAGAACTTCGTTTGCAGGAACAAGAGCCATGGTGCATGCATGTAAATCCTTGAGGCTGACAGCAATATTTCTGTACAGAGAAAGTGAAAAAAAAACAAAAAAAAATCCTTCATGGATCAAAGAGCATAGGGGAATCTCTATTTTTTTTTTTCTGCCTCTCTTTCCTTGAACCGTAATGTCCAGATGCCCATTCTAGGCACAAGGGCTATGAGACAGTGCAGATTGATAAAATTCTGAGAAAAACCCTGGCATTATAGGCAGAGTACCAGAAAAAGATAACTCTGGAAGCCAAAGATTGTGGAGTAAATCCTGGAGGCAAAAGATCTGGAAAGGGGGTCCCTCGACATTGTATGAAGCAACCTACCTAAGCCTTAGGCTGTTATGTCTGACCAGAGATGGATGGGTATGGCCACGTGCACATAGAAATGCCCTGTAAGTTAAACTGACATTGCAATGACCACCCACAAAATGCAAAGTAGGAAGTACAGCCTAAACCAACCGAGTTGATGGCTTTCTAAAAGAAAAAGAAAATCAACACTCTACAAAAGATTATAAAGAGACCTAGATTGTTTACATTGTAAAGAAAATAACACATATCTAGGATGGAATCCAAAATTGCTCAAATTACAAAGTATAAAGAATCCATGGCAAATTATCAGGGAAAAAGATAACTATCAGAGACTAAGCCAACTCTGAAATGACCCATATATTGACGTTATTAGTCAAAGACTTTATCATAGTTATAACAACTATGCTCCATGAAGTAATAATGAACATTCTTGAAATAAATGGAAAGGTCACATTTCTTGGCAGATCAATAAAAACTATTAAAAAGGAACCAGATGTAAATATTAGAAGGAAGAATTACAATATCTGAAATAAACAGCAACAAAACAAAACAGAATGGTCTCAATTACATAATACAGAAGACAGAGAGAAGAGAACAAAATTATTTTTAAAAGAATAGAGCCTGCTACACAAAATATGTATACATATAAACACAACTTTCAAAAGCTTATATGGCTATGTCAATATCTGACAAAATAGACTTTAAAGCAAAACAAAACAAAAATCAACCAGAAAAAAAGAGGGCTGTTAAAAAATGATAAAAATGTTGATTCACCAAGAATAACAACAATATAAAATGTACATCAAACTTTTAACTTCACAGCTTCAAAATAATTAAAGCAAAAACTTATTAAATTTGAAGGAGAAAAAGGCAAATTCATAATTACTTATGGATTCTTGAATATTTATTTCTGGATAATTTTTAGAATAGGAAAGATCAAGATTATAGAAAATCTAAGCTACACTATCCAGCAACATTATTTAATTAATAGTTATTGAACACTCCGTACAACTGCAGAATTAGTTTCAGGTGAACATAAATTATTACCAAGACATACTACAATCTGGGCCATAAAATAAACCTCAACAAATTTAACAATATAAATTGTACAAAGTAGTTTTGTTTACTATAACACAATAAAATAAGGAGCTAGTAACAGACATGTAACAGAAAATATTTAATCACTTAGAATTAAATAATGCACTTGTAAACAACACATCAATACAAAAATGAACTCTCTGAAAAATTAGAAAATATTTTAAACTGAATAAACATAATATAGCAACATATCAAAAGTAGCTTCAGTAACATTCACAGCATTAGAAATTTAACTTGGAATGGAAGAAAGGTTGCAAGTCAATTTTAAGCTTTTACCAGAAGAAATGTGAAAATCAAGAACAAGTTAAATGAAAGCAACTAAAAATGAAGATAAGTTCCTTTAATAACAGAAAACAGAAATAAAAATAGAATCAGAAATGCTCTAGAAAAAATACCTGAAACTAAAAGCTGCGTTTCTTTGGAAAGATCACTACATTGATTAACCTTTAGTCAAATGCAACTTACCACTCTCAGAATTGAAAAAGGGTAATCATTAAAGAGTCTACAATTATTAAGAAGATAAGAAGAAAGACTGATAGCCACTCTTTGCCCATAAATTATAAAATTTAGATGAAATGGATCAGGTTATTAAAAGATATATCCTACAAAAATTTACTGAAGAAGAAAATTAAGTTGTCCTCTGGTTGTTAAATATACTGAATTCATAGTTCAAATAAAACCTCAGGCTCATATTGTTTCACTGGTCAATTCTACAGATCATTTAAAAATGAAATAATACCAAGTATACACAACCTTTTCCAGAAAATAGAACAGCATGTGACTCTTCTCAACTTATTTTATTAGGCCAGTATTGCTATGATACCAAAACTAAATAAAGACATAATTAATAGAAAAAGCACAGACTGTTATACTTCATGAACATAGAAGCAAGGATATTTGATAAATCCACTATTTTATAAAAAAGATAGTACATCATGACCAAATCAAGTCTACACTGTGAATACTCGGGTAATTCACCCCGCAAAATCCACCAATATATTTCATAAGAAACTAGAGAGAAAATATACGGTCTACTCAACAGATAGAGAACAAATCCTTTGCCTAATTAAATACTTTGTCATGATAAAAACTCCCGGCAATAAAATGATACATATTTAGTCTTGTAAAGAACTTTTGTAACAAACTCTAAATAATATCAGACACAATGATGAAAATTAAATGCTTTTCTTCCTGGATTGTTAATAAGTCAAAGATATCCACAATCACCACCCTTGTTCACCATCATGCTGTTAATTCTAGCCAGGTCAATAAGGAAACATAAAAAAGTAAAAGCACACAGATTTGAAGGTAATAAATGAAGTTGTCTCAACTTGCGGATAGTATGACTGACTATACAGAAAACCCAAGGAAAATAAGAAAAGATTGTTGAAACTTCTAAGTGAGTTTAGCAAGGGTACCAGATACAAGATCACTGTGTGAAAATCAACTTTCATTCCTACATACGAGGAATGAACAATTGGAATTTGAACTTAAATAAACAACACCATTAATAGTAGCACCAACAAATAAAATTGTTAAATATAAACTTTAAAAATGTATCTCATTTTAATGCTGAAAACCACTTAAATAAATCGATTAAGACCAAAATAAACTTAGAGATATACCATGTTAGAATAGGAAAGGCTCAGTTCTCCCTAAATTAATTTATAGACTCATCACAATAGCAATCAAAATTTCATTAAGAATATGTAAATATTGACAAACTAATTCTAAAATGTCTTTGAAAAAAATAATTGCAATAGCTAAAATAAAAACTGAGAATGCAGAATACAGCTGGGAGATGTACTCTCTATTTTTAAGTTTACTGTAAAGCTATAGTAATAAAGACAGTGTAGTATCCACAAAAAATAGATATGCAGATAGATAGATAGATAGATAGACAGATAGATAGATAGAAAAAACAGAAAGTAGAGTGCAAAAGTAGACCTACAAAAATTTTGTCAATGTGATGCATTTTGACCTCGCAATGAAGAAACAACAGCCTTTTGAGGAAACTGTGCTGAAATTTTTGGTTATCAATGTATAAGAAAATAAACCTTGATGGCTACCTCATACTTTATTAAGAAAAAAAGATCAAAGAATATAAAATTGAAAATTATAAACTTTTAATGAATAAAAAAAAATATGACTTAGAGTTAGGCATAGGGTTCTTAGATATAATACCAAAAACATGTTCCATTGAAATAAAAACTTGAAAACTCTATTTCATCTAAATTAAAAATATTTTCACATGAAAGTCACTGCTAAGATTATGCAAAAGCAAGTCATAAAATGGTAGAATATGTTTGTAAATCATTCATCTGTCAAAGGACTTATATCCAAAATATATAAAGAACTCTCAAAATACAACAAAAAATAAATAAAAATCTCAATTTAAAAGTAGAAGAGTTGAACAGATATTTTATCAAATCAGATACACAGATAGTAAATAAACACATACAAAGATGATCAGCATCTGAAATCAAGAAAATGTAAATTAAAACTACAATGGGATCCCAATATGCACATTACCACTACTATGAATAGAATGACTAAAAACTAACCAACCAATCAACAAACTCATAATAACACGTGCTGATGAGGGTGCAGAGAAACTAGAATTTTCACACATTGCTGATGGGTGTGCACATTTAAAAATCCTTATTGAAAGCAGTTTGCCATTTTCTAATAAATGTAATACAGAACTACCATAGGATCCAGTAATCTGCTTCTAGGCACTTACCTAAAAAATGGAAATTTGTGTATATAAATGTTTATCTCAACTTTATTCATAATTGCCAAAAAATGAAAATAGCTGCCATGTCACTACCTATTGAATGGATAACCAAACATATCAATGCAATGGAATACTACTCAACAATATAAAAGAACTGACTTCTGATATATTCAATAACATGGATTGATCTTAAATGCATTGTGCTAAGTGCAAGAAACCAAACTCAAAAGGCTCCATACGGTACATAAAATTCTGAAAAAGTCAAAATCAAAAGGAAAAAAATCTTAGAGTTGAGAAAAATTCAGTGGTTGTTTACATGTGGGCATGAGGAAAGCAGTTGATGCTAAAGGGCAGCATGAAAGAATAGTTCTTTACCTTGATGGTGGAGGTGTTTATGCTTCCCCATGCTATTTTGAAAATTCACAGGATTGTATAACAGATAGGATGCTTTTAGTATATAAGAAATTTCTAGTGGACTAAATTTTCTTCTTCCTTACACTTTGGATCACTTTTATATAGTGATTATATATTACTTATCACATGATATTATGAATATTTATAATAAAACATTCAGATAATGAAAACATAGTTAACTTTTGTTAATACAATATTTGAAAACAACCAATTTAGTACATTGAAGCAGTAACTCAGTTCATCAACAAGGTTAGAATGGACCTTAGGATAGAGGAGATAATATTTCTAAATTTGCTTCATACATTTTAATTGTTTTGTTTACACTCTAAGACTTTGGGAATATTAATGGGACAGTAGCACTTCAGACAAGTGAAATAGTTGCTGAAGATTTTAACATGTATTAAAAATATACTGCTGTGTTCCATGAGCAATTAAGTTGCTAGGGAAAGGAGACACAGGATAAAGACCTTAAAAACTACCATCACAAAAAAACAGAGGAGGTACTTCCTCCTTCAGTGAACTTATACTGTATCGACACAATTTTATGTAGGTTAAATATTGCCATTACTTTTTAACATTTTTAATATTTTTAGATGAGTAATATATTTCTGGTATTGAGTTTTGGATAAGAGGTCAAAATACACTGTGAAAGTGAGTCCTAAAAATTAAATTAATGAGAAGACTGTCTTAGTAATGGGCACTGAAGCAAAATATCCATTGCCTCGCTGACTTAGGGCTCCTGTGTATCTCTTCTATATCTTCATTCAAAGCTTAAGTCAAAACGGATATTTCTCTCTCTGGTCTCTTTTTTTCCCTCTCTCTGTCTCATGCACACACACACACACACACGCACACATACACACACAAAAAAACACACACACAGTATTCAAGATCTACTTGAACATAGTAGGTTAATTTGCGAAAAAAAAAATCTAGAAACTGATCATTTGTTATATCACTGATAGGATTTAAACAAGTAAGAACTGGAGCTTTGGACAGTAGAAAATACATATTTTCCTGTAATATAAAACATACAAAATCAATTTTATATTCATACTTCCACAATGCTTGTCATTTGTATAGAATACAAATTAAATAGGTAAATAAAGTAGAGAACTTAAATTTGGTAATTATAAATTATTAGAAGTCAGACAAAATATTAAGTCAGGAGGCTGAGGGAAAATAATACATTTAAAGAAAATGAAACAACCTTGAAGTAACATCTTTACACTTTTGAGAAACAGAAATTTAGCTAAGGTGTCAAATCAAGGAACTATATATTCTCCAGGAAAGGAAAAAAAAAAAAAAAAAAAACTGAGAAAAGCATGAACTAATGATTAAACTAACAATATTTCCTAGTAAAGATTTTTTTTAAAAAGGAGAAAATAGTATGGATACTTAAATTGCAAACTTCTCTTTATATCACACAGGAAGGCAGTTAACATAGCAATTTGTATCACAGATAAGTAAAGATTTGATACATTTATGTGAGATGGTAAAGGCTTCATTCAAATAGAATAATAATACAAAACTACTTAAGGAATTTTGCTGTCTGAATCCTCTACTATCTCACAAATAGGAAAGATGTTCTGATAAATATAAATACATGCATAAAGCACATCTCACGGGACCTTGCAGACAGTATAGAATCAAATGAAAAATTGGTAGATTTAAGCAAGGTAAAATAAACAATCTGACTAACTCCAGAGCCTAACATTTAAAAATTATGGGATGAAAAAATTTTAAGGCTTGATTTCATAAGTGAATCTAGATGGATGGGTGACAAACCATATGAGTCTATTTTCTCTAAGGAGAGACATTACTGGTGACTTTTAATTTATACCTTATTATATTCTTTATGTATAGCAAAGAGGAGAAACAAACCTTAATGAAATAAATTTACATTTGTTTTCTCATAATATTTTGAAGATGCTATGGTTTGAGTGTGTCCCCTCCAAAATTCAGCTATTGAAACTTAATGTTCAAAAGGATGGTACAGACCCTTTAAGAGGTGATTAGGTAATGAGGTCTCCTCTCCCATGAATGAGATTAGGTTCTCTTATAAAAGGGCTTGATGGAGGGAGTTTATCCCTTATTGCCCTAACCCTCTGCCATGTGAGGACACAGCATTTCTCTCCTCCAAAACATGCAGCCCTTACCAGTCAACTGAACCTGCCAGCAACTTGATTTTGAACTCCCCAACCTCCACAACTGTGAGAAAATAAACTTTCGTTACATACACATTACTCAATCTTTTATGCTGCTATTTTTTTTGTAGCAGCACAAAATGGACTAAAAATAAGAATATGAGATCCCTATTATGCCAAAACTTTACTGTGTAGGGGATATTTGACAAAAAATAATCTGTCAAATTTATGATGATATTAAGTCTATTCAATAAATTTTACTGATTTATCAAGTCTAATCAATGTAACACCCTGGAGAATTGTATCCTAGGAAATTATGATTTACAGGAGAACAAGGCATAAATTTGTCCCTACGAGTCTCTAATGCTTATGTGGTGGGTAGAGAGGTGCAAACACACATTTGTCAGTTTGCATACAGATGCTTCTTGATTTATGATGGGGTTACATCCTGAAAAACCTATTGTAAGTTGAAAATGTTGTAAGTTGAAAAAGCATTTACTACACCTAACTTACCAAAAATCATAGCTTAGCCTAGCCTACCTCAAATGTGCTCAGAACATATACATTAGCCTACAGTTGTGCAAAATCATGTAACACAAAGGCTATTTTACAGTACAATATTTAATATCTCATGTAATTTATTGAATACTGTAATGAAAGTGAACAATAGAATGGTTGTGTGAGTACTCAAAGTACATTTTCTACTAAATGCTTATTGCATTTATGCCATCATAAAGTAAAAAACTTGTTAAGTCAAACCATTGTAAGTCAGGTATTACCTGTGTTTTTTAAAAATTTAATCACCAGCGCGTGATTTATAGGTTTAGACAAATAAATTCTAAGTTGTGGGAAATATGTTGTCAGTAGACATTGAGCCAGCTGTGCTTACCATCTACATATTTTTGTATTTATTAAGATGGATTTATTTATTTAATTTAAACATCTGTTTTCTTGCATCTATTATGCTTACTTAGTATGTCTTCATTATTATATGGGGATGGAGAAAGTACCTTTAAATTGAAAAGAATTTTTTTTCTTTCTTTTTCTTCCTGTTAATATTTAAAATTTTGAATCCAATGCAAATAAAAAAATTTTCTTATTCTTAATTCTTAAAAATCACATTCCATTAAAGTGATAGAACAGTTAGAACCAAAGAAAATCTTTGTATAACAAGTAAAGTTTTCTAAAGCCTCAGCAAATGGCTTTCTTCTTTGATTAAATGCATTCAATACAGTAAAATTTCAGAACAAGAAACTTACACTTAATGTTTATGAAACATCCATATAACTTGAAATTCTCTCAGAAAAGCACAATAGACTTTCACTAAGTTGTAATTTAATTGAATACTATTTGATAGTGACAGCAATGAAATATATTCACTTTTGTACATTTCTCAAGGCTGCATACAATGATGAGTGTTTAGTACTTGTATAAATACCATAATGGCTTTATTTCATAATGCTTCACGCCTGAAATCACTGTAGATTCTTGGCATTTGTGCTAAGACTATCTGGATGTGAACATACACGTCCATAAGGTCTGGTAGTGTGTTATTTTGCTAATGTTCCTGGAATGACCTGCTTGACAATGGGAGCTATTATCTCCATTGCCAAGGAGCTAAGCAACACCTCTAGGTGACTCTCCAGCTGCAGCTCAGGAACATTTGAAAGGCAATATACTGTTCTTTTCAACCTGCAGGGAATGGATTCACTCAAGATCACCCAGGTGAGCAGTCTTTTTCATCAGACTACGCAATTAATTAAACACTGGGACCCTCCCAGTGGCCAAGGCTCCTGGAAACTGGGAACATCTGAATGTGGTTGTTCAGGATACAAGTGTCAGTTCACAAACATGTTGATTCTAGTGACATATCAACTGCTCTCAAGCTATGTAAGCAAAAATAGACTTGCTTTGTAATTATTTTTGGTAATGTACCTCTTAAATGTGTCATTACATTCTGTTTGACTTTAACAAGAGGTTACGCTATCATTTATTTTTTTTTTACTACAAACCTAAGAATCAAGTGGTGCTATTATCTAATTGCTATTTTAGAAATGAGATAACTGAGACTTGCTCAGAGAGTTTGAAAATAATTCCCATAGCCACCCAGCTAGTAATTAATAAAGCTGAGATTTAAACCCAAATCTGTCAAACAAAATTCTATGCTCTGCTTCCACCCCCAACTGAACATTATGTAGCCAAACTTGTAGTCTTTATACTACTTTATACTACACCGGGGCCGTGTTGGTCAAGAGAGGACTCTAAAAAGAGATATGGCTGAGTAGAACGAAGGGCTAACCAAATTTGTTCATCTTTATGAAATGTATGTTTTGAGAAATCGAAGAACACAGAATATTTAAATATCAGAAATCTCCTGGAGCCTCTTTCTTCCCGAATTTCTTTGGAAACACTTTCTTAATCTGTTTTGTTAAAATTAGGATGTCTGCATACTGGCTACAAAAACTGTTCTACAATATTTTAAATGTAATTGCATGAGTCTTGGCCTTTCTATGAGTGTATACTCATAGCATGTATTCGCATGCTGTGTAACATGCAGAATTCGTTATATATTAGTTTGAAGTAGCCCTTTCACACGCTCTCACCAACTTGCTCATCTAGCCAAGAGTAAAACCAACATTTTGTGTACACATCTAGGAGGTATACCAACTTTTTTTGCGTCCAGACCTAAACTTTCTTCCATTCCAAATATTTTCTCCTCCAGTGTCTTCCCTTTTAGTAAAGAGCATGATTCTCCACCAGGTAACCGGGATCAGACATTGCCTTCAGCTCTTCCGTCTTTCTCCCCTTGATATCCACTCATCAGTCTAATTGATTCTACCTCTTAAAAACCTTGAAGTCTCCTCTTTTACAAGTGTTAAGATCTAAGTTTAGTAGGAAAAGTAGAAATTACATATGAAAAAATTTATTTATTTAGACAAGTAGAGACTAATATTGACTGAATGAACAAAGGTTTATATCTCCCATTGCACTCTGTCTTTGGAACATACATATTTACTTTATTTCTTGTTTGAAATGGCAGTTGAAATTGCCCAATATTGAAATTGTTCTTTCTGTAGTGTTCGTGCTCCCCCTTGCTCTCTCTCCCTTTCCTACTTATTCTTTTACTTTTGGCTGAGTATATATATTTGAATGTGTGTAGGTTAAATATGTCTACACATGTGTCTGTTTATTTTTATCTTCCTGGCCCCTTACTCAATCTATGCCACCATCATTTCTGAATGCATCAAATTGGTTGCCTAAATGGACTCCTTCCCTTCCTGATTTTGCTCCTCATATTTATTCTCTATACTGTTACCAGAGTGAATTTTCTAAAGTACAAATAGATTCATGTTGCTTCCTGTACTCAGCACCCTTCAAAGTCTCTGCCTTATTCCTTGGATAAAATATACTTTTGCATGATTAAAAAGTTTGAAAATAATCTGGCAACAGCTTGATTTTCTAACCTCCATTCCAAATATCTCCCAAAGGATCGAATAATTGCATGTACCACTCCATCCTCAAGCATATTCTATGCTTAGGTTACGGGGTGTATTTTATGTCCTTCAATTTTCAGCATTCATACATTCTGTTTTCGCTGCCTGAAACAACTCATCTATGTCCTGTGCTACTCGCTGCCTTCATCATCCTCACTCCTGAGTGCCAGCAAAGCATGCCCTGTGGAGATTACTTGGACATATCTGGCACTCTGGCACACAGCTGTCTTGGTAAATGGGGAGCAATGACAGGCAACTGCAGGAAGAATATTGATGACCCAGCCCTTATTCCTCTGGCACTCTTCACAAAATACTCCCTCCCTTTGGTTTTTCACACCTAGGGACATCACAGAGCCCCACTGTTCCCAGCCCCTGGATCCTATGTCTTCCTGAGGTTTCCCTATACCACGCTGACACTTTATAAATATGCTTTTATTAAACTAGCTCTGAATTATCCTATTTTGTGGATATCATCCATTTCAGTTTTGGCCCTAACCAACGCAATCATTATTCCTCCTCGCCGACAACTAGTTCATCGGCCAACCCTGCTCATCCCTTGGTTCTTGGTGTAATGCCGCTTCCTCTTAGTAGTTTCCTTTAACCCCTAAGCCTGGGTTAGGCGACCCTCTGTTTTTTCTCATAATAATACGTACGTTTCTCTGTCATATCACTTACAATTTTCTAACTTTTTCTATTTTCCCCTTTCCTAATCACAGCCTTGTAAGGGTAAGTGTTCCTCTAAATGGTTCATGCTTTGATGTCCAAGTGTAACAGTGGGCCTGACAAACAGAGAGGCATAATAGCACCTGAGTACCCACCACTCAGATTCAAATCCCATCTCTGTGACAATCTTACTGAGTAAACTGTTTAGCATGCCTGAGCCTTCACTTCATCATCTTTAGTATAAAGATTATCCACTTATGATGAAATTGGCAGATACCACAAGGCAATGCTTAGAAAATGGTCAGTACTCTGTCCAACAGTTAAATATTTAATATATATTTGGTATTATTATTCTTAATTTTTTTATGTTTTTGTAGAGACTTGATCTCACTACTTGCCTAGCTCTTGAACTCCTGGCCTCAAGCAATCCTCCTGCCTCAACCTCCCAAAGTGCTGGGATTACAGAAGTGAGCCACTATGCCCAATAGGGTATTATTATTATTAATACTACATTGTGTTTCATAAATAATTGCTAAATATACAAGAATATGTTTGTTTCATTTCATGTTATCTGAAAAGTAAGAGTCCCTCAAAAAATCATGAAGGCAACAAATTATTTGACTTGCTATGATTTCCACTCAATTAGTTGAGATAGCACATATATTTTTGAAGTCACGTATTTATTTTACAAGAGAGCAATCTTGTGATTCCTTAAATAATACAATTACAAAATATAAATTAATTTATTTTATCCATCATCATTTCCCATGAATTCAAAAGGATATGAAAAAGATTTCACATTCTTTCTGACAGTAAATGCTATTTAAATGAATATATAAATTAAGCACAATTTGTTTTCCATAAATTTCAGTAAGTAGAGTAAAGGTCTGTGGCTTGAAATACTACACTCTTTAAAAGGGGAACTTTTTTCAAAGAGAATAGCAAAGCTTCAAAGACTGAGAAGTTCAATTAGCTGGCAACTGTTATCAGAAAACTTTAACCCAGTACAATACACTGTAACATCCAAGAACGCGTAATAGGATAAATATCTGACAGAAATAACCTGGGAGTCCAGTAACCAATTTATAAGCAATAGCTCATAGAGAAGAAATATTGGATAGAATTTCAGCAGGGAAACTTAGTGAAGCTCAATATAATTGTCCTCTTTTAAATTTTCTCAGTGTGTTGACCCCAGGATAAAAATCTCCTACACACCTTCTGCCTACTCTCTCAATCCAGGTGACTGGTTTATCTCAGTCCATTTGAGCTGATTTTTCAAGTCCATTTCAAGAGAAAAGAATCAAATAACTTCCCCCACAGCTCAGATGGCAACTACAGAAGAAGAGAAGAAAAATCTTTGAAATAAAAAATGAAAGAAAAAATAGGAAAAGTAATATCCATATGGCATTACTGACAAAAAATTATCTTAAGCCAAAGAACTGGTCAGGATCCTAGGTTTCATTTATTACAATAGCTGTTGGAAGAGAAATAAAGAAGGATGCAGAATTATTTTGTTCTGTCTTCAATTTGCATAGCAGAAAACAGTACTCAGTGGAAAATGATCTCCAGCATCAATCACTGTAACTGACAGCTGTAACCTAAATCTTACACTAATTAATTAGTCTTAAAATATTAAATATGACCAAACTTTTCTGGAATTATTTTCTGTGGAAATACAAGCCTCCAGATGGATCCTTATCGAGTGGAGACACCTCCAGATGGATCCTTATCGAGTGGAGACAGAGTCACTGGAATCTTTGTTATTTTGGAAGAAATTGTCAAATGAGAATAATCTCAAACAATGTTGCAGCTATTTCTCGTTCTGTAAGGTCACAGTTACAGGCAAACTATGAAAAGTTTAAAATGACCTTTAAGTTCTTCTTTCAACAGCTGAAAGGCAAGTAATAAGATAAGTCTTGGTGACAAAACAAAAACCACAGACTTCTCCAACACTTGCTTCTGTCCTTTTTAACCCGAGATATTAAATGTAAGATTGCTCTTAACTTAAGAAGTGCAACATAACAGCCCTTCATTAGATCCTGGAAATACAGCTGGAGTTTCTGTCAAGGTGGGTCAGCTGGATCATAAGAGACACTGATGGATGTGTCAGTCAAGTGAAATTGCAAAGATGAATTCTAATTCTTTTTTCTACCCAGAGAACTCTTTTGGTATTAAGGTCACTGGGCATTTTATCTTTGGATGAGAACTGCCAGATTCATTATATTTCCTCACATCCAACTCCCTAAGAAAAGATTTGGCTGTAAAATATTTGATATCAGTATTGTCTATCTTTCTGAAGTTTGCATTCCATTGAAATTGGACTTGAAGCTCACTTGATTCACAATAACTCTGGTTCTGATCACAAAAAAAATGAATACATTTAAGATATCAGCAAAAGGCTGGTTTGTTCATTTTAAACTGATTTAAAGAAGTTTTTAGGGAAAATTCACGCAGACGCTGATATGCACAGGCACACACACGTGCACGTGCAAACAGCACTTGTGCTTATCAACAACTCTACAATCAGTCCATCCTTCCATAAAAGGAGAGGCTCATTTTCCCTTCAGTCTTTTCTGTCACACACTGCTGTTGTCAGAATGAAATATATTGCACCTGGGTATGATTAATTGTTTTCTGAAGCACAATTGTATTTTGAAAAGTAACATGAATAGCTTAATTCTCTCTCAACATTTTATTAGCTTGGTGTTTAAGCTTCTACCTGGACAGTTCAATGACATGAAGCATTTGTGTTGTTCTCTTGGAAGAGATAGTGATTTCATCTCTGGGCCTCAGTTCATGCAAGATACCCTAAGTTGCACATATTAGCTGTGTTTTTACTAAAGGGAAATGGTCTCAGAGGTGGATAATTGGGACATGTGGCTTCATGAGTGGGCCTTGGTGCAAGCTGTTACCCTCTGACACAAAGTATCTAACGTACAGTCAAGATTATGCAACCTTGTGTGTGTGGAAATTGGCTTGAGATCAACTTCTGTGGATCTTTCAAGTTTGCTTTATGGTATTCCTCTTAGCGGAGAATTAGCTTTGCGCTGTATTTTCGTTCTCATTTGCATTTCTGGAACTACTTTCAGGGCAAGTGGCGGAGTTAAAATTGTTAGCGCTCATAATCGTCACAGAAAGACAAACAGCATAATGACTTGAAGATATGCTTGGATTATTTTATTTCTCATAAAATAAGAAAAATTAGAAGAAAGGTGTTAACATTTGTGTAAGTCCTATAATAGAAAACCTTAATCCTAGGAAGTATGAATGGAGTAGGAAAACTTTCCCATGTGCGTAACAGAGAATTAAAATACACAATACACATAAGCTAGAGAGATCATGATTGCAAATGAGATACTGCTACTCTTATTGGTGTGCTCCATTTTTATTACTTCACCTCAGAAAATGATATTTATTATCTTCATACTTTGTTTAGAATAGTGAGGAAGTTTACAATTTGTGTCTACTAATAGAGCAAATAATCGTTTTGTGATTAAAAAAAAAAAGAAGCCCATTCTTCAAAGTTTCTTCAACTCTTGGCCTCTGTAGGGTCACAGAAGGGAATATTAGTGTCAAAAATGTGATACAGATGCGTGGACTTTTTGGAATCTGACAAACTCAGTCTATTTGTCAAGCCATAATCACCAGGCAGTAATCGACTTTTAAATATGTGAAGCTTTGATGTTAACTACTGAGAGAGGATAAGGACTTGACATTGATTGATGTCAATGTCAACTTCATTTTCTCAGAAGACTTTATATGCTGAGCATTAAAAATTTAAAAAATACTACTGTGACTTCATGATGTCTCTATCAGCAATCTGCCATTGTTATAGGTCTTCATTTTATATGAAGAAAATTCTGCTAGTAAATTATTAATGAAATGCCATACCAAAAAGATGGACAGCTTTCCAGTGACTTTCCAGTGTAAATTATTTCACATACTGGCCTAGCCATGATTGTTTATCATTTCTACTATCATCACCATGAAATGACTTAACACATTACAGTGAGTAAATGATCTTTCCTCAAAAGTATCTAGTGAATTTTGTGTTCTGCGTTTTTCAGGCCAGTGGACAAAAAGCATAATCTGTGTTAGAATTAGCATAGGAAAAAAAACAATTTAGTGGCTACAATTTGACATAACCTGAAAGGTACAAATACATTGTTTGAAAATGAACATCACTGTAGAAAGATTTTTGACTGAAAAGATTACAGGTTAAGGGTGAAATGGAAGGAGAATTAGCCAAACATTTTAGATGACTAAAGAGAAAAGAAAAGCAGAGACATGACCAATCGAATGACAAATTGTAAGATCATAGGTTCTGTCACATCTTTTCATCCCATAATCTGAATGAGATAATTTTGGTATCCTAGTTGAATGTTTCAATTGGATATTGCCATAGGAAGCACTCAGTACTTTTGTCATGGTCATATTTTGAACAGTAAGAGAATATACACAAAAAGTAGAAAAGAAAAAAATAGTTTTTAGCTTAAACAAATTATAGAATCTCAATTTGATAAAAATCATATATCAAAGAGAGAATCAGAAGCAAATGACTGACCATTGGGTACATTGGTTTAGAAAAGAATTGAAAAGTTTTGCTTTTATTAAAAACACACTAACAATTTCTTGCATATCTCTCCTAAAATAAAATGTGGAAGCATATTGCCATTGAAATAACAAGAACTCAATAACTATTTTTTCCTGGTATTTATAGATATTGCTAACCCTATTATATCAATATGCATTGAGTCCAAACCACTGTGAAACTTGTGGCTTAAAACAATTTGCACTTTTGGCTGGGAGCGGTGGCTCACGCCTGTAATCCCAGCACTTTGCGAGAAGGTTAGGAGATTGAGACCATACTGGCTAACAAGGTGAAACCCCATCTCAACTGAAACAAACAAACAAACAAAACGTTAGCCAGGCATAGTGGCACGCACCTGTAGTCCCAGCAACTCTGGATGCTGAGGCAGGAGAATCACTTGAACCCAAGAGGTGGAGGTTGCAGTGAGTCGATATTGCGCCACTGCACTCCAGCCTGGGTGACAGACTGAGACTCCATCTCAAAACAAACAAACAACCAACAACAACAACAACAAAAACAATGAGCACTTGTCATTGCTCTCATATCTGTAAGTAAACTGTCAAGTCTGCTGATCTGAGCCAAACTTGGTTGATCTTGGTTGAACTTGTTCATATATGGGCCAAAGGTTGCTAGATTGGAATGGCCTGACTAACATATCTGGGAATCATTGTCTCTCAATGGGAAAGATGAGGTAAATAGGCAGTATGTCTTTCATTGTACAATAGACTTGTACTGATTTATTTAGGCTGGGTTCCAAGAGATAAAAAGAGTGGAGGCACAGGCTTGGTATTGCCAAAACATCATTTCTGCTTCACTCTCTTAGCTAAAGGTGAAGAATTAGGGTTGAATTTTTATATAGGAACAAAAATGTATGAATTGGTGTTTGATGACTATGAAGAAATGTTTATATTTTTATTAGGAAGTAAGTTTATCTGTGTATTCTCAGGGAGGAGTTCTGTAAACATAATTATTTTTTCTGTAGGAATTTGGCCAGAATACTAGAACCAGATGGGGTGTGGGGAGATTAGCAGATGAAGTAATTTTAACCAGAATTACTGAAATTATTGCTTCTCAACAAAAGCTGCACAGAAATTCTGACCAAATATGAAATGGTTCTCTGACATTTTCATAAAACCAGCTAACATTGTTTGAAATAGTCTCACAATTTCTGGTTAGAAATTTTTTGATCTTTTGATAAATGTACCCCAACTGCTACATTTGGATGTTGAACCTAGCCCTTCTTGTGTATATCCTTGCCAATTAAAAATTTGTTATACGCAATTAGTCTATGGGGATCTCAAGCATTCAGATTTTTCTTTAAAGTAATTAACTATGTAGAAAAATTCCTAATATATATATATATGTATATCAAATTGCTATTCCAAATGTAACTATGTCTGTATACCATCCATGAGAATTGTGGTGGGTTACATAGTGCCCTCCCTGTCTCCTCAAATTTATGTGCACCTGGAACATCAGAACGTGACTTTATTTGGATATTAGGTCCTTATAAACATAACTAGTTATTGGATTAGTTCCTAAATCCTATGACTAGTTTCCTCATAAGAAGAGGAGAGGACACACAGAGACAGAGAGTAAAGTCATGTGAAGACGGAGGCAAGGATTGGAGTTATGCTGCCATAAGCAAAAAAAAAAAAAAAAAAAAAACAAAACTAAATTAAAACATAAATAAATAACAACAACAACAACAAAAAAATAAACCAGCTGGGGACATTAGAAGCTGAGGGAAGAGAAGATTTATGGATGCCAGATGCATGGGAAGATTCTTCCTCACAGCCTTCAAAAGGCAGCATCTGATTTCAGATTTCTAGCCTCCAGAATGGTGAGAATACATATTCATTGTTTAAAGTCGTCAAGTTTGTGGTAGTTTATTACAAAAACCCAGGTAAGCAAATATAAGGAAGGATACAGTAACTGATAAGTATGTTAATTCTTCCTTTCTATCAGTCATAAGCATCCGATTTTCTACGAATCTGTTCATGTTTTGGTGAGGTAAATTACAGTTTACCTCACCAAAAGTAAATTACAGTTCCATGAGTTACACATATAGAGTCATGTAACCAACACGTATTCAAGATACAAGACGATTTCATTATCCAAACTTACTCTCTTATCCTATTTGTAGTAATCCTTTCTCAGACACTGGCAATCATTGATTTATTTTCTGCCCGTAACGTCTCGCCTATCGCATAATTTCAAACAAATGGAATCATACAGTATGTAAAACTCTGGCTTTTTCCACTTAGTATATTGCCTTTAAGCTTCATCCATGTTATTGCATGTGTCAGAAATGCATTCGTTTTTATTGCTGTACAGTTCCATTGTATGGTTGTACAACAGTTTGTTTATCTGTTCACAAGGTGAACATTTGCTTTGTTTCCTGTTTGAGGAGATTATAAATAAAGCTACTATAAGCATTTGTATACGTGTTTCTACATGAACATAAGTTTTAATTTCACTTGAGTTAATACTTAGAGCTGGGATTGCTGGCCATATGTTAAACAGTTGCTTAACTTTCTAGGAAAGCGTCAAGTTGTTTGACATATAGTCTATACTACTTTGTAATTCTCCTTTCAGTGTAACAAGTTCCAGTTCCTCCACTTCCTCAGCACAACTACTTAGTACTGTCAAATTCTCCTCACTTTTTTTCTTTTTCTTTCTTTTCTCAAGGATAAGTGATAAGAGTATCTAACTTAGGTCTTAATTTGCATGTACCTAATGACTACTGATTTTGGATCTTGTATAGTGTATTTATTTGGCACCCATGTGTCTTTGTAAAAGTATCTATTGAAATATTTAGCTCATTTCTTAATGTTTTGAAAGTTAAAAAAATTATTCTGGATGCAAACCTTTTATCAAACATGTAATTTACAAATATTTTCTTCTAATTTATGTCCTGTCTTTTCATTCTCCTAGTAGTGTCTTTTTTAAAACAGATGTGCTGATATATAACCATCATGCAATTAGCTATACACATTAAAATATATAATTTGATATGTTTTGACATACGCATACACCTGTGAAATCATAATGACTATCAAGATGATGAACTATCCATCACCCTCCAATGTATCCTCGTGCTCATTTATTATTTATGCCTAGTGGCCCTTCTCATTTTACTCCCTCTGTCCTTAGGCAACTACTGATACCCTTTGAGTGTAGATTCAAATGTCCCAGCTATATAACCATATGATTAAAAAAAAATTTACTCCTAGTAAGCCCTGAACCTAGTATTTCTTAATTTTTAGGAATGTTTATATCTCAGTTTTAGAAAACATTCCTACATATGCCAAGTTGAGTCAGATTAAGACACATTTCTGGCCTACACTCCAGTAAAAGTCATTTAGACATAGTATTTTTAGTACAGGTTGTGGAATCTGACAGAATTGAGCTTGTGTGAGCAAGACATTTAACATTCCTAGGCCTTTGTTTAGAATCTCTTGAATGGGGATAGTGCCTACTTACTGAAGGTGTGATAAAAATTAAATCATCTGTTTTACGTACATCTCTGAATTATGAAAGGTAAAGTTGAACTTTAACAAGCATTTGCTGTTGTACTGCTTTATGGAAGGCATCAACCATTAAAGGCACAGTAGTTCTGAAATGATTGGAGTGAAATATTTCCCTTCAAAGATCCAACACTTGCGTGACGGTATTGGAATTAGAAATATATCCTGAGCTTCCCTAATTGTTTTACAACTTCTGTGATGATGGACACAAGAATTCCAGAGGCTTAATCAGAAAATATGTGCGATGGCAGTAATGGTTAGGGCTGTTCATTCTATTTATTTAGGAAAAATCGAGTCTCCATTTTCTGTGATCCAATGAACGTAAAATTTAATGAATTTCTAACACTTAAATTTGTACAGAATTTTATTTCAAATTTTGAGTACTATAAACCTATTTGTCTACTTTTAATGATAAACTCATTTGCTTCTTTCCTCTCTCTCTTCTTCCCCATAGCAAATAGCATCTGTTGCAAGCCTAAAGACTAATTTCATTATCTGAACTTATCCTATTACCCAAAACCATGTGTAGTACAAGGAAGAAGCTGAAGATGACTCTAGTTTAGTAAAGTCTAGATTTTTATCTGAAGCCACCCATTGTGAACAATTACGGAATTTCAGATTATTTGGTCAAATAGGATTGGCAAATAGGCTCCCAGAAATGTTCAAAGATTTATAAAGTGTTTTTGAAAGAAATATCTTTGTATATCAAACTATATTTATTTTATTTCTCGACTTCACCCTGCTGAGTATATATGTGACACATTTCTTGGCAAAATCTCCTGGTAGGAGTCTACTGTGACAATCAGTGAATAAACATTTTGGGAAAAGAAGAGAATCAGAATCTACAGAGTCATTGATTTTTCTCATTAAATTGTAAATATGTTTTTCTTGTTTATTGCTAAGTGTAGAGCATAATATTTAAAACTCTTCCTTTCTTTTTTGTCATTTGTTAATCTCTTGGGACATATTATTTAAAAATAAGATGTAAATAAAGACATCAAAGAAATAGAATTAAGTGAGGACCATTGTTTGCCCCATATTGTGCATTGAAATTAAACACTTAGTGCTAGACTTTGAGACAACTAATTTGTGAAACATACTTCTTGAGGTAGAATTACAGGACAGAAAACTTTCTTATTTCTTGTAAGCTAGATTAACATAAATACCTATTGATAAATATATTTCAGATGGCAGGCCAAAGAAACAAAATGAACAATTAAACATGGATAAAGATGACCTTTAGCCAATACAACACATTGAAGGGCACACTAACCTGCTTCTTAGGCTCAATTTCTGCCTCTAAAATGGGGTTACTAATAGTTATTACTTGACAATTAAATCATATAAACGTAAGACATCTATATATAACATGAAATAAATGTGAGTCTTTTATTGTTTTATATAATTTTGGTTGATTAGAAAAGAATACATATTTCAGAAAAACATAAGAAAATGTTTAAAGTATTGTATGGTGCAATGTTATGAAGATTTTATTTTATCCTGAGGAGTTGTGAAATATTAATAGCATATATCATGGTTTTATACTATAATGCGGCTGAATTTAAATCCACAAATAACTAGTAATTTTGAATCTCTCTCTAGAAATTAATTAACCCTTGCAAGTTTATCCTGTCAACAATCATTGCGGAGTCATTTTGTAAATTTAGGATTTAAAAATGGCCATAGGAGTGAGGTCATACTTTAAATATAGATAGATAGATAGATAGATAGATAGATAGATAGATATTAATCCATTTATTTATGATACATAAAGAGGAATAAAAAACAAAATTGCAGTAATAATCATAGTTCAAGGCATAGGTTGGTATACTTTAAAGTATGCCTTTACAAGTAAAAATCACCTTTAACAATAAAAATATAGTCAACACATGCCATATACGGTCAAAAAATACCGTAAAATTTAAAAAATAATTTGAAATTGGTTTTAGATTCTCAGTTTTTAAAAGGCATTACTTTTCAAAATGTCTGAGCATCTCTCGTGGAATATAATGAATGTATCTTAAAGGAGATTTTCAAACTTTTTCCATAGTTTTCATCTGTCATCTGTAGAATAATTGTTATTTTGACCACCAAGAATTTTCAAGGTGATACCCACTCTAAATAATTGTCATGAATTTTCTCTACCCTAATGAAAACTTCTTCAAAGAAACTAATCCTACTTTAAGGTTTATGAAACGCTTCTACTTCCTTTTTTGTATCCTGGAAGCTCTTTTTCTATATAGGGCATGTCTTAAGAATGAACTAAATTTCTACTAAAAAGATATGAATATATTGGGAAACTTTCTGTTACAGAATTTGCTTAGAAACCGTTTCTCCGGAGGTGCTCCCTCTTTCCTAGTTGTGCGATGATATTCCATTTCCTCAACTTTTTACCAGGTATTTTTGCTTCATCATTTCTACGTTAGCTTAATAGTAATTGTATACATGTGTTTGTTTCGTTATTTTTAATTGCTGTTTTTAACAGCTGTATCTCCATAGGCCAAGTAAATAATGCAGAGACTATTTTTCACTGTTTTCTGGATTGTTTTACAAAACACTCTTTAAACAGTCTTCAGAAGATAAAAGCTGTTTAATAGACAGCTGAGTATATTGAAACAAAACAATCTCTTTATGCTAAACAGAAAGCCACTTTGTGCTAAACAGAAAGATAGGCACTGCAATTTCTTCTTACATAAGAGTTTTCTACAAGACATTTATCCATGTCTGGAACACCATGATAAGCTGTCTGCCTAGATTCTTATATTAATTTAAGCCGGACCTTGAATGCCAGGTAAATATCATGATGGTATTAATAATCACACTCTAAAATTCTTTGGAAACCTGAGTGCTCATTAGATGTGGGTGGCAACTTACATTTTGCCAGGAACCCCATACATATGGGTATATCTTACTTATCTATTTTGGCTTAACCTGTGTAGAAAGCACCATATCATCAATTTTAAAAGGTGCCATGTGCAATATTGTTATTTTTTCCCTCCAAATAGGCATGCTTTTAGAAATTTCTCCCTTTCCTCATAGCTAATCTCTGACTTTATGTCCGAAAGTGATTAATGAATTTTAATTATGCATATCTTCAAAATTATTTAATGTAAGATATGTTTTAATATGTAGAGCTCAATAAAAATAATGATAAAAATGATAATAATGATAATAGCAACAATAAACTATCTAGTTTTAGCTATTTTCAAAACACTGTACTTGATATCTTGCATATACTGTCTCTAACCCAACAAATAACTAAACAGTTTCTAAGCAGTGTTCAGAAGATAAAAGCTTTTAATAGACAGCTGGCTATATTGAAACAATCTCTTCTTGGTAAGCCACATTATGCTAAACAGAAAGAGAGACACTGCAATTTCTTTTTACATAAGAGCTTCCTGCAACAGTAACAGAGTAAGGAACACAAACCTAAGTTATAACAGTGAATGACTGTGAGATAAATTGCATTTAAAACTCATTTCTATGCATGTATATCATTAGAGATAATTGGCAATTTTGATGAATCATTATATATAATTAAATAACTTCACCACTCCTACTGCCGTTTATATTATAGAAAATGAGCAGAGCTAGTAGAGCTGAATGTTGTTCACGTCTTCCAAATCTTTTTATTTAGAATTCCAAATTTCTGTATGGAAGGGAAAAAAAAATCGAGGAATATTTTGCTTTATTACCATGTCTGACTGAAGTATGAGAATTTACTTTAGAGTTGATATAATTAAGAACATCAAAAAATAATGACAGTACTAGCTAAAATAAACAGTGTGGGCACCACCAATCTCTTAAATTAAGAGAAGCAATCTCTGAGTAATGTACCACCCACACACATTTTAGTTCTGTGTGCTTCTTATTGGAGGGTACCACAGAGGGAAATGAATATATCTTATAACTTTTCTATTGTCTTTAGTTTTCACTACCAACCTTTTGTCTTTTCAATTTCAACCGAGTTAAACCTTGCATTTTAAAAGTTTTGGAGGGAAGATCTCCTTTGTTTCTGAGAGTGAGAGGGGAGCAATCTTTGGGAATCCCTGGTTAAAGACTTAAGAAAGATGTTGTCTTCATTGGAATTGCCCGGTCCACATATTTCACATCAACAAGCCCCAAGAGTGCACAGACTCCGGGATGGCTTTAGTGCCCCACTGTTACGGGTGAGCAGACATCTATGGATTCACAAAACTGACACTATATGAAAAGCGGAAACAAAGGCAAGCAAACAGAAAAGAAAAAGTAGAGGAAACAGAGAGAGAAGAAAAGAGAGACAGGGAGAATCTCTGGACAAAAGGTGGAATTCTTTATTCAAGAAAGCTATCAGTTAATTGTGAAGGTGGTCAGAAGACATGATCACACTTGTACAAGTGTCCTTCATCAAGAATCTACCTGAGAATGGGCTCACCTAAAAAAAAAAAAAAAAGAAAGAAAGAAAAAGAAAATTACACAGTGATAGGCACCTGACCCTCTCACAGCAAGTCAAAGGATCTCAGAAAGAGGTCTACAAGAAGACAGAATTGATCAAGAACTTAAGACAATCTCACCAATCTACTGAGAGAATCTTAAGAAAATTAAGGAATGGCATAGTAATACTTACTGGTTAAAAAAAAAACTAAGCAAAATACAATTTTAAGAGAAAAATAAGTAAGTAAAATGTGATATATGGCTCATTTGTGTATGTAAGTCACTTATTTAGCCATGGTAATATGGTAAATAAATACTGAATATTGATCTAAACCAAAATTATTTTATATATATGGAATTCAGTAATATTTGTATTATGGTAGAACTGTAAGAAAAACTAAATCCTCATCTGATGTAGTAGTTATTTGATAATGCCTTAAATTTTAAAATGTTTAAGAAACACCACCATAAACACTTTATTTAGCTAGTACAATGTTAAATTTGACAGGATGGGGGGAGTAATGAAGGAGACTGATGCTTTGTTTAATATGTCTTATAGTACTCATTGATGCTTTGATATGTCTGCATCAGAAATAATGGTTGAATGCTTAAAATGTGTACATTTTCCCATCTGAGGTTAAATTTTTCCTCACTCTAATAATACTAAACTTCTTTGAAGGGCAGGATTTTGCAATGCTCTTTGAGGCTTTGTGAAACATTTAACCTACTTTAAGAGTTGCTTAAAGAGGTCTGGATTTACAAAAATCTTCTGACCCTCGACTGAACTATAAATCCTCTCTCGTTTTTTCCAATATTCTCCTATTTGAGAAAACAATGAACAAATCAATGAGAAAAAGCAAGCTTCTTATGTTCTTTGATAGTCTCTGCTATTCCATTTTTTGGGGGAAATATTTCATAATCAATCCCCCAAAATTGAAATGATGTGAAAGAATTGACAGATATTTAAATAAAGGACCCTTAAGTATAAAATAAATGGAAACTGTAGTAATAAGGCTATGAAATATATAAGATGGTTTATTCATAGATAATACAGACCTTCCAGAGAAAAATTTATACACCTCACAGAAAAGACAGGTACTTTGAAATTAACAATGAACTTCTTTAGAAATTCTGACTTTAATAGTTAACATTTGTACGACTTGAAACAAGATATCTTGTTTAATAAACTCCACGAACCTCAATGTTTTACAACTCTAAGCTACCTTAGATGAGCATTGTGGGGATTAAAGTAAATAGATGTAAAGTATCTAAAATAATGCCTGGGGCATTGTTAAGTGTTGTAATAATTTGGTTTCATGAAGCTCCAATAAATAGTCATGTACATATTATTTTATAGAGGTATGAAGGTCAGAAATATTGGTGATCCGTTTTCTCATTTGCAGTCTTCTCAGTACTAAATGGAATGACTAAGAGTATCTTTAATTATTAAACAACTTCTAAGCTGAAAACAAATGGATTACATTGGTGGCCGACTCATGGAGGAAGTTCTTGCAGATAGAATCCACAAGGCCAATTCAAAAAAAGGATACATTTTTAGAAACGATATCCAGGGTGTCACAACACCTTGTCTACACTCGTCAATTTTACTGTCACCTTGCCACTATTGACCTTAGTGTTAACACTTCCCAGAGTCCAGAAGTTGCCCCTAAAAATTATGAATTCCACACTGGGAAAGCAAAGTAAAGTAATTGTTTTGTGGGTTATTGATACTTTGGAAGTGACATAGAGATATGGATGCATACATAGCTCAAAATAAAAGAGAATTTATTCTAGAACATGGCCAAGATAAAAATGTCACCTAAGTTCACCAGGCCATCATTTGAGAGTAGCTTTAGCAGATTAATACATCAAAAAAACCAACAAAACAAAACATTGAAGTGTAATTATTTATTAAATACTTGAAAGAATTACAGTAGTTGAGTTGAATCATATTTTTAAAAAAGATGAAGAAAAACAAAGTCTTTAAAATTTCTCTTTGGATTCCTTTTTCTCTCTTGCTGAAATTCTAAACCTCAAGGAAGTTGACTTATAAGATGTTCCTTTTATAAAATCAACCCACTCCCAAAATTCCTCTATCAGAGCAATCTGACTTTAATGCTGTCTTCATAAGCTACGTGTTTATATTTTTATTTGCATAAATGTAGGGGTACACGTGTAGTTTTGTTACACATATATATTATGCAATGATGAAGTCTGGGCTTTTACTATCACCCTAATAATGCACATTGTACCTATAAACATGATTTAACGCTCACATCCCCTCAACCTCCCACCCTGCCAAGCCTCCAATGTCTGTTAGTTCACATTTTATTTCCATGTGTACACATGATTTAGCTCCCACTTATAATGAAGAATTTGACTTTCTGTTTCTGAGTTATTTCACTTAAGATAATGACCTCTACTTCCATCCATGTTTTTGCAAAAGACATGATTTCCTTATTTTTTATGGTTGATTAGTATTCCAGGGTATGTGTATATCACATTTTTTAATCCAATCATCCATTCATGGACACATAAGTTGATTCCTAAATAGTCACACTGACTTCTAATCTTTTACTCAAGATGATACATTTCTTGAGGACAGGAATAGTAGCCTGTGTTTCAAAATCACCAGTTTTTAATTATCTCATAGATTAGGCACTAAATTATCTGCTTACCTTAGTTCATTCTGTGCTGATATAATAGAGTATCACAGGTTGAGTAATTTACAAAGAATAGAAACCTATTTCTCATAGTTCTGGGAAGCTGGCAAGTCCAAGATTAAGGTCCTGACAGGTTCAGTTATCTGGTGAGAGCTGCATCCTTCAGAGGAAAGAAAATCTGAGCTGTTACTGGCAGAAGGTGGAAAGGCAAGAGAGTCAAATGTGTGATAAGTTTCTTTTAAAACTGCCTTAATCCCAATCATGAAGGAGGAGCCCTCGTGACCTAATCACCTCTTAAAGGCTCCACTTCTTGATACTATCACATTGGCAACATCTGGATTTTGGAGGGGGCACATTCAAACCATAGCATTCAGCCCCTATCCCCCACAAATTTATGTCCCTCTCAGACACAAAATACATTTATTTCATCCCAGTAGCCCCTGCTGAAAGTCTTATTCCAGCATCCACCGAGTCTCATCTAAACATCATATGGGTGAGACACAAGGGTGTGTTTTATCTGGAAGCAAATTGTTTTCTAGCTGTATACCTGTGAAATCAAGCAAGTCTTGTGCTTTCAAACCTGTGAAATCAAGCAAGTTATGTGCAATGGTGGGACAGGCAAAGGACAGACATTTCTATTCCAAAAGAGAGAAATATAAATAATGAAAGGAATAACAGGTCCTAAGTAAATCCAAAACCCAACAGGACAAAGGACGTTAAATTTTATGGCTGGAGATATCATCTTCTTTGACCCTATGTCCACCTTCCAGACACACCGGGGTGAAGGTTGGTTTGCCAAAGCTCCTGGAGGCCCCACCCACATGGTTTTGCTCGGCACAGCTCATGCCACAGCTCTCATGGGTTGGAATCAGGTGCCTGCAGCTCTCCAGTTTGGCACTGCACACTGGTGGCTCTGCAGGACTGGGGTTTGGGGGAGTAGCCCTGCTTCCATGCCTCCACTTAGCATTGCCCTAGTAGGGGCTCACTACAGTGGACTTGACCCCATGGCTCCACTGGGCATTGCCTTAGTGGAGACTCTGTTGTGTCTCTATCCTTGAGGCAGGTCTCTACCTGAGCCATGAAGCTCTCTGAGGCATCACTGAAAATCCAGGTGGAAGAAGTTATGACTCCATAGCTCTTGTGTGCATGTGAAATTAGCACCATGTGAATACTTCCAAGGCTCACTGAGTGTGCCCTCGAGATCAGCAACCCCAGCCACACCCAGGCCCACCTGAGCCATAGCTGGGACAACTGAGGAGTGCTTTACCAAAATGTGGATAGCAGAGACTTGAGGTGGCCTGACCAGTGTGGCCCAACATCCATATATGCCGTGGGCCCCTCCCTTTAAACCATTCTGCCCTCAGGGTCCTGGCTCCTGGGCTTGTGGCAGTCTCAAATATATATAAAAGTCCTTGGGGTTATTTAAAAAAAAAATTGTATAGATAGCATCTGGCATCAATCTATTCATAGTAATGTCCTTATCAAATGATTGCTTAGCCACATCCTTGACTTTTTCTCCTAAACATTTTTTAATATATATTTTTACATAGGCAGGCTAAGAATTTTCCAAATATTCATGTTTTGTTTCCCTTTTAATTATACATTCTATCTTTAATATTTTCTCTTCTTGCATTTTACTATAAGCAGTTAAGAGAAATCATGCAGTACCCTGAACATATTGCTACTTAGAGATTTCTCCTGCCAAATATTTTAATTCTAAACTCTTAGATTCTTCTACAGAGTTCTGGGTCATGAACATAATTCAGCCAAGTTCTTTGCCACTCTGTAACACAGATGGCCTTTCTTTCCATTTCCAATACCTTGCTTCTTATTTCTGTCTGAGACCTCATCCAAAGAGTCTTCACTGTCCCAACTATCTTAATAATCTCTAAGAAGAATGAGACTTTTCCAACTCTTCTATTTTTCTGAGCTCCTACAAGAATCACCCTTTTTGATCCATTTATGGCAATATAGACTTTGTCCAGCATTTGCTTAAAAGCTGTTCTGGCCTTTACCTGTTCCTCAGTTCCAGAGCTGCTTCCACATTTCCAGGTATGTGTTATATTGAAACTCAACTCCCAGTACCAATTTCGGTCTTAGTTAATTTTGTGCTGTTATAAGAGAATACCACAGACTGGGTCATTTATTTCCAGTTTGTTATTATTCTCATTTATTTATTGAGAACAGAAATTTATTTCTCACAATTATGGAAGCTGGACAGTCTAATTTCCAGGTGCTAGCAGGTTTAGTTTTCTTATGAAAGCTACAGGCATTCTCCAGAGAAGAAGAATGCTGTGCCCTCATATGGTAGAAGGAAGAAGAGCAAGAGAACCAAATGCTACATGAAGCCTCTTTGAAATGGATCAATCCTAAAGAGAGTAGCCCTTATGATCTAACCTCTTAGAGATCCTATCTCTTAAAACTATGACATTGACAGCACTTGAATTTCGGAAGGCACACATTCAAACCATAGCACTGTTAAGTGAATGCTAATCTAAATTTCTGAATGGTGTGGGACTTATATTCCAAGAACTGAGAAAACTTGGAAATAGGAAGAGTTTGTATTTGATTAATGTGATTTTTTTCTGATAACTTGATAAAAATATAAATGTTAGTGAATTAGATTTTATAATTATTTGAATGTTCTAGATGGAAAATGTTTAGATTGGTGGCCCACTTTTATCTGGGAAATTTGTCTTCTTCAAAAACACATAATGCATTAGGAGAAACAGGTATAAAGCTGTGATGAAGAAAGAATCCTTCTCCTTGGCCAACTCCGTCAAAGGCACACTAGAAATCAGGGACATGCCATGATGCCATTAGATCTCCTCAGAACTGCAGAACATTTTAAGAAATTTTCTTATCAGAGCAGATAAAATAAACAAATATTGCTATTTGGATGGTTTTACAACTGACTAAATGGTTTTATCCAAAGTATATGGATTATGGATTATACATAAATTAAAAATAATTCTGTTTAAAACTGTGCTCTCTTGAACAATTCTAAATTAAGGATTTACATAAGGGTACTGCTAAAACACTTACCAAATTCTCAGATCATATAAAGCTAAAAGAAGGACTCAATTAGAATCCAACAGGATATCAACAGAGTAAAACAATGGATTGAATTAAGAAGATAAAATATATTAAATATAATATTTGCATTTAATCAGTTCTGAATCTATCCTTTACTGCCATCCACTAATGCTGACCTTAACATCTCACAAACTTCTCAATTTAAAATGATAAAAATATGGCTTAAAAACAATATGTAAAACAAATGTAGATGTTTTAATATTTGCATAAGTGAACAATTTTTATATGCTCATATGTACATTTTTGCTTTTGCTAAAGTATTAATGCAAAATTAGCTCACTTCCAAGACTGTGTAGTGTCAATAAAGAAGGCATGTTTCTCATGAACAGCTTAAAACTACATCTGCAATGTTTATTTTTGCCACAAACTATAGTGTATAGAGAAGATGCTGTCAACTGACAAGTGAATCAAAACCTAATGTAGAAGAAACTGATTAGAGAACTGGAGTATAAACCAGGAAGGCAAGTCACAAGGGAGATTGAAGAATGGCCCTAAATATCAGTACAGTTATCATTGCAAGAAAGTTTTAACCTGTGCTGTTTGGTCCTGAAGGTACAATTAGGACCACAGTAACCATTTCCTGAAGCAAGATTTTACTTCAATGTTGAGAGAATTATACTTTTTCAGAGCACCCTGGAAATTTTCAACCCTTGGCTGAGATTGTAGACAACATTCAAACAATGAATCGGTCGTTAACTTTAGATGACCTCTAGGGTTTTATTCTATCATGAGCCTCTATTGTTCTACATACATATTTTCCACTTCCAAAGCCCTGAAATAGAGAGATATTTTCTGAGCATGTGATTAATGAATTACTGTTTGGGATAGTTTCAGGTTTATGTGCTTATGATTTAAAACTTCTTACTCTTGGGAGATGGCTAGAATAGAGAACATCTTGAATTAATATTCTAGACCAAAACAGATTGCAAGTAAAATTAATCTCCAAATCATGTAAAGAGCATTGGCTAAATTATTCTTAGAATTATATAGTGGAAGAAGGAATATGTGTGATTATAATTCATCCATATTTCTGCACATATATATAGTGATTTATACACTATCTATAAACTGAGCTACAAAAAATATATCAAGGGAAATATGCAAGCCTACATTTTGTGATAGGTTTCAGAAAGCTGTAAAACCTCAAGTGGCTCCAGAGATCAACATTTGACTGCATTTTGTTTATAATACAATATTATTAAAAAGTCAGCGGCTAGCAAGAGAGCTTAGGGTGATATCAAGCAAACATTACCATTTGTACTTAACAATTGACATTCTTCTCTGGCTGTCCAACTACATACGATCTTCTCTGGCTGTCCAAATACATATGACATTTTTGCTTGTCATAGTATAAGTCAAACAGGTACAAGGGGCAGTTTGAAATATCTCTTCTTTCAATATCACAGAAATTCAGTATTTATCTCTGAAAAGAGCAAATCATTCTAATGGGAACTGAATAAATTAATCAGCATAAAATGTTACTGCTTCTTCTCAGCATTAAATAAAAAATAAAAATTTTAGGCCATTTGAAAGAAATGCAGAACGTAGAATGTGTTCGAGAGAGGGGGCAGGTTTGTTAGTGTAACTACCACGCTGAAAGAAATATTGCTCTAAGAAACATCAATAGCTTACTATAGTTAAATGGAAAGAATAGTGTGGTTCTTTTACTTGTGAATAAGGGTGGCACCTGAGTTCTAGAATTAAAGCCTTGTGAAGAGGGTTGAAAACATTTCCTCATGATAGGAAGACTTTGGCTTACAGTTACCTGCTGACCTCACTGTAGAGGCTGACATTGTCCCAGTGTAATTGTGCTTAGTCTGCCTAAGCCAAATAAGATAGATTAAGATCTCTATGACTCTAAAACTGAAGAGTACACGTAAGCAAGGGAGTTTGGTGCCATCTTCCAGGTGCCTCAGCAGTCATGTGACCTGTTCATTCTATCAACAGCCCACATGGAAAGAGAACATCTCCTTTTCCACTTCTTCTTGAGTTCCTGCCACTTAGGGAACTTCAATAAGACTTGAGTCCTCATATGTTGGCAAAAAATAATAACAATCCATTAAAAAATCTCAACAGCAATAAATCAGATTCATCAGAAATAACAGAAAAGACACTGTCTTAACAGGCACTTGAAGGGAGAATATAAATTAAATTGAATTAAAAATAATAAGAATATTTAATATTCATTTTTTACACTGATGATAAGAATAAAAATTAATGCAACCACAATAGAAAAGTGATGTTATCTTCTAGTGGTGAAAATGTCTATCCAAAATGGTCTAGCAATTTTACTCTAGAATTCTGACAGTAATGAGAAACACGTTTTCCACAAAACATGTACAAAATGTGCATAGTGCATAATAACCAAAAACTTCAAGCAACCTAACTCTCCATCAATAGTAGAATATATAGATGTTTTATTAATGTATGTATGTATGTTTCCTTTTTACATTGGAGTAAAACACAGCAATGGTAAAGTATTGCTGTGTAGAACAATGTGGATGAATACTGTAAACATAATTCTATAAGCCAGATACAAAAAAAGTGTCTACTATATGATTCTATTTATAGAAAATCAAAAAGAGGCAAAACCATTCAATGATGGCTGACATCAGAATGATAGTTGTGGAGGGCAGGACCACGTAAGGAATAAAAGAAGCTTCTGGGGTGATTATTCTATATGTTCTTCTGTGTGTTGATTACAATTTGGAGATATATATGTTACATATACATCTATGTAATATAAATTTAGTTGTTCACTTACAAGTGTGCATTTTATATATGTTATACTCTTTATATATAAAGCTAAAAAGGAAAACTCATAAGAGGCTTAGAGATTTTAAATTATAGATTCAAATATAGCCCTCTCTTGTCCTGAAGTATACCTCTTCAAGCTAAAAACATGATTTTTCACTAAAGCAATTA